>NW_023425344.1:17812500-18427500 GCF_014108415.1 Molossus molossus
TGCCCCCACCCCAATACACACACACAAACACACACACACACACACACCCCAGGACTGGACGGCTAACTCTGTGTTCATATAGTAAAGTCAACTATTCACCCTGCCCCCACCCCAATACACACACACACACACACACACTCACACCAGGACTGGATGGCCAACTCTGTGTTCATATAGTAAAGTCAACTATTCACCCTGCCCCCACCCCAATACACACACACACACACACACACACACACCAGGACTGGACGGCTAACTCTGTGTTCATATAGTAAAGTCAACTATTCACCCTGCCCCCACCCCAATACACACACACACACACACACACTCACACCAGGACTGGATGGCCAACTCTGTGTTCATATAGTAAAGTCAACTATTCACCCTGCCCCCACCCCAATACACACACACACACACACACACACACACACACCAGGACTGGACGGCTAACTCTGTGTTCATATAGTAAAGTCAACTATTCACCCTGCCCCCACCCCAATACACACACACACACACACACACACACACACACCCCAGGCAGGGAGAACCTAGAAGGCAGGGGCCATTCCTTGTTCTCTCCTTCAGGTCATCATTAGGGAATCAGCAATTGTCTCTTCAAACATTGAGGATTATTTCTGCTAAGAAGGATTTTCTGAGGTGGGAACATAAAGCAAGGGAATGACTGCACACCCTTCTGCGTCATGCTGTAGCACCCAGGCTCCCCACAAACTATTCATTCTCTAGGAAAACGTACTGGCGTTTGACTTTGCTGTTGACTATTGAACAGGATCCAGAGGCTGAACATTACATGTTAGTGTGAAGAATTTTGACCCCAGAGATGGGGGTGATTTCTTCCTGGTAGAAAAGATAACCTATGACTTTCTTGCCATCCAGACGTTAACCAGTTTTGTACCTAACACAGAAATCTTCCTCTAACATTTCATTTTTTTCTTTCCTTTCTCCTGCCCATAAATACCTCACATATTCTGTAAATCAGCTTTTCCATCTTACTGGCTACCTCATTACTTAATGATTTGAATAAGACTTTGATTTGTGTTCATTCTATATTTTATAAAAGCCATGTTTTTAACTTTTTGAAAATCATATTTTGACATCTTGCAGGAATTTCGAGAGGCCTAAATTATAGAGAAGCTCAACCGTCGTGTCTTCTTAAGAGCTAAGCACTGTGCTGAACACTTTATATCATCTCATTTAATCCTCATCATAACCTTATATAAAGCAAATCTTTATTTTAATGATGAGGGATCTGAGGCTCAGAGAGACTTAGTAGCTTGGCAAAGCCAGGGACACAATGTGTACTGGGAACTTTACCTACTGCCTTGTTTAATCCTCATGACAACCCTATGACACAGTTGTCATAAACTCCTTCTTGTCAATTAGAAAACTAAGGTTTAGCTACCCGCCCAAGGTAAAACCATTTGTACCTGGCTAAGTCAGGATTAGAAACCCACCACTTACCTATTACTCTCCACTTTTTCTTCAGTGACCAAGTGATTTAGCTTATGAGAAAGTTCACAATGTCTAGCATATTACAGAAAATAATCTTCTGTTGAAGAGTTTGGTGGTAAGAAGGTATGCGCCATGAAATTATATCCATTTTCCCCTTCCCCCATAATAATAGATCCTGCCATCTTTAGCAGGGCCCTGACCAACCCAAATAAAAGTTCCATTCCCCAATCTGCTTTGCAGCTACATATAGCCATGTGATTAAATGGGAAATAAGCAAAATTGTCGTGTGGCTCTTTTAGGAACCTTCCTTAGAAGAGGGTTGATGAAGACCTTTTCTTCTATGCCTTCCTCCTCCTAGCCACCTCTAACATGGGTGTAATCTCTGGAGCTCTAGCTATGACCTTGTGCCATGGGGATGACCCTGGCCCTGGGGGACTTAGAGGGTTAACTGGAAGGAGGCTGGGTCCCTGGGGGCTTGGCCAAGCCCTGGACATCTGACTTCCAGCTTCCATGTGAATGAGAAGTAAACAGCTGTCATTATGTAAGCCAATGTTCTTTCCAATCTCTATTGCTTGCATCTGTCACAAGGAAAAATAAAAGTAATAAATGCAGCCACTTTAAATGGAGCGGGAGCTGCCATGCCAGAGGCGCCGTCTTGCAGGTCTTATGCCTCAACTGTTAAAACAGGGCACAAGAGCCTCTGGACTGGGCCTAAAGCAACATTGTGTCTTGAACTATTTGCAAGGATAACCCGAAAGCAGATGTTATGACTACTGGACTGGAAATTAAAAATTAGTGTCATATATTCTGTTATCTGCACCATAGAAATGCCTTCCTTCCATTAATGTAACTGTTCCCCTTCCCTTTTCCATAAACACCCATTGTCTTTGTTTCCTAATCGGAACACTGTTTGGGCTTCTGCCCGAATCAATGTGTCCTGAATGGCTAGTCTTTGATCTCAAATAAATGCTGTCGCCTCACTTTGAAAGGCCTTCTGTTCTTAGGTTAGCGCAACCAAGGGGAATCCCAGCTGATAGATTCAGGCGGTGGACAGGGAGGCTCGGAGGCAAGCTGGCCTTCTCCACAGAAGGGCCCAGGGATGGCCTTGACAACAAGGTCCAACCAGGAGGGCCCCGCGGAGCCCAGCCCTTGGAACTGTCATGGAGACAGATGTGGACTGGGTTCTGCCAGCCACGACTCGCCCAGACCGTGTCACCGTCCCCTCTGCCAGGCCTGCCCTGCCCACCGATTTTATGGCATTATTAGCAGCCGGCTGCCAAGATATGCTGGCTCCACACAGGCACCCAGTCCCTCCTCTTCTTAGTGGAAAGAAACGGCACGTCACCAGGCTGGAAGGCGAGCTGCCCAGCACTGGGTGTTTGCTCGGAGAGCCTGAGGAGGAGACCCCTCTGCGCTGCTCCTCTGGACTCCCCACCCCCCTCGGCAGTGTGGGAATAAAGCGCGTCAGTCTCCAACAGAGACGGAGCGGGTGGAGCCTCTGACCTTGTTAGAGATTTGACATTCAGCTCTGCCTCCTCCTAGGCCTCGGGGGGAGGAGCGGATCTGGTTCCCTGCAGATGCAGAGCGAGCTTGGGAGGCCAAGGATGGCATTTTTGGGGGCAGGTCCTCGAGACTCCTTGAGCGAAGGCACTAACAGAGGGGTCCTCCGCCAGGACTGCTTGGCCTCAGCTGCCAGGGGTCCACTCCTGGGTCTGGCTGCCTTGGACAATGTCCTGGCTTGGCCGCATACTTCGCTATGTGATCTCAGACACAATGTCCACGTGCCTCAGTCTCCCAACTGTAAAGTGGACATTCTGACTGTTCCTGTCTCCAAAGGCTGTTCCAAGTAAAGCAGTTAGATGCCTGGCACATAGTAAGTGCTCAAGAAAATGCTGCTTGTTATTACTGTTATGAAGTATTAATAACACAAGGTGACACCGAATTCTTCCCATGTGCTGGGCACTGCACTCAGTACTGTACAATCTGTACCCTCACAACTCCATGCGGACACAACTATTACCACTCCCTCAGCCATCATTTATTGATGAGCAAACCAAGGCACCTTTGCCCTGGCCGGTTTGGCTCAGTGGTTAGGGCGTCAGCCCGCAGACCAGAGAGGCCTGGGTTCGGTTCCTGCTAAGGGCATGGACCTCGGTTGCAGTTTGTCCCGGCCCTGGTTGGGGTCATATGGGTGGCAACCACTCGATGTGTCTCTCTCACATCAATATTTCTCTCTCTCTTCCTTCCTCTCTTTCTCCTGCTCTATCTGAAGATAAATGCAAAAATGTCCTCGGGTGAAGATTTAAAACAAACAAACAAAAAAACCTTTGGGGCCCAAACCCAGGCTGCTGCTCCCCTGTGGGCGGAGGGGATTCTGCAGCCTCTGGTTTCCCCAGCACGGCCGGATCCTGCCCTGTGAAAACGCTGCCGCCTCCTCCCAGGGGCCATGAACAGAAGGTGGATAAAAAGCAGTGGTACATATATGTGACGGAATATTACTCAGCCATAAAGATAATGACATCTTCCCATTATGACAGCATGGATGGACCGAGAGGTTATTGTGCTAAGAAAAATAAGCCAGTCAAATGCTGTATGATTTCATTATACACAGAATCTAAAGAACAAAACAAACAAAATTGAAACAGAAAACAGACTGATGGTGGCCCGAGGAGAGGGTTGGGGGACCGGGTGAAAAAGGTGAAGGGATTAAGACGTACAAATTGGTGGTCACCAAACAGTCACAGTGATGTAAAGCACAGCATAGGAAATATAGTCAATAATATTGTGATAACTAAGAATTGTGCCAGGTGGGTACTGGAAATATCGAGGGGAACACTTTGTAAAGTACTGTCTCACCACTGTGCTGTACACCTGAAACTAATACAAAATAATAGTGAATATCAATTGTAATTGAAAAAATTTAAAAAGTAAAATAAAACAAAATGCCGCTGCCTCATTGTTGCCCAGACCCGCCCCAGCTGGCTCCTGGGCACCTTCTCCGAGCTCCCCTGACACAGGGTTCCGGTCACAGCCCCTAGTGCTGTCTTCACCGAGGCTCCTGGTGAGGACTCGCTCCAGCTTCCCTGGGGCCGCAGGTCAGGCTGCAAGCCAGCGAAGGCGGGGAGCCGGTCTTCCCTGCCCATCCAGCGCGCCGCAGGCAGACGACGGACATCGACAGCGCCATCAGCTCAGAGGAGAACTGAGAGCAGGGTGTCCCTGCAGATGGGGCCGGTCTCCCCTACCCGGCGTGCACCAGGCCTTTCCCACGAGGGGCGGGGCTGGGGTGTGTGCAGCCCTTGCTGCGTGCCTGGCCCGGTTCAAAGCATCTCACAGGCATCATCTCCTCTAACCTTACAACCACCTAATGGGGTCTCGATCTGCTCAGGACGCCATGGCACAGTACCATGGACAGGTGGCTTAAGCAACGGAAATGTATTTTCTCACGATTCTGGAGGCTGGGAGTCCAAGATCAGGGTGTTGGCAGGGTTGATTTCTCTCCTCAGCTTGGAGATGGCCCGCTGCCTTCTCCCTGGTCCTCCCTCTCTGTGTGCCCCTAATTTCCTCTTCTTACAAGGACACCTGCTGTATTGGATGAGGGCCCGCCCCAGTGGGCTCGTTTTACCTTAATTACCTCTTTAAAGACCTATCTCTGAATACAGTCACATTTTGATGTACTAGGGGTTAAGACTTATCAAAGATCTGAATTTGGGGGGGGGGGGGGCACAATTCAGCACATACCAGGATGGAAGCTATTCCTATCCCACTTTTCAGTTGAGGAAACTGAGGCACGGAGAGAAGGGGTAGCTTCCCAGGTCCACAGCTAACAGAGGGCAGCATTCGAGCCAGAGCAGGGAGCCACTGCCTGCACCCACAGCAGCCGCGGAGGCAGGTCTCAGCCACCAGCTTCTCCCTCTGGTTGAAGAAAAGACTCAGAAGTGAAAGCTGTCGCCCAAGGCCACTTGGCTGGCAGGTGGCAGAGCGAAAACTCCAACCCAGGTGTTCTGGCTCTGAGCCCAACTTCCTTCTACTCCCCCACCCCTCCTCCCTGGCTCAGCCCCTTCCGCAGGAAAAGGGGATAGTAATTGGTCCCAAGAAGGAAAAGAAGAGTTTGGGAATAAAAAGCAACGTTGCCTTTGGCATTACAGTGAGGGAGATTAATGGAAACACGGTTTCCTCTCCTCAGCACCTCTGACGCGCGCCTGTTATGAATGGCACCTGTTGTGGTTCAGCACTGCCCCAGGCGAGCTGGGAAGAAGGCAGCGAGGCTCACCTCCCTCCACAACGCCCCTCCCTCTTCCTGCAGCCCCTTCCCTGGCAGCAGCAATAGCCATCCCAATGGTACCAGCACCTTCGAATGACCCCTGAGTGAGGGGCACTACCCTGAGTATTTTTATGCATTAATCAATGTACCCCTCCCAACAACTCTAGGGAGTAGAGGGTGCATTATTCTACTCCTACTCTCTATATAAGGAGGTCAAGGCACAGCCCTTTGCCCGGGGTCCTCCAAGAAGTAACTGGGGGAGGCTGGATGTAAACCCAGGCAGCTGGCTTCTAGCTTAAACTCTGGTCCACTCCTTCCCACTGTGGGGTAGGCGGCTGACAGGAAGTTAATGGGCTAACTTTCCCCAGTGACTCCTTCCCTGCTCATTGCACATTCATCCATTGAGAACTTACTGTTCCTACTCTGCTTGCTCTGACCCAGGCCAGCACCAGCTTTCTGCCTCCAGTCTTAGAGGGCAAGCAGCCCCTTAAAGAGGAGGAGGCATTGACCCTGTGTAATAGGAGAGTGTCCAAGATGCTCTGGGGCAAAGAGAGGAATTCACAGTCTGGGAAGTTAAGGAAGGCTGGATGGAGGCAGTGACAGAAACACTGGGTTTTGAAGGGTATGTAGGAGTTTGCCAGGCAGAGAAAGGGATATTGCTGAGTGGGGTGGGTAGGAGGAGAGCCTTGAGGTGGAATTG
Source organism: Molossus molossus (assembly GCF_014108415.1). Classification (NCBI taxonomy): domain Eukaryota; kingdom Metazoa; phylum Chordata; class Mammalia; order Chiroptera; family Molossidae; genus Molossus; species Molossus molossus. The sequence continues at coordinate 17,818,932 of NW_023425344.1, forward strand.
GTTGGGCACCATGCTAAAGAGAGGGTTTCATCCTAGAAGCCGTGGCATTTTAAGGTCCCTGTGGGACTTAAAGTAACATGGTCCATAATAGCTTCCCATCCTACTTAGACTAACATTCCAAGTCCACTGTGTGGCCCAGACAGCTGCACATACTGTGCTTTCCAGCTCCTACCTTCTAGATGCATCTCCCACCTGTCTACCTCCAGTGCTACCTGTCTCCCTGTCCTTCCCTAAACAGGCAACCGTATGAGCCAGACATTGGACTCACCGTTTCTTCTGCCTGGAACTCTCCTCCCCTCTCTGTAGTTCTCCTTGGTCAGCTAATTGCATTCAGCAGAGCTTGTGGCTCTCAATGAACACTGGTTAAATGAATGAATGAGCTCGACTTTATTATGTTCCAATTCATTGAAGGTAAGTACATATATAGCCAGCTCTGGGCCGTCCCATTGTGCTGAATAATTAGCCAGGACACACTCTCCCCCTTCGGATCACCCCGTTAACTCCGGGCTGCCCCTGGGTTGCCAGCACAACCTCCAGAGCGGGTCTGGGCTGCAGTCAAAGTGAGGCTGCTTAACTGAGAGGCTCCTCCGCCCGCGCCTGCGGCTGATCTAACAACCGCTGCGGCCACAAAATTGTCCCCGCAGCAGAGAAGATGCTCTGAACTTGCCTGAATCGAGAAGCTGATGGGAAAGGAAAAGGCGCCTGTCATAACCCAACCTGAACTGAAAGACCAAATCCCTTCCAGCACCTTTGGCTGTTCCTGATGTTGGAAAAGGAGGGAAGGAAAGTCTCTCCCACTTTTGCTCCCTATACTTTCCTTTGCCTCTGGCGGGGGATGGGGTGGGGGTGTGTGGGAGAGAATTGGGGGAGATGGAGAGAGTCCTAGGGCGCTGCTGCGCACAGTGGTCTCAGGACAAGATGAAATCACTGGCTGAGTTATTAGGGAAAGATGTTCCAGACAAATAAAGTCTGATGGAAAAGACCCCCCAAAAGTTCTACTTCTTTCCCCAGAAGCCGACTGTCACACAAAGTTGCTTTGAAATTTGTGATTTCATTCATGCCGCACTCAGCGTTAGCCTCTTGTCTTTGTTTCTCAACTGTTTCAGAACAACAAGAACAGAAAACTACTGTGGGTTTCCAGATCTTGCACCCCAACTCAGTGCTCAAGTTCATTTCTCATGTTGTTATCATTCCTTCCTGTTGAATGACACTATTAGCTGATTATAAATAAATCAAGGCCATTTCTAGCAGTTGCCGTTGAAAATTCATTTTATTCATTTTTCAGGACGGAGCCTGATTGCAGTCTTGAGAAACAGAGGGAGGGTGGAACAGCTAAACCCTCCACGTCCAGATTCCTGGGGAGGAAATCAGAGCTCAAAGAACCCAAAAACAGCTACCTTCCTCCCCCCTACAAGGAGAAAGAAAACGGCTCTAAATTTTAAATGTGGACCAACAACCGGTTTTGCAATAGTTATTTAGAGATAGTGGCAGTGGGGAACTCGGGAAAGCAGAGAGAGATGTTTCTCCTAGGAAACACTCAGGTAGCCCCTGAGCGATGCTGAAGATGAAATTTGGATGCCAAGTTCCCTAGGATGCTGTGCCTGCGGTGGTGGGTTTTATAAGCCCAAGAACGCACAATTTGCGAGGAACCCCTTGGGGTTAGGTAATTGTCTGGCAGCTTTTGCGGGCTCTACTGGCAGTGGGCTCAGGAGGTTTACTCCTTGAAGATTGCAAGGCAAAGTGATTTCCCAATATTTGCAAATTGGCAAGCTGTGAAGTTTTTGAAAAAGCAGGTGGGGGTTGGAGAGACCAGAGCGGCGGTGGCTTGAAATCCCAGCACGGAGGTGCGCGCTGAGCCGGTTCTCCGTTTGGGCACGAGATGGCGCTAGCAGCCTTCCCGGGCTGAACGGCTTTCCCCGCGCGGCGGATCCGAAGAGCAAGCTTTCCCCGCGCCGGGTCCACACAGAGGAGACTGTGAATGGGAGCCCGAAGGGGCTTCCCTGCGCTTCGGGAGCACACAGCGTGCACGTAAGTGATGGGCCTAACCCTGGATGGCAGCACGCCTGCAGGTGACGAACCGCGGCTTTACACTGCCATGCATTGCTTTCCAGTTGCTTCCTGCCCCACCCCCGGGGGGCGGGGGGTCCCTCAATGAGACTTTCTCACATTTATTTTGTCTTTATCTCCTCATTACAGCCTCCCTCCACCAGCTACCTGAGATCTTCCCTGAGAGATGTCACTCCTGGGTGTGGCAGACACTGCTTGTTGTCCTCTAATACTTGATTTCTCCTTCTTCCCCCGACCTGGGGGTGCCAGGCGCCACACCACGTGGATCAGGCCCGCAGGACCGGGAGGCACTCGGAGCTGCAGCTGGGGAGCTAGCCCACCTCCCAGGGTGTGCGTCCCACCTGCGGTGACTGCTGTGCCCCAAGTGAGCCGGCACTCCCCAACTTGGGAGGTGTCTCCATGCACAGAGGGACGCCAGCAACCACTTGTGTGAGACCTCAAGTTCAGATAGCACTGTCATGTAATCATTCTTGGTCAGTACCAGGACTTTCTGATGGTCGGTTTTCTCTTTTTTATCCTCATTCTCTACTCCAAGGGCAATTGCCCTGGTTTGTAGTATCCTTGAATCCACATTATCCTTAGGGGGAAGTATTCTTAAACATGTATACACATACATACATATGCATATGTACATACATATATGTGGGAATGTATGTATGTATATGCATTTGAGTAAGAATGTACTACACACACACACACACATGCACCCCTAATCCAACATCAACACTGTGAATTAGAAATCCAAAGCCCAGCCTGGCCGGTGTGGCTCAGTGGCTGAGCACCGACCCCTGCACCGAGAGGTCGCCGGTTTGATTCCCGGTCAGGGCACATGCCCAGGTTGTGGGCCAAACCCCCAGTGGGGGGCATGCAGGAGGCGGCCATTGATGTTTCTCTCACTCCCTCTCCCTTTCTCTCTAAAAATAGTTAAGAAAAAAAATGTGAAAAATAAAAGGAAACCCCAAGCGCAAGGATAACAGAGCTCAGGTTTCCGCACTGGGCTTTACGTCGGGCTGAGGGCAGAGCCGGCCTCCATCCCGGGATCTTTGCTCACAGCCAGTCCTTCCACCAAAGTACAAATATATTTTTATTAATTGATATTTCAGAGAGACAGAAAGAAAAACATTAATTTGAGTTTCCACTTATTTATACATTTGTTGGTTGATTTTTGTATGTGCCCTGACTGGGGAGTCAAACCCACAATCTAGGCATATGGGGACAATGCTCTAACCAACCGAGCCAAATGATTTATTAGTCAGGATCTAGCCAGAAAATCAGAAAACACGTTAGGTCTTTCAAACAGGAGGAACTTGACATAAGGAATTGGTTAGACAAGTGGTGGGAAAACTGAGAAGGTAAACATGATATAGGGAGATGCAGAGATTAGCCACCCCAGGAAACCACCACCACCACTCCCAGGGCTGGAGGGACAATGGGAAGAGCCATGTAACCAGAGTCCAGAGCTAGGGCTTATGGCTGGGGCCCCACCGTGGGGACTGCCTGGTGGGATGTGAAACAATTGGGGGAAGAACCTTCTGGAAGGAGCAGAAGCCACAGAAAAGGCCCAGGGGCTGTGGGAGATACCACAGAAGTAGAGAGGGGGAAACACCCTGGCTCTCCCTTCCTCTCACCCTCCAATCTTGTACCAGTTTCCTGTTGTCTCAACCAAGGGGAAGGTGGAGGAAAGGGCACCTGGGAATTGTAGTTCCCAGTGATACACAGAGGAGCAGGGGAGGGCCAGATAGACTGAGAACAAGCTAGCAGTTCCTGGGCAGAATGGTGGTGTGCCAAGATCTTGCTGTGATGCATGCGTGTGGGCACGTGTGCATGTGTGTGTATTTAGCATGTAGGCTGCCTGGTTCAAACCTCAGCTCCTCCGTTTACTCTCTATAGAACATGGGCAAGTTTCTGAACTTCTCTGTGCCTCTGTTCCTTCCTCTGTACATTGGGGATAACCCTAACCTCACAGGATTTGGAAAGACTAAATAAATTAATCTATGTCGAGTATTTAGATGGTGCCTGGCACAGAGAAAGCATTCAGTCTCAACTACCATGTTTTTAAAGATTTGTTATGTTATATGTATGTGCTTCTAGTTCGTGGCTTCTAACTGCTGCACAGGTTTCCATGGTGCACACCCACCACCTTTTATCCAAGGGAGCACAGGGCAACCCTGCCCCGCTGTCCACTTTCAGATGGGATGCCTGGAGGGGCAGGTATGCATTGAATCCAGGCAAGGCTATATTCAGGGACAAAATTAGATGGCTGCACCTAACTGCCATGTTCCAGTGTACTGACGTCCATGATGACACCCGGAGGATCAGCTTAAGAGCAGGGTTACTTGGGAGCGTTTGTCATTGAGATTGAACCGAAGGCACTTGGTCAGATTCACTTGACTGAATCGTAACCTTTCATAAATGCAAGTAGCTTGGCCGTGTTCTTCTGCTACAGTGTTAGTTCCATACAGGTAGGGTGCCTGTCTCATTTCCCTGATAGAATCCCTCCCCTACTCCCCACAGCTGCCTTGGGAATTGGACATTGTTATCAGCTGAGGAAAATGAGGTTCAGAGGAGTTCAAAAATATTTTCAGTGGCTGAGCCAGGATTAAGCCAAAGCCTGGACTTGATCACTTCACCATACTGTCTCTCTCAAGGTAGTGACAGGTGGCCTGGCCAGTGGAGCCGGAAGTCACCTTTTGCTTGTGCCTGAGAGTGTGCGTTGAGTCCATGGGCCTGAAACTTGAGTGAGAAGGGCCAGAATCTGATGCAGACAGTCAAAGGGCCACAGGCAGAATCTCCGGACGGCAGGTGGGCGCTCTAACCGCTGAGCCAAACCGGCCAGGGCCACAGGCAGAATCTGATGTAGGCTCAGAGCCAAGCATGCGTGAGAAGTGACTTGGGGTCAGAAACTGTCCAGGGGAGGCATGGCTGGTGGGACAGGCAGGCTCAAAGGACGGGGGTCTTGGTGGGATGATCGGTAGTCGACAGCTTTATGTGATTTCACTGAGTGATTTCTGTAATGTCCCATTGGGTCAGTGTAAACAATTGCATTCTGTAATTGAAAGAGCTGAGCCCTCTCCAACTGGGAGATTTTAACTAATTCTTGGCTCAGTCTTCTAGAGTTTGGCTCACTGAGACAATTGTCTGCGTTTCCAAGGATGGACGTGGACCACTTATCTATGCCTCGTTGTTGCAGCAGGTGTCGAGTCAATGCTAACAAGAGCAGAGTCCTTTTCCTAGAGCAACATGTTTATCATATTGCTCCTGGATAAAACCTTGCAAGGACTGCCCATTACCTTCAGGGGAAAGGCCAAAGGTCACACTTGGATCCCTGTCAGTGTCCTCCGCAGTCAGCCCTCAGCCCGCCTCTCCAACCGGTCTCCCTCTACTTCCCACATGTATTCTAAGTAGCTCATTCATTCATGTAATATTTAATGAGTGCCTGCTGTATGCTGGGCACTGCAAGGCCACGATGATTAAGATTTGGGCTGCGCTATTGTTCAAATGTTTGTGCCCCTCTCCACCCCCATTCATATACTGAAATTCTAATGCCCAGTGTGATGGTACTAGGAGTGGATCCCTCGGAATAGGATTATTGCTCTCATGAAAGAGACCCCACAGAGCTCCTCCTCTTTCTCCACGCGAGGACATACGAGAAGAAAGCTGTCTGCAATACAGAAGGGGGCTCTCAGCAGAACCTGACCTGGCACCCTCATCTTGGACTTCCAGCTTCCAGAACTGTGAGAAATACATTTCTATTCTCTACCTACCTGCCTGTCTATCGCTCTGTCTCTGTCTTTCCCCACCTCCTCTCTTGCCTTTGCTTCTTTCTGATCGTTGGCTTTGTTCTACAGGTTCTCCCTAAAGACGTCCCCTGTCTATGGATTCCTGTTTGCGGGTGCCTTCGAGAACCCGCCCCGCCCAGCCTGGGTCTCCTCAGTCGTCAAGCTCCAGGTCACCCCAGCCATTCCCTCTCTAGGATTCTTTGTTCAAACGCTAAGAAGAATCTGCTTGTCCCCCAGGTGTTCATGTGGTCAGGGGCCAAGGCCTCCTCCAGGCCTCAAGGTGGCGCAGTGGGGAGGATGGGAAGTGGGGTGGGGCAGGGGAGGACACAGTCTCCAAGACAACACTTTAGACAAATCTTTGGTACAGGTACACATCAGAGATGTTGAGGGTTTGGTTCCAAACTACTGCAATAAATTGAATATTGCAATAATGTGAGTCGCAATATTTGGTTTCCCAACACATATAAAGGTTATGTTTACACTATACTGTAGTCTGTTAAGTGTGCACTAGCATTATGTCTAAAAAATGTACTACCTTGATAAAAAAGATACTTTCTTGCCCTGGCCGGTTTGGTTCAGCGGTTAGAGCGTCGGCCTGCGGTCCTGAGAGACCCAGGTTCGGTTCCCGCTAAGGGCACGTGCCTCGGTTGCAGTTTGTCCCCGGCCCTGGTCGGTTGTGCGGGTGGCAGCCACTCGATGTGTTCCTTTCACGTCAATGTGTGTCTCTCTCTCTCTGTTTCTCTCTCTCCCTCCCACTCTACTTGAACAAAAAATGGAAAAATGTCCTCGGGTGAGGATAAAAAAAAAAAAAAGATACTTTCTTGCTAAAAATGCTAACCATCATCCGAGCCACATTGAGTTGTGATCTTTTTGCTGGCGGAGGGTCAGGCCTCGATGTTGATGGCCGCTGAGGCCAGGGCGGTGGTCGCTGAAGGTCGGGGTGGCTGTAGCAATTTCTTAACCTAAGACAACGATGATGTTGGCCGCATCAGTTGACTGTTCCTTTCACAAATTATTTCTCTGTAGCATGTGATGCTGTATGTTAGCATTTTACCCCCAGGATTTTCAAAATTGGAGTCAATCCTTCCAAACCCTGTCGCTGCTTTATTAACCTAATGTATGTAATATTCTAAGTCTCTGTTGTTATGTCAACAATCTTCACTGCATCTTCAATGGGAGTAGTTTCCATCTCAAGAAACCACTTTTGGTCTCACCCATAAGAAGCAGCTCCTTGCCCGTTCGTTTTACCGCAAGATTGCAGCCATTCAGGCACGTCTGAGGCTCCCGCTCTAATTCCCGGTCTCTCGTGGTCTCCACCACATCTGCAGTTACTCCTCCACGAAGTCTTGAACCCCTCAAAGTCCTCCATGGGGGTGGAGTCAACTTAGTCCAAACTCCTGTTAAAGTAGTTCATTTCATCACTTCCCATGAATCACCGATGTTCTTAATGGCATCTAGAATGGAACATCAAAGACCACCGATCACCTAACAAAGATGATAATAATGAAAACGTTGGAACTATTGTGAGAATTACCGAAATGCGACACAGAGATTCGACGTGAGCAAATGCTGTTGGAAAAGTGGTGCCGATAGACCTGATGGATGAAGGGTTGCCACAAACGTCCAATTTGTAAAGAATGCAATATCTACAGAGCAGAATGGAGGAAAGAGCAATGAAATGAGGTATGCCTGTGTTTTACGGAAGAAGGGATGGAGGGCTGGTTCACACTGCCCAACTTGTTTTACCCTCAGGGGACACTGTCCAGTTGCTCATGTCCCAGTTCGATGGGAATTAGAAGGCCCTGGAGTCCGGGAACTGAGTACTAGACGTCTTTGCATCTCCGTGTCTCCCTGCTCATGAACCATGGCCCTCAGCCAGGCCTAGCTCAGAGCCGATGCTTAATGAACATTTGTGGATTTGAGGATGCCGGCCAGGATTTCAGATCAGTTAAATTCATTTTCTTTCATGATCATGGCCCGTCACTTGAATTGTGGCAGTCATCTGCAAGAGGCGTGAAATGAAAGGCAGGGTTGCAGCTGGAGGCTATGGTTCCATACAATATGAATTTACTTAACAGCTTTTAAAAAAATTATGGTAAAATATGCATAACAAAACTGACCATTTTTAACCATTTTTAAGCGCATGGCTCAGTGGCATTAAGTGCGTTGACTTTGTTGGGCAGTCATCACCCCCGTCCATCTCCAGAAGTTTCCCATCTTCCCCCACTGAACTCTGTGCCCTTAAACAGAAACTCCCCATTTCCCCTCCTCCAGCCTCGGGCAAACCACCTTCCTACTTTTTGTTTCTATGAAGTTGACTACTCATAGAATGAATCACAAATAATATTTGTCCTTTTGTGTCTGACTTATTTCACTTAGCATAATGTCTTCAAGGCTTATCCTTGTAGCCTGTGTAAAAATGTCTCTTTTTGGGGGCTGAATAGTATTCCATTGTATGTATATACCACATCTGGTTTAGCCTTTCCTTTATCAGTGGACATTTAGGTTGCTTCCCCCAGCAGCTCTTTAAAAAAATTATTTTAGCACTCACCATGTTCCATGCCTTATATGCAGTCCCTAGCATGTATTATTTAATTATTCTTGCCAATAGCTTTAAGAATTAAGTACCGTTGCCCAGCCGGTGTGGCTCAGTGGTTGAGCATTGACCCAGGCACCAAGAGATCGCTGGTTCGATTCCCGGTCAGGGCACATGCCCAGGTTGTGGGCCCGATCCCCAGTGGGGGCATGCAGGAGGCGGCCAATCGATGTTCTCTCCCATCGATGTTTTCATCTCTCTTTCACCCTCTCCCTTCTTCTCTCTCTAAAATCAATAAAGAAAAAAAAAAAGAATTAAGCACCCTTATTCTCTTTCAGGATGAAAAATTGAGACTTGGAAAATTGAGGAATTTGCACCCAGTTACCCAGCAAGTAAGTTGCAGGGTCAATTTCTCTCCTAGGGAAGTGCGATGCCAGAGCTCATAAGCCCCCCACCCCATGCTAAGTAGCACCCCACTAATACAATCAGCAGAACCCTGAATAAGGAAACTCTATAGAACAAATGACCCAGTGTTTTCAACAAATAAAATGGAAGGGGAACAAAAAGAAAAATAAGGGAACTTAGAGATGAAAAAAGATTTAATAGAGAAATCAACCAAATAAAATAACTGGAGATGCCCTGGCCGGTTTGGGTCAGCAGTTAGAGCATCAGCCCTTGGACTGAAGAGTTGTGGGTTCAATTCCCAATTAAGGGCATGTACCTGGGTTGCAGGTTTGATACCTGGCCCAGGAGGGGGTTGTGCGGGAGGCAACCAATTGATGTATCTCTCTCACATCGATGTTTTTCTCTCTCTTGGTCCCTTCCACTCTATCTGAAAATCAATTAAAAAATGATAATAATAATTGGACTTGTTTGGATCCCTACTGGAAAAAAATCAAATGTTCAAAAAGTAAACAATTGGATAAATTTGAACAATACCTGGATAATCTCTGATGGTATTACAATATTATTACTATTATTATTGTTATTATCTTGGTGTACTAATGATATGGTGGTTATGTTATAAAAAGAGAGAGAGAGGTACAAACTGAAATAGTTAGAGATGAAATTTATGATGTTGGTGTCTAGAATTTGCTTCAGAATCAAACTTATTTTGGGTTGATAATTGTTGGAACCTAGAGATTAAACAAAATTTAAGAGACATATCAACCAAATGCAAAATATTGACCCTTGTTTTGATCTTGATTCAGATAAATCAAGTATGGGAAACAATTCAGGAGACAATAGAGAAATTTGAACTCCAGATTTTTTAATATTAAGACAATGTGGTTAATCATTTTAGGCGTGACAATGATATGGTGGTTATGTTTAAGAAAAAAGGAGTTCCTGTTTTTTAGAGATACATACTGAAACATTTATGGAGGAAATGATATGATATCTGGAATTTGTTTCAAAATATTCCAAGAGCAGGGTGTGGGGACAGTCAGTGGGGAATATAGATCAAAAAAGATCGGCCATGTGGTGATAATTACTGAAGCTGGGTGATGTGTACTGGGGGGTTCATTTCATTATTGTGTTTACTTTTGAATATGCTCAAATGTTCTACAATATAAAGCTTGAAAGCGAGTGATTGCGAAGAAATAGTATCCCATTCTGTAAGTGGGGAAAGAAGCGTGAGAGGTTAAGTAACGTGCAGTCCAAACTGGTCTGCCTGAACCTGCAGCTGAGGCTCGGTCCTTGGCATCGTAGGGCAGTTGTGCGAGGGTGGAGTGAGACTTGGATTTGGCTAGAAATCAGGAGTCATGCAATGGTTTGGGGGGCGGGTGTTCTCATCAAAATCGAACCACCTTTCAAAGAAGGGATGGGTTCCTTCACTGTATATACATTGACCACAGGCAAAAACATAACTCCGTGAACCCCTCTTTGAGGCCATACCTTAGGGTGGTTTACACTACATACCATGACTCACCGAAGTGGGTTTCATTTCTGTTTTCAGGGAGACAGCTTCCTGTTTGCCCCCAACCTGAGCTCCTTGCAGCAGGACGACTGTGGGACTCAACCTCTGCTGTCTCTTCTTTTGAACAAGCCAACATCTCTTACCAACTTATGCTGGCGATAGTTCTCTTCTTTCTTTTGGCAACTGACTCTCCTCCATGCCACATGAGTCTGTTGGGGCTCCTTATCACAAGATAAAGAGCTTTCTCTAGCCGGAGGGTAGGTTCCCTGGGCTGCAGTGCTGGGTTCATGGCATGGGAATGTCACCCTACTAAAATCAATCAGACTCTTCTGGGATTTTGATTCCAGCATTGGGAGAGAGGAGCTTACTTTTACTGAGACTAGATGATGGAAACTTGAACCTGTCTGTGATCATACTTGCTCTCTCCCATGAATATCCCCCAAACCACATGGGGGAAGCTCATCTGTAGGAGGAAAGAGCCCAATATCCTGTGACTGAGAGACAGACACAGAGAGACACAGAGAGAATGATATTGAGTCTCTGCATCCAGTCATGCCTGCAATTAAGTCCATTCCAGGAACCGTAGTTTCTGGAGTCAATAAATATTTCTTTTGCTGAAATTGGCTTGATTTGAGTTTTTCGTGCTTGCAACTCAGAGTTCTGGCTAAGACTTGCTCCATTACCCTGAGGCTTCCTTATTCCCGAATTGTTCTTCCGGCTTTTCTCACTTTGACTTTCACAAATGGTCATAAGTCAAGAATGTGTGTGAAGATTTAACTACAAAGAGACTGGCTGCAGAAATATTTATTATGGTAGAAACTTTGAGAAAACCTTAGATGAGAGATGGTTCACCTGCATAATGACCTAGTGTTCCTAGATCTAATGAGTTTGTGGGTAAAAGTGGCATCTAGTAATATTAATAACCTGAATATGATACCCATGCAGGCGTTCAGCTCCACTCAGAGGTCCCCATGGCTATATCTGGGCATCCCCATGGTGGCGTCCACATAAGTTCAAGAACAGGCTCACTTGTGTTTCTCAGCGCTGGCTTCCTCCTTGAGACATTTTGCCACTGCCTGGGGCTCTCCAGGAAAACACTGCTCCTCTGTGTGAAGCTGGCCTTGGGGGTGGCCGATCAGAGCTGGGCTAGGTCTTTGGGGGTGGGAGAAGCAGGGAAGGGAATTGTCCCTGCAGTAGATGATGATATTTATGTGTCTTCTTTCTCCGTTCAACAGGCCCCCCCCATTTCGTTTCTTCTGCTAGTAGACCTCCATGTCCCAGGTCTGGCTAGTCAGAGCTCCCTCTCCTGACAATAGTGAGTGGTGAAGAAAAGACCCAAACAGAGGAGCCTTCCCTGGAAAGTCTCCCCACCCCCCCCCCGCCCCCAGACTACCAGTTTATCATAAAAAGAATATAACTCAGGAAGAGCCGGAGGGAAGAGAGCACACACAGGGCAGGGTAAGGCAGAGGACAAGCTGTCTTGCCCTCTCCAGGGTGCTACTCTCATGAAGCTCCATACCCTTTTCCCTCATCATCATTTCCAAGCTGGAGCTCACAGAGCAAACCTGTAATAAGAAACCCAGGAGCTGTGTTTTAGCACGTGGACGTGGAGGAGGCACTGAGAACGCTGGTTTGCAGAAAACAGGGATGGAGAAGATGCACAGAGAAGAGACGTCTTGGCAGCCTCTCAGCTGATTCCTGATTCTAGGTCTTTCCTCAGGTACTGCTGCATCCCTGACCTTGGGCTTCAGGGCACACCTTAGTATCCACAAAATCAATTCCTACGTTTTGCTGAAACTTACTTTAACTTGTCTTTGCTTGTAGGCAACCGAAAGAGCCCGAGCTAATACATGCGCTGTTCTTTCCTCTTCAGACACTTGTACACAAAACTGTCCCTTTCCCCATTAGTCACATTTAAACAACTGCCCCTCAGCAAACCATAACATGCAAGCCAATCCCTGGGCCACCAGCCCAAGCCTGGCATCATACCCAGCCAAACAAAATCCCTTCAAACACAATCTAGAACTCACAGTGCCCCCTACTTTAAGTCTAAATAGGATAGTGTCAATTGATGATGGCTGGCAGCTATTCAACGCCAACAGGAATCCCCAGTTTGGGGTGTGGTGAAGAAGGAAACTTTATTCAGTGCAAAACAGCTCTATTGTGATACAGCAGAGGTGTGAAAACAGCAAAGCTGTGCGGCAGCCCTGGAGCAGGCCCCTCTCCAGCTAGACAGCTCTGTGTTGCTCCCGGACATAGGTAGGTTTGAACACGTTGCTCCGCTGGTCTGCTCCGCTCTGCTTCACGAGACATCTTCGCTGTTTCAGCTCCATCAGGGAGACACAGACTTCCCTTCAGCGGAAAGGAAAAGTGTGCTCTGGGAGCCAGAGGGGAGCTGGCTTATACGACAGGTGTTTCTGTCCCTGGTCCCTGATTGGTTTATCCTCATGCAAATGAGAACTCCAAATTTTTGTAATTTGGTTGGTCCAAAGGACACTGTCCTGATTGGTCAGAATAGAACTTCTCTGATTGGCCTCGGTCCTATTGGCCGAAATAGGATTCCAGGAACTCCTTTATAAGGGTGGGCTCGGGCAGGAACACAGTGCAGGCAGGCAGTTCAGTGCAGACGTCTCCCTGATGTGTAGTTTGTGTGAGAGGCCCTGTGCAGGAATGGCTGCTAGGCTCTGTTTGCTTGTTTAATTTTAGCTCAGTTAGCCACCAGGTGTCTTCTGTCTAGGGTTCACATAAGTAACAATCACTAATTCTAACTTGGTCAAAGTTGTTAGATATGGAGGAAATAAAAGAGTCGGTATTCAAACCTACCTACCTATGTCCATCTGTATAGGAAGGTATTTAACCACTTTCTTTTTAAATTTTTTTATTGTGATAAAATCCACATAACATAAACTTTGACACCCTAAGCGTTTTTTCAGTGCACAGCTCAGTGGCGTTAAGAACATTCAGGTCGTTGTGCAGCCATTACCTCCATCCAGCTCCAGAATGCTTTTCCTCTCGCAACACAGGAACTTGGTAACCGGGTTCTGTATTTGCACATCAGCCAATCTTTCGGAGCTTTATTTCGAGGAAGAAATCTGTGAAATCTGTTTGCGGTTCTGGGGGTGAGGGGCTGAGCAGGGCCCCTCTCTCAGTTCCACCAGCATCTCTGGTGTGACCGGCCCTGGCTGCCATGAGCTGGACCAGGGGGAAGGGGAGGTATTCAGCCCCTCCTTCCCCCCTTCACAGCTGGAGCAGCAGTGGACACAGCTCAGGCCACAGAGTACACAGACCTGGACACGCACCAGCGGAGCTCCAAGGCCTCCCCAGGCAGGAGGATATGGGAAGACCACCCGCGCTGAGGACACACAGGCTAGGTGTAAAGCCCACAGTGTGGAGGTTGCAGGGGGATGCCCACAGACAGAGAAAGGGGACTCTGGCAGACAGCTGCTCCCTAGCTGGGGGCTGCCCAGGGCCTCGGGAGTGGAGAGGCAAGTGCACTTGAGCTGCTCAGAGGGGCTGGAAGGCTGCGCTGCCCCCAAGCCCCTCACGGGGCAGCTGTCTATGGGCAATTTTCTGGGCCACTCATGACCCTCCAAATTCAAACCCAGGGACTGGAACCCTGATTCCTGCTTCTACCGGCCTGGCTTGCTGAGACCTGGGTCTGGCCTGCGAGACTCCCTGGCTGCACGTGAGGGAGACGTCTAAGGAAAGCCATGCTTGTGCCAAGGATGACCACAGCCATCAGTTCAGACACAGAGCCTCCGACAGGGAGAGAGAGAGAGAGAGAGTGTGTGTGTGTGTGTGTGTGTGTGTGTGTGTGTAGAGAGAGGGAGAGAGAGAGACTTTAAGGAACTGGGTCACGCAGTTGTGGGCTCTGGCCAGTCTGACACTTGCAGGGCGAGCCGGGAGGAAGGACCCACGGAAGACTGATGTCGCAGCTACTGCCCAAAGGCAGCCTGGAAGCAGAATTCCCTCTGCCTTGGGCACCCCAGTCTTTTCCCCTTGAGGCCTTCAACGGATGCAATGCTTCCCATCCATCCCATCTGGAGTGTGATTTTTACTCAAAGTCTACTGTTTCAAATATTAATCTCATCTTAAAAATATCTTCACAGCACCATCTAGATTGGTGTTTTACTAAGTGTCTGGGTACCATGGTCTGGCCAAGTTGACACATAAAATATGAACCATCAGTCATAACCATGGTCAGGAGTTGCATGTTTACTAAGTGTCAGTCAGTGTACTAAGTTCATCCCGATACTGTGTTTAACCCTCCCAGGTACCCTATTGTTATTCTCATTTTACAAAATGACATTAAGCGACATAGTGAGTGGCAGAGCTCTGTGGAAACCCAAGTCTAAAACAGAAGATCATGCTCCCGATCTGATGCACACCCCCTCCCAGCCGCCGCCTCTGCTGTTTCCTATTCCGTATTTTATCCTATGATTATACACATTCACTTCTCTGGTTAAACAAGACAAAAGCGGCCTGTTATCTCTTTCCCAAGGAAAGGTCTGGAAGAGCTGCTCGCTCTTGGTGTCTCCAGCTCTTATCATTGCTCAACCCACAGCCCCTGACGTCAGCCTCCACCAGAATGAGGAAACGACGTTGACCAAGGTCACAGATGATGTCCACGTTGCGAAAGCCAGAGGACGTGGCCCTTTTATCTGTGAACTTAGTGTAACAGTAGCAATTGTACACCGAAAAGAAAACAGAAAGCACCTCTGGTCAGGATGGTATCGGTGTAACTGTGGCCCACCTTCCGCTATAAACACATAGCAGTCACACATAAAACTTTTAAAAACTGAAGATGTAGGAAGGTATAATGCAGCGCTCACACAGAGGTGATCTTTGTAGAGCGGGAACCGAAGGGAAATGCACGTGGTGATGTGGCCCCGTTTTGGAGGTTGTCCAGCGAGACGGCTGAGAGAATGGGGTGGAACCAGACCGGTGTGCATCCTGCCTCAGCCACTCGCCGTGGGACTTGGGACAGTACAGTCAACCTCGCTGAACCCGCATTTCCTCGTCTGTCAAGGGGGACTCACCACAGGAGCCACTCCCCAGGACCGCTGTGAGAATTAAACAAGGTCTCGTATGCGAAGCGCCCGCCCCTGGCCGGGCACGGGGGACACACGTGTTCCACATTTGTAGCAAGTACTAGTGGCTGTTACATGATTGAAGCTGGGAAATCTGCCAGGTTGTAGGAGGTTGTAGCTAGAGGAAACACTTTGCTGGTGGGGCACATTCTCCAGTCCTTTTGAGAAGGACCACTCGGGGGGACCTCTTAGTCTTCCTGCCAGTCCTCACGCACTCCTGGGGGGCGGGGCAGGGAGCCCCGGCAGCAGCAGGCAGCTGAGATGCATACCGAGGAGTCTCGTTCTACATATTACGCAATAATAACATATGCACTCAAAACATTATGCTCCCGGCTCTGTAACCTTGCTGAGTTGGAGAACTTTTCCTTCTCTAATCCATATTTATGCAGCATCACAACAGAAAATTATTGTTTGTTTGGGGGAGCTGTATGTCCCCCTGTCTTACCTTTGGTCCCAGGAGACTGGGAGGTCAGCTATTGCAAGGGGACAAAAAGCCTGATCTTTTCTGCTCCTAATGCCAGAGGAAAAACCATGACCCAGACGTAGCCTGGGCCAGGGAGGTGTGGCTGCCACATGGTGTCATTTAAGAAAGAAAACACAGGCGGCAGAAATGCACTGTGTGTCTTGCATGAGGCAGGCGGTCAAGATCACAGCCCACTGGGTGGGATAGGGTTTCCCTTGCAGGTAATAAGTTAATTGGTCCATGATCAGTGGATCAATGGATCAAATGATTAATAGGGTTTCTCCTAATGGCAATAGATACTCCCATTACAATTATTTTTGGTCAGGAAAAGGACAGGGTTTAGTCTAGAGAGCAGAAAACTTTCCTCTCCTCTTCGGAGACAAAGGGCAGCTGGATCTTTAATATGATAGAAAGTTTCGTTCTGAGGGAGGTTCACGGTCACTGGCACCATGGTGGAAAAGGGGTGCCATGGTCCCATGTCACCTGGAGCTCTGCCAGGGAGGTGGGGATGCTGAGTTGAAGACCTCTCTGGTTTATAAAGACCTCTCTGGTTTGTGCTCGGTTGTCCTACGTCTCAACAAAAACCCTGCAGGAAGAATTCAGTGGTGGGAAAAATCTAGCAGAGAATTGTTCTCTCTGGGACTAGGGGTCTCAGCAGCAGGCACCAACAGAGAAGCCGGTGGAAGAAATCAGAGAGGCCTTCCTAGAGGAGGTGTTGCTGGTCTGGATGGTCAATTAGCTCATACCGCTGAGCTAAATGCTGTGGTCAGCACTGAAGGTCACCACTGACCCCGAAGTCTCTCTCATGACCCTCAGAATTGACACCTCTCAGTGCCTCACAAGAATAATTTGGGGGTCCAGAAATTCTGACTCCCAGTGCATTCAGGTTCACCATGGACTGGATTTCCTGCCCCTCGTCACGTGGGGCCATCTCCCTGGCTCTGGCTTCCCCTGTGCCCACACTGCATTCTCCCTCCACACTCCCTTGCTGACACACGCCCAGAGATGACAGGGTTCTCGTGGTTCGGGCTGCCAGGAGCAGGGTTGCCACGGCCACCCGGGGCCAAGCGGTGCCTGCGAGTGAGCAATGAGACTGCACTCCACTCGGTGCCAACTGGGAGGTGAGAGCCGCCTCCCGGCCATTTCTGCAACCTCAGGAGCGAGTCGGTGGCTGGCAGTTCACATGAGGTCCCCTTGACATCTCCGGTCAGGAATGCAGCTTGCTGGGGACTCTGAAGCAGAGTCACTGAGAAGGGGAGAAGCCATTAGCAGCTGGGACCCAGGGACCATGGTCTGCCTTAGTGGGTAATGGTGGGCCCTAGGCGGCTCTCAGCTGAGCTTGCTGTAACTATGTATCATTCCAAAAGAAAATAAGGTCCCATTTGCATTCCAGCTGTAGCAGCTAGGACCTGCCTGGTCTTTTCCTTAGTACACATGTCCCTGCGGAGGTCATAATATACAGGTGTGAGTAAAAATAGGTTAACGGTTGTAAGACAAATAAATACTAACAATAATTAATATATAACAATAGAAGAGTAAACTGTGTTTCATGTACTCAGAATTGTGCACCTGCTTTTGCCCACCCTTGTATACTTAACTCCAGGAATTAAATCAGTATGTATTGAGCCCCAGGAGTTAAGAAGCCCAAGCATGGTTTCTCTGCCTCTCAGGCCATGATTTCTGTTCGGCAGGTTAAGTCCTTGACACATCTAAGTGAGGCTTTTAAGTGAGTGAGGATGGCCCCTTCCTCGGGCGTCCATCGTCCACTGGGAGAGCTGAGCAGGTAAATGGACCCGAGTGAACTAAACTTTGTATCTGTGCCTGCAGCGTTCCCTCTGCTTGTGTTGGTATCCACGTGCACCCAGAAATCCTTCCCCTTCAGAGTCTACATCAGACAAACGTGATTGTGAGCAATGGAGATTTTGCTAGAAGTCTCATAGGGGAAACAATAAAAGGGGTACATGGTACCCATCACCGTCATCAGCTTAAACAACCCGACTAGACATTTCTGTTCTTTCAAGTCCCTCCTCTGTGGCTCCCCTCCAAGAGCAATTCATTCCCCGGGCTTCCTCCTCTTCCCAGATTCTCTTACAGAAACGTCTCTCCTCTTTGTCACGCAAGCAACACAGATCGCTCTCAGCTCTCCAACATCAACATATTTCTTTTCCTTCTATTTGCAAAATTAGACCCATGCAGCTTAGAAGTCAAAGTGGAAACCATCTTGTGCGACTACGTCCTTTGAGATTTTATCCCTCATCTCATCCCAAAGGACTTGTTAAATTATTTATTCTGGTGGTCTCTCCAAGAAGACTTTTGTGAGTAAAAATTTTCTCCATCATCTTACGACCACTTCTAATATAAAGCATTTTGAATTTTGTGCCAGAGCAACAGAGGAGTGATGATGCTTTCTGATGAAAGCATGACAGAAGACTTCCTGGAGGAGGTGACATTTGAATCAAGCTCTTATGGAACTCTTTGGAGAAGGATAGCTATTATTTTCACCACTAATGATTTAAAAACATCTGTCCATCTTTCTGATCACTTAGTCCAGCAATTTTCAACTGGTGTGCCACAAAAAATTTTTAAACATGCAATGCCTGACTATTTAGTCAGAGGGACTGGCCTCTTTTCCCTAAGACTGTCAAATAATAAAAATGACAGCAGCCAACACAACAATTGTTGTCTGGTGTGAATGAATCAAAATTATACCTTTTTTGGGTCAGATTGGCAAAAAATATATTTTTTGGTGTGCTGCAGAATTTTAGTAATTAGTTGATGTGTGCCATGAGATGAACAAAGCTGAAAACCACTGACTTAGCCCAATTCCTCAGGCCTCTGTTCCAGCCCTGCACACCAACCCACCCCATAATATGTTCCCTTAACCAGAGAATTGGAATAAAGGAGTTAACATCAGTTCCTTTTCTAGTTCTTGTCAGGAGGGGACAAGAAGGCAAGACCTCACCTATTCATGGCATTTATATAACAAGGAAAAAATACTGGCCTTGTAGTTTCAGTTGTTCCCCCAATACTGTCTATGTGTCATTGGTTACCTTGGTTTTACTGCTGCCCAGTCGGTGTGGCTCAGTGGACTGAGCATCATCCCATGGACTGAGAGGTCCTGGTTCCATTCCTGGTCAGGGCACACGCTTGGGTTGCGGGCTTGATCCCAGGTCGGGGTGTGCAGGAGGCAGCTGATTGATGTTTCTTTCTCACTTCGATATTTCTCTCTCTCTCCAACAAATCAATGAAAGCATATTTTAAAAAAAGCCCTGGCCGGTGCGGTCCAGAGAGACCCGGGTTCGGTTCCCGCTAAGGGCACGTACCTCGGTTGCAGTGTGTCCCCGGCCCTGTTCGGGTTGTGTGGGTGGCGGCCACTCGATGTGTCCCTTTCACGTCGATGTTTCTCTCTCTCTCTCTCTGTCCCTCCCACTCTATCTGAACAAAAAATGAAAAATGTCCTCGGGTGAGGATAAAAAAAAATTAAATTTAAAAAAAAAAAAAGACAAAAAAGATTTGTTATTGTTGTTTAGATCTGGACTAGTCTTGGCACTTAGAGTCCCCTGGCCTCACAGAATAGGATGCCTGGAACCGATAATCAGAACAAGCCCCAAAATTCAGAAAAATTCCTCAGTAATCACCGTAATATTCTGTTCTTTGTGTCAAAATGAATTTGATGAGAGAATTCATTCATCTGTTAGTACACCACGAGGGACAGAGGCAATTTTTCTCATAAGATTCAAAGCTAAAGTAGATTGTTTTCTGGACATCCCTGTGACATTTAACTGAACCTGAAAATCACCAAAAAATAAAATTAAAAAATCTTCCTTTTGAGAAGATCATTCCCAGAAATTAAAAGCAAACAAACCAAAGAGTAATAGTCTACTTGGAAGATGCAAAACTTCAATTTCACACGGCATTTTGAGAGGGGTGTGTGCGCATGTGTGTGTGTTAGAGCTCTTTCAGTTGCAAGATACAACAACTCAACTAAACATGGCTTCAGCAAAATGAGAGTTGTAGTTGTTCACATACCAGATCAGTTTAGGGTAGAGCAGTGCTCAGTCATGGTTGGATCCAGGTGCTCAGGTGCTGTTGTGTGAGTTCTTATCCCTCTTTGTCACTCAGCTCTGCTCTTCTTGTTGTCAGACGAGACATGGTGTCATCGTGACCACCAGCAGCTTCAGATCTCATTCTGCTGGTTTAACAGACTTGGAAAAATAGGCGTGCTTCCTTCGCAGTAGTCAGCAAAAGTCCCCGGCCTCAGTCTCAAGAGCCTGAACTAAATTTTGTGTTCATTCCTACCCCGGTTTTAGTGCCTCTGATGGGCCAGGCCTCTGATCACACACTCCTGAAGCAGGGTGGGTAAGGCAAACCCCCATCAAGCTATAGGGTCTAAAATCTGGGGGGAAGATCGATTCTCTGAAGAAAAAAGAGGTGATATTACCAGAAAGGAAAATGGGCAAAACCAAGAGCTGTCCAGTACAATGAAATGCCCACTTACAGGCGAAATAAGCAAAAGAAAGGCGACTGGCATGGTGCTGGTAAGCTGCAGGGGACGGTACACTGTGAATTTGGGCTGATGGGCAGGCCTGCTTGTCAAACCAGTTGCATTGACTATTGGGAAAAACGATAATATCTCAAGACCCTAGAGACTTCTTTTCTCATTTCGACTGAGTGTCCAGTAATTGCTGATGTTTACAGTTGTCACTGTCAATCAGGGTTGCTGGTCCGCCGTGGGCAGCCTGGTAAGCAGGCATCTGTCCATCAAGACTGAAGGAAAGAGATTCGAAAGCCAAGGCAGAGAGAAGCCGGGAACTTGGCATGTGTGCTGCACCGCGAAGGAAGGAGGAAGGGGGAGAGACCTAGGCAATTTGTTTTTAATATTTTGCTTGTTCTGGATACCATGAAAGCTTCAGATATTGGCTTCTGACTAATGAAAACAGAGGGGGAGCCAGGCTGGAAACCTGGCCATGTTTCCGTGCACAATTAGGTTTGTTTGTTTAGGTCTCTTTTTATTTGTTTTCAGATGACTCAGATAGGAATACTGCAGGCCTTTCAAAGCGAAGTGTTCGTATGTGTATTTTGGGTCTAGGGCTTGGCCAAGTGCAGAAAGTCTTGGCTCCCTGAGGTTATTTTCCTATTCAAGGGTTTTTCAAACTTTCAAGTGGAGCTGGAAGAATGCCGTGGTGAGCCAGGTTATTTTTCTTAACAGACCCCAGCTTGGGGTTGCAGGGGGGACAGGAATCGCAAACATATACACAAGACAGTCCCCCAACAGCACACAAGGGCATCGTTGTGCTGGTGTCTGCGCCGGCTGTCCCTGATGGCTTTACCATCCGCGCACTCGGTCCTCTCTGGAAACCTCCTCACGCGCCTCCGTCTCTCCAGACAACCAAGTCCAGAGACAGACTCTCCCTTCCTCTCTGTATCTGTCTATAAACTGTTCAGCTTTCAAGACTCTCCTGTTTCATTGCCGTGGTTTAGAGGCTGAGCCTCCTGGGAAATGCAGAGATATTTACAACCCGAGGACCTGCCAAGCGCTTGGCGGAGCTCCTCTTCCGGAGGGGAGCCACTCTCGTGGGGGTGGCTTGCTCCTGGCCAGCTGACCCTGCGTCCAGGGCACTGGGAAGGGCCTTGGGAGGGGGAGGCTGCGCCTTTCCCCTCCCTGGTGAGCTAGATGCAAACCAGGCGACAGCGAAGACCACTCGGTCCTCCTTCTTGGAGGCTTCTTTCCAGTAGCCCTGCTCTGCTGATGAGTCGGAGGACAGAGACGGCCGGGGTGGCTCTGGTTGCTGTCAAACACTAAGGCCTTACGTAGGCAGCAGGAGTAGCCCCTGGACGCTGGGCCCCAGCCTCAGAGTCTCCCCTGCTCAGCTGCCCATGTGCAATGACAGAGACCGCCGCCGCACGGGAGGAGCGCTCCGCACCGCCTCTGAACTGCTTCAGTGTTTGCAGCCTCCCGAACTTCGCGGAGATACTCTCTCGAAATTCCCATGTTTCCGGAATTTGATAGATATTCTGTTGCGGTGCATGTATTTCCAGAATTTCTTGTTCAAACCACTGTCATCCAGAGCTGTGTCCTGAGGTCAGATGGAATTCTGCCCCATCCCCTGCCCTGGCCACAGCTCCACCTCGGGCATGACAGTGACAGGCGGGATGGTAACAGCGCCCGGGGCTGAGCAGACCCTGAGGGGGACTGGGAGTTTCCTTGGGGGCACATGAGGGAGAGGGGACGTGTCTGGGCACCGGGAGCTCAGGCCTGCTGGGGGCCCTCTGAGAATCTGTGGATACGCCTCGGATGGTCCCACGGACAGGAAGGAAGCGACCCTCCTTGGCTGAGGCTTGCTCCTGGGGTGAGTCCCTGCACTCCCCACACAGTCCTACAGCCAGAGAGCGTCCTGGGGAAGAGGGAGGCATGAAGCCCTGGGCCCGTGTGGAGTCTCTGGAGGCCACTTCCGAGGTAAAGTGAGAGGCTATGAAAGGGCACCCGCTGCCAGGCCGGTGTGGCTCCGTGGATTGAGCGCTGTCCCATGGACTGAGAGGTCCCGGTTCCATTCCAGGTCAGGGCACATGCCCAGGTTGCAGGCTCGATCCCCAGTAGGGGGCGTGCGGGAGGCAGCCAATCGATGTTTATCTCTCACAACGATGTTTCTCTCTCTCTCTCTCCCTTCCTTTCTCTCTAAAAAATCAATAAAAACTTAAAAAAATTTTTTTTAAAAATGGGGCATCCACTATGTTTCAAAGTACCCTAAGATGGCATAAAGAAAAGAAGAAATCCTGCCATTTGCAACAAATGGATGGGACTTGAGAATATCATGCTAAGCAAAATCAGTCAGTTAGAAGAAGCTAAGACTTATATGATTCCACTCACATGGGGAATCTAAAACTGAAGCTCACAGACACAACAGTATGCTGGTTACCAAGGGAAGGGGTAGGGGAGAGTCAAGGGTAAAGGGGCCAAATATATGGTGACGGAAGATGATCTGACCTTGGGTGGTGGGCACACAATGCGATACACAGATCATGTATCACAGACATGTACACTTGAAACCTATCTAATCTTATTAACCAATGTCACCCCAATACATTCAATTAAAAATAACAACAACAAAAAAATGAGACTAGACTGTTGTCACTCAACTCTATTTACTAAGGCAAGGAAGTGGACTAATGTTAATACCTATTAACACTAGTTTACATGACATGGGCTGAAAAGCAGAAGGTTTTGGGTTCAATGTTTGCCCACTCATTTAGCAAATATTTACAGATTGCCTACATGCTCCAGGCTCTGTGCTAGGGGCTGGAGTACAGTAGGAAAAGAACCAGCCTCTGCTTCTGCCTCAGGAGGCCATGGTCTAGTCTAGGATGAATTAATGACAGAAGAGTGTGACAGTAGCCTGCTCAGGGCAGGCAAGAGGGACCCCTCATCTAGGCTACAGGGTCAGCCATCCCTTTCTCCAGAAGGGAGGGAGAGGGTGACAGTGCGGAAGAGCAGGGGGGAGGCAGATGCAGAGTCGAGGCTGTTCTCTAGTAGGTGGCGCATGGGAACGGTGTCTGACCCAGCCAGAGGCCATCGAAGACAGATCATACAGGACCTTGTCCGTTACATCACACTGGTTCTGTTGTTCACCAGGGCAACGAGAAATCGCTGATGACTATGATCACTATTATTTAATTACATTTACTCATTTGTGCCATTGTGTCACGAATCTCACCTCTTCCTTCTGAGTTCAATGTCCTTCTTCCTAAAGATACTCTTTTAGGAGCTCTCACCGATGTCTGAATGGTGAGCCTTCCGTCGAGGTGGACCCGGTTTTCCTGGGGCCTGAAGCAGGTTGGGGTCCTCTCCAGGAAAACCAATACCAACTACGAAAACAAAATTAGGAATGAAAGTAAACCGGGACGATGAGGAAAGAATGAA
The DNA here is from genome assembly GCF_014108415.1 of Molossus molossus. Classification (NCBI taxonomy): domain Eukaryota; kingdom Metazoa; phylum Chordata; class Mammalia; order Chiroptera; family Molossidae; genus Molossus; species Molossus molossus. The sequence goes on from NW_023425344.1 coordinate 17,842,703, forward strand.
ACAAACATTATAAAACCCAGAAAAATAAGATTTTAAAAATTAATTAACTCTAATTTTTCCCACTTTTTCTTACATTGGAGACACTGGAATGACCTGGGCCTGGGGGGACGTGCCTAGAAGGAGGAAGGGTTGGCCGACGTTGACTTCGGGTTTCCGAGGATACAGGAGGTGGTTTGCCGTCATTTGCATGTATATATAGCTCAGTTACTGCTGAGCACAAAGACGTCTGGAGCGGCTTCCAGAAACACTCCTACAGCCCACATGCTGGCTCGCTTGGCACACGGCATCAGAGGTTGGATGGAGATGCAAAAATCCTGTGATACCCGGCACCAAAAATATGTGGATGGTAGAGAAACAAAGTTGAAGATCTACAAAGCCATGTGTAATTTTCTGGTCTGTGGAAAATTTTTCTAATCTCTGAAATGTAAAACTGTAAGCGGAGGATTCATTTTTAGTCAATGCCTGGGCAAAATTAAAGCTTTCTCCCATCAAGGGTGTATTTGAGAATGCAGTCGTAAACACACTATATATTTACAACTCATCAGTGAAGGAAATTTCATAGAGATTTCCCCAAAGTTGGCAACGATTGTAAACATTTATGTGCCATTACAAAAAAAAAAAAAAAAATGTAAAGCTAGGAGAAAACTGTTTAAATGATCAATAATAGAAAACAAATTTGATTAACCATGTTAGAGAGAAAAGTGTGTATTACCTTTCTGTTTTTATCTGTGTATTATCTTTCATATTACAAAACCATCACATGAAGAGGTGATTGAAGAATATGTAGCTAAAAATGAAAGAAGTCTAAGTGTAATAGTGTCCTGGATTAGATCCTGGAAAAGAGAAAGGACGTATATGGAAAAATGGGCGAAAGTGGTGAATAAATTGGTGGATACCATCACATAATCATTGATGATGCAGAAGTTCAGGGATACCAGGATGCCACTAAGCACGTGTTTGAATATTTAGATTTCCAAAGGCCCAAAGCTAAAGCCAGAGCCGGAAGAGTAGATATTGGCCCAATACAGAGGCCAGAGTTTAACTCTATTCATAAAACCCCTGCCATCAGGGCCTATTCAAGGTCCAATGGCCACTTCTGGAGATGTCATGACATCAACCCACGTGCTACCCCGCATGTGCTAATCACCACGTGCCGCTCTGTTTTCAGTGTCCTCTTTGTTTTTGACATGAGAGGATTTACCTTTGTTTTTTTTTCCTTTTCCTTTTTTAAAATTTATTTTTTTGTTAATCCTCACCTGAGCATGTTTTCCCATTGATTTTTAGATAGAATGGAAGGGGGAGAGAGAGAGAGCAATATCTATGTGAGAGAGAGACCCTGACTAGTTACCTCCAGCACGACCCCAACAGGGGCTAGGCATCAAACCTGCAACCCAAGTACATGCCCTTGACTGGGAATCGAACCCACGACCCTTTGGTCCATGCGCCAATGCTCCAACCGCTGAGAAAAACCAACCAGGGCGCATTTACCTTTCTGAGGAACAAAGCTATGCATTTAAATTCCTAGGTGTTCTTACCGGGAGGGTTTCCGAGGTAGTCTAGCCCACCAAGTTGCTGGGCTGGTTCTCAGCAGGGGAGTGGCACAGGAACCTGACAATTTAGAAGGACACTGGCTAGTGTGGAGAATGAACATAAGGTGTGGGGTAAAACAGGCCGGAAGATCGCATGGAATTCCGCTGCAGAGGTGACACATGGCAGCCTGGATGAGGGGGATCGAGCAGAGAGAAGAGCGGCAATGCACTGAGACACTTCAGAGATGGAAGGAGCGGAACTTGGTGACAGAGTGACTTTGATGGCAGAGAGGGAGGGAGGGGTCTGAGATGTGCCCAGTGGTAGGAGGGGGCAGCTGGATGGACAGTGCTGTCATTTCCTGAAATAGAAACGCAGAATGGGAGGAGGAGGAGGAGCTCTGTGAGGAGAGAGGAGTTCAGGGCTGCAGACTGAGTTTTCGATGCCTGTGTGGCATCCAAGGGGACATAAGCAATTCACAGTACGCTATGCAGGTCAGGAGAGATCTGACCGACCTGGACATGTGCATTTGGGACTTGCTGTGGATCTGAACTGCATCCACTTAAAAGGAGCTTGACACGCAGTCAGCACTGTATGACAATGAGCTGTCACAAATGGTCACTGCAGTGCAGGGGACAGGCGTCAATCACATAACCAATGCAAATGAGCAAATTGTGCTGAGTTGGCGAAGAGAAACACATGATACTGGGGAGGTGTATCAGGGGAATTGGACACAATCCGGGGAGGCAGGGAGGGCTTCCCTGAGGAAGTGGCACTTGGACCGAGATCTGAAGGATGAACAGAAGGAATTAGGCAACAAGGGAAAGGAAGAACATTTTTGGCTGAGGGAACAGCATCTGTGGAGAAGGGATTGTAGGCACACATATGAAGCTAAACTATTTTTATGGCTGAAGAAGACCAGGGAAGACCATGCCCCAGGAAAGAGTTGTCTCTCTGGGAGAATAGATGAGACGATTTACAAGGTCCTCCTTTTAAGTCTGAAAGTCTAGAGTTCTGTGATCCTTCTTATTTTCTTCCAAGATCATACTGAGTAATGTGCTATACATTCAGAGAAATTTCTCCAGTAACAAAGTATAGAAATTATCTCTGAAAGTAGAGTCTCTGTGACCCTTTCAACTTTTCATTTTTGTCAAAAGAATTCTACAGAAAGAATGGAATAATGAATTCCCATAATCTCCACTAGGATTCACCATTTAAAATTTTGCCATATTTGCTTTCTTTATTTTCTTTCTACTTACCTACCTATCTACTGATCAATACACTATATAGACATGCATAATATCTGTATCTAAATACACGACATATTACTATTATTACTGAATAATTCAAGAGTAAATGACAGACATCATGACTTCATCTTAAACACTTCAGCATGTATCTCCTAAGAATGAGAACACTGGTTTACATGACCATGTGACCAAATTCAGGACTGGGTCTGTGATCCAGAGTTCTGTGACTTTTTATTTCTCTTAAAAAATGTTTTTATTGAGTTGAGAGAGAGAGAAAAAGGGAGAAGGAGAGGGAGAGAGAAACACTGATTGGTTGCCTTTCGTACCCACCCTGACTGGGGATTGAACCTGAAACCTGGGTATGAGCCCTGACCGGGAATTGAACTGGCAATCTTTCAGTGCACATGACGATGCTCAACCAACTGAGCCACACCAGCCAGGCCTGTGACGTTTTTAAATACAGAGGGCCTTCAACAGCAAACCTGTGCTGACCACCTGCTGTGTGCCAGGTGCCGTCCTCTGCACTGAGTATTCAGACTGCTAGGCAGATGGTCACCCTGAATGTGTAAAGAGCAATAGTAGACATGAGCAGGAGTGCCTGGGGGATATAGAGAGAAGAAATCTGGGCAGATACTTCTAGTTGACTATCCCATATCCATCCTTCTCTTCCTTCTCACTAATGACCTCTGTATTAGTGGGGTTTCCAATGTGCCCAACTCAAAAGCAACATTCTCCAATTTATTTTTTTAGGGAACAAGGACATATAAGCAAAAATCATTGATGGTTACTTCTGGGAAAGCTTATTAAAGCAGCCAACCCCTCTGGGAAGCACATACTTTGGCCCTTGTTTCTCCTCCTTCCTGCTGCTGGAATGGTATTGTGATAGGCAGAGCCACAGCAGCCATCTTGCAGCCATGAGGTGACATTCAAGATAAAAATCAACCTTAGAAATGCTGGAGTAGAAAGATGGGGATCTTGGGTCATTGGTGATAAGTAGAGCCACCATATACACCCTGAATTGCCTACTTCAAACTCTTTAAGAGGGTGGAATTACCCATCTCACTTAAGCCATTAGTTGGGGTTTCCTGTACATGTAACTGAATCTGGTCCTAATTGATAAATCACTGAATCCAGTCTTGAGGATTCAGGGGCAATTCCCATTTCCTGCAGTTTATAAAGGATAAGTAGGAAAAAAGTTGGGCAAAAAGAGGAAGCTTCAGAGTATAGATTTTAACTTAAGAACAGCAGAGGCTACTGAACAGATTTAAGTAGAATCTCAGTATTACACTTTAGTTTTAGGAAGCAGCAAAGGAAAAGTCATCTCATGGGTAGCTACAGTGAAGGGAGGGGAAGACTAACGTCAGTAAAACTAGTAAGAGAGATGATGGGACGATCCATGCAAGGAACACGATCCTGAAATCACACTGCACAGCAGTGCTAAAAACCAGGGCTGGCGGAAAGACCTGGGGCCCGTCTGGGATTTGCCACTTACTCATTCCAGGACCCTGAGCAAATGACTTCTCCATGCCCCGTCCCTTCTATGTCCAGAAGACGGTCCAGAGAATTAAACGAGGCCCATGGGCACATGCTGAGAGCAGTAGCTGACACACAATAAGCGCCCACAGACTCGCTGTGAGGCTGCGGCGACGAAAGATGGACTCTAGGCAATAGGATGGGATCGACAGGATGCTGAGCAGATGGATAGTGGGAGGAGTGAGCAAGGGACAGAAAAGAGTTGAAAATGTCTCCCAGATTTCTGTAGAAGAGCCAAGTTGGGGAGAAAGACAATGAGTCCCGTTTGGACCTGTGGAGTTGGTGGTCTCTCTGGCTGTACGTGTGGAGATGACCAGCGTTTCTCTGCATGGGCAGATATGAAGTTGGGCGAGGATCTGAGCAGGAACAGACTGGTGTGCAGCAGCTAGAAATGGAGAGGAAACAGGAGTCACAGCCCTCAGGTGAGGGTGGAAAATGAAAAGACAAGAAGGCCAAGAGGAAACCCTGTGGCTGGTTCTGGTCGACAAGAAAAAGCCCAGCAAAAAAACTGAGACAACTGGGTTCAAGGTCATAGAGAATTTCCCAGGAAATTCAAGGGAGAGACAATTTGCAGAAAAAATGATCAGAAGCACTAGACGTTGCGAAATTATCAAGTAAGTTCTGAGAAGCGGGCATAAGGTTGAGAGGCAAAGAAGTCCTCGGAGGCCTCAGGGTTAACTGAGGCCGGCAGGGTCACTTCCTCAGGGTATGATGGGGCTGGAAGGCAGGGTGTAGGAACAAGAGGGGAAGGACAAGGAAGGATCCGGGAGTTTAGTGTGAGCATGAGGAGGGACTTACACAGGGTGGAGCTAATACGGAGAAAGAAGGCAAGTAAAATGCTGAGGGAGGCTTGGGAAAGTGAGAAGTGCACGCATGATGTCCGCGACAGGACCCAGAAGTGGTCTCTGCCACCTGCCCACCGTGGAAAAGGGTCTGCAGGGGAGCCGGAATACTCAGTGGAAATGGGCTGAAAAACTGGAGGAAACCTCCAGTCTGAGCATCTATGGACAGAGGAGGGCAGAGAGAAGACAGGGGGAGGGAGATAGAGAAAGCAAACAGTGATGACCCCACTACAGAGTGCCCACCCTGGCCAGGCAGATGCCATGCTTTAACAAGCGCCCTCACGGCAACCGGATTTCACCAGTGAGCATTTGAGGCTCTGGGTGCTGGGAGACCTCGTTGGAGCCTTTGCCTGTCTGTCTGAGCCCACAGTGGCACCCTTGCACACCTGGCTCACCTTGGGAGGGACAGGACAGTACTGCCCCCTTACACACCTAGCTCACCCTGGGAGGGACGGGGCAGTACTGCCCCCTTGCACACCTGGCTCACCCGGGGAGGGATGGGGCAGTACTGCCCCCTTGCACACCTGGCTCACCCGGGGAGGGATGGGGCAGTACTGCCCCCTTGCACACCTGGCTCACCCGGGGAGGGACGGGACAGTACTGCCCCCTTGCACACCTGGCTCACCTTGGGAGGGACAGGACAGTACTGCCCCCTTACACACCTAGCTCACCCTGGGAGGGACGGGGCAGTACTGCCCCCTTACACACCTAGTTCACCCTGGGAGGGATGGGACAGTACTGCCCCCTTACACACCTAGATCACCCTGGGAGGGACAGGGCAGTACTGCCCCCTTACACACCTAGCTCACCCTGGGAGGGACGGGGCAGTACTGCCCCCTTACACACCTAGCTCACCCTGGGAGGGACGGGGCAGTACTGCCCCCTTACACACCTAGTTCACCCTGGGAGGGATGGGACAGTACTGCCCCCTTACACACCTAGATCACCCTGGGAGGGACAGGGCAGTACTGCCCCCTTACACACCTACCTCACCCTGGGAGGGATGGGACAGTACTGCCCCCTTACACACCTAGCTCACCCTGGGAGGGACGGGGCAGTACTGCCCCCTTACACACCTACCTCACCCTGGGAGGGACGGGACAGTAGTGCCCAGGAGCCGACACAGGGATGGGGCCTGAAGACTGAGGATGGACTGAAGGATTTTGAGTGCAGATGCAAAAGAGGGACCAGCTGGAGTGGCAGAGTCAGGCACCTAAGAGGGTTTCCCCCCCAAGCTCACCCCACCCCACCCTCACCTCTGCCCCAGCACCAAGGGTCCCAGCCAAGCAGCTCACACCGCCAGAGGGCCTGGGAGCGTCCCCAGGAGGGGGCAGCAGCGCCCTGCAGAAGCCAGCTGTCTCTGCTCAGGCCTCGGACTCCCAGGAAGGTGGGTCCCAGGGCCTGGCTGGGGAGCCCTGTCTCCTGAGTGTGTCCTCCGTCATCTCGGCACACCTCTGCTGCTTCTGCTCCCCGGGGAGGCCTGAACAGGCCTGAACATTCTTCTTGCGCCTCTCGCCCTTGGAACCACCTCCCCAAGCCATGGGCCTGATCTGCACCCGAGACTCAAAAGGGGTCATCCTTGTTTTGCCGTCACCGGCTCCCTTCCCCTGTTCTCTGGGTCCACGAAGCTCAGAGTGGAGATTTTCCCCACGATATTTCAGCCATGCCCACTGGGCATTCTGGCCCCCCAACCCGTTGGGGAGCATTTGCCACTTCAGGGCACGTGAGCTGGCTCAGCTCCTTCCTTTCGTGGACATCTAGCTTGTACCGCTCATTTCCCCAAGTTTCTTTCTAGCATCTTCATGTCCTGTTTCCTCCATTTTATTCCCGTCGTTGGCTCCCCTGTGTGACTCCTCTTCTCCGCCCGCAGACCTCACTGCCGGCCCCTCCCTGAAGAGTAAGAGCCCCCCTCTTGCTCAGGCTCCTCCCCACAAGGCCTTGCACTGGGCAGACACGAGTGGGGTGCTCTGCCGAGAAGGCCCCTGTGGGTCCTACCTCGCAGAAGCAGCAGGGAGGCCTTCCTCCCCGCTCCCTGAGTCCTTCCTCCCCCTCCCTGGGCCCTTCCTCCCCGCTCCCTGGGTCCTTCCTCCCCCTCCCTGGGCCCTTCCTCCCCGCTCCCTGGGTCCTTCCTCCCGCTCCCTGGGCCCTTCCTCCCCGCTCCCTGGGCCCTTCCTCCCCGCTCCCTGGGTCCTTCCTCCCCGCTCCCTGGGCCCTTCCCCACCGGCTCCCTGGGCCCTTCCCCACCGGCTCCCTGGGCCCATCCCCACCGGCTCCCTGGGTCCTTCCCCACCGGCTCCCTGGGCCCTTCCTCCCCGCTCCCTGGGCCCTTCCTCCCCGCTCCCTGGGCCCTTCCTCCCCGCTCCCTGGGCCCTTCCTCCCCGCTCCCTGGGCCCTTCCTCTCCGGTTCCCTGGGCCCTTCCTCCCCGCTCCCTGGGCCCTTCCTCTCCGGCTCCCTGGGCCCTTCCTCTCCGGTTCCCTGGGTCCTTCCCCACCGGCTCCCTGGGTCCTTCCTCTCCGGCTCCCTGGGTCCTTCCCCACCGGCTCCCTGGGTCCTTCCTCCCCGGTTCCCTGGGTCCTTCCTCCCCGGTTCCCTGGGTCCTTCCTCCCCGCTCCCTGGGTCCTTCCTCCCCGGTTCCCTGGGTCCTTCCCCACCGGCTCCCTGGGTCCTTCCCCCCCTGCTCCCTGGGCCCTTCCCCACCGGCTCCCTGGGCCCTTCCTCCCCGCTCCCTGGGCCCTTCCTCCCCGCTCCCTGGGTCCTTCCCCACCAGCTCCCTGGGTCCTTCCTCCCCGCTCCCTGGGTCCTTCCTCCCCGGCTCCCTGGGTCCTTCCCCACCGGCTCCCTGGGTCCTTCCCCACCGGCTCCCTGGGCCCTTCCCCACCGGCTCCCTGGGCCCTTCCCCACCGGCTCCCTGGGCCCTTCCCCACCGGCTCCTGGGCCCTTCCCCACCGGCTCCCTGGGCCCTTCCCCACCGGCTCCCTGGGCCCTTCCTCCCGGCTCCCTGGGTCCTTCCTCCCCGCTCCCTGGGCCCTTCCTCCCCGCTCCCTGGGCCCTTCCTCCCCGCTCCCTGGGCCCTTCCTCCCCGCTCCCTGGGTCCTTCCTCCCGGCTCCCTGGGCCCTTCCCCACTGGCTCCCTGGGCCCTTCCTCCCCGCTCCCTCGGCCCTTCCCCACCAGCTCCCTGGGCCCTTCCTCCCCGCTCCCTCGGCCCTTCCCCACCAGCTCCCTGGGTCCTTCCTCCCCGCTCCCTGGGTCCTTCCCTACCGGCTCCCTGGGTCCTTCCCCACCGGCTCCCTGGGTCCTTCCCCACCGGCTCCCTGGGCCCTTCCCCACCGGCTCCCTGGGCCCTTCCCCACCGGCTCCCTGGGCCCTTCCCCACCGGCTCCCTGGGCCCTTCCCCACCGGCTCCCTGGGCCCTTCCCCACCGGCTCCCTGGGCCCTTCCTCCCGGCTCCCTGGGTCCTTCCTCCCCGCTCCCTGGGCCCTTCCTCCCCGCTCCCTGGGCCCTTCCTCCCCGCTCCCTGGGCCCTTCCTCCCCGCTCCCTGGGTCCTTCCTCCCGGCTCCCTGGGCCCTTCCCCACTGGCTCCCTGGGTCCTTCCTCTCCGGCTCCCTGGGTCCTTCCCCACCGGCTCCCTGGGTCCTTCCTCCCCGGTTCCCTGGGTCCTTCCTCCCCGGTTCCCTGGGTCCTTCCTCCCCGCTCCCTGGGTCCTTCCCCACCGGCTCCCTGGGTCCTTCCCCACCGGCTCCCTGGGTCCTTCCCCACCGGCTCCCTGGGTCCTTCCCCCCCTGCTCCCTGGGCCCTTCCCCACCGGCTCCCTGGGCCCTTCCTCCCCGCTCCCTCGGCCCTTCCCCACCGGCTCCCTGGGCCCTTCCTCCCCGCTCCCTCGGCCCTTCCCCACCAGCTCCCTGGGTCCTTCCTCCCCGCTCCCTGGGTCCTTCCCTACCGGCTCCCTGGGTCCTTCCCCACCGGCTCCCTGGGCCCTTCCCCACCGGCTCCCTGGGCCCTTCCCCACCGGCTCCCTGGGCCCTTCCCCACCGGCTCCCTGGGCCCTTCCCCACCGGCTCCCTGGGCCCTTCCTCCCCGCTCCCTGGGCCCTTCCCCACCAGCTCCCTGGGTCCTTCCCCCCCCCCCCCCCTCCCTGGGTTCTTCCCCACCGGCTCCCTGGGTCCCAGCCACCACTGATGTCCCAAGAGCCCGGAACAGCCTGGTTGCACAAACGTAACTCCCACGTATGGGATATGAAGGAAAAACAGTATCATTATTTTGCTTAGAACTAAGCTCTGAGCCCACCCACTAGTTAGTGGCCTGGGGAGAATAAACTAAATGTCTAATCTAGTTAAACTTCGAGCTGATATTTTAAATTCTTCAGATAGTGTGTTTGATCGTAGAAAAAACACTCAGTGTCTCTGGCATCTGCTCCTTCCGACCCCTAGAGGCCCAGGTGTGTGGAGCGAGGGGGCTTTCCCCCATCATGGCACTTCAGGCAGTGGGTTCTGGGTCCCACAAGTCCTTGGATGTGTGCTGTCACTGGTCTTTGGAGAGATATTCTTGCTTTACCTGGTCATGCCTGACCTCCTGACCTCTAGTATTGAAAGTGTGGCTTGTTCTCCCAGCCTAGGTAAAGCTTCTGGGGACAATTTGGTGACTCAGCCTCAGCTGGGCCACAGACCTCGCTCTTTCAATGGGCTCTCCAGTATGTTAGCCAGGCGTCCACCCCTTAGAGGGGAGTGGAAAGTCACCTTCTCTCAGAACAGCGGGTCCCTCGGTGGGCCCATGGGTTCTCCTCAGCACCTGCACCTCCTGGGACCGCGGGTGCCTCCCCTAGGCTGACCACGTGGAGCTCCTTCCCTGTGGCTGTGCCTTGGGCTCTAACGGGGCGGCTTGCGAAGTGGCTTCCTCCCAGTCCCAGGGGTGACACTCACCTCTCTAACATCACCCCCTCGCAGGCCCAGAGGTGGAACAGCAAGCAGTTTGCTGACGGCTGGGGCTCTTGTCTGTTCACTTTCAATCCCTCTTTTATTTAAGATCCTCAGGTACAGGAAAAGGGTGAGCCTTTTCTTACTTCCATTTCCTCCTCTCTGATTCCCACGAACCCTAAATCCCTGGCTTTAGTCTCTTACTCTGCATGTGGGAGAACTCTGAGCTGCAGGCCTAGTCTTCATGGACTCCCGAGGAGGAAGAGGAATTCCGAAAATCCCTTCTCCTGATAAAGATCTGGCTTCTAAAGCTGGAACTTTCTGCATAATCCTATTTTGAATGATAAAAGCTGAACCTTACCTGGGTCTCTCTTGAGTTCTTGTCCTAACCAATATAAATCTGCACACGGATTCCCCTCTCCCTCCTCCTCCTCACTGCACAGTCAGGCAAAGGGACACCTAGGGTGAACCCAGGAGAATGGGAAATGGAAGAGAAAAGCACATTAGTGCCTAAAAATGGGAGGCCCCTCCCCCTCTCTTGAAGCTCTTCTTTTTCTCTTAGTGTTCTGTAAATCCTGCGGGTCTCCATCCCTTTTGCTCATGTCTCCAAAGGGGCTTCAGCAGCATCTCTCCTCCAAGAAACCAGAGGGAGACACTTGATTTCCCACCTGCTCTCACCACCGCGCACATCGGCACGGCAGCCTCTCCTCCCATCCTGCACCTTCAGGTAAAGCCCTGGCCCTGGGCAGATTTACGGGGCACCTTCCTCTGGTGTTCAGGATGCCCCTCCCACCTCAGTGCCACTGCGTGTGCTGTGCCCTCTGCCTGACATTCCATCATCAACCCTTTCCTAGGCTCATCTCACTATCGCCTCCTGCGTGGAGCCCTTTCAGACCCTTCTCGGTCCGTGCAGTGTCTCCCTCCGACAGCCTGAACCACTTTGAACCCCTCCTGTCCGGCCCTGTATGATAGTCATGTTTCTGTCTCCCCCCTACACTGAAGTCTGTCTGAAGGCGGGAACAGTGTATCACTCAGCCATGCATCTTCCAAGGGGCTGTGGGTTACATTAAATTGAATATGATTAAAGTATGTCCAAAGCACATGAACTCACACAAATGATTTCATTTCTTTGGCTTTCATTTCTTCACTTGTTAAATAATTGAGTTGGTTTCTATGATGTCTTAGATCGTGCCCATCTCTGACTCTTTATAATTCTACCCGTGCTCTTCTGGGACTTGTGTGTGCATGTGTGTGCGTGTGCATGTGCGTGTGCGTGTGTGGTAGGCAGGGGTCACGTCACTAAGTGGGAGGCCAGGTGGAATGCTAGAATGGCTCAGACTTTAGATGAGGGCAACCTGAGCCCAAAGCTCAGGCACCCACCTGCTGGGTTGGGCATGCTGTTGTCTATGAGCTAAATGGAAAAGGAGGAGGATCATTCATCCACTCAGTAAACACCGACTGAGTGCCTGTTAAGTGCATGCATTGGGTTGGTAGCTGGGGACACGGAGTAAATACGACATCCCCTCCTTGTAGGAGCCCAGCGTTCATTCCACGGAGACAAACCTGCAAACAAGCAAGTGCGATCAAGTGCAGACGTTCTCTGTGGGGACTCAGGGATGTCCAGGACCCAGTAGGGACACAGAGTGGGGAGAGAGGGATAACAGATTCCAGGGATGATCCAGCCAGGAGTGGGATGAGGAAGGCTTCTCTGGAGCCATGGGGCCAGCAGAGAGCACTCCTGGAACTTTTGGGTGGAGGGAGAGAAGTAGTGTCGGGTCCATTACTGTCATCATGAGCTTCTGTGACCCAGAGTGGTGAGGCGTAGGAATCTTGGATCCCAAATACATTTCTCGAGAGGTGGTCACGGCTGACAGTCAGACTGCTGGCCCGGGCCCCAAACCTGTTGGTTTCCCGCCAGACCCCAGGCCCCAGGCCCTTCCCTTGTGGCCAGTGAGTCACGGCCAGTACCTGAGGTGGCCTTCGAAGTCTCTGCTTCTCCTCAGTGACCTGTGCCCTGCTAACTTTCAGGGAAGAGCCATGCTTGATAAAAGGCAATTAGTCCCTAAGAAGTGACCCCTCCTCAACCTACCCTCTTTACCGGGTCCGGGGGAGTCGCTTTCAGCACAGAATCCGCAGGAGTTTCTACCAAGGGACAGTCTGAAAAATAGCTCTAGTGGGAGGAAGCTGTTCAAACCCCATCCATTTTGACACTTGGCAGGATTAGCAAAGCACCTCTGGCCTCGCGGAGCGGGAAAGGCTCCAGAAGCCGTCTGCCGGCAGAAGGGGAGGCTGAGCAAACAGGCATATTGTTTTCTCATAGCTGTCTCCCTTGTTAATGTTTGGTCGGCCAGCGAGCATTTTTGGAGTGTTACATAGGCTTGCGCTCAGCCTTCATCAGAGAACAATTAGGATGAGTGTGGGGAGAGGCCAGGGGGTCAGGGACAACAGATGGGCCTCCACTTAAGCAGGTTAGAAGTTCATTGCTCCAGAGGAAGAAGACCCATCTTTGGTGGGGGAAGTACGGGGTTGGGTTGAAGGAAGCAGAATGGAAAGAAGGCAGAGGGCCTGTCTTTTCTGAAATATCCCTGCGGGACACGTCTCTATATCTTGGGCAGTTGATTTAGTTTTCCGCAAAGAAGCATCGGCAGCCCTGGCAGGAACGAGAAGCCAGGGGCCTGGTGCCATACTAAAATAGCAGCATCACTGTGTTTCCAGCTGAGGGATTACTCCTTGGTGAGCCAGAGAGCTTTGGAACATCATTTGGATGCAAAACCACATTTTTTTCCAAAAAAAAAAAAATTAAAGGAAACTTTGCATGCAATGAAGTCAGGCTTAACTCTTGAGGGGAAGTAGTACAGGGATAACGGTTGGGTCTTTGCTGATGGAACCCTTGCTTCTGGGTGGAGGGTGAGTTTCCCTTTGGTACGAGGTCAGCTGAGGTGCCTATTGTGGTGGGCAGAGAACACTGGCTTCCAGAGGAGCTGGGTAAAGGATGAAAGTGCTGGGAAGTGGGTAGAAAAGGTCAAAGGTAGAAAGGGAATGGCATGAGTTAGCCTTTGCTGCATAGCACGCCAGTCCAAAACTCAGAGGCTGAGAGCAACCACAGTTTATTTAGTCATGGCTCTGTGGGTCAGAGCTAGGCCTGGGCTCAGCTGGGCGGTTCTTCTCATCTCACCTGGGGTCATCTGGCCACAGTCATTTGGCAGCTCAGAACGGGATGGCTAATCTAAGACGACCTTACTTTTCTAGCAAGTGATGCTGGCCATTAGCTGGGCCCTGCATCTCCAGAGACCAGCCTCAGCTTCTTCACAAGGTGGCTGGGTTCCAAAAGCAGCAAGAGAGAGGGAAAGGCTCAATTTACAATCCTTTTTCCAGTCTCTGCTTGTGTTGCATGTGCAATCCCATTAGCAAAAACAAGTCTCATGGCCAAGCTCCCAGTCAGTGTGGGAGGAGATGCAAGGGGTGTGGATACAGGATGGGAGCCCCAGCTCCACTGGGAGCCATTACTGTAACTGTCTTCCCACAAGAAGGAAGTAAATCTGAGATGAAATCGAACATCTTAACCTCAATGGGATGCAAACCACGCGAGTCAGAGTACATATGAGTTCAAGCTGAGGGAAGAGAGACCAGGGAATCATCTTGTTGGGTTTTGGGGACAATCCTGCTATTTCCTGGGGATGTTGGGGAAAGGAGACGCTTGGATTAGTAAGACTTGAATAACTCAAGTGGGCGTCATTTTTAGCATCTCATAACATTTTATAATGTCCTCTTCCTTTCTCTCTGTCGCTCTCTGTACCCAACCGGATATAACCTGAGGTTCTGCAGGCCTCCCAGCCTATGGGAAAGACGGTGGTGTAGCCATAGAATCTAAACAGGAAAACAGACACCACTTCCAGTTCCTACAAGACAAGATGTTCAACGTTTCTAGTACCTTTGAGTATTGAAGAGTACCATCTGCTGTCAAGTGGTCCCAAAATTGAGTTTAGGGAGTATCTAAAAATAATCATGACCAGTGTACTATTTCATGCTCCCGTGTTGTTTTCCAAGGACTACTGTTGTTGTAAGATGAGCACACTGGAGGATAGCCCTGGAGATGATACATAATCGAGGATCTGGAGGTGATTTAGCACTGTGGTTGAGAGCACACACTTTGGCACTGGGCACAACCTTGGGAAAGGAATTTTCCATAGACACACAAAGCTACATTGTAACTGGGAGCATGGGAGATGCCAACACAAGACTCACAGCCAAGCCAGGCCAACCCTGTAGGGTCTTAGCCGCAGTATGGGTCCGGAGAGCAGAGAGGTGCCAGGAAGGCAGAGAGACCAGTCATTGCAGTAGTCCCTGTGAAAGGTGGTGGGTGATGACCATTCAGTTCTGGGTCAAGGTTTCCTGCACAGCTGTTGGAAATGAGGCACACTGTTTCTGAGAATGAATGTCCTTGCGGTTCTCTTAGTCCCTGTCCTTCAAGTCTGACTGGGTTGCCCACTATGCTCTCTGATAACCAGAGTCTGATAATGAGGGCTGGGATCTCAAACTGCCTTGTTCACTGCTTTATCCTGGGTGCCTGAGCATAGAAGGTGCTCAATAAACACTTGCTGAATGAATGAATAAGTCAAATAAATTAATTTAAAAATCCATTATCAGTTTCATTTCTACAAGATCCTTCTTTTCATTACCATGTTCATATAGTACAACATTATAGATGCCAATCATTTCACTTAAAAGATACCAAGAAAACAATATTACAGAATAATTAGAAATTGAAAGAGAAAAAAAAATGACCCACAATTGCTATTTTCAAGCAACGGTTATCATGCTGCATGCTTTCCTCACATCTTTGCTCAAATGCTTGTATCATTTTACCCATTGGCATTTACATATATCGATTCCAATTTATTTCTTATCTTTTTTTTTTTTACAACACAACATTATATCACAAGTATTCTGTGTTGCTTCCCAATCTCCATAATTATTGTGTATTAGCACATTGCATAGTCTTAGAGTCAAGGCTTCACAAATTCAGTTCCTGTCCCATCAGCGTCCCTCCTCCGGGCACTGCCTCAGCAGTGCACACATGCAGGAATTTCTTCCATCTTTATAGAAAGCTCTCCCTTTCCACATCTCCTTCTGGACTCCACCCCGTGTCTCTGCTTCCTTTCATAACAGAACTCCCCTCAAGTGCCATCTGCCTCCCATTCTTCTCCCCATCTTCCCACTCCACTCAGGCTGTGTTCCCACCAGTGCACAGATTTCTCTGATCAAGTCAACAATGACTTGAATGATGCTAATTTGTGTGTTTGTTTGTTTTTTGGTTAATCCTCACCTGAGGATATTTTCCCATTGATTTTTAATAGAATGGAAGGGAGGGAGGGAGGGAGAGAGAGAGAGAGAGAGAAAAACATTGATGTGAGAGAGACACATTGATTGGTTGCCTCCCACACAACCTTAATTGGGGCCTGGGATCGAACCTGCAACCCAGGTACGTGGCCTTGACCAGGAATTGAACCCATAACCCTTCAGTCCATGGGCCAATGCTCTAACCACTGAGCCAAACCAACCGGGGTTTGAATGAAGCTAATTTGAATGGTCAGTTTCCAGATTTCATTTTACTTGACTTATCAAAGCATTCAACACTCTTATATGACACCCCTTATATACAACCTTTCTTGAATCCCTTTCGTCTCTTGAATTCCAAGAGAATTCCTCTTATATCCCTGAGTGCTCCTGCTCAGGCTCTTCAAACTCCAAATATTGGCAAGTCCAAGAGTTGAGTTCACAGAGCTCATCTTGCCTCTTTCCTCCCCTCTCCTTTGCTGTCTCGTCCTCCCTCCTGCTATGCCTGCACCCCAAAAACTATCAGTTCTACATCTACAGCCTAGACTTTTCCTCTGAATTACAGACTCTTATAACCAACTGCCCACTTGCCATCACCACTTGGATGACTAATAGACATCCCAACCTTGATGTGTCTGAAAACGGAACACCTGACCCTCCCCTCTAACTTTCTTCTCTCACAGTCTTCCCCATTTCAGTACATGCATATTCCATCCTCCCAGTTACTCAGCCAAAGGTCTTGGCATCGAACTTGATTCTTCTCTTCCTTTCCCACTCTACATCCAATCTGTCAACAAATCCAATGGCACTACCTAAAAATATGAGTAAAATCGAATGCTTCTGGTCCCCTCCACGGGTCAAACCCACCATCCTATCATGTCTGAATGACCTCACAAGCATCCTCACTTTATCTAGGTTGGCACCTACGATTGATTCTCAGTGCAGCAGCCTGAGTGAGTTACTGTTATTTTAAGTCATAGCGTGCCATTCCTCTGCTCCAAATGTTCCAACGGCATGCTGCCTTAGTCCATCTGGGCTGCTGTGACGAAACAGCAGACTGGGGGGCTTGTAAATGCCAGAGACTTATTTCTCACCATTCCGAAGGCTGGAGGTTGAAGATGTGGGGTCACAGACTTCTCCTTGCAGTTTCACATGGTGGAAGGGACAAGGAAGCTTTCTGAGACCTTTTTGATAAGGGTGCTAATCTCATTCATTAGGGCTCTGTTCTCATGGCCTAATCACTTCCCAAAGGCCCCACCTCCTATTTCCTTGAGGGTGAGAATTTAATATATGAATTTGGAGGGGACACAGACATTTAGACCATAGTACATACCTTTGCACACAGAATGAAAGCTGGAGTCCTCACCATGGCCTCCACACCTGACACCCACACCTGGACCTTGTCTCCTATTCTCCTCCTAGCTCACTCCACTCCACTTAAACTAGCCTCCATACTGCCCATCAAATACCATGCGTCTGCCACAGGGCCTTTGAACTTGCCAATTTCACGGTCTGGATAGCTCTTTCCAGAGATATCTGACCTTTCAACTCCTTCCAGTATTTGTTCAAAATCAAGACCTTCCCTGAGTGCCCTAGTGAAAAGAACAGCCCAATCCCTTGCAATGCCCATTTCTCTTGTTTCCTTTCTGATCTACTACATAATTTACTTATTCTTTTTTGTATCGTGGGCCTCTCCCCACTTGGCTATAAGACCCCCTGAGGACAAAGATTCTTACCCATTTGTTTCCATTGCTATATACTCAGTGCCTAGAACAGTGTCTGACACATATTTGCTGAATGAATGAACCTGGGATCTAGCCTCTGAGAGGTAAAAGTCTTGCCCATGCAACATGAGAAAGCAGAGCATGGCAGCAGAACCTCTGCTGTTGTGCATCACACAGTGGTCCAGCTGTCTCCAGCTGTCCACATGACACAACTGTGACCTGCTAGAGGGTTTTATCATCCCTGCATGCTCCTCCCCCAGCTTTACTGCGGTATAATCGACAAATAAAATTGTAACATATTTCTAGGGTACACCGTGGTGATTTGATGTACGTATACCATTCCTGCTCTCTTACCACCCAGCCCAGGGCCTGCGGCATACGAGCTGCTTATTAAATATTTGTTGAGTTTGTTAAAGAGCAAGAAAAGGGCTTCTGAATCTAGAGTCTGAAAACCAGCCATGACCAGCTTTATCTCTTTCCCCCGTTTCTCCTCGGGCCAGCTGTATACTAAGTATATTCGCTTATTTACTTCACCAGTCAACAAACGCAAAATCATGTGATTGTTACTATTGTAAACAGCGTTTCTCCAAAAGAAAATGCAAAGGCTGTTCCTCTAATGCTTTCCCTAGATGTGTTTGTGTTCCAAACACGAACTTCAGTGCCCCATCCAATCAGCACACATCTCACAGGCACTGTGGGGGGCCGAGCACGGGGCATTTTTAGCTCCCTGTGCCCTGCTCCAGAATTTTGGAGAGCATGTCCCTGCTGAAAGCCCTCCCCCACCCCTCAAATGTGCTGCCGGCTGCTCAGCACCACAGCAGATGTGTGGTCACACACAATTAAGTGGGCACAGGCCGCTGGTGGACAGACGGCATGAAATATGCACAAATGAGCCAACGAGCAAACAGTGGAAACCAGAGTGGTGAGACGGCTGTGCCCATCCCAGCCGCTTGCCGAAACGTGCTTGCTTTCTTCAGTTCCTAGTACTCCTTCATAGCTGCGCTCACCACCTGGCCAGTGTGATCGATCATACAGAAGCCCTGTTTTGTAGACGAGATGCCAGCAGATGGCCTGAGAAGCTCACCCCACCATCACTGCCATTCGTTTCCAGAACTGTGCATCACCCCAAGTTGAAATTGTACCCGTTAAACAGTAACTGCCCCCACCTACCCACCCACCTCCAGACAGCACAATGTTCTCAGGGTTCATCCACATCGTAACATGTGTCAGAATTTCATTTCATCTCAAAGCGAGATAATATTCCCTTGTATGTGTATACAACAGTTTGCTTATCCATCGCTCTGTTAAGGTTTCCATCCTTTGGCTATTGTGAGTAATGAGGCTATGAACACTGGGGTACAGGCCTCTGTTCAAGTCCCTGATTTCTATCATTTTTCTTCCTGTCTCTTTATGTTACATGTTCCTTTTGGCACAAAAGTCAGCTCAGAGGCATCTTTCACCCCTTTTTCTGAAGAACTCCTGTACGACGATTAAGACTCATTTCAAAAGTTCCTTCCCTGATTTAATCGAGTGGAGCTGGCTGTGCCCTCCTCTGCACATCCTCCCTCTCACGTACTATGTATGCTCTCTTTTCCTTCCTTCACTGAACCACAGTCATGTGCGTCGTTGTCTTCTTGCCTTACTGGACTATCTATGATTTAGTAAAAAAGAAGCTTACCTTAGTCAGCCTTCTGCACCAGACAGTATGCCCAGCCCACTGTCAAAGCTCCATAAATACTTAAGAACCAACATTTTAAGAACTGTCTCGCCCTGGCCGGTTTGGCTCAGCGGTTAGAGCGTCGGCCTGTGGTCCTGAGAGACCCGGGTTCGGTTCCCGCTAAGGGCACGTACCTCGGTTGCAGTTTGTCCCCGGCCCTGGTCGGTTGTGCGGGTGGCAGCCACTCGATGTGTTCCTTTCGCATCGATGTTTCTCTCTCTCTCCCTCCCACTCTACCTGAACAAAAAATGGAAAAATGTCCTCGGGTGAGGATAAAAAAATAAAGAACTGTCTCTGTGTTCCAGAGGCCAAGCCTTTGTGAGAACTCAAGGAATATTAGTCATTATTGTCTTTTATTGAGCATTTGTGCCAGGGGAAGATCCAACACCCATCTGAATTCAGAAATAGTTTCTGGCTGCCACAGGGGCCTTGTGGCCGTGGGTGTCTGAGGAGGGAGCTCACCATGGTTAAACGTGCTGAAATGCTCCTCTTCCTCCAGAGACCTGATGGGAAGGCTCAACCCAGCTGAACTTTCCTTTACACCTTCAACCTGGCTGACTCATATCTTTCCATTTGTGCCCAGGGCTGAGGACCTGGGGAGCAAAATGAGTTGCAGAGTTGACATGAACTCTCAACTCCAGAATTAAAAAGCACTTTCTTAGCTCTTTGAAGAACCACTCTGCTACAGGCCAAAGGAATTTAGTAGCTATAGGAGAGGAGGGAAACCTGACAGGTCTTAGTTCCTAGCCATCCTCTTCCCCGTTTCCTGGCTCTGGTCCCTCCCCATCAGCTCTGCTTTTCCCTCCCAAATGTCCTGGTATGTATTTTTGGCCTTTCCCTCGACTAAGATCTGGACTCTCAGAAAAGAGAAAGTCGCTCACCTGCCTTGGATGATGATCTATTGAACACATCGCAGTGCGTGACACTCATGTGTTCGCTCATTCATTCATTTCCTCGGCCTTCTGTCTTCATGCTGGAGGAACCCAGGTATCTGCTCACACGTGAGAGGGGGAACCGGGTGGTGGGCTCCCTCCCTTCACTGGGGAAGCACATGCTCTCGGGGTGCATACACCTTTGAAGAAACTTCATTCACTTCCTAATAAAGTTCAAGTGTTACAGTCCAGCCCATTTTGAGTCCGGAGTGTGTTGAGGAGTTTTGATTGGGCTCCCTGGATAACTGAACTCTTTCCCATGTCATATTTAACCTCTGAAATATTGGGGCCAACCCCACAGCCATGCTTCAGCCAGCAAAGAGCACGTGAGCAGCTCTTCCTTGTGTCCTGTCACTACTTCTTGGCCCTTTGATCTTAGAGTTTTCTCTCCTGCCCTTTCCACTCCTATCAGCAACGTGCCCCTTCTTAGGTGTCAGTCACTATTTACTTCAGTTGCCAGATGGAAGACACAGGGACTAGGGTTCCTGCAGGTGGAGGAGGAGGAATAAAAATTTAAGATGAACATCTGTTCTGATTATGGAATGTCTTAAAAACATTCTAGGTGTGTCTCCAGATGTACAAGTAAAAGTAGCAGAGTTTTAGCCCCTAAGCCTGGCATAAAGAGCGGGTCTTCTTAAGTTACGTTATAACAAGGTTCAATTCCCTTGTTGGCAACCATTGAAGGCAACCGTTCCAGAATGTCTGGGGCTGAGGGGTGGGGGTGGGGAAGGCAGGTGGAGAGGAGCAAGGGGAGAAGATCAAGTAAAGAGAGACAGGTTACCTAGGAGACCACTGCAGGAGTTTTGAGGCCATGACTTAAGGCAGTGGCTCTTGGCTTCAGGCATAGACAATTGGGTGCTGCATTAGAAAAACCAGAGCAGGTTTCAAGACAGGGCAATGACCAGATGGGCTAAGGTGAGTCTGGGATGGCACCATCAACTCTCACCTGTTTTCCACCTACATGCACATCGTCTTTTGTTCCCTCAGGTCTATTTCCTGCATTGTAGCCTTGAGAGCAAACTGATCGGATCTTATCAGGGGCTTCTCCAACCTCTTAACTGTAGTCTGAAGTCCTCAGTGTGACCCACTGCACCTAATGTGCACTGCCCCTGCCCACTCTCCAGTCTGTTTGCTCACAGTAAGCCTATCTTTGCTGATAGAGAGTGAATTCAGGGGGCTGGGAGTATGCCTGTCTTGTTCTTGTTCTTGACTTCATCTGCAATGCCTATTGCATAGTTGATTTTAGAAAGAGAAGTTAGGGGAGGGAGGGAGAAAGAGAGAGAGAGAGCGTAGAAGAAGAAGAAGATGATGAAGAAGAAGGAGGGGGAAAAGAAGAAAGGAGGGGGAGGAGGAGGAGAAAGAAGCATATCATCCAACTGGAGATTTTAGCAGATTGTTTGAGCTATAAATTTGGGAGCATTAGCATAAAGATGATAGAAGAAATAAAAGAAAAGTGGTTTGCATATAGTGAGAAGAGATGGTAGCCAGGAATGAAAACTTGGGGAACAATGACATTTCATGTGGTCACATGAGTGAGAAAGGGAACGCAACCCTGAAGGATGCTTGTTGAGAAGGAGCTGCTAGTGACAGGCAGAGGACCAGCAGAGAGTTTAAGGCCATAGGAAGGAGTGTCAAATGTTGCAGAAGACACCAAATGAGAAGGACTGAAAAGTGGTTGTGTTTACAGGCAATACAGGGGATAGAGGAACAGGTTAAATGACACAGGGAGGAGATGTTCAGCCACTGCAGAGCATGGGACACTCTACAAGACAATCAGGTTGGTTTCTTTAAAAAAAAAAAAAATCAATATTATTTTTTGAACATGTGAGGAAGTCTTAGATTAAAAGAGGCTAAAGAGATTCAACCTCAACAATGCATTGGATTGGATCCTGGCTCAGAAAAATAATTAAAAATCTAAAGTTAGTTGTGCGGATGTCTGGAAGAAGAACCTTCCAAGGAGCGGAACAGTCAGCGCAAAGGCCCCCGTGGGGGACCCTGCCTGGACTTGTCAATGAGTTTGTCAATGAGTTGTGAGGAAAGTAGAATGTGTTAGGATCATTGTAAAGACTTTGGACTTGACTCAATTTTCAACATGTTAGGTAGGAACTATCTATTTGACATCCAAGTGGAGATGCTAAGTAGGCAGTTGGATACACAAGTCTGAAATTCAGGGGAGGAGCTAGGAAAGGAGATAAAAATTTGGGAGTCATCAGCCTATTAGATGATTACAAAGCCATAAGACTGAATGAGATCACCAGGGGAATGAGTATAAAGAGAAGGTCCAAGGAGTGCACACTGGGGCGCTCTGAGGCAAGAGGCCAGGAGAAAGGAAGGACCAGCCAGTGCGGAGGAGGAGAACCCAGAGGGAGCCATGTGGGGCAAGGTCTCTGCAAGGAGGTGCTGGTCCCCTGCTGCTGGGGGGTCAGAGATGAGGCCTAGACCTGACGCTGAGGGACAGCTGACCTTGACCTCGGCAGAGCAGTTTTGCTGGAGCAAGGTGGGCAAAGGCCTGACCAGATGGGGTGCAGGAGAAATGAGAAAGGGCATAATTGGATGTCCTGAGTACAGACAACTGAAACAGGAGGAGGGAGATGGGGTCACAGCCAAAGGGGAAGTGGGGTCAAGAGAAGATTTTGGCTTTTGTTTTTCTTTTCCATTCTTGTTTTAATTTTGGAGAAAAGATAACTAGCCCACATGCTGGTGGCACTCAGTGAGCCAATGAGTGAGTGAGTAACCCAGTGAAGACAGAATCAAGGGAGGGTCCTCTGCACACGGGAGGGGTCTGCGCCCAGTGCTACACTGAGTCCCAGGAGAGGAGGTCGCAAAGGCTGGGGTGCCATTCCCCATGGCCTCTGTGCCTCTGCGGGCTGTGTCCTGCCTTCCTGTTGACACCAGGATCTGGCTTTGCCTGGAGCCCAATGAAGGCAAAGATACAAATTCGCTGGCATGGCCCCATGAAGTCTGGCCTCGGGGCTGCAGCCCATTTGGAAAACGTTTTAATTTCATTTGTGTGTTTTTTCTATTTGATTACTAAGTGCTGTTTGCACACGGAGGGGGTGGGGGGGGGGAGGCCTGTTTTCATTCAGGAGCCCCTTCCTCCCGCCTGCGTGCCTCCCCGGTGAGTAATGGGGAGGCCGCTTTTCTGGAACACCAGGGAAAGCGGCCAGCGAATTGCAAAAGCATGTATCTTCCTTGAAAACCCTTTCACACTTGTTTTTACTCCGTTTGTAAAGTTCATGAAAAGCCTCCATAAAAGTACTTTAAAAGGCCTTAACTTTCTTTGTTCTCCATGTCAAACTTTCTTTCTCTCTCTTAAGAGGGTAGGTAATTTAAAGGGGTAATAAACAAAACAGAAAGCGGGGGGAGTGCGCGGCGTGATGAAGGAAATGAAACAGACTATTGAAATGTCAGGGTTCGCAGTTAGGGTGCAGGGAGGGGGGTTCCATCTGCACGTTCAGGCTGCTTCCCCACAGCCCTTAGGTTTGTTTCCGAAGTTACTGACATTGGCGGGGGCAGGGCGAGGGCAGCAGGGCAGGGAGGGAGCAGAGTCCTGAAGGTGCAGGGAGAGCCACTCGTCCTTCTAGGGGCATCGCAGCTTGAAATCTCAGGGGAGTGGGGGGGGGGGTCCTTCTAGGGGCATCGCAGCTTGAAATCTCAGGGCAGTGGCGCGGGGGGGGGGGGGGGGGCGACAGCGCTGTCCTATCCCCTGCGAAGAATTTGCAAAGGAGGTTCCTGCGCAAAATCTGGAGTGGGGTGTCATCCAGGGCAGGGAAATGCAGACTGTTCTTTAAAGGGGACGAAGGCCTTATAAGGAGTGCCTTCGGCAGAGACAGACAGCATTCTGGTTTGGGTCATTGTCAGACTAGGAGGCTTTCTGAATATGGCCGGGCTGCGGGAGGAAGGAGAGGGATTGGGGTTCCTGAAGCCCAGTGTGGTCCTGGTGTAGCTCAAGGGGCAGCCGGAGGAAGCACTGGGCGGGCCCAGCGACAGGACTCAGGACTGGGACCTGGGCCTTCGTTGGTTACTGGTCTAATCCCAGTTGCTGGGACCTACCTGTCCCCAATATGTGAGTCCAAGTAGGGCTGCAAGTCTGACATCTCTGTCATTAGCTTTTTTGGCTCCAACGTTGACAAAGTGATGATGGTTCCCCCCTCCCCCACCATGACCATTTCTCTCTCTGTAGCACCTGCCTCCCTCCCTCACCACCGAAAAGGCTCCTAGGAAGAGATGGAGAAGAGGCATTTTGACAAAGGACTGAGATAGAGAAAGAGAGCATTGGTTTCCCTAGGGGATTGAAGACACGGAGGATGAGCAGAAAAGGAAGAATGAGGGGCCTTTGCCAGCCCCTGGAACCCTGGGATAGACACTGTCCTCTGAAGGCTGCCATGCCCCCATGTCTTTCAGACCCAGTGACCAGCTCCTGGGGGACAGCGACCCGCCTCAGTTAGAGGTGTCTGCCTGGGGCTCTGGGATGCTCTCATGGGGCTGGTGCTCAGTGGCCCAGCAATGGCCACGGAAGTAACCTGAAATCTCGCGTGAGCACTGGGAGAATCAGCAGTGCCCCTCCCCCAGCCCGCCCTCAGGGGCTGGACTGGACCCAGGGCCCGATGGCTCTGCTGCTGAGGAAGCTGCCGGCTGGGCTGTCCTGCCAGCCTGATGCTGCCCACCTCTTCCTCTCCCCAGCTGGCCCACTGCCTCCTCTCTGTTCCTTCTTCTCCTCGCCCTCTCTCTTTCTCTTCCTCTTTCTGCCCCTCTGACTTCGGATTCCCTCTCTCCTTCCCACTCCGGCTGGCAGAGGGCAGGGAGAAATCGGGAGTTGGCCTCAGTGGCCTGGAGCGTGGGGCCGGCTTCCTGCTAAGCTGTGGTTCCCCAAGGCCCCTCACTGCACTCCACACGTGGGCTTTCCCCCGGGAAACACCCTCGTGGGCACCCAGGAGAGGGCAGGACAGTAACTGTCTCTTTGTGCCAACCTCAAGGATAACCCGAGCCCAGAGACCCTGCTTCCGCTGACATCTGATCTTCTATATTTATCTCCATTTTGCAAAACAGAGACTCTGAGGGACAGATGTACTTGCTCTCCAGAGCTTCCGTGGCCGTAATTATACCCACCGAAGGAGCCACTTGTTAGATACATCCATTCCATCTTCTTAGGAGAGAGCTGGTCAACACGGCTGCACCAGGGGATGAACTTGTTCTCTGACCCACCACCTTCTGCACCCTCTCATTGAGACACCCAGCTTCCTCCAGCTTCCACCGTCCCTCCCCTCACTCCGATCAGTATAAGCTTCATGTATGGTGTGGCTTTTGTCACCTCAGGCTCCACCAGAGCCCATGAGAGTGAGCAAGACTGTCGATACGGCCCCTGGCTCTTGAGCTTCCCTCGGCAGCCACGCGAAAGCATGAGGTGTGTGTGTGCAGCGGAGTTGTTTCAGCTTTGCAAACCCAAGGCCGTCGGTCCCTTTCAGCGAATCTGCTCCCTTGATTAACCTGGGGTGTGGGCACCCGAATAAAGAAGTTTCCTTAAAGGCGAAGAATATCATCATTTTCAAACGTCCTTGTGGGGACGTCTGAGCCCAAATCCTGCGACTGTTCGTCTGAACTAACTGGCTCCTTGCAGGGAGATGAGAGAAAGCAGTTTGTCCGAGCAGCCTGGAGAAGCTGTCCCCTCGTGACCCATGGAAGGCTCTGTTAGGGGATGCTGGTGTGTACGCACACTGATAGCTGCTTTGTTTCTGGGCTGATGCTGGCGGAGGGGTTGCCACACAGCCAGCACACGCGGCTCAGCAGGGTTCGCAGGGAGTGTTTATGGGGCTCACTGCTAATGACTCCTATTTACGGCACATGTGTGGAGCAGCTGAGCGGGCCGCGAAGACAGGACATCAGTAAGGCCCGGGTTTTGCAGCTTGGCTGCGTGCACGGGCTTTCCTGGGCAGCTGCAGGGAGGGCTCCTCTACAGGCTTCTGGGGGATTCCTAGGCTCCCCGGAATTCAGGCCTCGCGGTGCAAACAGAGAAGGCTTTGCTAGGGGAGCTGCTGCCCAGACTGATTGGATGAGGCCAGTGACAGAAATGATCACCGTGATAGGAACAAAAGCTAACATTTACTGGTCACTCGCCTCACACTGGACCCTGGAATGTGTGCACCGCGCAGGTGATTTCTGTCGTTTAATCCTCAGACAAGCCTGTGAGGTTGGTGCTGTTTTTTCTTTGTTCGTTTAATGTTTATAATACAGAGGAAGGACGGGCTCCGAGAGAGGACATAGTTTGCCCGAGGCCACAGAGCTGGCCTGAAAGCCTGGTCTAACCCCAGGGCCCAGCTCTGTAGGTGTGGGACAGTGAAGGGTAACAGTGACTCATCATTTTCGATCCGTCATGGCAGGATGGCGTAGCTGTTCATAGCATTTTGGTATTAGAGAACCTAGATTTGAGCTCTGGCTCTGCCACCAGAAGTGACACAAACCGCTAAGCCTCAGTTTCCCCACCAAAAGTGGGAATAGTAGTAGCACCTACCAGCAGGGTGTGGAAAGCCTTAGCCCAGTGCCCAACACAGAACAAGCCGCCAGTCACCTGCATTCACACCAACACCACAGCCTGGGAGCAGTGGGACCCAGCAGGCAGGCGCATGAGCTGGACGGAACTCGGCTTCTGAGACTCTCTAGCTGGGAGCCCTTAGATAAGTCACACAACCACTCTGAGCCTGGTTCCTCTCAGTAGGACGGGACAATAATAGGACTGATGATGATGGGACTAGTGACAATATGACCGATAACAATAGGGCTGTCAAGGACCACACAGAGTGGGTGTGAGGAACCCATTCTGCCCCTTCCAAGATGCATGGAAAGGCTGCGTGTTGCTGGGGAAACCCTGGCTGGCGTCCCCACTTCTGAGCACAGCCGCCCTGCACATGGCACGTCGTTATGAGCAGCAAAGGAAACAGAAACCGACCTTCAAAAGTTCTCCTGCGCTCCAGGGGGAAGATGGGACCAACAAAAATAAAGCATTCATTAAAAACAAAAATGACATGTCCATATACACACATACTTGCAGATAATCACTTGCAGCCGTGCGGAGACTCACGCAGGGGCTGTGGGATTTTGCTGGAGAGCTTGGGAAGGTTTCTGGAAGGAGGGGTATTTCGGGCAGAGGAAGGAGGTTCCCCCTAGAGCGGGAACTCGGGTTCGTTTTCTTCTCATCTTGTATTCCCTGCACTCTGCACACAGTAGGTGCTCAATGTGCGCTGGCTGAATGAGAACAGGAAGTGGAGAGGGGGTTCCAGGCAGGGGAAGTGAACAAACCTTGTGGTGGTGACTCAGAAGTAGGGTAGGCGCTCCACTAGATGCTAAAGGCATGACTGTGTTCTTCAGTGTTTTCTGCCAGCGCCTGATAAGCCCGGAGGAAGAGTGAGAGTTGTTACACTCCATGTTCCCATATACTTTACTTTCTCTCTCTCTCTCTCTCTCTCTCTCTCTCTCTCTCTCTCTCTCTCTCTCCATGCAATCCTAGCACAAGGCAGCTGAAAAACTTCCCAGGGAGCACAGACCCTTTGGTCTGCCTCCCCCAGATCTGTCCCTGCTTTTTCTTTGCTTACACCATGGGTCGCGACCCCTTTGGGGGTCAAACGACCCTTTCACAGGGGTCCCCTGAAACATAACAGTAGCAAAATTACAGTTATGAAGTAGCAACAAAAATAATCTTATGGGTGGGGGTTACCACAACATGAGGAACTGTATTAAAAGGTTGCGGCACTAGGAAGGTTGAGGACCACTGGCTCACAGCATCCCAGCTTTGTCCAAGTCCTTCCTGAGGGATGGTCACTATGGTGGCTTTGTAGTGTGTTGGCTGGGCTAGGCTGAAGTTTGTTTCCCATAACCCCCTCCCGCATGTTTGCATTTGGAGAGATGTCAAGCACCGAAGGTTGGGCAGGTTACCATGCTCACCTCATTGTCAAGAAGAAGTGGCCAAGCCTGCAACTCTTCAACTTTGCCTGGCTCTGCCTCTGAGCTCTCGGGTGCCATGGAGGTCTCCGCTCTCCGTGACAGAGGGCACCAGCTTCTCCTGCAGGATGTGGAGGTCAGGGGTTGTGAGAACCGACCTGCGTTCCAGTCCATCCTTGTGGGGTCCAGCTTGCCCTTGCTCATTCCTACTTTATGCCCATTTTCCCTTCTCCACCTCCTTCCCTGTGGACTTGGAAGCTGCAGCATCAAACGCAAAGACAACCAGCCTGTGAGATGGTGTAACCAGCTCTCACAACTGCAGAAGGTCAAACCCTGAAGCAAATCCAACTGCATATTGATAGGGATAACTACTTTGTGATGGTGCTAGCTCTCAAGACCACTAAATCCCAACTCATATGGACACCATATCCCCAGCTCAGGAGCGAATCCTGGTTGGTCTGAGCCAATCACAGTGGGAATTCCCAGTATCCTTGCCGGTAATGGGTTTAAGTACGGGCATCAGATCCTGTTCCAGCCAGTGAGGGGAACTTCAGTGGGGGGCTTCGGGTGAAGGTACCCTTGATCTGAAAAAGAGACTCACAAAAAAGATAGGGCTCTTCTTCTACTAGATGGATCTGGGTTTGATGGTTGGAACCAAGGCAGCCATTGTAACCATGCCGGGCATTAGCTGAAGACCCAGCCAGAGAGAAAAGACAGAAACAACTTGCCTGTGTCCTTGATAATACAATTGAGCTGATTAACCTTCCTAGAAGCTGCCTACCCCCCGAGTTCCAGCTGTGTGAGATAATACATTTTCTTATTGCGTAAGCCAGTTAAGGCAGGGTTTCTGTTTCTTCTGGCCAAAAACATCCTAGTCCAACTCCCACCCCAAAAGAAGCCTCAGATTTTCTTCTTGCCATAGATCCCAACTTTTCCACCCACTAGGAGCTTCTCCAAAAGGGGAGTGGCCACCTCGGAGTGGACCTGGTATCTGGCCTCCTCATGCTTGGTCTTCCCCTCAGAGAAAATAGGAGAATACCCCAGCAATCAGCAGAGGACTTAAAAGTAAACAATAGAATTTAAGATTATGAAAATGGTTTCCAGATTATAGCCCAAGGAAAAAAGGGATGAGGCTATAATTACGGCAATTATGTTAATCAGGTCTATCAGTCAGATGTAAGAAACAGAAAGCCCAATTCCAATCGGCTATACCATCTGCCTGCGCTTTATCTCTCATCTCTCAGCTCTCAGCTCACCCCTTTGCTCTGTGATGCCGGGATGGTCCTCTGCCAGCCTCATCTCACACCCTCTTGCCAGCTGGCTTTCTGTGAGGCTCTGCCAATAGAAGGCACTAGAGGGAGATTGGGAAGCAGGAGAAGAAAAAAGGACTTCATCTTGGTAGTCTCTCTCCAACGGGAGTGAACAGTGAGCTCTACTTCTACTCTTGGCATCCTCAGCACACCCGCACTGTGCCCTGCAGAGGGACTGGAGCCTGCCATCAGCAGTGGTCCCTTGAAGGTGGGGGACCAGCCACACATGCGTCCTTGTGCACAGGTCATCAGAGCAACCTCCGTGGGGCTGTGAGCACCCATGAAATTTTGCACCCTCCCCAGGGGTCTGTACACAAGCGATGCAATCTCTCAGGAACCCTGCACCGGTCTCAGGAGACCCCCCTCCGAGGTCCTGAACTCTGGTAACCACCCTCTCCCCCTTTTTCTGTTTGCCTGGGGAGTTATTAGTCCCTGGATTACCTCAGCATCCTCTTTTTGATTTCTTACTTGTGTAACAAATTCTTTTAAGTCCCCGTGTTTTGAAATATCTACTGTGGTTTCTCTTTTCATGACTGGACCCCAACCGATAGGGTGAATTTATTGGATCATGTAACCCAGAAGTCCAGATTGAGAACAGTCCTCAGGCACAATGTGTTCCAGAGGGTCTGACTCTTATTAGGGCCCCGCTCTGCTTTCTGACATTTTCTCCGCACCGATCTCGTCTGTGCGCCTTGTTTGCAGGACGGCTACCCCCTGGGCAGCGAACATGGGGCACCCACTCCCTTCCTCCCATCCATCCACCCTTCTGACTGCGGAGGGCAGAGTACACCTTTGCCTTCCATTTCTAAGTTAGAGGTCGGTCTACTTTGCTTGGACTGGCTAAGGTCATTTGCCCAACTCCGAACCAGTCACCTTGGCCAAGGCTCAGGCTGATAGGTTGGTTTTGCCTGGATCATGCGGTCTCTTCCTAAAGCACGGTGGCTTCGGCACAGAGCCGGGGGCCACACGGACATCCGGGCTTCTCGGGAAGTGACAGACTGATGCCAGGGAGATGAGCAATTGCCCCCTGTGTTTCCTCTCCAGCTGGCCAGGGCGGCCCCGACTGCATATTTTTATGGTTGTTTTTAAAATAAAAGACCTTTTAAAATAGTCGACCCACTGTATGGTGATGGTTTTTCAGACATACGCCAAAGGCACAATCCATGAAAGAGATCACAGATAAGCTGAACTTTATTAAACATAAAAACTTCTGCTATGACTAAGACACTGTCAAGAGAATGAGAACACAAGTCATAGACTGGGAGAAAGCATTTGCAAAAGACACATCTGAAAAGGACTGTTGTCTAAAATATACAAAGAACCCTTGAAACTCAACAATAGGAAAACAAACAACCCAATTAAAAAATGGGCTGAAGACCTTAGCAGACACCTGGCTGAAGAAGATAAGCAGGTGGCAAATAAGCCTATTAAAACAACATGACGGCACTGTTAGAAAGGCCAGACTCGGGAACACCGGCGACACGCCGTCCTGGCGAGGAAGCGAACAGGAGCTCTCGCTCACTGTTGGTGGGAATGCAGCATGGTTCGGCTACTTTGGAAGAGTTTGGTGGTTTCTTACAACATTAAACGGGTCCTCACCATGTGATCCCGCAATTGTGCTCCTTGGTATTTAACTAGAGATGTTGAAAACGCACATGCACACAAAAACCTGCATGCAGATACTTATAGTTTTATTCATTATTGCCAAAACTTGGAAGTAACCAAGGTGTCCTTCAGGAGGTAAATAGATAAACTGTGGTACATCCAGGCAATGAAATATAACTTAGCACTAAAAAGAAATAAGCTCTCACACCATGAAAAGACATGGAGGAAACCTCAAGTGCATATTTGTGGGTGAAAGAAGCCAATCAGTAAAGGTCACGTACTGTGATCTCAACTATTGACATTCTGGAAAAAGCACAACTATGAAGGCGATGAAAAGATGGGTGGTTTTAAGGGGTCGGAGGGAGGGATGAACAGGCAGAGCACAGAGGATTTTTAGGGCAGTAGAAATACTCTGATGTTATAATGGTGGATACATGTTATTATACATTTGAATAAATCCATAGAATGTACATCACCAAGAGCAAACTGCGATGTAAACCATGGGTTTGGGGTGACCGTGATGTGTCAGTGTAGGCTCATCAGTGGTAACGAATGTCCCTCTCTGGCGGGGTCGTTGGCGTGTGTGGGAACAGGGGTGTGTGGGAAATCTCTGCACCTTTCCCTCAACTTTGCTGCGAACCTAGAGCTGCTCTGAAAAAATTAAGTCTTTAAAATAAAGTTATGTGTGTGTGTATTTGTATATATTTAAATGTAACTTAATTTAAAAAAAAATCTCCACAAAGGAGAAATAGCCCTTCGGTCCACCCTGTAGTCCAATACGTTTCAAAAGCAATGTTGTCCGAGCTGTAGGGAAGAGACAGGCCGGGGTTCTGAGTCTCAGAAAGGTTGTCATTAGAGAAGTGATAAAGAAGATGATCAACCACGATTTCCACAAAACACTTTCTATTTTTAACTGACATTAACTTATGTTCATTGGAATCATAACCCCAGTGAGTTCATTTCTGTGTCATCTAGCAGCAAACCCTCAGGAGTTTTATTTTTATTTATTTTATTTTTTTTAATCCTCACCCGAGGACACTTTTGCATTTATCTTCAGATAGAGCGGGAGAGAGAGAGTGAGGAAGAGAGAGAGAGAAACATCGACGTGAGAGAGACACATCCACTGGTCGCCACCCACATGACCCCAACCGGGGCCAGGGACAAACTGCAACCGAGGTACGTGTCCTTAGCGGGAATCGAACCCGGGACTCCCCGGTCCATGGGCCGATGCTCTAACCACTGAGCAACCGGCCAGGGCACCCTCAGGGGTTTTAAAGATAAACAGATAAGTGACTCCATCCAACCTCCACTTAAAACATCACCTGACATTATTTCAACCCTCCAGCCTTCCTTAGGAAGCAAATTGCTCTGTGAAATAAGACAGCATTATTGTTTTACCCTTTTCCTCTCTCTCCCTCTTTTTTAGCCGCTGAAAGAACTATGGCCCAGGGAGAGTACCTGGGTTGCCCAAGGTCATCCAGCAAAGCCATCTTCCTGTAAGTTGCAACATGAAGTTAACTATCTCCCAGGCCAAGCCCCAGCACAGCTCACCTAGTTTCCCAGGTGAGCTTCCTTCACTCCCGAGACCACCCAGGAGCTGTGGGTATCCTTTCAAGAGCAGCATTTGATCATCACGACATATATTTGATCTCATTATGATCTCCTGCCTGCACTACCTCTACAGGGGAATAGCATTAACTAGCTGATGTGGATGCCCTCACTGTGTGCCAGGCAGTTTTCTGCGCCTCTTATTGTTATTAATTTATTGGATCCGGACGTAGCCCTGGGAGATAGATAGTCTCATTAGCATCACCCGAGGAACAGGCCCACAGCCGCTCAGCCGGCGAGAGTGAGCTCTGGATCTGAACCGGCAGCAGCTGCGCTCTGGCCGGCGACAGGGCCCTTGAGACTTGAAGGAGAGCAGACCAGACATGGCGGAGGAGGGACGCAGGCAGGCAGGGGAGAACCGTGCGGGGGGCAGGGGTGGGGGCAGGAAAAGCCTCGCTCGTCACACTCTTGTTTTTATTGCCCCATCAGCACATCTTCCACCCAAAAGGGATGCTCTGATATTTTCATCCCCTTACCCAAAGTTCTAGACTAATCCTGGCCACTCCTGGAGTACCGCAAAGGCCCATGTCACAGGGGAAGACAGAAAGGCAGCTTCCCTGTGTCTACGTGAAGGTGACAAGGTTAGGAAACAACAGTCACGGAGAGCAGACCCTTCAGGCTCCGGAGGGTCAGCTGGCAGGTGACACATCTCGGCTGAACAAGACATTCCTGCTGTAGTGGGGACCACTGCCAAGTGCTGTCCTGTGTACAGCTATCAGTGAGAGACACAGGATGTCATCCAAGACTCACTCACTGTGGGTCACCAACCGATCCAACTCCTCTGCAGTGACTGAAGTAAAAACCAGTGTTTCCCTTTCCCTGACCTGGGGGACGGTGCAGACTCAGATGCTTCTGTCCCCATTCCGTTCCACACCCGTTGACTGAGCTCCTACTGTGTGCCTAGCACTGTGGTGTCCGAGACCCTTTGTATGCATGAAGCGGCCCGGCCTGCAGGAGCCCGTGTCCCTGGGGACACCCCCACCAGCTGTCACACAGGTGCCCAGAGCTGGAGTGCAGTCTGGCCTCAAAGCTCTTTGGTCTTGTGTCTCTGTTGTGGCAAAACTTTTAGCACACAAGCCACTGTGAGAACCAGACACCCTCCTGACCGTCTTTTCTGTTCCCTGGATGAACCCCGTGACCCGGTAAAAGGGCTTCCCGTGGCCCCTGCCTCGCCAGGTCTGTCCTAGGCAAGGAGGCTGGGTCCTGAAAGGGCTCCATGTGGGCAGCCAAGGCGGCGGGCACGCCCGTGACTCAGGGTGTCACAGCAAGGCCTCCGCAGTGTGGGTGCCAGGGCAGGCTCGCCCCCGGGCCCCAGCTTGGTCTGGTGGAAACCAGGCAAGCTTCCACCTCCCTCACTGCTTTCCTCCCTTCGCTGCCTCGGGAGGGACCGTGCGTTCGCGCCTGTTCGCGCACACTCACCCGCCCCGTCGGGAGCCCGGCCTGGCTCTCAGGAAGCATGTTTCCTGCCTCTGCACACGCGCAGGCCAGTCCTTGAGCCTGGGAACCCTCTCCGGCTTCCTGCCAGCCGGACCCCTCCATCCTGCGGGGTCTCCCCATCTGAGCTCCTCTCGCAGCGCCCGGGCAGCTTGTCCTGGAAACACAGCTCCCTTCCTAAGAAAATGATCGACAGTTTCAAGTGCCCATTTAACTCCTGGAGAGGAAAGTAAGGCATTAAAAAGTCAAAGGGGCACATTTGTGGGAAAGCCCCAGTCGATAGTTACATTTTGCAAACATGAAATGAATGGTTCAAGAAAAAAAAAATCACAATTGAACAAATGCTCCGAAGGACAAGTTTCAATACTCGTGCTCCGTCGCTGGCTGCGTGTTCCCTTGGCTGTGAGCACTGGGATGCTCAGAGCGCTCATGCTTCATTCGGTGGCTCCGTGGGCCTGGGTTCTGAAGAGCGAGTTTGCCCTCTGGGCCTGGCTCTGGTCTTCCAGAGAGTGCACCAGGGAGGCAGAGCAGAGGGGTGGAGAGAATGGGGCTTCGCAGCGGCTCCAGGCTGGGCCCTGCTCTTGCACGCACGGGAGATGTGCCCGGACTTGGGCTGGCTTCCGCCAAGGATGACCTCGACACAGAGATGTGAGAGCACATAAATTATCTGCCCGGGGATGGCAGGAAACACCAGGAAGGGTGGGGAGAAGAGAGCCACCCATGTTTTAAAGGAGCAAGTACTACAGGCAGCAACTGAAGGTTCATTCCAGCTGGGACTTGGAGAGCATCAGAAATGTCTTACCCAAGGGGATTAGCTACCAGGTCCCATCAGACACAGGGCAGGACTGCTCCCACGGGTACAACCCCTCGACACTCTGGCCTGCCCCCAGCACAGGCTGGGTGAAGCCTGTGGTCACAGAGGCCCCAGGAAGGGACGCAGATGCTGACAGCAAGAAGCCAGCAGGGTGGTGAGACCCTGGGCGTGAGGGAGGAGCAATGACAGGGCCTGCTACTAGCAGAAAAGGAGGTAATAAAAGGAATCATAACAGCTTGAATGCTAACTTCACTGTATGGCTGGAAAACTCGGTGAGGTAATGAATGTCTGCGAAACCACTGTGTACATTTAAAAGCATCAGACGAATGTTCCATTTGATATTCTTGCTGCTGCTGCTGAGGATGAAAACAATGACTCACAGCCTCGGTGACTTGCTCCACCTCCCTCGCCAGAATCTCTGACCAGAGACTGGGTTCCCCCACAGATTTTAGGTCTTCACTCGGTAACTTTCCACGGTGACATTTGCTGTTTGGTGGACTTTCTCTCGGAGTAAAAAATGAAACCCGTTCAGGATTCCTCCTCCCCTCAGCTCCAGGTCTCACAACGTTCAGCAAATACGTAGGGGTGTCTTTCATTTTATGTCTAACATTTTAAAATTCAGCTTTTGGAATAGGTTATATGTTAGCTTGGGGCAAAATTCTGAAAAATAGATTAAGAGGTCACTCAGTTTCTTTCCTCCCATGGATTGCCATTTCTATTAGTTTCCCGTGTGTGTGTGTTATAGATTGATATCTGCACTTATATAAACTGACTTCTTACTTTCCCTCTTTAAAACACACACACAAAAGCTATAGAACGGTGCAGGCTGTTCTTCACCTTGCCTTTGTCACTGAGCACTGTCTTAACCTCTTCTTTTCCAGCAGCTCTATAATATTCCGTACAGCTTTTTAAATTTTTTTATTTTTTATTTTTTTCATCCTCACCCAAGGACGTTTTTCCATTTTTCGTTCAGATAGAGTGGGAGGGGGAGAGAGAGAGAAACATCGGTGTGAAAGGGACACGAGTGGCTGCCACCCACACGACCCAACCAGGGCCGGGGACAAACTGCAACCGAGGTACATGCCCTTAGCGGGAACCGAACCCAGGACCCTCTGGACCACAGGCCAACGCTCTAACCACTGAGGCAAACCGGCCAGGGCCATACAGCTTTTTGTGGCAGGAAATAATTGTCTTACTTAACCCTCAGCCCCAGGAGGGCACTAGCAGCTGTAGTGGCCACCCCGTAACCAGCAGGAGCTGAGGCTCCCTGGGAAAGCAAGCACCTGCCCAAGGTCACACAGCGAAGGGGCGCACTGACCCTGGAGGGGAGCCCTGGCCTGTCAGACTCCGTGTCCCTCACCCACTGGTGCACCCTCCTCTGGACGCCATGATGACAGTGCAGTGCCAGCCTGGGTACTCCGGCAACATGCCATGGGCGCTGTGTGCAGCTTATTTTATTTGGGTGTGTATTATATATTTTCCTGAATCTGTGTCTGTAAAGAACCCGGATGAGGCCTGAGTCATGACCAGACGGCTGGAGGATGTTGCCTTTTTCAAGGGAAGGCCCAAGAAGTGGTGGGTGCTGCTGCTGGTGTGGAGAGGACTAGCTGTCCGAGTGGGCTGAGGGCTGGGGGCCCGTGGGACGGGGACTCAGGGGGCCTGGGCTGGAGCTGTGCGGAGG
The DNA here is from genome assembly GCF_014108415.1 of Molossus molossus. NCBI lineage: Eukaryota > Metazoa > Chordata > Mammalia > Chiroptera > Molossidae > Molossus > Molossus molossus. The sequence goes on from NW_023425344.1 coordinate 17,878,862, forward strand.
CCAGGAAGGGGTCTAGGGCTCTGTTCATGGGGTGTGGGGCTAAAGGAGGAAGCCGGAGAGTGGGGGTGGGGGAGCTGGAACCAGGACCAGCGTGAAAGCAAGAAGGGTGTCTGGAACCACCTTGCCAAGGCCACGGCTTTTCAGGTGGGACAACTGAGACCCAGAGCAAAGCGGTGACACTTCCAAGTTCACAGGGAATGAAGCTGAATGGAGAGGAGGTCTCCTGATCCCTAATCCAGTGCTCTTGCTATGACCATTCTGAAGTGTGTGTGTGTGTGTGTGTGTCTGGGGAAACACATCTGTACACACAACTCTCTGTGTGAGCATGCAGTACAAGCTGAGTACAGAGAGTAAGAGGAACTCAGGCAAGGAAGTAAAAGGGAGAAAAGGAAGTAAAACTCAGAATCCTTCCAATACGCACGCAAGTCCCAAGGATTTCCAATCTGGAATTTTGCCACCTTTAATTCCATGGCGATGTCTGACAATATACCTGGTATTCGTCTCAGGGGTTGTTTATTTTTACAACTCCAGCAAATGCAGATTTTAGAGTTCTTGGCCCTTTGGATGCAGCTGGGCCTGAAGCAAGTTCTGCGTAGACTTTAACATTATAGGAAGCTTTCAATTATTTTGTGTGTGTGAGTGAGATACACTTAATGATTGAGAAGCAGGCTGCCTGGGTTTGAATCCTGGATCTGCCACTTATTAATTATGTAATTTTGGGCAAGACACATAACCTCTCTCAGCTTCAATATTCTTACCTATAAAGTGGGATCATGATAGTATTAATTTATAGTGTTGATATGACGATTAAATGAGTTTATGTATGAGAAGTATTTTGCCCTGGCTGGTTTGGCTCAGCAGTTAGAGTGTCGGCCTGCAGACCAGAGAGTCCCGGGTTCGGTTCCCGCTAAGGGCACATACCTAGGTTGCAGTTTGTCCCTGGCTCTGGTTGGGGTTGTGTGAGTGGCAACCAGTCGATGTGTCTCTCTTGCATCGATGTTTCTCTCTCTCTCTCTTCCTCTCTCTCCCCCTCCTGCTGTATCTGAAGATAAATATAAAAATGTCTTCGAGTGAGGATAAAAAAAAAAAGTAGAACATTTCCAGGCATATAGTTAGAATACTAGTTTGCTATTTTAAAAAAATTTATTGCAACAGTCAATATGCTGAAGTAACAAACAGTCCCCAAGTGTCGGGGCATAAAGCAACTGTGGGTCAGCAAGCACTGTGACTATCCTAGTTTCTCAGGAATCCGAGCTCACAGAGCAGCTCATATTTTATTGGCCAAACTAAGTCACATGACGACACCTACCTTCAAAGAGGGGGAGGGGTAATCCTGCCATGGTCCCAGAAGGGACAATACTATTGAACACCACATTACTACTGTCATGTCGTGTGGTTGAGTACTGGCCACTTGCAACTGAAAGATTCATAAGTTGCCCTGGTTTTAAACTCACCATGGACCAGGTGCTATGACTAAGCCATGCTCTTAGTAACCCCCTTTTCCCCAAATGACTCTAACCACTTTGAAGTCTGTTGGTCCTGGCAGTCCATTAACCAGGTGCCAGGACCACTTCACTGACTTTTTCAGCAATCTGAGGAAAAGGGTTGTATCTCTCCTGATTACCATCACACAACTTTCCTCTCTTGGGTCTGGGAGTGGAGGTGGAGGTAGGGAGGAGGAGGGGTGTCCTAAAATATGCTACTCAAAATATTACTGGCCCACGTTAAGTACAAAATGTAACTGGCTACTTTAAGTCTAGAAAGTTTTAGGGCAATTTGACTTTGCCATGACATCCAAGCATGCGGACAATGGGCTGTCCCTGTGAACAGGGCAGTAGGGACCAGTTTGGATGCTATTAAACTCAGGTGGTCAGTCACATATAGTAGGACCACAAATTCTTCCTCGATATTTTGGAAGTTTTCAAAAACTGACTCTTTACCACAGATAGTTTGAAAAACACATTATAAAATATGATGTTGCCCTGGTTATATTGTAAGGAAAAACCAAGCCTTCAAAAATACCTAGAAACTAAGAAACACCTAAAGGCATGAAGGAGTGCAGAGAAAAACAATAAAATGGTCACTGTGCATTGTAGTGGATTATGGGGAAAGTCTACGGAAATGAAACTTGAGTTGGGTCTTGAAAGAAATTGTTGGCAATTATTGAGAGACAAGGGCCAGGAGGGCATTTCAGGAAAGAGGAAGCACATAAGCTAAGGCACTGGGGGGGGGGGGGGGCATGTGTGGTGCATGACGGGCATGCCCATTCATTGCTCATTGAACTGACAAAGAAGTCAAGAGGCTAGACTCCACCATCTGGCAAATCATCATAATGATAATTGATTTGGGTGAAACATCACTGAATGGTAAGGGTAATGGACAAGTTTGAGAAATCACAGAATATTTAGAGTCTCCAAGTATCTGCCATCCAGTCTTATTAATGACAGAGCAAACATAATCACCAGACAGCAGAGCAGCCTAGCAGGCCCCACCTCAACTATGTGATCAAAATCAACCTTCTGAGTCATGACAAAAATCGACCTCGTGCCTTCTGGTATGATGCTCTGAAGAACACAACACCACATTTGTGTCATTCCTGCCAAAAATATGAGGAAACACCAGGCAAACCCCACTTGAAAAATATTCTATAAAACAGCTGACCTATATTTTTCAAAAATGTCAATATCACAAAAGACAAAAATGAAGGAGCTGTTGCAGATTCAAGGAGACCAAAGAGATGTGACAATTGGATGCAATGTATGATCTGGGATTTTCTTTTTCTTTAAAGGAGATTATTTGGACCATCACTGAAATCTGAGAAGGTCTGTCCATAAGATAATGATGTTGTATGAATGTTCATTTCCTGAATGTTCATACAGTTAATAATGTTATTTTTAGGAAATACACACTGAAATATGTAAAGGGGCATTGTGTTTCAAACAGTTCAGAAAGAAAGACACTATGGATGAGGATACAGATATTGGTATAGATGGAGACAGAGACAGAGATAGAGGATAAAACAAAGTGATAAAATTTGGGAAATCTGAGTGAAGGTATATGTGGATTCTTTGTACTAGTCTTAGAACTTTTCTGTGAGTACAAAATTGTACCAGAATTTAAAAGTTAAAAGAGAAGAGCATCATTAGTTCTGGTCCCCACTGGGCCCTGAGTGAGCCAGTAACTTTGGTTAAGTCTCTCCACCCCTCTGGATCCCTTCCATCGTGTCCAGCCCTGGAGTTGGAGGCCTCGCAGCTTGGCCTCTCTCATTCCAGACCCTCCCAGCTAAGTTATGGACTTACACCTCCTCTCCTCTTCCTGTGTCTAATGTTCCTTTCAGACTGCGCCCTGATAGCTGATCTCTTTGGCGTATTGCCCTTTGAGATCTGGGGCAGCACTGCAGGGTTCTGCCCAGTGTCCTGGACTTGCCCACTTGGCCAATTCCTGCTTATGCCCCAGACAGATCAAAATAATTAACATTTATTGACAGCCTACTCTGTGCCAGGCACTGTACTTTATCATCCCAATAACCTAAAAAGGCAACTTCTCCAGTGAGTGTAGTCCAGGCTCACCATCATCTCCATCTAAATTCCAATGGCTCCAAAGTGCTACTTTCTTTGACCATAGGAAGTGCAATTTTTAATGGGTTGCCCTCCCCATATATTCCTGCGGAAACTCAGGGCCGCATAGATGTGCCCATGGATCCCACTTAGTTGTCTACTAAGCCCTACGGCCCACGGACTAGGATTTTTGGCCTCAGGTCCTCACTCTGAGCAGGTAGCCAAATCCCCGTCTCCACTGCTTGGGTACCATTAGAACTGACAGTACCTGTACATCAATGCCAGAGATCTTGTCGCCCTAAAATAAACAGAAGAATACTCCTTTTGTGTTACGTTCAGTTGCAGTGGGAGTCAGAGGGTCCCACAATCAGTGCTATGGCATTTTTGTCAAATCTTTGTAATTGGTGGGTGGTATTAAAACCAGCCACACTACAGTAATGGGGCCATAACTCTCCTCCAACACCCAGTCTGATTGCTGAGCGCATCTCTTCACAGGAGACAATGTCCCAGCGGGAGTTCTTTCCCAGCCTTGTTGACCCTCCCTACACACTGAATTTTGTATGTATCTGAGATAGAGATCATGGATGCGAATAGCCACTGGCCAAAACAGTTGGGAGCCAGATCTGCCTCATTAAGATAACACGGTTATATCTGAGGCTCAGAGAAATCACTCAGAGTCTTGCACAGAATCCCACAAGGAGGGGTCAAGACTTGAACCCAGATCTGCAGCACTCTTCCCCGTCCACTGCCTTCTCTTCTCTTCAAAGGCAGCATAGCCAGCGATCTGGTAAATGAAGGCCTTCCCACCGGGGAGGTTTGTTAAGTAAATGAGATTAGAATTCTGGAAGTATTTGGGGCAACTATCCATGCTGCTGCTGTGACGACTGATTTCATACTTTCTTTCTTCCTAGTAACTCTTTCCTCACAAGTGCTTTATTTACCAAAAGTAGGTAATGTGAAGGGTGGCCCATTTTTATATAGTTCTGGAAAATGCTGAGGGGTGTGGGAGGAAAGGGTGCAACTACTGGCAGTGTGGTTTTACAGAATAGCGTGGGCATCAGAATCAAACAGGCTTGGGTTCAAATCTGAGTTTGTTACTCACCATTTGAGTAAATGTTCAGAAGGTCAAGGCTCTCATCTATGAAACAGAGATAATACCATTTAGCTCTCTGGGTTAAATGCGAAATGTATTTAAAATCATCTGTCCTAAACAGGGGCTCAGTGAAACCTTAGTTTCCCTTGCCTTGACTGACCTTTTTGGGGGGGATTATATGAAAATTTTAGCTATCTATATTTTTCTATTCTCTCCTCTTACCCCCTAAAGTCAGCTTAGAAGTAGGCCTTGTTTCCATGGAGATGTATTTAAGGTAAACAAATTTGAAAAGGGGAAGCACAGACACCCATCCCCTACACCCACTCACAACCAGTGCACAGCCTCAGCAGAAAATATTTCCAGAGAAATGTTTCACAAAGCTTTCGGGGAAGGCACCAAGTGTTCTTTCAGTCTTTACGTGCTTTTTCATTGTAGGGCTCTTGAAATGAACAATAATTCGAAACAGATAATAATGAATTTCGCACAGCAATGGATCAAAAGTGGAATTATTGAGCTCACCATTGTCTAATATAATTAGGCTGACATGCTGTTGAATCCAAATGGATGACTTTTTTTTTTCTCTGTTCTGCATGTACACATTTATTTGAAGAACAACTTTTAATGGGCAGAATATTACATGATTTTCTGGGACCCACATGGTTTCAGCTTTAATCCAAACAACTTACTTTCTTCTGAAAGTCTTTTTTTTTTTTTTGCATCATTATGTTGTAAGTTTCAAAGGAAACTTGCTTTCTTGAGTGTGGATGGAAATATAGGCACATAAATCACACGCCAAATTTACTTAACACAGAGGAATAAGCCCATTGCCACTTCTCACGGAACAATGCCTTCTTAGGGAAAATGCCGCAAACCCTTTGGAAGACCAAAGAGCATCCAATCAAATGACTTTTAAAAATTCCACAAAATAATTTATCTGTCTTAAATAGCTCATTAAAACGTAGCAGAGATCAGATAATAAATATTCCTTAGAGCTAACTTTAGATTTCTCCTCAATTGTGGAAGAAAGCAGACTATTTTATATGGATATAAACACTCATTTGAAAGTCTAATAACGGAGTGGTTTCCTCTACTTCCCCTCTAGCACAAGGGCCAACTTTTGATGAATGAAAATTAACTCATGTCTCACCTAGGACATCTGTCCTCAAGATGTGACACCTAAAATGATACGGCAGAAACATAAGTCACTAAAGGGCAACAACTCATAATACTACAGCTAGCAATGGTACACAATCTTGTTACCACCAACCACATAAAAGAAAGAGAAAGGGCATCTAATAAAGCCTTTAGTAGTCACTTTATTAGTCTCTAGTATATGTCTTGAATTTTCCAAAGACTCTAACAGAAGAATTGATGTGGCCCACGTAGAAAAACCACAGGCAGAGGATTCTGTGCTACTGAGGATATATACACAGTGATAGGGAGAAAGATTAGCAGAACAATTTTCCAGAAATCGGAAAAGTCTAGATGTCCCTGGGTGGACAAGTCAAAGCTACTATTCGCCAGGTGGGCTTTGAGTCTTAGCTAGTGGGATATAAGGAGCTACAGTTTCTGTAGAAAAAAGGCCCAACTGAACCTCTGATTATTAACATCACTAGCTCCATCCATTGGTATCAGATCCAAAGGGAACCATGGGAGTCCTTCCCTTTGTCATATAAACAAATCTGTTCAATGAGGTGTGAGAAGAGTTGAACAGTCACAAAACCATAGACTTGCTGAACGTTGGACCTGGAAAAGTTGCAAAAGGGAAAACTGCAGTTGAAAATGGTGAAATGACTCGCTGGGTCACAGAGAAACTACTACCACCCTTCACGACATGTGACTTTAATGGATATAGTCTCTTTCTGACTTTGGGATGGGGTGGGGAGAAAACAATGAGTATGCTATGTGTCAGCAAAAGTCATGTAACATGCAGCTAGATCATTGCCCAACAAGGAGATGTGGATTCACAGAACTAGCTTCCTAGTTTGAACACTACTTTTCCTGTAATTGGGTAAGAATAGGGGCAAACTCTGGTCAAACAGCACAAAGAGAAAGGGAAGCTCCCTGTTCTTAGATGTATAAACTGTAGGCCCAGTTAAGCCTTCTCAACCATGTGTCAATCTAGTATTGCTTGAGGAATGCCCAACAGGGACTAGGCATTTTGGAAAATATAGAAATAGCATAAGATATGGTCTTCTCCCTCAAGAAAAATTTGAACAACTGTAGGGGGTCATCAGAGATCAAGTGCAAAGACTGAGTATTGACAATCATCCCAACAAGAGTTCAGACATGAGAGAAATCACAGACTATTGGATGAGTAATCAAGGATGGCTTGATTGACCTTGATCTCCATGGTACCTTGAAGGCTGAGTTGAGTAAGGGAATAGGGGTAGGAGGAGAGATGAGCTGGGGTATCTAACTAGGAACAAAGTTTTCAAGGGAGCAATGTGGCTCCAGAGACTCTGGAGAAGAGACCCAATTAAGTGGCCCAGGAGTTGGGTTTAAGGACACAGCGGAAAGCATCGCTGAATCTATAGAAACAAGGCGTGATGAATGGTTCACTAACTCGTTTGGCTGAAGTCACACAAAACAAAGCACCAGCGTAAGCCTATTTTTTCGGAGATCTTTGCCTCACTGCTACGTGAAGAAAAATTAAATTTGAATTTTTAGATGTACATATGCCAAAATCACAAAAAGATTATATTCTTTGTAACAGAACTAGTATCTTGACCTCTGTACAAAATACAAAATTGGTCTGAGCCATGGGAGAAATTATTGTCCCTTTTTGTCACCCACTCCCCAAGAGGAAATTGACCAGATAATTTTAGAAGCCAACAAAATGAGGTATTGCCAACACTATTAAATATCCAAGAAGGTACTGCCAACACGATTAAATATCCAAATGCCTTTATATGCCTTTGAACATTCCTTCTCTTTGACCTTGAAGGCTTTCTTAAACTTACCAACTCCTTCCATGGACTCCCTTTTATTCCCTTCGATTTCTGGGGCAAGGAGGTATACTGAGGTGTGGAGAAATTATGAAGCCATCTAAATGGGAGACTATATCAAGGTTAAAACATGGCACACCCAAACGCCTGCTGTACGCAAATGCTATTTATAATAAGTCTGATTTTAAACTTGGATTTACAATGAAGTTTGAAGCAGAAAGAGCAAAATTCCAGATTGAAGAAAATTACAGCTGGAAAAGTAATTTTAAAATAAAAAGCCCAAGACAGCCTTCCAAGTAGTTACTCAGTTTGAGAATTTCAGGAAGATCGAGGTTGTGTCCAAGAGGGAACTGCTTTGGGGACACAGAGGAATGGAAAGCTTTGCCTTCAGCCTATTTTTCAGTCCTATCTTCAGCCATAGATACATCCGAATCAATAAAAGGCATCCCTTGATTCCACTAAGGCACACGTGAGCAGAGGCCTCTGGTCACATTATGCACGAGCCACATGCAAAAGCTTAAGGTGGTGAGGCTGTGGGAAGGGAGGTACTAACGGCTGTCAGCCCCCAGCAGACATGTGCCTTCCCTACCTCCCTGCTTATGCCTCCACTATACACACTGGCAGGCAGCTCCAGGTCACTCCGGAGCTGTGTGTTTGGTGGGGAGGGGGAGGGCATACCATGGGCAGAAATTCTGTCCCTCTTCCCTTCTTACCTGGTTTTAAGTGGTGGGGAGCTTTGGATTCACGCTTAGTCCTTTGCTGTCTGGGGACTGCTGAGTTGAAGTCTAGAATGGCAAACACGCAGGCCCCTGCTGCCATCCTCACTCTCCTCCCGCGGCAGACATCACTGGTCAAGCAGAGCACTCTTGCTCTGAGCAAAGACCCAGCTTCAGAATCCTTCTCAACCCAACCGTCCAGGCTGCCATCGCCAATCAGAGTTGGCAAGTGGTTTGAAACCAAGTTGCCAGCCCAGGGTAGAGAGAAAGAAAGAGAAATGAAGGAAGAAAGAGGAATGTAAGTCTACTAAACACCAGCTGTGTCTCCAGTAGTGGCACATTGAGGAGGGGGGGAGTCTGCCCTGATGAGGAGGGATAGTTTATTACTGGCATTGTATCGTAATAGTGAAACGGACTTTAATCTGCTTGGTCTGGTACTTCAATTCTCCACAGACAAGGGACCCCTTAATGTCTGTGCCCTGGCTGGACCTCTCACTATCCCCATCCCCCCTCCTCAGTTCACTACCGAGAGGAGAAGTTGTGGGGGTGTTTCCACCGAGGTCACCTCTGGAAACTACCTAGTGAGAGCGCAAGGAACTGGAGTCAGGAGAGCATCCTTTATTCCAAGCTCCGCCCTGCGCTGTGAATAAACCTGCTTCTCAGTTTCCTCATTTGTAAAATGGAAACAACGTGGCTGTCTCCTTCTTGGAGCCTTGTAATGAGGGTTAGAACTTATGCAGCTGTGACAGGGCACAGAGCCTGGCCGCTGGGAGGGGTTTTTTAAATGTCAGATTTTTTCCCCTGAAGTTACCAACTGAACTGGGATGCCCTCACTTGAGTTTTAAGATCATCACAGTAACAATTAAAACAATTTCTTTTTACCTTATTTTATTATTATTTTTTTTTATCCTCACCTGAGGACATTTTTCCATTTTTTGTTCAGATAGAGTGGGAGGGAGAGAGAGAAAGAGAAAGAGAGAAACATCAACGTGAAAGGGACACATCAAGTGGCTGCCACCCGCACAACCAAACCAGGGCCAGGGACAAACTGCAACCGAGGTACATGCCCTTATGGAAACCGAACCCGGGTCTCTCCAGACTGCAGACCGACGCTCTAACCGCTGAACAAAACTGGCCAGGGCAAAACAATTTCTAATATATCAAATAAGATTGTCAGATTTAGAAAAAATAAACACAAGCTGTACAGTTAAATCTGAATTTTAGATAAAGAAACAAATAACATTTTCAGTATAAGTATGTCCCAAATATTGCATGGGACATATGTACACTAAAAGGTTATTTGTTTCTTTTTAATCTAAAATCCAAATTTACCTTGCTGTCCTGTATTTTTCTCTGATAACACTAACATCAAAATTGGAGGTGTGTGGAATGAATAGAGGAATAACTCTTCGGAGATAAAAATGTCATACAGAAAGGAATATATCTAGAAATGGATGATTTTCAAACTTTTTTAGCCTCATTCCAGAGTAAGAAATACATGCTGTATGATGATTCAATGCACACATACATATGAATTCATAGAAATAAACATTCACAAAACCTCTCCTGTGTACCATGCCCTCTAACACTTTCTATCTTCTTCATTCTGCCTTATTCTATTTCATTTTTCTTTTTTAACGCCTGGTCCAGCTTCACTTAATTGATTTCCTGACCCCCTAATGCAGACGTCAGCAAACTACAGCCCAGGGGCCAAATTCAACCAACCACCTGTTTCGTATGGCCTCTAAGCTAAGAATGGTTTTCATATTTCTAAATGGTTGGGGGAAAAAATCAAAGGAGAATGGTATTTATGACACATGAAAATTATATAAAATTAAAATTTCAGTGTCCATAAATAAACTTTTACCAAAGACTCGTCCTGCTCGTCTGTCTGTGCATTGTCTATTATCGCTCTCACACTCTAATGGCAGAGTTGAGTAGTTGTGAGTAGAGAGTTGTGTGTAGAGTATGACCCACAAAGTGTAAAACACTATTTGTCCATCTACTAAAAAACTTGGCCTACTCATCCTAATAGGTTGCAACCTGCAATTTGAAAAACTCTGCTCTAAATGGGTTTGCCCTGAAAGCATCTATTTCTATTCATGTGAGTAGGGAATTTCTTCTAAGAATCTCAGGTCAAACTTATTCTTCTCGGTTCCTCACAAGATAAACCCAGATGAGCAGACTCTGGCCAGAACATTTATTTTTGGCTGCCCTTAGAGTATGAGTTGGACTGGGTCAAGGCCCAGAAATTAGCAAGAGTTGAAAGGACATCCTTTATCAATATCCCCAGTCACTTGAAGCATTGATTACTCCCAGAGAAGAAAAGGATTATGAACATAGAGAATAAAACATCATGCTCTTGACCTTGAGCCGTTTGGACTCTTGACTCTTATACAGTTTCAAGCCTCCAGAGTGAAGGTTTGTGGTTTGCAAGAGCCATGTGTGGTTCAGTCTAAAGGCTAACCCCCCAGAGAATGGAAAGAGAGAAGAGGATGGTTGCTCTGGCCAAAGAAAGAGGAGTGGAGAGAAGAGGGGTAGGTCACACATCCCTGAGGGGTCTTTTTCCCATAGCCTGTGACTTTTGGGTGGGGGGAGTAATTAATCCCCAAGATAGATTTAAGGGTCACCAAGACCTTAGAGAATTTTTGCCTTGCTCTCTGGGAGATTCTGGAAGTTAGGGGGCCCTCACAGATGAATATCAGCAGTCAGCAAACTACCACCCAACAGACAAATTCAGAGTGCTACCATTTTTGTCAATTAAATTTTATTGGAACAGAGCCATGCCCACTGGTTCACAAATTGTTGATGGCTGATCTTGTTCTACAATGGCAGAGTGGAGGACTTGCCAAAAATATTTACTATCTTGCCCTGACCAGGACATAGGTTGCCAAGACCTATTTTCTATGCTAAGCAATAGTGGGAAAGACAGGGCAAAGGAGGCAGAGGGGCCCTGAGAAAGCCCTCTAATTTTCCTCCAACCAGAAATATGGAGGAGTATACCTGAATGTTTCCCTTGCTTTTCACCCTCCCCCAAATGGACAAAATATGGCTATAGGAGGAACAACAGATCTGAGCAGGCCTTGAAGTTGGGACAAGAAGGATACATTTGAGATGGAAGACTCTCTAATAACTGAGACCTGGGCAGAATGCCAAGTATGGCCATTGGGTGCCAGGAGGAAAAGATGCCAACAGCCAAGACCAAGTCTGCATCAGATTAAAGATGCCTGTGGACCAGACCACCCCTCCCTTCCTCACCTCCCTGGCACTGTATTTTCTACATTTAAATAATCCTAAATTTCCAGGAATCTTAGCTGCAATCCCAGGAAGAAGGGAAGAGAATGAAATGTTGAATTAAGTGACTAAAACATGAATTGACTAAACACCAGAGCGAATGATTTTTCTCTGGAAGTTCCTATATATTAAGTTTCCTGCCACTAGCAGAATATGGGCTTAAACTAGAAATTAGGTTATTGAAAAATGAAGACAGCTACATTTTGTGTAAACAATAGGAAAGAACAGGGAACTGACTTTGCCACTACAGGAAATTGGAACTTCATTCACAGTAATTCAGGAGACCACAGCAGTGTGAGTCCCAATGGCTCATGACTCAGTGACTCCATACTGAATTTTTTTCATCTCCTTCTTCTTAGAATAAGACTGTTTAAACTAATCCACAGTTCCCAGTGGTTTTCTCCATCCTACCTTCAACTTCAAGAGAATTCCTGTGCAAAACTAAATTGTCACCAGTAGGTGGCGCTAACATGGAGAGTGTTGGTACTCATTATCTGATGATGAATTAGCCAGATACTAATTAAAGCTCCCTTCATTGACTGTTTCCTACACCACAAATGCCCTCTGGTCTAATTGAGCCTTGTTATTGAGTAGGCCCCGAGTGGTTTCACCTCCAGGCTAACTCTCCCTCTCTGGCACAGTATAATGGAAAGAATGTCAGAGTCAGGATACATGGAATATGAATTTGGGCTGTCTCACTAATTAGATGAATTGGCCAAGTCACTTAATCTCTCCAAGTCTTGGGATCTTTAAAATACGTGAGTTGATCTTGTTGAACTCTTGTTTTCTAGGTTTGAAAAGCGATTTGACAACCACTAAGAGATAGCGCTCTCCACCAATCAAATTAATCAATCTTAAGAAAAACTCAAGATTTCATGAAAAAGGCATTATGACACAGTGCAGTGGGGAATGTAAACTGATACAAACTCTCTGGAGGGATTTCTGGCAGGGTGTAGCAAAGTCCAAAAATTTACATACCCTTTGACCACCAATTCCACATCTAGGAATTAATCTTAAGTAAGTACAGACATGTGCAAAGACAGAGCTAAAAGGATGTTCAACAAAACAGAGCATTTTGGCTTCTCTGTGGGCTCAGTGTATCTTTGTTAACTAGTTTCTGAACTTTCATATGATCCTTAGAACTACATTACAATACTTGTATAAGACAACAAAGAACACCGTGGTTTAATTATATAACAAGAGGAAGACATGGAGCCTAGGATTTCTCAAATATTTTTTGTATACCAGATGCCATGCTACAGAGTTTTCTTAAGTTCTTTCTTTAAACATTCTCACAATAACCCTATGCAAAAGGCATTATGGGCTGACAAAAGTGGCTTAGTTAGTTGAATGTCATCCTGTGCACCAAAAGGTTGTTGGTTCGATTCCCCGTCAGAGCACATACCTGGATTGTGGGTTCAATCCCCACTCGGGGCATTTTTGGAAGGTAACTTATCCATGTTTCTCTCTCACATCAATGTTTCTCTCTCTCTCTCCAAGCATATCCTCAAGTGAGAATTTGTTTTTTTTAAAGGTATTATGAACCCTATTTTGTAGATAGAGAGACTGAGGCTCAGACAAGTTAACCTTTTTGCCCAGGGTCATGGCAATGCCTGATACATGGAGGAAGAAATGTGCCTTCTGCTTTAAAAAGACCATGTTTCCTGTGAGCTGGAGGAAACTTTCCTTGCAATGGAGGTGAGCAGGGAAACTCAGTATGTGGACTTTGATCATGCCTGAGAATTGGATCCAAGCTCTTCTGAGCCCTTAAGGAAGAATTGAAATTTCAAAGTTTCTGCCAATTCTCTGTACTGCTAAAAATGGAAATCAAATTGGTCTGTCAGGGCCAAGGCTTTCTTGTAGGGAAAAAGCACTTAATTGGGCTTCTGTTGGTACAAAAGGAAATTCTCTTCTGGAATGGCAAAGCCTAGAAAAGGAGGCCTTCAAGTTCTGTGTATGGCAAAGTAAAAGGGTGGGAGTTGTCCTGATGTGAATGAATTTGAGGCCTGCTCTGGCAGACTGGAGGGAGGCGGCTGCTGGGGCTTGGCACTGGGGAGGAAAGACAGTCAGCACCAACCCCTGTGCAGAGGTGGGGGGGGGGGGCAGAACCATGCTCAGCAATATGTTGGGAGCCTGATGGTCAAGAAAGACCAGTAGGGACCAGATGGGATGAAGTATGGTGCAAGGTCTTGGCATGCGGTCATGGCTAGTACCAAGCTTAATTTTCCCTTCTGTGTACTGAAATACCCTCGAATGTTCAGTCAAGCCAGAAAAGCTTCCTGTTAGCATTACCTTGGGGTTGAAGGAAAGCGCTGCGTCCCTTTCGGGGTCAGGGACACTGTTCAGATGGATAATGATAACTGACCGCCAAGACTACGTCTACAGTCTTGGAAGAGCCCTGGGTTTCCTTAAGTCTTATAGGCTGGAAGCTCAGGTTATTTTATTTGCATATTTTTCAACAAGGATGACCCTGGAAGGGACACTTGAGTTCAATGTACTTGCTGTGTTTCAGGGAATGAGACTTGAGCTGTCCTTCAGGACAGCTGAAACCATGTAGCAGGATGCCTTTTAACAGGGTTCACCTGTCGTGGGGCCGCTCCCTGACCACAAGCACTTGGCTGCCCGCAGCAGGGTAGGTGATTATAGCATTAGATCACACTTATAATGGAAAAAAGGCTTTTCCTCTCCAGCTGACTAATCAGCTTGCCATTTTTATTGCATGATCAGTATCAAGAGACAGGGATTCTGAACTCTGTCAGCATCCCGGGTGTACACTGGCGTGACAGAAAGAACAGCTATATTAGCAGAGAGAGCAGGTGGAGGGATTAGCGAACTCGCTAAGAAGGTCAAGAAAGCTTGGTCCCTGGAGGCACAGGAAAAGGCTGCCGGCTCCTATTAGAACAAGAACTGCTACTATTAGAGAGTTCTTATAAGCCAAGTCCTCTACCAGCAATGTGCATTTGCTTTTTTCTTCTTTTTTTAATGTCAAAGTATTTAATGCTCATTATCAATCTGTATGAGATTCCTAGGGCTGCCATAACAAATTGCCACAAACTCGGTGGCTTCAAACAGCACAAAATTATTCTCTCACCGTTCTGGAGGTCAAAAGTCTGAAATCAAGGTGTTGGCAGGGTCACACTCCTGGAGGCTCCAGGGAAGAAGACTTCCTTACCTCTCCTAGCGTCTGATGGCTCCAAGAAAGTCTTTGGTGGTCCTTGACTTGTGCCTGCATCACACCAACTGCTGCCTCTGTCTTTACAGGGTCCTCTGTCTTTACAGGTGTCTCATATAAGAAACTTGTCATTGGATTTAGGGCCCATCTGCACAATCCAGTATGAAGTCACCTAAAGATCATTTACTTAGTTACATCTGCAACGACCTTTTTCCATGTAAGGTCACACTCAAAGGTACCAGGGATTAGGGTACACACATCTTTTTTGGGAGGGGCACCATTCAACCCAGTACAGTAAGTAATAAAAATAATTCAAAGAGGAACATAAGAAAGAATAAAGTTTTGGAAAACCTTGTTAATGTATTTTCTCCTTTCAATAGTCTTATTTCTCTCCCTGCGGCCCTCCCTCATTTTTTGTTTCAGAAAAGCAGAGGGAAAATACAACAAAACAGAATAAAAATATAAAAGTGAAAAGCAAGAACAAGGACGGAAAGAAAAGAGAGAGCCCTCCCAGTCCCAGGACAGGTCAAAAAGAGGAGGAGGGAGAGGAGGCAAGAGGACAGATTGGAAGCTCTTTATTTTTAAAAAATATGTTTTTATTATTTTTTTTAGAGAGAGAGGAAGGGGGAGAGAAAAAAAAAACATCAATGTGAGAGAGAAACATCGATCTGCTGCCTCCTGCATACCCCTTACTGGGGATTAAGCCTGCAACCCAGGCATGTGCCCTGACCAGGAATCGGACCAGGACCTCTCAGTCCATGGAAAGATGCTCAGTTCACTGAACCACACTAGCCAGGCAATTGGAGGCTCTTTAAAATCCCACCCCTTAAAACAACAGTGAAATGTCACCTCACATCTGTCAGATGGCCACCATCAACAAATCATCAAACAACAAGTGTTGGTGAGGGTGTGGAGAAAGGGGACTCTAGTACACTGCTGGTGGGAATGCAGACTGGTGCAGCCACTATGGAAAACAATATGGTGTTACCTCAAAAAATTAAAAATTGAACTGCCATTTGACCCAGTGATCCTGCTTCTAGGAATATACTCTAAGAAGCCTGAAACACCAATCAGAAAGAATATATGTACCCCCATGTTCATAGCAGCACTATTTACAATAGCTAAGATCTGGAAACAGCCCAAGTGTTCATCAGTAGACGAATGGATAAAAAAGTTGTGTTACATATACACAATAAAGTACTATGCAGCTGTAAGAAAAAAGATCTCTTATCCTTTGAGATGACATGGAGGGACCTGGAGAGCATTAGCCTAAGTGAAACAAGCCAAGCAGAGAGAGATAAATATCACATGATCTCACTTATTTGAGGAATATAATGAACATAACAGTCTGAGGAACAGGGTAGACCCAGGGATGTGGAAGTAGGGTGCAGACTGACAACCCTCAGAAGAGGGGTTGGGGGGGAGGGAAGAGATAAACCACAGAACTTATATGCATGTACGCATAACTGATGGACATGGACAACAAAGCTGGGGATGGGATAGAGGAATGGGGAGGAGGGTGTCAATGGGGAAAAAAGGAGAAATATCTGTAACAAAAATAAATTAATAAAAAATAAAATAAAATCTCACCCCTGAGGTAGAAACCTAGGTGGGGAGAAAACCAACTGGGAAAACCAAGTGCCAGGGGCTTACTCCCCCCTCAGGGTATAGTTCAGACAACTGGAAATCCCTTAGAGAAGCCCTATGTTTATCATAATGCCCATGGAATAAGGTATTTGCCGCTCAGATGGTGGTTTAAAGCAGGTTGATGGAAGAGTCTAAGTGCACAGATGGAGGAAGCACCCCAGTTCCCATGCCTGTTGTATTGGAGTTTGTAGCACTTTGTGAAGGTGATGTGGAAGTACTGTCAGAGCAGGAGAACCTGGGGCTCTGGGGACCAGGAGGCTTCTAAGTGCAGGAATCTCGATGAGAAGCGAAGGCAGAGGCCCATGGATTTCTGCAGTAGAAACCCTCCAAAATCCTGAATTGAGATTATTGAGCTATGCCCAAACAGGCACTTGTGCCAAGGCCTGGGAATGGGAAGGGTCAGGAAAGATCACCTCCCACCTGGAAGCCAACTTGGAAAGGAGTCAAGGCAGAGGGAGCTCCTGAGAAGAGAAAAAAAAAAAACACTAATAAGCTAAACTTGGAACCAACTGAATTTTTTTAAAGGCTCCTTTTAAATAAAAGAAGCTGTTACCTTTAACTATCAAGATACGAGACTGTATGAAATGAAGAATACATTACAGGGAATCAGCAGTGAAGAATATGAAGCAGAGGATAAAATCAGGGATTTGGAGGGTAAGAAAGCAAAAAACACCCACATAGAACAGTAGAAAGAAAAAAGAATCCAAAAACAGGAAGACAGTGTAAGGAGCCTCTGGGACAACTTCAGATGTACCAACATTTGCATCATAGGGGTAGAGAGAGCAAGAAATTGAAAATCTATCTGAAAAAATAATTACAGAAAACTTTTCTAACATGGTGAAGGAAATAAACATACAAGTCCGGGAAGCTCAGAGGGTCTCCAAAAAGATAAACCCAAAGAGGCTCACACCAAGACACATCATAATTAAAATGCAAAAGCTTAAAGACAAAGAGAGAATCTTAAAAGCAGAAAGAGGTAAATAGTTAGTTACCTACAAGGAGTTCCCATGAGACTGTCAGCTGATTTCTCAACAGAAATTTTGCAGGCCAGAAGGGATTGGCAAGAAATATTCTAAGTGATGAAAAGCAAGGACCTACAACCAATAATACTCTATCCAGAAAAGCTATCAGTTAGACTTGAAGGACAGACAAAGAGCTTTCCAAAGAAGAAAAAGCTCAAGTAGTACACACCACCAAATCAGTATTACATGAAATGTTAAAGGAGAAGAAGAAAAAAGATTTAAAAAATGGCAATAAGTAAAAGTCAATTAACAATTAAATCTAGAAAACAAAATACACGAACAAGCAGAACAGAAACAGCCTTGTAGATTCAGAGGTTTTGACAGGTGCCAGATGGCAGGGGGTTGGGCAGCGGGGTGAGAAAGGTGGAGGGATTAAGATGTATAAATTGGTTGCTACAGAATAGTCCTGGGGATGTAAAATCAGCATAGAGAATATAGTCAATACTATTGTAATAAGTATGCATGGTGTCAGATGGGTATGAGATTTATCAGGATGATCACTTAGTAAGTTAAATAATGTCTAAACACTGGGTATACACCTGAAACTACCATAATACTGTAAAAAAAATTTTTTTAATGATATGAGACTAGGCTAGTAAGCAAAGAGGAGTAAAAAAGCAGTAGGATAATAAAGATAATGAATAAAACTACCTTTGTGTGTATGTGTCAGGTGGCAGTATACACACCCACTATGGATGTGCTCTTTTTAAAGTTTATCTTCTTCCCTTGAGGTAACAAACTTCATTGGTTGGCTATGTATCTTTCCTCCCATTTCTCCATGCTCAAAAAAACATGTATACACACACGCATACACATTCAGTTGATTTTTTTTTAAATGGCAGTAGATTATGCCCAACTACTTAACACTACATTATGGACAGAATAGGATAGTGAATGTAAGTGTATATGTATGTGTGTATGTTTGTGTATAGTGAATTTTTATGTGTATGTATGTATGTATGTATATATACATACACAAATAAAATGTGTGTGTGTATATATAGCCCATTTAAATATATATAGCCTATATGTATATATAGCCTATATGTATATATAGCCTATTTTAATTCTATAGTATGCAGTATCTACAAATCATAGTCACAATTTACTGTTTCTTCCCCCCAACCATCCTTTTTATTGATCACCCTAAGCCATGTTTCATAGACATCTATACTTGTTTTCTCATCTAATTCTCACAGGACCCCTGTGAAGTGAAGGTCATTACTGAGACTCGTGGCACAGTGACAGCCCTGGGCCATGGGTCCTGATGCCACCACAGTTCATGCCCTTTTCTCTGTACCACATCGAAACTCCCAGAAGTATCACTCCCCATGACCATCTGCAGTGTCTAGAAATCCACCTTCAGGGACATGTTAGTTTGGTAGAATTCTTGAAACAAATTACCACAAACTGGGTTACTTAGAAACAGCAGAAATTTATTCTCTTGTGATTCTGGAGACCTGGAGTCTAGAACTAAGAGACTCTAGAGAATCCCTCCTTGCCTCCTCCTGGCTTCTGCTAGTTGCCAGCAATTCATGGCCTTCCTTGGCTTGTAGACACATCGCTCCAATCTCTGCCTCCATCATCACATGATATTCTCCCTGTGTACCTCTGTGTCCAAATGTCCCTTTGATGGACACCTGTCATTGGATAAGGGTCCACATTAATCCAGTATGACCATATCTTAACTTGATTATGTCTACAAAGTCCCCTCTCCAAAAAAGTCCAAATACACAAGTTCTGGGTAGACATGAATTTGGAGGGAACACTATTCAACCCAGTACAAGGGGGATGTTATTTTAAGTGTAATTTTTTAAAAATTCATTTTCAAGTCCTAAAGAGCCCTGCTTATGTGCTCCGTGCCATG
Organism: Molossus molossus; assembly: GCF_014108415.1. NCBI lineage: Eukaryota > Metazoa > Chordata > Mammalia > Chiroptera > Molossidae > Molossus > Molossus molossus. The sequence goes on from NW_023425344.1 coordinate 17,898,178, forward strand.
TGACTGAACGGTGGCGTAGGCACAGAGCTGGAGCTAAATATTGGCAGAAGAACCCTTGGAATCTGTCCAGATTCTCCACTTCTCCCCTCTCCTTTCCCCTGCCCAGATCACATCAGTCACCAATTACTGGGTTGAGGTCCCCTCTCCTCAGAATCACCAGATCACTTCCTCTTCTTCAAAGGTCAGGCCACCAAATTCCTCACCTGAGCAGCAACACCCTCTGGGGGGATTTCTTCACCTCCAGTCTTGCCCTCTAATTCCATTCTCTAACCTTCAGCCCTAATGATCTTTCTGGGGTCAGGGCTGGGTGGAAGGGGGAGAGGGGGGAAATAGGGAACATCTGTAATAATGTCAACAATAAAAAATAAACTTAAACAACAGAAAAAGAAAGATCATGCAAAGCCCGCCCACTACCTTCAGGGCACAGCCAAGCCTGCTGGCCGCACAGGCACACACGGTTTGTGCTTCCCAAACCCCAGAGCGCCGTGACCTGTCATCTTTGCCATTCTCAGAACCTGACATGCTCTCAAACACCTTCTTGCCTTTACATATTCTGCTTCCATCTGAAAACTCCTTCCTTCCTTTCTTCACATAGTACAGTGGGTTGAATAATGAACCCCAGAAAAACATGTACATGTCCTAATTTCTAGAACCTGAAAATATGACCATATTTGGAAATAGGGTCATTGCAGCTGTAATTAACTTAAGAATCTGGAGATGACATCATCTAGGATGAGCTGGGTGGGCCTACATCCAATGAGAGGTGTCCTTGTAGGAGAAAGGCAAAGGGAGATTTGACACAGAAACAGGCGGAGGGGAAGCCATGTGAAGGCAGAGGCAGAGGTTGCACTGATGCAGCCTTAAGCCAAGGAATGCCTGGAGCCACCAGAACCTGCAAGAGGCAAGGAAGGATTGTCCCAGAGAACCTCCAGGGGGAGCGTGGCCCCGTCAACGCCTAAATTCTGGACTTCTGGTCTCCAGAACTGTGAGAAAATAAAGCTCTATTGTTTAAGTGGCCCAGTTTGTGGTAATTTGTTACAGGGGTCCCAGTAAAGTATATACATGGGTTGTCCCCAAGGTCTCAGTGGGGGCTGGTGGGTTGCTGATGTTATAAGAGCACTCAGCTAAGAGGGTATGTAGGGACACAATTCAGCTCACACGGGGTCGGCCAAGCTGCGTGCCCTGCACAAAACACTGCCTCTTGTCAAAAGGGCCTCTTTCTCTTCTTCACACAAAGGCACCTGATGGGCCAGCAGCAGCCCTCATTTAGGGTTCTGCTCCTGGGCTGTTCCTCCAGAAAGCCTTGTCGGACCCACACACCCTCCCTCAGCCTAGTTTGGACCCTTTACCTGCTCCAATAACACTTCATCATGCATTTATCCTGCGATAGGACGATGGTCTGTTCACATTTCTGTCCCCTTCTCTGTATCTTGAAAGTGAGAACTTTCTTTCTTTCCCTTCCCCTGTATCTATGACAGAATAGGTGCTTGAGACCCATTTAATAAGTGAGCAGGAGCACACAGTGGGGCTTTAGTGCTGGAGGCAGGGACAAAATATAGTCAGCAGGGGCAGGGATGGGGTGCTATTCTCAAGCAGGTCCTGGTAGAGGCAACTTTATGCAGGCCACCGTTTTGCCTAAACTAGCTATCAAACAAAACCGAAAAATAGACTTAACTAGAGAGCATCACCAGGTCATTAACGTTTTACAAATGCCATATCTGATTTGATTTTTTTAATCTTTTCCCTAATTGAAGCATCAGTGCCTAAGGATGTTTCCATCTGAGCCAAGCACGTGCTCCACACAACAGGACCCAGTGCGCTGCATTCCACTCAGACACACACATGAGCTCATGCAAGTCCCAAGGTGCTCATCTGGTCCAGATTTGAAGGAAAGTATTTAGCAAGATGGAGAAAAACACATCATGTATCAACTTAATACCAAACAGATTTTATGACATACTGCTTTTGATAATCTACTAATATATCAGAAGGGCTAATGAACTAAAAAAAGGTGGGGGGAGAAAAAGCTAATCATTGTATGTTTGAGGTCTGGACAATGTCTGGGGAGTTTCAAGGATGACAGAAAGACAAAAATTTGCAGGAAGCTTTAGGGAAAGTTATCCAAAAGGCCCCCTGAGATGCAATCTTGTCTTTTGTAGCAAGAGGTGTATTTTGCCAATTTATGAGCATAGGCTTTTTTTTTTTTCCTGGCTGAAAGTCAGGATGGACTTTTCCAGAGATGAAGAAGGACCACAGCCTGGCCATTCCCATCCCTGAGAGAAGTATGTGGCCATAGAGGTTACTGAGGGAGGAGTCAAGACTTGGTCCTCTCACTTGGCAATATGTCAACCTACTTCCCTGTCAGTTAGTAGTTTGAGCCCCCTCAGCTATCACTTGACCACACATCAAAATGGGAAAAATAAGGATTAAGATGATAAATTAGCTAAGAATTTCTGGCTGCTAGCAAGAACCATTTATAGTTAGCATAAGAAAAAGGGGAAGGGTATTGGAGAAATGAATTCGATAAAATGAAAACTTAACACACTATGGGAAAGATGAGGACTAGGACAATCCAGTATCCTCAGTAGTGGGAGTTGCCATTCATGGGTCAGATTCAAGTTCTGAGTGACCAATTCTGAAGAGAGAGAAGCTGATTGACCCAGTTTGGAATTGGGTAGAAATGGAATGGATTGGATTGGAATGGATTGGATTGAAATGGAATGGAGTTGATTGGATTGGATTGGATTAGATTGGATTGGAATAGATTACTCAACTAAGGGCAGGACCAGGTGGTTGGTCCTCAGGCAGGATGATTTCTGTAAAACGGTGACTACTGGAATTGGTGCCCACCATAAATGCCTGCTGGAGAACATGTTGGGAAGGTTTCAGGGCGTATGGAAATATAGTATAAGGTTTTTGTTTGCTTGCTTTTTTTAATGCAGGATTTTTACCTGGGTGTGGTGGGGAATGTGGTACTGTCCCCTGGAATAGGGGATGGTATTTGGAAATTTATGGAATTCTATTGGACTGACTCAATATCTGGGGAGGAGCCGAGGAGGGGGTGCCACTGGCCCTTAGAGGGCAGGGACAAAGAAAGCTCAGCTTCTTGCAATGTCCCCATTGAGAAGCATTGTATTAAAAGTAATTCAGGGCGAACCTATTTGACACTCACTCCTTTCATGTGAGAGGAGAAGGGATATTCCTGTTTGTATTTACTGTTGTTTTGAGATAGGTTGTTCTCATTTGTGGGTGTTTTTATTTTATTATTTTATAAACAAAATTATTTTGTTGGCATTGTACAAATAGATATATTTTTTGAAAGAACCAAGAAAGGAGTGAAGGACATTTTTTAGACTAAAACCATTTGTTCAAATGCTGTCCTCACACCAGGAGCTCCAGAAGATGGTCTTCTTCATGTGGGCTTCTCCAGGAGGTATCATAAAGAGGGTCTCAGTGATCAGCCAAGCCCATGGGTCAGAGGCTGCACTGCTTTAGGACCCCATGTACATAAAGCATAAGGAGGAATTTGGGAGAAAACACCAGTGGAGAGCCCTTCCCTCTCTATTACTGGAGAGAAGCAGCCTAATCCTTTGTAACAAAAGGATCATTTGACCTTTTCAAAAATAAGAGTGAAGTCAGAAGTCAGTACTGCCTGTATGGTAAGCTCCAGGGAAATGCAAGGAAATATTTTTTTTAAAAGAAGAATTTCTCAGAATAAGGCCGTAGGAAAATGTCCCCTGACAACTGGGGCAGCCATATTGGCAGAAGTTAATGTGCAAACGTGATTCATCTCATTTTATTTTTATACAGGAAACCAGAGGGATAACTAAGGAACAAACTCACGATTTCTGGTTCTTGGCTGGTTCTAGCTTTTAGGAGACACTCCCTTCCTCAGACAGAGAGCTGTTTTATGGCAAGGGACTCACGTGCTTTTTTATTGCTACACTTTTCTTTGAGTCATGGTCAGCAATCAGGCATTCAAATTTGAATATTTACCTTTGGGAATCCTCTGGGTATGTGAAGAATTCTTCCATCTGTCTTGCTCAGGATGTGGGCATATGAAGAATGAGTAACAACCAATAGATATTGCATCTGTCTGACTGGTGTTGGGAAAGAACCTTTGCAATCAGTGCTACGAGAGGCCAATAGAAGTATATCTTGGGATCTCATCTATTTCTGCAACTGTCCTCAGGTCAAAGGGAGTAGGAGTGGGAAATCCCAACTTTCAAAGGTTGAGGACAATCTGTGACTTAAACAGAGAATTGTGGAATTTGACCAAAAAAAAGGGAGGTTGTGCCATAAAGTAAAAAAAAAAAGAAAAAAGAAGGAATTCAAGTCAACAAATGAGCATAGGTGCTGTGCCGGATGACATATCATCATCATCGTAATAAGGACAGCTCATGTTTGCAAGTCTCCCTCCAGGTGCCAGGTTCTGATTTAAGTATATTATATGTTATACTCATTTAATCTTCGCAAAAAACTGTCATGTTTATACCTGTTAGTATCATCCCCACTGCAAGGATGTTGAAACAAGGCACCAAAGGCTAAGTACCTTCCCAGGATTATCCAGGTCGTAAGTGGTAGAGCTGGGATGTAAGCTCAGACAATAAGTCTTCAGAGTCTGCGCCTTAAATCACTATATTATAGTGTCTCTTGAGACATAATTTCTTTTCTCAAGAAGGTTACAGGGAGATGGACACCTAAACAGGAAATGCCAATATCCTGTGGACAGAAGATGGTTCAAACGTCCAGGGTTTTTGGGAAGCCCTTTCCAGCAGGAATAAAAAAGGCGTGTGTGTAAGGAGCAACAAATAGATTGGAGGTAGGATAACAAAAAGCAGGAGGAAGAGGGTGGACGAGATACAGCTGGGAACCTAGCAAGTTAAAGACACACCATATACATTTGTTGAATGAACACGTGAGAGTCCAGCCAAGTATGGCTTTGTGGGCCAAATGAAGGAGTCTGGGGGCCGTTCGAGGGGGACGGGATTTAAGCAAAGGAGTACTATGGTACTAGAAAGATCACTTCAACAAATTTGTTGAAGATCATTTTTTTTTAAGTCTGGGAGGAGGGCAAGTTTATCTGTCTTTTGTAAAACTTTGTAAGGAAGATTTGTATCAGAAACTTTGAAAAGTAGGCTGAGGGGTATGTCTAGAAGTTACAATGCTCTTTTTACTAAAAGTTAGTCTATTAATCCAAATCTAGTATTTACTTAATTAAATACACACAGTAAACTATAGCACCACTGCCCCAAGAAATTTTAACATATGCCTGGCTAGATTTCTTTTGTTTCTCCTTCCTTTTTCTTTAAAAAATCTCCTTAGTTCCTGTCTCCCTCCTCCTTCTCCTCTCCTTTCTTCTCTTGTCTTATTTAATCACATGGCTACACTGGCCCCAAACCATACCTCACTTCACCACAGGAGTCAAAATGGAGACACAAGACCACGTAGGAAAGTCCTGAGCACTCTGGCTGTAAGTCTCGTCTTTCCTATAAGTCATTCGATGTTCTGAGCCCCAGATAGTACCAGGGTGCCTGATTGAGGCCGGGACCCTAGGTGGTTACTTGGCCCTCTAGATTCTCGACACCAAGTTATAACAGGGAGTCAACATAGGTGGCTGTGCTGTCAACGTAGCTTTTATTACTTGCAGGTTTAATCCAAATTACAAACACATCAGAACACACACAAGTACTGAGGGTTAACAAACAGAAAGTCCAAGAGTCCCAGTTGTCCTCCGGTCTGGGCTATATGCAGAGCAGAGGTCACTGGTCACTCAGAGTCACAGGAGCCTCTGTGTCTAGGGGTCAATGTCTTGCAAGGAAGACTGCCGACCCGGCTCAAGACAGCAAGACCCTGGAATAATCAATGGCCACCAAGCCAGACTCCTGAGCTGCCAGCAAGGCTCATTGGCAGGAGAGCGAATAACAAGTGTCACTATTCTTGGTTTCAATTTTATGCTTCGTGTGGAGGTGTCTCCCTTCTTCTGCACTTGCTAGATATGCTTGTCTCTAAGATTAGTCCTCGAAGTCCCAAATCAGAATATTTGGCAACGTCTGCAGAGGTGCCTAGTCATCCTTATCTCTTGCATCTGTGGGTTGCCTCCCTTGGCTGCAGCCTAGAACTTGGCTGTGGGTCCAAACTTCTATGTGTTTAGATGATAAGGTTCAAACTCAAGATGGAGTTAGTTATGCTAACTCTGCTCTCCACAAGGAGGTCACTGCAATGAGCCAGGCAATAGGTTATGCTGAGGGCCTGAACTGGAAAAATATTAGAAATGGAGGAGAGGGGGGTCACATCTGAGAAATAACTAAGAGTGAAAATTGGCCAGCTGTGTGCATGGGAAGCTGGGTGGTAACAGAATTAGAGGAGCCAGAATGAATTCTGGTTTCTGGCCTGAATGGCTGTCACATACTTAAATTATAGAGCCTAGGATGAGAAACATTATCTAGGAAGGAAGGTGATGTGTTCAGTTTCAGGCTTATGGATTTGAAGTGCATGTGGAGACATCCAACAGCTGGGTCTGGAACCAAGGCAGCTATGGCCGCACTGGAAATGTATATTCAGTGCGTACTGGCGAGCAGCTGTGATAGCGAATTTCAAAGGTGGCCACCATCCATCTCTTCCCTCCCTGAATGCACATGCCAGTCCCCAGTACACAGGAAGAGTTTGTTTCCCCTCCTCTTGAATCCCCTCTGGACTTGTAACAGTTTGTGTCAATAAAATGCTGTGGAAGAGACATTCTTGGACTCCTGAGTTCAAGCCTTGAGAGGTCAGGCATTCTTTAGTTAATCTCAGAACACGCCTCTTGGAACACAGGATGGAATGTAGCTGCCATGCTATGACGAAACCCAAGCTATGAACCCCCAGGTAATGACAATGAGCAGTTAGTGTTGGGCTTTAACCACTAGTTTTACATGATTTAATACATAGCAATGGAAACAGAAATCAGTACCTGAACATGGAGTGCTGCTATAACAAAAACCTAATACGTATGACTTTGGCTTTGGAATCTGGCAACAGGCAGAAGCTAGAAGAGCTTTGAAAGGGTATGAAGCTGAAGGCAGGGAGAAAACTGCTACTAAAGATTTGATAATTAGGGCCAGGAATTATGAATTGGCAGCATGATTATTGAAAGATAGAAAGACTAGAGATTTAGAGCCAAGAACCAGGGTGAGGGGGTGGAAGTGGATAAAAAATTACTAAACACAATCATCAGGGGTAAGGGAGGATTCTAGCTAAACTTACCTAGCAGGATTTCTGCTGAAGACAAGCCAGGGTGATCAGCCATCACCTGAGGGATGGTAGAAGATGAGGAACCTGATTAGATACCCAGGGTGATCAGATATAGAGGGTGGGGGAGTCTGGCTAAACCAACTTAGCAGGATTCTTGCTAAAACTGGACAATGCAGTTGCACACGGAGATCCAAAAGTCAGGCCTAGTTGAAACAGAGTTAAGAGAAACTCTGTTATTGGTAGAAATGAAGTTCTTGGGTGCCAAGAGGAAAAGAATTTCCTGATTCCTCCATGGGAGGATGGAGTTTCATGGAAAGCTTTATTGATGATGCAAAATTAAGGGGGTTCCTCGTCAGGGTCCCATCTCTGTCCATCTCACCATGGAAGAAGTCCAATCATGTCTTCAGCGGGGCCAGAGTTAAGGCCACTGGTCAGCATAACTGCTCCATATTGAAGTACAGTCCACTCCAGCAGCCTCTGTGTGGAGTCTGCAAGGCCACGGGCCCTGTGGCTGCTAAGGCCACATGGCTATGGAGAGAGAACAGAGGAGACCACAGGCACGTGCAGATCCTGGAGCCAGAGAGAGCAAGAGAGGGGGACTCTTTGTCTGGGCTTTTAACCAGGAGCTTCTTCAAAATAACCAATTAATGTTTTAAGATTTGCGTGATGGTGCCCTGGCCAGTTTTGTTCAGTGGTTAGAGCAACGGCCCTCAGACCAAAGGGGCTCAGGTTCAATTCCTGTCCAGGACACATGCCTCGGTTGCAGTTCAATCCCCAGCCCTGGTTGGGGTCCTGCAGGAGTCAATCAATCGATGTGTCTCTCTCACGTTGATGTCTCTCTTTCTTCCTCCCACTCTATCTGAAAATCAATTTAAAAAATATCCTCGGTGAAGATTTTAAAAAACTGTTGTGCAGTGGGGTCCACCCCCTAGCTAACTCATTGTTCCCCAGGCCAGAGTGACAGGCAAACACCTCCCCTGCATCACCCCAACTTCTACACATGTGTCTATCTCCCCCTTCTCCCCACAACAGTCTAGTACCTGATGGGGGAAGGGAGGGGTGGTAATCCCCTTGAAGGAACAATGCTATATGAAGTTGTAGCTTCTTGGTGAAGCTTCCCAGGTGACCATGCCTACAATGTCTGACTTCCCTTTGTTGTCTTTCCTTTATTAATAGTAACTAGCTAGTTAGGATGATAACAGCTTGGGTAGAGTTTGGTCAGTGAGAGAATCTATGTCACACCTCCCCATCAAGAGGTAGAGTTTATTTCCCCTGGGCTGGCCTGTGACTGCTTTGGCCAATATGATTCAGTAGGACATCTGGGACTTTAGAATCTCCAGCTCAGAGAACTGGCAGCTTCCACCTCCTTCCTTGTGGGGTGCAGTCACCATCTGCAAGAAAGCTCCACATCCGCAAGGCAAGGAGTTTACGGAGGAATACCAGGGCCTCAACTGTCAGCCCTAGTTGATCTCTCGGTCAGCGGCCAACACCAACCGCCAGCCATTGAGGCCACTGTGGAGCTACGATCCCCTCAGCACCCCAGCCGATGCTACAGAAAGCAGAGGAATCACCCACTTTACCCATGGGATTATGGAGATCATAAGTTATTGTTGTTTTAAACCACTGGGTTTCAGGTGGTTTGTTGTAGCAACATGTAACCAAAACAGATAAAGATCAACACATTGAGATTGGTCATGATAGCTCCCAAAAAGCACCTATGAGAATAAAACAAAAACTCTGGGGAGAACAAGAGTTTTAGGTGGTTAGAAGCTGGCCCAAAAGGAGACTGAGAGGAAATGTTCAAAGAGACGGAAAGAGCTCAAGACGCAGCAGCATCGCAGAGACCAGCGAAGCACTACTCGGATGGAGGGAAGGGCCAACAGTGTCAAACGCGGCAGAGAGTTCTAGAAAGAAAAGGAAGGATGTGGAAATCAGCCATCAGCTTTGGTAATGTGAAGTCACTGACGACCTTTGCAACAGCAGCTTCAGCAAAGTGGTGGAAACAGAAGCCCACCCTCAGGGGGTGAAAGATTTCTAGTTGGGACATTTTCCTTAGTCATAGACAATAACGAGGGGGAAACAACGGGTGCAGACGTCTCTGGCAACCAAGTGTCTCGATAGGAAGTAAGAGTAATAGGACATTTGATAAACGAGGTCACGGGGTGAGAGAAGTTATATTAACACATTTACGCTTTTCAGTCAAGCTCTGGGTTGCCTCAGTTTTTTTAGAGAAGGCATCTTCAGACTGATGTGTGACTTCCGCTGCTGTGTGTGTGCACGTGGTTCTGCTTGAAAGCTGAGTGGAACCGAACTTGCGTGAAGGGTGGCACTATGTGGTGCAAGGCGCACTGAGTCGTGGGTTCCAGCTCTGGTGGCCACTAGCCAGCCACAGCAAGTCAACGACTTCCAGACCTTAGCTCCTTCCACATTCAGTGAGTGGCAACATTCTATAAAGTGACTTCATTCTCAAAAATTTCTGTATGTTATAATTGGTTGTTCTTGTTGGTTCTGGAGATCTGGAGTGTGACTATGGCTACATCACCAAACTTAAGCAAAATACTTGCAGCCCAATGACTTCTGAAAGCACACACAATACCTCATTTCGAGCCCACATCCTATGAGTTGGAGCTCGGGTATGAGATAGTCAACAAATGGTCAAGTCCCTCCTGAGCCCTCAGGGCCAGGCTTCCCCTGGGTTAGACCTGGGGCAGAGAGGTCTGTGCAAGCCCAGGCATAAAACAGGCTATCAAACAAAAAGGGAAGAATTGGGGATTTACTAAGTACAGATTATTCCCTAAAAGGACAGGTATTCTTCTCCTTGCATGGGCTGGGGAGACAGACCTCTGTCCCTTAAGGCCTTGCAGAGATAGGAACACACCCCGAACCTTCCAGTATCTCCCTCTCCTGAGCGTCAGCATTGCCCAGCATCTTTTTTTTAATATTTAAAGTCTATTAGAATCTATTATTTCTGCATCAGCTTCTTTCTTTTCTGTTTCTAATTTATATTTTCATTTCAACTCTATGGGGTACTTTGTTTTCAGGTACAATTAGAAATAAAGCCAGTGGGTAAATGGTTTTTGTATATGTAGTCAGCAAATGTATTTAATTGGCATTACCATGCTTTCTTTTTTTAGAAGAAGAAAATAAACTAGAAAGAAAAATCTTATTACCTCTCTCACAAATGCCACCCCAAATTCTAATCCTTCAATGACAATATTACCTGTGTGACAGCAGGAAAATATATTTGTGGCAGGAAAAAAATAACTTCTTATTCCCCACCAGGTTCTAAAGAGGAGGACCCTCTGAGCATTCATGCTAAGTGAGCTGGTGGATGAAAAAAGGGGCCACATATTAAATATCACAAGCTCCCGGGAGGCCTACAAGGTGGCCTTACAAACTCGGAGCCTGAAAGTCACAGCACAGGATGGCTTGAAGTGAAACCATTCTAATTAGAAGTGAGTCATGGTGGGTAGTTATGTCCTAGGCTTGCAATTTTCCCTAACAAAGGTCAGTCTTTATCTTAACTGAGCCTGTCCGTTGTCTTTTTTTTTGCATCTATGATAACATATCTTCAGAATATCAAAATACTTTCCCTCAAAGCACAACCACTGCACCAGAGCAGAGGCCACAAACCCCCTCACTGCTATTATCACGGTAATTATTTAACGCTAACTCTCCGGCTCCAGTGGATTTCCTGCAACCCCCTAGCCTCCTCCTTTGACTGTAATGTGTAAAATAAGATGCAAAACTGTCATTCTCTGGAGCATTTCTCAATCCGTTGACATTTTGCTTCCGGGCAATTGTCAGTTTGGCTCAAATAAACTCATAAAAATTCTTACAGGTTTGGACGTTTTTCACTTGACAAATGTGAGTGTGCAAGTTGGGAGAAGGCTTTGGAGAGCAGCGATTGGCTGAGTGAAAACAGTGCAGGAAGTCCTGAGATGCTTGTGGGGTTTCCATTGGTGTGCCTTGTGCTGTTGAGGTAACACCCTCCACCGTTTCTCTCCTGTGCCTTCATCAGCTTTCCCCTTAGTGTGATGGTTGAGAACAGAGACTCTAGAGCCAGATGCTTTGTTTCAGCTCCTGGCCCCACACACACCACTGGCTCTACAACTTTGAGTGATTTAATCTAGTATCTGCATGCTTTGGTTTGTTTATCTGTAAAACAAAGATAATAGCACTTACCTCATAGAGTTCTTGTCAGAATTAAATGAGTTAATACCTGTATAGGGTTTACAATAGGTCTCATACATACTTTACTACTGCTTACCAATGCTTTCTGAAATTCTTTTTTTTTTTTCTTTTATATTCTTTTTTTGGTTTGGGGAGAATGTGACAAAGATCCAGGTTCTATTTTATGGTAACAACATGAGAGCAAAGACTGCTCCTAGGGACCAGTCATATCTGATGCTTTTAATATAGTTATGACTACTATTATAATTATTTTAGCTCTCCCTCTTAATAGGCATCCATGTTCACACATTTTGCTTTATTACCTTATGTATATCCATTCATTATTATTCCTTTATTCATCTGACAAACATTTATTGAGCACTTACTACTTTCTACATGTCAAGCATTGCCTGGAAAATAATACAACCAAGATCCCTGCCCCCACAGTGTTTACGTTCTCAAGGAGAAGGCAGAGTACCATTATGACAACAAATTAAACTAATGAGATCATTTCTAATACTGTGAGGACAATGAAACAGGATTGTGGGACTGACTTGAGGACTGAAACTCACTTGGGGAGAGTCACTCCTTTAGACAGGGTGGTCAAAGAAGACCTTTATGAAGACATTTGATATTTGAGCGGAGAAGTGAATAACCCAGAGGAGGCAGCCACCTGAAGGTGCTAGGCTTAATATTTCAGACAAGAAAGAAAAAGTCCAGGGACATCAAGATGGATGAAAAAGTCCAGGGACATCAAGATGGATGAAAAAGTCCTGGTGTGTTTCAGCAATCTGAGGAAACCCAAAGGGCTAGATCCCACTGAGTGAGGGCAAGAGTGGAAGGACACGGGGTCAGAGAGGCAGAGAGGGGCTATCCCTGCCAGGTCCCCAGATGTCTTGGAAGGGTAGTGCATGTTTTACTCAAAATGGAATGGGAAGCCACTGGAGAGTTTCAGGCAGAGGAGTAACAGAATCTAATTTACCATGTGCAAGTAGTTATTGATTTAACACTTACTGTGTAATACATAGTATGTAGCCTTGGAATAGGGTATCAAGATGAATTTAAAAAACCAGACCCTCCTGGCTGCTATGTGGAAAACAGATTGTGGAGGGATAAAAGAGGAAGCAGGAAGTCCACTTAGGAGAATTCTGGAAGAGAGAAGCAGGTGCTTGAACTAGGGCGGTAGCAGGAGAAAGGGGTAGAGATGTTGACTAAATTTTGGATATGGAGCCAAAAGATCCTTCTAATGATTTGCTAATGGATATTGGTGGAGGGAACAGAGCAACAGAGGACTTAATGATGACAAGGAATGCAGACTTTTCAGAATTCACTCATTCAGAAAAGTCACAAAATGAATAAACTATACAACAAATAGCAACAGTAACAAACCTTGGGAATAGGGGAGAATGAGATTTCCAAAATTGCTACATCATCTTATTTATTTATTTATTTATTTCTGTTACAGATATTTCTCTTTTTTTCTCCCATTGACACCCTCCTCCCCCTCTCTCCTCGCCCTGTCCCCAACTTTGTTTTGTCCATGTACATTGGTTATACGTACATGCATATAAGTTATCCCCCCCACCCTCTCTTCTGGGGATTGTTAGTCTGTACCCTACTTCCACGTCTCTGGGACTACCCTGTTCTTCAGACTGTTGTGTTCATTATATTCCACAAATAAGTGAGATCATATGATACTTGTCTTTCTCTGTATGGCTTGTTTTGCTTAGGATAATGCTCTCCAGTTCCTCCCATGTAATCTCAAAGGATAAGAGCTCTTTCTTTCTTACTTACAGCTGCATAGTACTCCACTGTGTATATGTACCACAGCTTTTTTATCCATCTGTCTACTGATGGACATTTGGGCTGTTTCCAGATCTTAGCTATTGTAAATAGTGCTGCTATGAACATAGGGGTACATGTTCTTTCTGGTTGGTATTTCAGGTTTCGTAGGGTATATTCCTAGAAGTGGGATCACTGGGTCAAATGGCAGATCAATTTTTAATTTTTTGAGGTAACACCATATTGTTTTCCATAGTGGCTGCACCAGTCTGCATTCCCACCAGCAGTGTATTAGAGTCCCCTTTTCTCCACACTCTCGCCAACACTTGTTCTTTGATGATTTGTTGATGGCGGCCATTCTGACAGGTGTGAGGTGATACCTCATTGTTGTTTTAATTTGCATCTCTCTGATGATTAGTGTACATCATCTTATTTAAAATGTTTAGTTTCAACAAAAAAGTATAAGATGTGCAAAGAAACAAGAAAATATGAGTTTCATACAGGAAAAAAGGTAGTCAGTAGAAAATGTCTCTGCAGAAGCACAGATATTGGACTTACTAGAACAAAACTTGAAACAACTATTTTAAATATGTTTAAAGAACCAAAGAAAATCATATCTAAAGAACTAAAGAAATGTATGAGAACAATGGCTCTTCAAATAGAGAATATCAGTAAAAAGACAGATGCAAAAATATGGTCTAAGTCCTTCATATTTATAAAAAATTTAAACAAATATATCACATATTAGCATGGTTTTCAGAATCACAACCAAGCAACTTTAATAATGTATTGTTTCAAAATTTACTATGAGTTGGAATGCTTCACTTAAGCTGTTTCTCTCTCTCTCATGTATTAGTGTTGATCTTCACTTCTCTCTTAGTTATCTATTGTTGCATAACAGAGTATCCCACACCTTATAGCTAAAATAAACAAATATTTATATTACCTCACAGTTTATGAGGATCATGAATCCAGGCAAGACTTAACTGGGAACTTCTAACTGAGCGTCTCCCACAGAACTGCAACCAAGGTATCAGCTGAAGTTATAGTCATCTGCAGGTTTAATCAAAAAAGGAGACACTTTTAGGTCCACTCACATTGTTACCGTAGCTAGCTAGTTATTACTAAGGAAAGGAATAAAAGAGGAGTCCGACATTGTTAAGCATCAGCAGCTGGGGAGCAGGAGCCTGTTTGCTTCACCAGGAAGCTACAGCTTGATGACTCTCCCTTCCCCCATGTAGGGAGCAGTCTGCCCTTCCAAAATAGGATTGTCAGGGGATGGGGGGCAGCAGGAAGAGGTAAACACATGGGAAATACAAGTGAAGTAGCACAGGGGAAGTGCTTGACCATAGAGGACTGTCAGTCAAACCTGGGAAAGGGATCATTGGCTAGGGGCTGGACCCATAAGAAGCCTGCAAAAGCTTGGGAACTTGATTGGTTATTTTGGAAAAGCTCCTGGTTCTCTCTCTTGCCCACCCAATGATGCAACTGGGCCCTGCAGACTATGCAGTCTCCAAAAGACTAAGCTTTACTATGAAACAGAAACTCTGGACACTGAGTTCTGCCTTGCTGAAGACATGGTTGGACTTTTTCCATAGGGGACAGACAGAGATGGGACATTGGAAACCCAGGGCTCTATTGCCACCTGAATAAACCATCTTGCCACACCACAGTTTCCCATGTGTGGATCCACTGAATTCTTTGCAATCCTGTGGAAGAACCTAATTTCTACAGGTACTTGCCACTCAGGCCTCTCCAAGGAGCTACTCACTACATGGAAGCTTCCTTCCCCTAGACTGAGAGATCTAAATGAAAGAGTGGGAGTGTGTGCCCCCAAAAGCCACAGTCTTTTATATAATTTAATATTTCCATAACAACATCCAATTATTTTCTGCCATATCCTATTTGTTAGAAGTTCGTAAGTCCAACCCATACTCAAGGAAGGGAAATACACAAGCACATAAATACCAGGAGGTCACCTTCTACCCAATTCTAACCACTTTTGGTGGGCTGGACTGTTCTTGGTAGCAAAGAGAAGCAGGGAAACTAATATCAGTAGCAACCCCACAACTGCTTATTGTTCAAACCAATTTAACAAAGTCACGAGAGGAATAGTTACTGGTGTCCTCCATACAGGAAGACCACTACTGGAAAAAATAAGGCCACGTGCTCACTCACATTGGTCCAATTTATTATACATGTGACCAAGTCAGCAAGAAATGTACCAGGCCTGCACGACTCAAGTTTCCAAGCCCACACTCTCAAGTAAAATTATTTGCATTTGTACTATGAAACCCTGGTAATCTCAGCCTTTGTGCAGTGCACAGATCTTCCTGAACTCCTCCCCTAATTACAGCTGCCTTCATTTGCATGTGACTTTTCTCATGACAATATCATTCACAGGGAGGAGGACACACCAGGAATGCTCCCTTTGGTTGAACTCCAGCTGTGTTGTTGGCTCATCACGCTCTTACAAGCAAAAGAATATAAACATTTAGCAGCCTCCCCCCTTCTCCTCTCCCCTGCTCTCCCAGTGTCTCGCTGTTTGGTGCAAATCCCCATGAATTCACTAACTTAACACATTCTACGTCCATAACTAAACTTTGCGCATTTTCCTTCTCTAATGAAACACTTCTTTTCTGGATTAATAGTTCCCCAAACTCTGCCTGTTGACATCCTCTTCCCTGGATAGATACCTTTAAAAGCATACATTTCCAACTTAGATGAAAGTATCGCAAAGTCCAGTAAAAGTCACAAAAAATAATGAGGTAATATCAGGCTAAGCCTGATGATAACCAGAGAAGTTTCTTCATTTATGTCCTGCATTGGCACAACAGCCGAGCCTTTTTTCATGTTTGGTCTGCAATGTAAAGCAGCTTTTCCGCTCAGCAGCTCTAAAAGCTGAAAATCATAACGCCGATAAAAATGCCATTCTCCTGCCGACTGCAGAATGATCACATTCTTGATCCTGGTGTTCCATATTTGTTGAACTGGTATTTCCATGATTTCCAAAGGTTTAAAATCCCCTACCTAAAATTGAATTCCCACACTTCTGAAAACAAACAAAAACCCAAAACTACTTCTGGACTTCCAGAAAGATCAGTATGCGGGAGTTGGTTTGCATCCCAGTACCCCACTTACTTTCTTAATCAAGTGACTTGACCTCTCTGCATAATGTGGTTAATAATTCTTAGCTCAGAGAACTTTGTAAGTGTGTATGAGATCATCATCATGGACTTAGCAACTGTTGCTTGAACACCTCGAGTAGAAGGCTCAAGAGGTAAGTTCTGCAGGACACACAGATGAATTAGATAAAGACAGTGCCCTTAAGTTTGGAATATAGAATGGGAGGTGAAAGTCAGTAACTATGATTCAAGGTAAAAACTGATAAAAACACATTCAACCAGGTCCCAGAGCAAATGTCACCTCCCCTAAGAGGCCTCCCTGAATGTTGAGTGTGGCTCTCATTCACTCTGCCTCTGTGCCTTGTCTCAATTTCTTTTTTTTTTAATCCTCACCCAACGACATTTTTGCATTTATCTTCAGATAGAGAGGGAGAGAGAGAGGGAAGAACAGAGAGAGAGAAACATCGATGTGAGAGAGACACAAGGACTGGTTGTCTCCCAGACAACCCCAACCAGGGCTGGGGACAAACTGCAACCGAAGTATGTGCCCTTAGCGGGAACTGAACCCCGGTCTCTCTGGTCCACGGGCCAATGCTCTAACCGCTGAGCCAAACTGGCCAGGGCTCAATTTCTTACAGCAATTTTACTATATAACTTTCTCATGGTTATTTAATTTCTTATTGACCGGATTTTGGTCAGTCTCTTTCACAAACATGTGAGCCTTATGAGAACAGAAGCCTCCTCTGTCCTATTCATCACTATAAAACGATGCACCTTAAATACCTGTGGATGAGCAAATGAGAAATTCAAAATTAGAAGTTAAAAGAATACAAAAATAATTTCTATGTGTAAAAGTACTTGGAAAGCCCTGTCCAGTTTGACTCAGTGGTAGAGCATTGGCCCACGGACCAATGAGTTGTGGGTTCGATTCCAGTCAAAGGCACGTACCTCAGTTGCGGTTTGTCCCTGGTCCTGGTCGGGGATGTGCGGGAGGCAGCCAGCCAATGTGCCCCTCTCATGTCGATGTTTCTCTCTCTCTCTCCCTTTCTCTCCCACTCTCTCCCTCCCACTGTATCTGAAGATAAATGGAAAAATAGCCTCGGGTGAGGATTTAAATAAAAGTAACAATTTTCCCAATAGGAAAATTCTGGTCTGTGAGTTTTATGTTGTCTCTGGTGAAGTCTAATGGGGATGTTCGTCCCTGAGGACTGAGCTTGAGGAGGGGATGTCTCTGTATGAGGCTGGAGGAGAGAGGGGAGCCCCCCTCCCAACTACCCCTAGAGAAACAACCCCTAATTCTTGCCTCAGTAGAGAATAACTGACCTATGGTATCTTCGTGGAGAACAAAAAGAGAGATCAATTCTGTCCAACAAAGCAGTGTTTTCACATTGTTCTTAGTGAGTTATTTAACACAATTTGATTTCACACGTCAATGCCATATGTGAACAAATACATAGACTTGTATCAGAGAGCCGTTGGCCCTTACAGTACACTTTAAAACTAATGTATAGAGGACCAATAGAATAACTGCCATTCAAAATTTTAAAAAACAGCCCTGGCCGGTTTGGCTCAGCGGTTAGAGCATCGGTCTGCAGTCCAGAGAGAGCCGGGTTCGGTTCCCGTAAGGGCCTCGGTTGCGGTTTGTCCCCGGCCCTTGTTGGGTCGTGCGGGTGGCAACCCCTCAATGTGTCCCTTTCACATCGATGTTTCTCTCTCTCTCTCTCTGTCCCCCCTCTATCTGACCAAAATATGGAAAAATGTCCTCAAGTGAGGATTAAAAAAAAACAAACAGAATACTGCACTCCAAGGTAATTTGATTAGACAAAGTTTAAACAACTCAAGAAATATCCATACCTTGTCTGAAAAGATTATAATTGAGTGTCTACTAAAAAGAAAATGACCTATAATTCCCACATTTCTTTCCTTACTTACAGTCCTTGTCAGATCAATAATAAAACATAAGTTTTTACAATCTCATTATAGTCAAATTGCATTTAGTAACCATTGCCTCCTTCTTCATTAAAATAATGTTTCATTCAATAACTATTGCAAGCGTCAAACCGATTTACACAGGGCGCCTCGGTTTCCATACTGCTAGCTGCTCACCACACCGGACTCAGCTATTTTTGTTTGCAACCTCCACCAAACCTCTCCTCACTGCCTGAAAGTGAAGGCTGACTCTTCCCTTCACTGCTGTCCCAGAGGGAAACGCATGAGGAAATCGCCGCCGTGTGTTTCAGCGTGGGATTAGGATTCGGGGCTAGTGAAAAAAATGAATTCAGTCTTGATGTTTGATATAAACCAGGGACTCAATGAATTGTTCTCAGTTATTGAAATTCCTCTGGAATAAAAGTGACTGATGACATTAAAAGCCTCTCCAGAAAGAGAACTCACATTTATAAATTCCTACCATACTCTACGTGACTACATGTGCTGTCGTGCTTAATCTAGTGCCAACAATATCTAGCAGCTACGTATTATTTACTAGCACGTATCTCACACTGCTCTCTGGGGATGTGGTGATGCAAGGGAGTGAGACCCTACACGCAAAGACCATATATTTAATTTTCATCATAACTTTTTGGGGAGAGTGACTACTATTCCCATTTTATATACTGTGTAGGTTTCAGTGTGGATTTAAGCTATGTCTATCTTGCTGTGCCCAGTAGATATCCATCTGCATGAAAGAATGATGAACTTTATGAGCAAGAACACTCTAAGCAGTGGTTTTTAACCTGTGGGTTGCGACCCCTTTGGGGGTCGAACGACCCTTTCACAGGGGTCGCCTAAGACATAACAGTAGTCAAATTACAGTTATGAAGTAGCAACAAAAATAATTTTATGGTTGGGGGTCTTCACAACATGAGGAACTGTATTAAAGGGTCGCAGCATCAGGAAGGTTGAGAACCACTGCCTAAGGGAAGTTGAGCACAATGATCTTGACCTTATTGAAAGGATCAGTAAAATGTGATATCCTTGAAGCCACTCATAATATTTGTGTCTGGATCCTAAGCAGATAAGCAAATATAAAAACAAAACAACAGCAGCAACAACAAAACCAAGAGCCATCTCTCTAAAACCCGTGCGTGTCCATGGGCCGTAAGTAGCAAGCTTCAGAGCCCAGACTAGACAGTCTTCTGTCTATTCTCCTCCTGTCTCCTCTCCTAAAACAATCCCAACTTTGTTCAGTTCTTCTCTTGTCCTCCTAAAAGGGGAAGCTTACCCTGAGAAGCTGGCCCCACACCCACTCTGATGGTGGGCTTGAGTGGTGTTGACGTCAGCCCTTCCCCCAGCCATTGACTGTCTCCACAGTGAGTGGGGGATGCAACCCAGCTTTGCTAGGGTCTTGTGGGGAAATTCTCTCACCTTCCTTTAGGAAAATTTCCAGAAGCAACCTCCTTGTCTCTGGACAGTTTCGTGGTAGGCATGTTCTGGACCAGCTTTAATTGTTTTGTTACCCAACTCAAGTGAAGGCAGAATAACACAGAGTAGCACAAAGCCAAGAGAATCATGAGAAAACAGAGTTGAAGCCCATGGAGTCCACCAACCTGAAACATGCTCTGATAGAAACTATCCCTCCTGGTGTTATTCTCCCCATCTTCCGTGTACTAGAGCACCTCATATAGCTGAGCACGTGGCCAACCAGGATAAAGACTTTGCAATTTGGCATATCCATGTGACTAACCTCTGGCTGATGGAATATAAGCAGAAATGTCATGTGGCAGCTTCTAGGAACCTTCATTAGAAGACAGCTGGATGACATCTTCATCCTTTCTTCCTTCCTGATTTGGGGAGCACGACTACCGTGACTGGAGCTCTGGCCACCACCTTAGACTATGACGACAGCACTTACCCCTTTAGGAAACGACAGAGTAATGAGCAGGAAGAGCCTAGAAGGAGATGAAAGTTTGTCCACATTTTTGTTGAGCATGGTTGATAGAAGCTCTGGTCTTCCCGTCTCTGGCTTTGTATGTGTGTGAGAGACGCAAAGCTCATTTAGGTCACTTTTAGTTTGGGTCTTCGTTTCTTAAAGCTTAACCTAATCCTCCCTGGAACATATGCCTTCTTACCTTTGGACTTCTACTTTATTGTCTCACAGACGATAAATTCCACTTGTTTGATCCAGATTCGGTTGAGCTTTTCATTAACTTGTAACCAAAAACATCCCACATAATACATGGAGCAAGACAGCCTTATCTCCACTTACCTACCAACTACCTTATAGCTTTGGTGCCTCAGGGCATGTAGCATATTGATGGCTACACCAGGATGAACATGGCATTAGAGAGTGGGTGCCCACAGGAGACATTACTGCCCAATGGTAGCCAGAAGATGTGGTAATGTCCATCAGAAGGGGGAAAACGGAAAAGAAAGGTGTATTCCATGTGGTTGTCAACATGAGAGCTGAGTAGATTCATCTTAGAGAGTTAATACAAGACACCTCAAGACTCTCAGGAATATTCAAGTACCCCATTGCCTAGATGATATAAGAATGACTAGAATATGCTTTCTTACCTAAAGTGGAGCTCTTTAAACCAACAGGTTGGTGAAAACAAAAAAAAAGTTGAACTACAAATATGTCAGGAAATAAGCTCAGAAAAGTTGAATAACTTGCCCAAATTTATGTACCTAACTCCACAATCTGAATCAACACCAAATCTTTATGAAGAAACATTTTAACATCATATTTCCCCCCCTAGTACTAGTTATTGCCTTCCCCTAAAAAAAAAAAAAAAAATGCATTTATTTGCCAAGGATTTTCTAATATTGGATGAAAAATGAAATCCTATTTATAGTAACTGACCCAAGGTAACTGAAGATAACCTATCAGGAATGTTGGGACCTGGACATTTCCTTCTGAATATAAGTTCTATGATTCCATGATCCAAGTCCTAGCTGTCAATTTAAGTCAGACTATATTTTTGAGATTCAATTTATATAATTTTAAATAACACACATATTTCTGCATAATCGTAAATAAGAATAAATAAGTTTTAATTTGGTATTGAAATTATTCAAATAATTTTTACTGTTGCATTGTTTAGTTGTTAAAAATTATCTTTCCAGTTTCAACCAGTCAGCTTTAGCTTTGGAACATGTGCAAATCAGTAAACCTGGCAGAGAGAAAAACAGACATATTTGCAAGGATTGGCCAGAAAATGTGTAATTTTTTCCCCCCTCCAGGCTGTTGGCTTACCAATTGCAAAGAGTAAATCTCAAGAGATTCAGAAGCTCAATTTGAATAAACAAGCAAAAGTTTGGATGCTTATCAAAACTCTGGCAAAATTAGGCCAGAAATGGACCCGATTTTCTAGTGAGGTTTCTCCAGTATTTCCTGTTTCCAGTAGGACTGGACTATCTTGGGAAGAGTCTTACTAATGACTGGAACCAGCTGGACATAACTGGAGGACACTCAAAGATTGAAAAAAAAAAATACCTAGAGAAAAGATAGTGCATGCTGCTGCAAGCTGCAAGAGAGATGGAAATAATTAAAACCCAGCGCTGAAAATAAAGTGTCTACTACTGGACTTGCTGCTTCTTTTCCTTCACTGGGGTGTGTGTGTGTGTGTGTGTGTGTGTGTGTGTGTGTGTGTGTGTGAAGTATTTTATTCTTTCTGCTTTCGGTACTGCCCTAGAAAAGAGATCTACCTGGTGGACCTCACACCAAACAAACCTACGCCATGGCTTAGTGCCATGGAAGGAAGGGGGTTATTTATCTACCCTCAGCCATTACTAAGTTACTGTGCATCAATAAGTTGGAAGAGGCTAATACACAATCTATGATAAATCATTGTCTGATAATGAGTCATCCTTCCCCAAGCCAAATAAGACTATCCTCACTCATTCCAAAGAAGTGGGTAATAAATCTATTAGAAGACAGATGTTCCCAAGAGCCATTGAAGAGCCAGGTTAACCCTCTGTGGTCAACACAATTGATCAAAGCATGTCTTCCAACTTTTTTCTGGTGCACCTGCCTATCCAAAAGAGGTCAGAAAGCTAAACAGTACTTCCCAGCCTTCCTGCAGCTCGAGTTCTGGGTATCATTTGGATTCCACTGATTGAAATCACTAGAGCACAATGGGAGGTAGAGAGTGGGATGGATGCTATTTCTGCAGGCAAAAACCACCATGGCAAAAACAGTACTGTCCCAGTAACCAGCTTTGCATGGGCCTAGCGGCAAGGTGCAAGCCATCCATTCGGTAAGAATGGATTCCAGAGCTGGCAAGTATCAGGGGCTCACTGATTATGACGTATTCTCGATGACATCGGTGTCCCGACTGTGTGCCCTAATTGTACTGGTTTCCTGACTGTGGCAGTGGTGGGTGCTCCTGGAGCCAACAGCTAGCTGGAGCAGCAGCTTCCACATCTGGTGAGCAGCTTCCTAATTAGGCAAGAATGAGTAGCTACTTTGGTGTCCCTGTTCTGGAGCATGGCTTTGAGAGTTGTTCTTATAAACTCAACCTCTCCAATAATTCTGTAAGCCACTGAATACTCATTAATAAATCCCTTTCTGTTTTAAAATGACTACAGCGTGTTCCGTTTTCTCTAATTGATGCACCTCCTCCAGAAGGTGAATCTCTAGAAATCCCAAACTTCTCTTGGTTTGCACACATGGACCTAGGATGAACTGAATGAGGGGTGAGGGTGGAGTAGAAAACAGAAGGGGTGTTTCCAGGAGTTGATTGGCTGAGGGAGGTTTTTAGCCAGTTGCAAAGAAGAGAGAAAATCAGAAGCCAGGAAATGGAGCTAAGGTCAGAACAGAACAGAAACTAAATTCTGTATTAAATGGGAGTGGCGGAGGTGAAGATAAAGACTGAGGATGAGTTAAAAGACCTGTAGCAAAAGAACTTGAGAGTGTAGAACAGGGAGAGAGATGCAACTCTAGGCAACCCCAAGTTCAGATTGGTGTGGTCAATTCATCCTTAAGAATTAGGTAGAAATTGGCTCAAACTTTCATCCTACACACCCTAGTAAATCCAGCTTTCCTCCCAATACACCAAAATGCCTTGGAAAGGAGAGGTGACCCATGTTTCTTCTGATCATCTCAGGCCCTCACTTCTACTTTCATCTCTGCTTCATGTTGCAACCTCCAGAAGAGCTGCATCATTCCCCAAGGTTCTGTCCTCAGGCCACCACTTCAAGCCCTTCACTTCCCAAAGTGCCACCAGTTCAAGATGGTGTGTAGCCAACTTCACTCAAGGGTTGGGATATTACATCACAGCATATTACAGAAAACCACAACGTTGAAAGAGAGTTCCTTTCTTAAAAGTTCTTGACCAAATTTGACCTTCAAAGAATTCTCTTTGGTTCTTTCTTCCACTTGGGTTCCTGCTTCATCCACTCATGTAGTCAAGATATTTATTTCTTCTGTTCAGCACCTTATATTTTTCTTCTGTTCAGCACCTTACATTTTTGTCTGCTTCCTCATCCAGCCTGGCCTCCCCAAACGGCCCTTCCTCCAGGCAAAATGACCTATTGAGACAGCTTGTCTCTTAGGAGATCCTCTTCCACTAGCTCTTAAATGAGGGTAGAAGGCATAGTAAGAGGTTTATATGAAGCCAGGTCCCAGAAGAGAGATGAGAGGTGGCATCCAGGCTCAGATGGAAGGGTGATTCACCTTGAACACCTCCCATTGAGATGGGAGGAAAGCATCAGGGAGTAGGCAATGGCAGAGGAGGCAGAAGAAGAAAGACTGTTCCTGCTCTCATTTCAGTAAGTCTGGAAAGCCAGTGGGCAGGTCTTTTTTCCTTTGGATCCAGCCTTGGTGCATTCGTGGTGGTAGAACGTGGTGGCTAAGGGTCTGCCTGCAGTGTTAGGCTGCCTGAATATAAACCCTCACTTTACTACTCACCTGTGGCTTTCAGGCAAGTTTGCCTGACTCTCTGCATTTGTAAAACAAGGATAACAATAGCATTTATCTTGTAGAGCTGATGGGAGTATTAAATGTGAAAATTACGAGGTGCATAGACTAGTGACTGAAATACCTTCAGTGCTCAATAAAAGCCAGTAAGTATCATGCTAAGAGAAGTGCCCTCTTTAAGTTACCAGAGCGGAGGGACACATCTAAGACCCAACACAAATCAGTTGGGCAATAGAGTAAAATTAAGGGGTAGAGCTCCCACTTGGCTATTTAAGAGCTTGTAACACTGCACAAGCTACTTGACTTGTCCAAGGCTCAGTTTCCTCATCCATAAGGTAGAGGGATTATACCCACCTCATGGGGGCTCTTCAGAGCCTAAAAGACAATAACATTTACTATAAAGAGGGTGGAACAGGGGCACTATTAAGTTGCTCCTTGTCCAGGAAGTTGGCTCCACAGCTAGGCTGATCTATCTCATTCTTGATCTTCAACAACCAGCCTTTGGGGATTAAAATGCCAGCAGTAATAAGCTGTGAATGTCTCTCTTGCCTTCATCTTTTTTCTATATTTCCTCCTGAACTCTCCATTGAGTAAAATAAAACTGAAGCAACAATAAATATACTTTCATAATAATAATGCTTATAACCAGCCGACTGAATAAACCAGGTTTGCCAGAGGGCAGACAGAATGGATTTTATTCTTTCTCTCCTTGTTCATTCAACATTCTCTTTGGCCCTCTGCCCTACTCTGGGGTGAAATCTCAGATACTTTCCCCATCATTTTTAGGTACGAAAAAGTCATCAAGTTATTTTCAACCACTAAAGAGACCAATCTAATGTAACAATTAAATAATCAAAAGTATAGGCTTTTATAATTTGGATGAGCCTTGGGGAAATTATGCTAAGTGAAGTAAGTCAGACAGAGAAAGGTAAATACTGCATAATCTCACTATGTGTGGAATCTAAAAAAGCGAAACTCAGATACAGAGAGCAGAGTAGCAGCAAGCAGGGGTTGTGGGTGGGGAAATGAAGAGATGTTGGTCATAGTACATAAACTACCAATTACAACATTAACAAGTTGGGGGATCTAATGTACAGCATGGTGATTATAGCTAATAATACTGTATCATATACTTGAATGTTGCTAAGAGAATAGATTTTAAATATTCTCACCATAAAAAAAAAAAAAAGATAACTATGTGACAGAATGGAAGTGGGAGCTAGTAATAGGGTAGCAATCATTTTGCAATTTATTAATGCAGCAAAGCAAAACATTGTACACCTTAAATTTATACAATATTACATGTCAATTCTATCTCAATAAAGCTGAAGGTAGGGGAGGAACTATAAGCTTTCACCTGGTTAAAAACTTTGCCCATTCCAATACATGCTTGCAGTAGGTAAGGGGATGTGGCTAATTTCTCTTTCCTTCTTTTCCACCTCTTCCCCCACTCACTAGTTGCTGATTATGAACCTTCAAGGTCCAGTACAGAGGGCCAGAGAATGAGAAAAAGGTGGAAGAAAGAACTAATTTGGGTGAAGCACTTGTCAATGGGCATCGGTGCCCTGTGGCAATGCAGATGCCCACAGCTAACTCATGGTCTTCTGGAGCTGTCTCTTTAGAAAACTCCCTGTGAGGCAACTTCAAGGCCAACTCTTTTGTCCTAGGCAATGCCTGTCCTCCTGCTAGCTGCTTAGAACCCATCCCTCAGCTGTGCCTCCCAGCAGGCAACTTTTTGTGAAGGTAAGTGGACAACTGTCATTTGTACACCCTCCTGCATTTCCCCAGGTCTCCACAATATGAGCCCCAGCTTCCCAAGGAAGAATCCATAATGTGACATTTTCCAGTTCCCTTGGTGCTAAGGCATGGACAGGTGACAAAGACTTTACTAGCCAGGAGCCCCACTGGAGATGCTGGAGTTAGTCACGTGAGGAAACAGACAGATAGGCATGGCGTCCATGTTCTGACATGGGAGACCACAGAAACGGCTCAGACCTGGAGTCAGCAGAGGGCCCACGGCAGCTCTCTCCCCAGGAGGCGGTTCTGAGATGTTCCCAGGAGACCAGACTTGAAGCCTGTTCCAATGGTTCTGTAAGTCACTTACAGCCTGTACCAGATCCTTTCCTGCTTACACTGACTGGAGGGGGTGCTGTCCTCTGTGACCAAGGACTCTCACCAACTAAGACTGTTGGTCCAGCTCTCCCTGAAGATTACCCCAGACCAGCTTTCTTCCAGAGATCACATCCCAGGGGCTCACCACTACTGATAGGGCCACTCGCTCAGATAGCACCACTGATCTTCATTCTGCTGTCGGAGAAGGTGATCAGGCCAGCCTCTGGCATTCAGGCTCTTCTTCTAAAGTTAGACACTAGTCCCTGCATACCTAAGCTCCAGGAGATGCTCACCCACCTCTGCAGGCAGCTCTCCAAAAGCCCTCCTCACTTGGCTTAAGGTGAAAGGAATATACTGCTTTTCCCACCCCCATGCAGTGGGCACAGAAATGCCCAGAATCTCCACGATACACGCACCCCATAGAATCCCCTTTTCCCCACTGACCTCCTCACCTCTTTCTTCTCTTCTCCTACAGCCCAGGCATAGCTCTTGGGCCAAAGCTGGCAGAACAAGCTTGGTATTTTCTTAGCATGTTTTGCACAGGGGTCTGGCCCGTTGCTCCCGATGAGCAACCATTATACTGTTCTCAGACTTTGAGCCTTCTGAAAAACTCTAGGATAGAGAGAGTCCCCTTTTAACATCCTGTTAAAAAGAAACAGGCATGATGAATTGGATTTTTCAAAATAAAACCATACCAAAATTAGCATTTCATTCAAAATTCCAAATTTTCATCAAGTTCTCATTCAATAATATCACAATCCAACTTTTCTGGTTTGTGCTATCAGCACTGAAAATGCGCAGCCACTCATGTTGACAGGCTCTAATAAACCAACTCACGTGGCCACATCAACAGGCTGCACCGAGCTGGCAGGTTGTCAAACCAATGAATGGGCAGGGATGATGTCAGAAGACCAGTTCATCATTGCTGCCTGCAGCTTGACCTCATTGTATGGAATACCAGGTATGCTGTGAAAAGCTAGAAAACCTGCCAGCTGGTGTGGCTCAGTGGTTGAGCGTCAACCCATGCACCAAGAGGTCACTGGTTCGATTCCCAGTCAGGGCACATGCCCCAGTTGTGAGCCTAATCCCCAGTGGGGGGCATATAGGAGGCAGCCAATAGATGTTCTCTCTCATGGATGTTTCTCTCTCTCTCTCCCTTCTGCTCTCTCTAAAATCAAGAAGAAGAAGAAGAAAAGAAGAAGAAGAAGAAGAAGAAGGAGGAGGAGGAGGAGGAAGAGGAAGGGAGGAGGAGGAGGAAGAGGAGGAGGAGGAGGAAGGGAGGGGGAGGAGGAGGAGGAGGGAGGGAGGGAGGGGGAGGGAGGGGGAGGGAGGGGGAGGGGGAGGAGGAGGGAGGGAGGGAGGGGGAGGGGGAGGGGGAGGGAGAGGGGAGGGGGAGGGGAGGGGGAGGGGGAGCGAGGGAAGAAAACCTTACCTGATTTTAATCTATGTGTAAGCCAAGTCTCCCAGGGAGCACTGGCCTGAGGCCTGAGGGAAACCGGTCACACTGTTTCTACTTTTTTTTTCCAGCCTAGCCTCCTCTATCTTCAAAGTCCCCACAACAGTTTCTGGGAGTCCTTTGGTCACAGTATCTGGTGTGACTATCCTCTCAGCTACCCCGGTGTACACTATTTTCCGCTCTATAGACCTGGATTCCTAGAAAGAACTGTAGCAGAAGCTTCTCGTGCTCAAGAAAGTACACCAACAGACTGCAAAGATATGATCGAGCCACATGGGTTTTTATGCAGCCACTGTATTACGAACTCCTGCTTTTTATCAATGCCCCTCCCCCACATGGCCGCTGCCTCTGTAGCCACATGCTGCCAAAGCTGCCCCAACAGCCCAAAGTGGCACAAAAGTGCCCCACTCTCTTGTTGCTGGGGAGAGCCCTCTGTCCCTCCTGGGAGGCACTCTGCCATAGGGGTCCCAATGCTGACATGACTTGGGCTTCCAGATCTCACACAGATTCTGGATAAGCCACTCTTGAGTAAGACTTTCAGGTGTCCCCATGGCTGGACCAGAAGGAAATCTGGGAGGCAGGCTGCTAGGTTCGGACTCCAAGATGCTGCCGTGGACCACATGTGGGCCTTGGGTTGTCTTCTCTGGAGATGAGTTCTGTCCCAGGAGGGGCCAGGAGAATGCACCACAAAGGGGCCTCTGTATAAGCCCAGACCTAGGTACACCCTGTGATGACAATAGTTGAGAACCCCAACTTCCACAATGTGAGAGTCACAACCATTTTTCAGAGACAAAGTACTATATTTTCAGAGAAAAAGTCAAAATTAACTATTGAATTGGCAACACCCACTAAATGCCAATTGAGACTGAAGAGCTGATTGCTTAAAGTGGAGGGCTGTTCACATTGCTCTACAGAACATGGTGAGCTTCCAAAATGGAGAAAATCACCCATGACTTTCCTTCAGTACCCCCGCCCATGTGACCACCCCACTCCCTATCCTCTCAAACATCTTCCATGATCATGAAACAGTGCATGCAGTTTCCCATAGCCCAGCCATCTTTCTCTGGTGTTTCTGGTCCCAGATATCTTATTATACATCCTTTGGGACCCCAAATTCTGACAACCTTCCCCAGTATTATCTCACTATACCTAACAAGATTAGAACCCTCTACATTGCATATTATGTAAAATATATTATGAATTATAGCACATGTTGGTCATGATGAGAGTAGACAATTCAACTCAATGTTGTACACATGTACTGATCACCTGCTAGGTGACAAGTATTAAATAGCAGAGATGAATCAGATCATCTTCACAGTTATAAGAGTAATGCTTGATATTTCTGTGAAGAAGTAGCAATCTAATATAATAATACTCAGAAAACTGCCGAGTATTATTAGCATTTATAATAATTATTAGGGAAGATAGACATGGACCTAATTGCCTATAATATAAGAAACCATTATTTATTTATTTATTTATTTTTATCCTCACCCGAGGACATTTTTCCATTTTTTGTTCAGGTAGAGTGGGAGGGAGAGAGAGGAACAGAGAGAGAGAGAGAGAAACATCGATGTGAAGGGACACATCGAGTGGCTGCCACCCGCACAACCGACCAGGGCGGGGGACAAACTGCAACCGAAGTACATGCCCTTAGCGGGAACCGAACCCGGGTCTCTCAGGACCGCAGGCCGACGCTCTAACCGCTGAGCCAAACCAGCCAGGGCTAATTGCCTATAATATAATAAAATGAATTATTTAGCAAAGTAGAAAAAGTAAAAACAATAATTATACACAGCTCTATATACTTATTTAAGCCAAAGCTGTGTCCACAGCTAAGACTTGAATATGCATTCATCCATATATATCTACTGATTACCTACATTGTACCAGACACTGTGCTGGACCTGGAGGATGGAATCATAAGTAGGACTCAGGAGGACTCAACCCTGCCCTTAAAACATTGACTGGCCAGTTGGCTCAGTTGGTTGAAGCACTGTCCAGTACACCAAAAGGTGACGGGTTCAATTCCCTGTCAGGGGCCATACCCGGGTTGTGGATTTGATCTCCTGCCAGTGTGCATACAGAGAGCAGCCGGTCAACATTTCTCTCTCTCATCAATGTTTCTTTCTCTCTCTCTCCCTCTCCTTTCCTCTCTCTCTGAAATCAATAAGAACATATCCTCCCGTGAGGATTAAAAAATTAAATAAGCATCGACT
Organism: Molossus molossus; assembly: GCF_014108415.1. Classification (NCBI taxonomy): domain Eukaryota; kingdom Metazoa; phylum Chordata; class Mammalia; order Chiroptera; family Molossidae; genus Molossus; species Molossus molossus. The sequence goes on from NW_023425344.1 coordinate 17,928,142, forward strand.
GTATAGGTGGTAGTTAAACAGGTCTCGAGAATTAGAGACATGGTTTTACCAGGCATTTATTTGTGTGAAGAACTAAGAAAACTTTTTTGAAAGAAGTTCATCCTTCAGCATTAAACACCCATGGTGTGGGACATAGACTGTTGGTCAATCCATGGTTTGGCTACTCCCCAGCCAGCTGTGGCCAAGTGGGTGGGAGTCATGTGAAACAGGGCTGCCACCTCCTCTCCAGGGCTGTAGGCAGGGCAGTCCTCTAGAAAAGTGGGTAGGCTGGGCCCAGGTGAACATTGTTAGTACAGGCAGGTGTGGAAATCAGTCGAGACTGTAGGGCAATGTGGCCAAGGTACAGGGAACAAACACAAGAGGAAAATGGAGTAACTGATTGGTCCACTTCTATAATGCTGTCTCCTGATTCGTTTACATCCTCTCATTCCCACTGCTGCTTAGGTTGGTTCTTGTAGTCTGCCTTAAGGGAAGGTCAAAATAAGCTCATAACCCTACTCATCTCCCAAAATTTCCTCTTAAATTTCCAACTTCCAAGAAAGAGGTACTCCTTTATCTGACTTCTGTCCACAGTACTGCCACAGTCCCTATCACCCAGTCTTGAAAACTGGACATTCTGCTTGACATTGCTCTTTTTCTTGCCCCTTCATTAAGCCAATTACCAGTGACTTTGGGGAGCAGCTCAGAGTAGTCAGAAACAAGACTTTTGGAGTCTTCCAGACCTGCATATAGATTCTAGCTCTAGCACTCATGAACATGTGATCTTTAACAGGTTACTGCATTGACCTGACTCTTACTTTCATATCTAAGATAAGACTAATAACACCTACCTCATAATATTGTTGTTGGGTTAAATAAAATATTGTAAGAAATGCCCTAGCACAAGGCTGCACATAGTGAACTCAAAAACCACAAGCCCTTATTTGCTACCTCTGAGAGGCATTTCACATCTATTATCTCATCTCATTTTCTCTGACACACCCCAGCATGACAATAATAACCTCCTTGTCTTCCATTGTTTTTCTCTCTTCAACCTATTATGTACCCAGCTGTCGGAAGACTCTTCCTAAAAACAATTCCAGCCCTTTCCCAGCCCAGACCTTAATCACTCCTCCAATGTCAAGCCAATAACTAAAGTTCAGACTCTTTAGCTTGGCATTTAAATTTTCAGATTTAGCTCCCCTTCCTCCATTCCTATGAAAGCCTCCAACCTACTCAAAATGCATGAGTTACCAATTACCCCCAAACTTTCCATGTCATTGCTTTTCTCTACCCCATTCTCACTGCCTAGAATAGAATGCACTATCATCCTCATTCTTTCCTATCAAAATTCTACCCGTTCTCCAATGCTGCATTTTATTTTCACCTCACCCACGAAGCCTTTCTGAATCACCAGTTTTAAATCAACTTTGTGTCTGGATTTCCACAGAACATTTTAGCACCTCACATATGGTATAGATTACCTTCTACACTACAGTAGCATTATCAGTAACTGTCTTAACTCTTTTGTGGTACAAAGCAGAGATGAAATAAATATATTCAAGTAATGGACATGGTATGAAGTCTTAAAATGCCTGCAAGTTACATAAACCCTTTTCTTCATAGCTTATATATAAGATACCATGTTTTGAATAATAAAACCCAACCACCCTGGATACAAATGATTGAATAGGGGTTTGTGCCTGAGCCATAGGCATCCGTTTAATAGGCAGGTTCTCCTTCTAGGAAAGTTTAAATTCGAGCCACATAGAAAGAGTTGTTGGAAGAACCAGCCTTTGAGAGAACCTAAGAAGCCACTGGAGATGCCAGTAAGTAGACATCATGGGGCAGAAGCCATGAATGAGCAAGAAGCATGAGCTCGAGCAGAAAGTACAGGGAGCAAGACATCAGCAAGAGAAATAGATGTAGACTCAGTCAAGTAGAAGCAACAAGGAGAAAGCTGAGTCACCTGAGAGATGAACCATTAGAGTTGTTGCTGGGACCTGGAATGGTGTGATGTCCTGAACAACCTTCCAGATCTCCACTGGGAGGGCTTTTCAGCTGTTGTTGACTTTCTGTACTTTCTGTACTAAGCACTCCTACAGCAAACTCCCTTGAGGCAACTGAGTAAATATTTGTTCTTAGGAGTCCAGAAGAGCCTCCTATAGTACACCCAGACACATGCCCATTTTCTTCTCAGCTACAGATTTAGTCCTCTCTGTGTTGCCCATAGCACATTAGTGAAATGCATAAATGTTTATGGCCTTTCATACTGTCCAAACAGTAGATATCTTAAGTTTCTGAGACCTGTTTGCCTTCACCCTGACTTTGGCACCTTATTGCTTGATATCATCTTGTTTGAAAGGTCTGGCTCATCTCTTTGCATCCTGATTGGCATATGTCAACTTCTTAAACCAATAGGTTACTCAAGAGCATCATCTCAGCTTTATAGATGAGACAGGTGAGACATAGACAGATTGAAGCCTCGCAAGGGTACTGTGGTTTAGAAGCAAGAATGTAATTTAGAATTCCTGAGATGTCCCAGCTATTATTCTCCCCTGATCCTCATGTGATTAGACTGAGATAAATGAACACAAATTTTTAAAAAAGAAAGAAAAGAAAAGTAACCATCTACCATCTTCAAAAGTGGGTAGTAACTGAAGCAGTAATTTAACATAATGATTGACTTCCTCCTGGGAGCCCTTTCAAAACCTACAGAAAATGATAAATTCCAAGCACTTACCTGAAGCATCAAGCTCTGTGGGCACAAGCAAAGATTTAATCTATAATGTCATGCATCTGAAGACAGTTGGCTGCCCTGCTTTTTCACCTCTGAATTTTACTTTATCAACAAATTTTCTCTTGCCAAATGCTCCTCTGTGGGTTGTCAATAACTTGAAAGCCAAATTGCAGAGACAAGTTTACACCCAAATCATTGAAAACCCAGAATGAAACCAACTGGCAGGAAACAATTAATTCTCAAAACAATTTTGAGAGAGCAAGTTCATCATCCCCATTTTAAAGAAGAGTAAACTGAGCCTTAAAGAAAAACACACACTAAATTGTCATGACAACCCAAGAAGCAGAAGAGCAGAGCCTCAAATCCACACGGCTAACATCTCATACCTCCTTTGTCTCCCACTGCATGATTCTGCCATTTACCTCCTGCTAGTTACAGGAAGCTGGCTGTTGCCTACATTTTAGTTTTCAATCAGACATTTCAACATTGTAAACTATAGTCTTGGCTAAAATAAAAAAGAAAGGGTGAGGGTGATTGTTTATAGTTCACATGGGCTTTGTGAAGTGCTGAACTTGGTATAGTAATTTAAAAAATAATTCATGGGCATCCAAATCAGAGAACAGAGATACACATTAGCCTTCAAATAAATGTCACTTTACACATCCAGAAGCAACCGAAAGTATGCACAAGAACCCAGAGTTGCCTGGAGTGAGTACCAATTGTGGGTTTTTTTGTTTTGTTATGTTTCAATCTCCTGTGCTCACCCCTCCCCTTTTTTATTTTTTCCCTTTTAGGTTATAAAACCACTCTTTCCCAAGAGAAATCCATTCCATGTTGACCTTGAATCTCATCATTTGGCTGATCAAATTACCTCCTTGTCCTAAACACAATTATTGGTTCAAGCATAAGCTTTGACTCAAGCAGACCAATCAGAATTGATATGTGGACACATTTATGGATTATTAGCCAGAAGGATACAGACTCCAGCCTTCCAGCAACCATATTTTCAGGGCACAAAGAGCCCATTTAAGGACGAGATTATTAGAGATAAACAGAGCCAAGAGATGGAGAAAAAGAGCCAATAAATTATCCCCATTAAGTCAAATTTTGGCTACAAGCAATCAAAATTATCCTATCAGCTACAATGCCAGATCTAGTATTTTGTAAGAACTGGCAAGTGGCTCCAATGTTTCTGGCAGGGAAGAGAGTAACAATAAAAATATGGGTATTGTAGGTTCACATAGGGCCGAGTCCAGAGTAAAAATTCACCCATTTTGTGCAGATATTTTTTTTTTAGAAAGATTGAGTGATCAAATGAAAGAAACATAAGAAGACAGTAAAATATCCTGAGATGACCATCATTAATATTTTCATATAAATATAAATTCATTGACTACAGCAGGGGCTGGCAAACTTTTGCTGTAAAGATTTAGATAGTAAATGTTTTTGGCTTTGTACACCATATGGTCTCTATTACAACCTGCCATTGTATCCACAGACAATACAGACATGAATGGGTATAGCTGTGTTCCAATTAAACTGTATTTACAAAAACAGGTGGTGGGCCAGATTTGGCCTGCAAGCCATAGTTTACCAACCCTTAGGATACAAGATCAGCTGCTCTAACAGAAACTCAAAATTATAGTGACATAAATAAATTAAAATGCATTTCTCTCTTAGGGACAGTGGACATAAAGAGTAAAGAACTGCTGTGGCAACTACAATGTGTCAGAGACCCAGACTCCTTCTGTCTTGTTGATCTGCCACTCCTAGGATGTTGTCCTGCCACACATGATCTGATATGATTTTGTGGAGATGGGGAAACTTCACCCTTCCCCTCTTAGTTCTTCTGATGGGTCAGATAACTAAAATGACATAAGACACATTAACAGGAAAAAATCAAGTTCTAATACGTGAACATGGAGAATTTACATAAACATGAAAATTCCAAAGATAGTAAGACAAAATGAGGTACGTATGTCATTCTGGACTAAGGAAGGGGAAGTAGGATCTAGAAGTTCAAAGGAAAATAAGGCAATCGACAAGGAGATAAAAAGAGTTACTATTTAGTAAACAAATATTTGTTGGGCTATTTCGAAACAAGACTCAGATCAAATGGGCCTTGCAGAGTTCCTCCACCTCCCTTCCTGAAGCAGGTCTTCTATCTTAAATTCCTTTTAGGCACTAAGGGAGAAGTCAAAGGTTTTTTCTGAATCTTTTGTTTCTTTAAAATAATCAATATCTCAAAGAGGCATATTTTGGGTAGCAAACTCTGCTCCCCCTCAACTTACTACCATGTCCACTATCCAGCCAGCAGGAAGGGAGAATGAGGGAAGGGAATGGGGGAAAGGAAAAGCCCTTCCCTTCCCTTTAAAGATGCCAGCCAGGAATTGCACATATCACTCTCACTCACTTGCTTTCCATTAGACAGAATTTAGGTATACAACCATATCTAGCTGCAAAGGAAGCTGGAAAATGTGACTACATTGTGACTACATTCTGGACAGCATGTGACTAGCTAAAACTTAGGGTGTTTTTTTACTATAGAAAAGGGGAGCCCTGGCCAGTTTGGGTCAGCGGTTAGAGCATCGGCCTGCGGTCCGGAGAGACCCGGGTTCGGTTCCCGCCAAGGGCACGTACTTCGGTTGCAGTTTGTCCCCGGCCCTGGTTGGTCGTGCGGGTGGCAACCACTCGATGTGTCCCTTCACGTCGATGTTTCTCTCTCTCTCCCTTCCTCTCTCTCCCTCCCACTCTATCTGTACAAAAAATGGAAAAATATCCTCGGGTGAGGATAAAAAAAGAAAAAAAAAAGAAAAGGGGAGCCCTGGCTGGTGTTTCTCGGTGGTTAGAGCATTAGCCTGCACACTGGAGGGTTGTGGGTTCAATTCCTGGTCAAGGCACGTGCATGGGTTGCAGGTTTGATCTCTGGCCCTGGTTTGGGTGCATGCAGCAGACAACCAATCGAAATGTCTCTCATACATCAATGTTTCACTCTCCCCCTCTCTTCTCTCTCTCTAAAATCAATAACAATGTATTTTTAAAAAGAATAGTAAATTAAAGTTATATTATCAGGGCTGACATGACTGTCTTGTGTAAACTTGAGGTTTTCAGCAGGAGTCATAGCAGTAAAAGATATGTATGTTTTTGGATTAGATGCTTGGAACAAATCTAGTGTCACTAGGAGTGGAAACACTCCCCACCCTTCTACCTTGGGACTCTAAGTTCAAGTTTTTCCACTAGCAGGAGAAATGGTGGCCTAGAGTATGTTTTTGACTCACAAGCAGGTTTCAGGAGCAGGAAAACTATAAGACATAAAAGAGGATATGAGACTTGGTGAATTCTCAGAAAAGCACAGTGTGTCCCAGAAAATGGGGTGGGTGAGCACACCAGAATTTGTTTGGGAGGAAAGAGTTAAGGAGAGACAGAATGAAGAAAGAGAAAGGAAAGAGAACAGTAGGACAAGACAGAGCAACTTTGTGTGTGTGTGGGGGGGGCACAATCTGGAGCCCCATGGGCACATTCTAAGGTCTGGGCAGTGTACACCCCACCCACTTTGGTGGGAAAGAGAAGGAGCCAGCCTAGAAGCACAGTTGATTTTCTACACCCTCGACTCAGGAAAGTTTTTTTCTTTTTTAAATGCTCACCCGAGGATATTTTTTCATTTATCTTCAGGTAGAGTGGAGAGAGGGAGGGAGAGAGAGAGATACATCGATGTGAGAGAGACACATCGATTGGTTGCCTCCTGCAGAACCCCAACCAGGACCTGGACCCAACCGAAACCAAGGTACATGCCCTTGATCAGAATCAAACTTGGGACTCTTTGGTCTGCGGGCTGACTCTCTAACTGCTGAGCCAAACTGGCCAGGGCAGGAATGTTTTAATATATCCTTGCAACCTCTGAGCAAAAGGCTGTTTAAACTGCCCCTGGAAGACAGGTTTGAATCTGATTGCTTTGGAAAGGGCAGCCTGCCCTGGCCGGTTTGGCTCAGCGGTTGGAGCGTCCACCTGCGGTCCGGAGAGACCCGGGTTCGGTTCCCGCTAAGGGCATGTACCTCGGTTGCAGTTTGTCCCCGGCCCTGGTTGGTCGTGCAGGTGGCAGCCACTCGATGTGTCCCTTTCACATCGATGTTTCCCTCTCTCTCTCTTCCTCTCTCTCCCTCCCACTCTATCTGTACAAAAAATGGAAAAATGTCCTCGGGTGAGGATAAAAAAAAAAAAAGGAAAGGGCAGCCAGAGTGGTATCTGGAACTGGGGGGAAAAGTCCCCTTTTTGAGTTACCAGTAGGCATGCTCTCGGTGGATTATAGGGTGACTGAGGATTCCACTCATAATAACAATACAACTGCAGCGACAGAATGACTTAAGTCCATGTGCCCACACCCAGTGCATGGGTGGAGACATACCTGTCCTGTGTGGTGCGTCGATCATGCATGGTATATATACATTGCCTGTATGCCCCAATCCCACTTCTATATTTTAAAGCCCTTAAGAATTGGTGATTCATGTATCTATCTTTGTATTCCTGAAAGAGGAAGCACAGCTTTCTTTTTTTTTTTTTTTGTTAATCCTCAGCAAGGATATTTTTTTCATTCATTGATTCTTAGAGAGAGTGGGAAGGAGAGAGGGAGGGGGTAGAGAGAGAGACAGAGAAACTTCAATGTGGGAGAGAGACACATTGATTGGTTGCCTCCTGCACATGCCTTGACCAGGGCCAGGGATCAAACCTGCAACCCAGGTACATGCCCTTGGCTGGGAATTGAACCTGCAATCCTGCAGTGCTCCAGCCAGTGCTCTAACTACTGAGCATACCAGCCAGGGCAGCATCAGCCTTTCTATATGCATTGATTCCTTGAATGAAGGAGAGAATCAAATCTGCAATTTCTTTAAAAAAATAAAAAAAACCTATTGAGTGCCAGGCACGAGTCATATGGGATAAAAGATGAAAATTCACAGTTCCTGCCTTAAAAGCATTTAGCTGAGAAGAAAAATAGGCACTGAAGTGGACATCTGTTGTTTTTTGGCTTCCAGCCCTCAACCCCAACTTCCTTTTTGTAAATCACTCCCTCTTTTAAGAACTCCCCCATACTGTGTGTTTGGATGGGTAGCACTGTCTCACAGCACAGAAGCCAAAGCTGCTAGGTGCTCCTCCCCCTCTGCCCTTTCCACTCCTGGTACGTCCACAGGCTGGGCACGGGGTAGGCCTCGCCAGGCAGATGCTCTTCTGGCACCTGGAATCTCAATGGCGTGTGAGTCTTGGGCACCCCTGGAGGTTATAGCCGTCGTGATGCTGCTGGCAGACCCTCTGGCTCTGGCCCATTTTTCAACTCTGGTCTCCACACAGTCTTTCTTTGAGTTTGAGAACCCCTAATATCATTCCAGCAAGTTCTTTCTTTCCCTTAAGATTTCCAGAGTTGGGTTGTGGCCAACAACCAAATCCCTTGCTGATGCAGAAATGCTGTTCTTTCTAATACAAAGATGAGAAACTTACCCTAACCAACTCAGAGAAGTGGAGAGGTTATTTTGCAGGACTGCAGTGAGTGGTATGGGAAGTGGAGATGCCTAAATTTAAGACCAGATGCGTGACAGGAGAATCTTCATGAAGCTTGATCTTAATAGGTAGTTCATGGGTCTAGTCAATCATCAAATATATAGCAAATACTGTAGACTCTGATAAATATACAATAATAACTTGATAAGCAAAATATTACAGTTTACAATAAAAATTATGGAAGACTGAAGAAGATCTATTTACTGGAGACCCAAGATGATTCTAGGACCCTCGGCTCATGAGATGCTACTGACATGAAGACTGTCCCCAATATGTCCACTTCTTTCTGTCCCACCATCAAGTGCATTCTGGACTCCCCACAACATATATTTTCTCCACCTTATAGCTTCTGCTTATTCAGAGTATCTGATGCCTCACAACTTAAGCTTCTGCAATGTCATAGGCTGGGTCCCCTGGGAAACAGATCCTGAGATGGTGATCAGCAGACTGGAGGTTTATTAGGGGGCACTCTTGTGATTCCCACTTGTGAAAGGGAAAAGAAGATGATAGAACTGGGTGGAGAGAGAAGTTGAATCACAGTGCATTCTTTTTTTTTTTTATCCTCACTCAAGGACATTTTTTCCATTTTCTTTTTTGTTGTTCAGATATAGTGGAAGGGAGAGAGAGAGAAACATCAATGTGAACGGGACACATCAAGTGGTTGCCACCCGCACGACCCAACCAGGGCTGGGGACAAACTGCAACTGAGGTATGTGCCCTTAGCGGGAACTGAACCCAGATCTCTCTGGACCACTGACTGATGCTCTTACCGCTGAGCCAAACTGGCCAGGGCCACAGTGCATTCTTGACTTGCATAACCAACTTGTGGTTTGCCTGGGACGTTTCAGGTTTTAGTCCTGGAAGGCCCAGCCAGGTTCCTGGAACTCACTCTATCCCAGGCAAACCAGGATGGCTGGTGACCCTAGTACCGACAAAGGCCTTGGCCAACTACACAGAGCACTTGAAGCTGTGGTGGCATTTCAAAATTTTCCCAAGCAGTTGATCCTGCTTTTGTGTCAGCCAGCCACTAGATATGGGCTTCCCTGGGAAAGGTGCCTGATCTTGGGTGGGGGGCACGCTTCAATACAGACATTCCCAAAGAGAGCTGACAGCTGAGGGCTGTCTGCTGGTGCACCTCCAGCAGCAGGGGGAATAAATCCTTTCCTCCCGAATGGGACCTGGGCAGCACATCACAGCATCCACTACTTCAGGTTCTCTGTAGGTCATACTTTCAGCTTCAGTTCCTATTGCTCATTGCTGAAGTCTTTCCCAATTCAGATCCCTCAAAGTGAGAATCTGACCTGACCTGGCCCACATCACAGGTCACTAACCACCTGGACATTGGCTCCTCGTGTACATTCAGCTACAGTTGGAAGCAGAATCATAGGGTGGAAACGTGCCTTTCAAGACTCATCCCTAATGAGCAAAAGACTTGAATAGACACTTCTCCAAAGTGGATATACAGATGGCCAACAGACATATAAAAAGATGCTCAACATCATTAATCATCAGAGAAATGCACATTAAAACTACAGTGAGATATCACCTCACACCTGTCAGATGGCTTTCATCAATAAATCAACAAACAAGTGTTGGCGAGGATGTGGAGAAAAGGGAACGCCTGTGCACTGTGGGTAGGAATGCAGACCGGTGCAGCCACTGTGGAAAGCAGTATGGAGTTACCACAAAAAATGCAAAATGGAACTGCCTGATGACCCAGCAATTCCACTTCTGGGACTATATCCAAAGAAACCCAAAAAACTATTTCAAAAGAACATATGATATGCACACCTATGTTCATTGCAATGTTATTTACAATAGCCAAGATTTGGAAGCAGCCCAAGTGTCTATCAGATGAGTGGATAAAAAAGCTTTGGTATTTTTTTTGAATACTATTTGACTATTTAAAAAAAGGGGGGTAGGGAGGAAATCTTACCCTTTGTGACAGTGTGGATGGGCCTGGAGAGCATTATGCTAAGTGAAATAAGCCAGTCAGAGAAAGACAAATACCATATGATTTCACTTCTATATGGAATCTGCTGAACAAAATAAACTAACAAACAAAATAGAAACAGACTCTGATAGAGAACAGACTGACAGCTGTCAGAGGGGAGGAGGGTTTCGGGGCTGGGTGAAAAAGTTGAAGGGATTAAGTGAAACAAAACAAAACAAACTCAAAAGAAAAAAGACTCATCCCTCTAACAAGGTTGGTGGTCAGGGCTGGAGGAAATCTGTTGGTGGGCATCCATTGGCAAATGGCAGGACCACATACCAATAAACAATGGTAACGTGCCTTACTAGATGGAGCATATAAGAAATAAATACAGTTGACCCTTGAACAATGTGGGGTTATAAGTACCAACCTCTGTGCAGCTGAAAATCTTCAAATAACTTTTGACTTCCCCAAAACTTAACCAGAAGTCTTACTGCTAACATAAACAGTTCACTAACTCATATTTTGTATGTTATATGCATTATATACTGTATTCTTACAATAAAGTAAGCTAGAGAAAAAGAACATGTTGTTAAGAAAATCATAAAGATACATTTGTAGTATTTATTGAAAAAATCTATGTATAAGTGGACACACACAGTTCAAATCTATGTTGTTCAAGGGTCAACTGTAGAGAAGATGGAGTATTCGAGTATCTAGTGGAATACACACACACACACAGTGTGTGTTCTGTCAAAAACACTTAAGTCTGCCAGTAGAGCCCAGAAAGGTTCCCCATAGACTTGAATTAGGACTTGAAGGATGAGCTAGGAGTAGGGTTTTGCCCAGTAGTTGGATAAGGACACTCCAAGCAGAAAGAATCACATGTGTGCAGGCACAGAGGTGGAAAAGGAACTGGAGGGTTGGCCTTCCAGCCACCCCTGCGCTCACTGCCTCTCAACCAGGTGCCTGGGAGGCATTTTTGGCAGCTGCTCCAAGGGAAACATGTCACCCATTGAATCATCTGGGGCACTCCCTGTTCCCACCTTTCGTGAGTTGGTGCCAATGAGTTCTCTGGGCCAAGCCACGCCCCACCCTAATCCTGTTTGACTTGTGTGCTCTGCCAGTATCCCTGCAAGGGGTGGCACAGCCTGGGGCCCCTGCTGCTTTTCAGTCAATAGCAGTAGCCAGGTCAGTGCAAGCCTGGTCCCTCCTCAGTGTGAGCCTGGCACTGACGTCAGCTGGGCCTGGGGGTGGGGGTGAGGGGCGGGCAGAAGGTGGGTTTCTTTGCCAATTTGGCTCTGCAAGGCAGCTCTGCTGTTCCTATTTCAGCACTAAGAATGGAAGGATTCCCAGGAGAGGTGTGGAAGTTCCATCTACAGTTTCCATAGGCGCTAAAGTTCGTTGACTTTTAAACAAAATTTTTTTTCTTTATTGATTTTAGAGAAAGAGGAAGGGAGAGGGAGAGGCAGCTAGAAACATTGATGAGAGAGAACATTGATTGGTGGCCTCCTGCATGCCCCCCACTGGAGATTTGGCCCACAACCTGGGCATGTGCCTTGACCCGGAATCAACTGGTGACCTCTTGGTGCATGGGTCAACGTTCAACTGAGCCACACTGGCCTGGCTAAAGTTTGCTGACTTTTATTTTATTTTTAATTTAGTTTTTTAAGCTTGGCATTTTCTTTTTCTTTTTTAAAAAATGTTTTTATTGGTTTTTTAGAGAGAAAGGAAGAAAGAGAAAGATAGAAATAATCGATATGAGAAACATCTATTGGCTGCCTCCTGCACACCCCCTACTGGGGATCGAGCCTACAGCCTGGGCTTGTGCCCTGACCAGGAATCCACCGGGACTTCTCAGTCCATGGGACAATGCTCAATCCACTGAGTGACACTGGTCGGACAAGTTTGCTGACTTCTAAAGCATCACAGATCTACAACAGTGAAGAAGCCATCACTATCCAGTGAGTTTGCAAGATATTAGCTAACAGTTATTGAGCACTTATTATGTGCCAAATAGTAGTTTATAGGAATTAGTTCACATAATCCTATAAAAACTCTATAAAGCAGACACTGTTATTATCCCATTTCTCACATGAAGCACAGAAGAGGGTAGGCAGCTCTGCCTCAAATCCCACATCTTCATGTTGATTTGAGCCCAGGCACCCTCTCCATCCCAATCACTACATGAACCTGTATTCTGATGATTTAACTGACATCTTATGAGGTGGTGTCTAAAAATGCACTATGACTATTAACACAAAATTATTTCAATTCATCTTTATATTAGTCCATTGAGGGAGTCGCAGTGAGGACTGTTATTCCATTTTATAGATGAGGAAACGGAAGCTCAGAGAAAACAAAGTGGATTAATAACCAGTGAGTGGCTGGCCTAGGGCCTCAAATAAGTGCTCTGCTTCCTGGTCTATACTGTTATGCGTTGTTTCAAAGGGGCCTAAGAATATTTGTATTCAAAAATATGTAATGGAAAAAGGAATAAACTGTTTTGCATACTCACAACTGTAAATCTACTTTTGCCCCACCCTGTATTTCCTCCACTAATCTTAAATAACATCTTTGACATCACTATTACCCTGAAAGCAGAAAAAAAAAAAAAGAAAAAGAAAAAAAAAAATTAAACTCTATATGCAAGTCCATCATATTTTTCATCTAATTGGGATGATGACATGTACAGTTTCATAGTCTTCTTTATTGCTAACATTGTATTGTACACATTTCCCAGGCCATTAAAGACTCTTCCAAAACTGGGAAAAAAACACACAAAAATATGTAATGAATAAACGTATCCTAAAAGTACCTCAGAGTGACCACACATCGGATTTGTGCTTATATTTAATATAGTGGGTGTCTCCTGAAGCACAAACAGTGAATAAAATGAGAGTCAAGTTGACATGGAGAGAGGTTTGAGCTGGAAGGCAGGACTCCTGGGTTAGCGTCGCTGCCCCCGTCTCAATGCCAGCGACCTTCACTAAGTACCTTACCTTTGGGGACCTCATTTTTCTCTTCTGCAAATCTAAGAGGTTGGGTTTTAATGAACTTCCTGTCCCTTCCAACACTTAGAGATGTGATGATGATATTGTGAGACCAGGTTACCTAGAAATTCAAATCAGCATAGTTTCAGAACGGGGCTGTTGAAGAACCAGCATCTGTGCGGTTTCCTGCCTGGCCTCAAGATGGTCCGCCTGGCAGGGGGGGTTCCTACATGGGCATCGTGTGCAGTTTTTTTCTTTAATATTTGAGGCAGAGGAATCATTTAAAAGAATCAAAGTAGTCCAGCTTGTGTGGCCAGTGGACTGAGCATTGCTCCATGGACTGAGAGGTCCTGGTTCAATTCCCAGTCAGAGCGTATGCCGGGGTTGCAGGCTTGATCCCTAGTAGGGGGCATGTAGGAGGCAGCTGACCGATGTTTCTTGCTCACACTGATGTTTTTGTTTTGTTTTTATAAACTTTCTTTTTTTTATTTTTATTTTTTATTAATTAATTTTTGTTACATATGTTTCTCCTTTTTCCCCCCACTGATTCCCCCTCCCTCTCCCCACCCTGTCCACAGCTTTGTTGTCCATGTCCACTGTTCATGCATACATGCATATAAGTTCTGTGGTTTATCTCTCCCCCACCACCCTCTCTTCTGGGGATTGTCAGTCTGTACCCCACTTCCATGTCTCTGGGACTACCCCATTCCTCAGACTGTTATGTTCATTATATTCCATAAATAAGTGAGATCATATAATACTTGTCTTTCTCTGTTTGGTTTGTTTCACTTAGGATAATATTTTCCAGGTCCCTCCACGTCATCTTAAAGGATAAGAGATCTTTCTTTCTTACAGCTGCATAGTACTCCATTGTGTATATGTACCATGGCTTTTTTATCCATTTGTCTACTGATGGCCATTTGGGCTGTTTCCAGATCTTAGCTATTGTAAATAGTGCTGCTATGAACATGGGGGTACATATATTCTTTCTCATTGGTGTTTCAGGCTTCTTAGGGTATATTCCTAGAAGTGGGATCACTGGGTCAAATGGCAGTTCAATTTTTAATTTTTTGAGGTAACACCATATTGTTTTCCATAGTGGCTGCACAAGTCTGCATTCCCACCAGCAGTGTATTAGAGTCCCCTTTTCTCCACACCCTCGCCAACACTTGTTTGATGACTTGTTGATGGCAGCCATTCTGACAGGTGTGAGGAGATACCTCATTGTTGTTTTAATTTGCATCTCTCTGATGATTAGAGATGTTGAGCATTTCTTCATATGTCTCTTGGCCATCTGTATGTCCTGTTTGGAGAGGTGTCTATTTAGTTCCCCTGCCCATTTTTTAATTGGATTCTTTGTTTTCCCTTTGATGAGTTGTATGAGCACTCTCTATTTATTGGAAATTAATCCCTTATCTGATGTATCATTGGCAATTATGCTCTCCCATACAGTGGGTTGCCTTTTCATTTTGATGATTGTATCTTTTGCTGTGCAGAAGCTTTTTAGTTTGATGTAGTCCCATGTGTTCATTTTCTCCTTTGTTTCTGTTGCCTTAGGTGATGTATCAGTGAAAATTCTGCTGCGTATGATGTCTGAAATTTTGTTGCCTACAGTTTCTTCTAGGATTTTTATGGATTCATGAGTAACATTTAGTCTTTTTTATTGATTTTTTAGAGAGAGGCAGGGAAAGAGAGATAGAAACATCAATGTGAGAGAGAAACATCGATCAGCTGCCTCCTGCATTTCCCTTACTAGGGATCAAGCCTGAAACCCAGGCCTGTGCCCTGGCCAGGAATCAAACTGGGACTTCTCAGTCCATGGGATGGTGCTCAATCCACTGAGCCACACCTGCTGGGCTCTCACATTGATGTTTCTATCTTTCTTTCCCTTTCTCTAAAAAATCAATGAAAGCATATTTAAAAAAAAAAAAAATCAAAGCAAATCAAATATACATCAAACAGGTAAGTCAGGCCCCACAAAGCTCATCTCGGGAGACATAACACCAAGGTTGTGTGCTCGCTGCCCGTCCTTCTCACTCGGGACTGGGTATGTCCTCCAGCTATGAGAAGCTGGAGGTAAAGCCTTTCTGTTGGTCTGTTTCATCCTCCTAGTTGGACTACATCCTTGTTCACTTGAATTTGTCCACTTTTTCTGTTGGTAGGAGCATCTCTGGACATTCTAGAAGCATGCCGGTGAAGTTGTTCCTCAGGTTTCCCTGCCTGGATTCAATCTTTACTTTTCAAGTTTAAGGTCTCTGCTGAAACGGCAGCAGCAATAAGTCCTGCTGCTGTTTTTGTTCTTTTTTTCACCACTTTTATCCCTGTATTTCCACATTCCTGTATCCCATGAGACTCCTTGCAGTAGACAAGTGTTTCTTAAAGTCAGATGATGTATTACTCCTTTTATCAGAAGAAAAAAATTCTGGTGGCTTCCCCATCACCATCACTCTGCCAGGATTGACTTAAATTGTTTTTCTTTTTATATCACCTGAACATGTGCAAATATAAAAATAGGTTTAAAAAGCTCTGTAGTCACAGCTCTCATATGCATATATACAACCAAACCAGTCTTACAAGTAAAGTGCAAACAACACTCCAAAAGATCAACTGACAGTATTAATTCACTGTGGGAGACGATGCTGTTTTAAATTGCTGGAGTTCAATTTCCGCACAGAACATGACTCTGGTAAGGGCTCCCATGGTGTGGGCTCCTTTGAGTCTGGCTTATTCCATCGCATGCCTGTGAGGACCTAATTCTCCCATCCTCTGCCATCCAAACTGCTGCCAGGTCTTCACTGGTTCACCCCACCAACTGGCCTTTGCTTATCATAAACACACCATTTACATGTTTTTAAATAAAAGTTCCATATGTTTTATGTGTACAACATGATTCGATACACACATACACAGCAAAATGATCGCTGCAGTCAACCTAATTAACATATCTCCCTTTCACTGCTACCACATTTTCAGTTTTCAGTACAGTAGCGTTAACTGTAGTCATCGAGCTGTAGGTAGATGTGTAGACTTATTCACCCTCCGTAAGTCTAACTTTGTACTCGTTTCCCCAGCTCCCTTGCCTCCCCACCCTTGGCAACCATCATTCTCCTCCCCACTTCTGTGTGCTTGAGTTTTTAAGATACCGCCTATAAGTGAGATCACACAGTTTGGTTTTCTTTCCTTTCTGTGTGGCTTATTTCACTTAGCACAAGGTCTTCCAGGTTCATCCATGTTGTTGTAAATGGCAGGATCTCATTTTTCAAGGCCGAAAAATTTTCTGTTGTGTGTAGATACCGTAGTGTCTTTATCCCTTCAGCCATTAGTGGACACTTAGGTTGTTTCCATAACTTGGCTATTGTGAATAATGCTACAATGAATATGAGAACACAGATTCTCTTTGCGCCACTAATTTCACTTCCTTTGGGTACATACTCAGAAGAGCAATTGCTGCATTACATGGTAGTTTTTTGAGGAAACTGTATACTGTTTTCCATAATGGCTGTACCAATTTACGATTCTACCAACAGCACACAAGGGCTCCTTTCTTGCCCTGTTCTTGCCCACACTTAGTATATTTCATGTTTTTGATAATAACCATTGTAACAGGTGTGAGGTGTTATCTCATTGTGGTTTTGGTTTGCAACTCCCTTATGATATTGAGCACCCTTTCATATACTTACTAGTTGTTTTTATGTCTCTTTTGAGGAAAAAAACATCTGTTCAGGTCCTTTGTCCATTTTTTAATTAGGTTAGGTTTTGTTTTGTTTTTGCTATTGAGCTGCATGAGTCTCTTGTATATTTTAGATATTATCCCCTGATCAGATACAGTTGGGCAATATTTTCTCCCAATTTGTAGGTTGCCTGTTCATTTTGTGGATGGTTTCCTTTGCTGTGCAGAAGCTTTTCAGTTTGATGTGGTCCCATTCATTCTGGCTTTTGTCGTCTGGGCTTTTGGTGTCACATCCAAAAAAAATATCTGTGAAGGACAGTGTTAAGGATCTTTTTCTCTCTTTACTCCTAGAAGTGTTTTGGTTTTAAGTTTAGTCTTCAATCCATTTCAAGTTGATTTTTGTGTATGGTGGAAGGTAAGGATCCAGTGTCATTCTTCTACATTTAGATTCCAGTTTCCCCAGCACCACTGTTTGAATGGACTATCCTCTCCCCATCACATGTTCTTTGCACCCTTATCAAAAATGGGTTGACCGCATAGGCTTGGATTTCTTGCTGGGCTCTCTATTCTGCTCAGTGGTCTATATGTCTATTTTCCAGCCAGGGCCATACTACATTATTTACATATTAAAGCCTTCTGTGCTTTGCTCATTCATCTGCGATACTTTAGGTCTAGTGCCTTTGGGATAAAAACACAAATGCAAGCAGCAAAAGCTTGTGGTACTACGAGGTCACTAGGTTATAAGGTGATTGCAGTGTTTTTCAAAGAAGATTAACAACCTAATAGTGGGTCATGAAATAAATGTAGTGAGTTGCAGCAAACACTTAGGAAAAAAAAAAAGACATAGAAAAGAGAAAATATCAAAGAGTACCACATGATGTGAAAATACGTACTGTATACAGAACATTGTTTCACACACACACCAGTGACCCCTCCGAAGAGACGCTGGCGTGACCTCTAGAGCAGGGCCCTGCAAACCCACTGTCATAGGTTGAATAATAGTTCCCAACAGTATCAGGTCCTCACCCCTGGAACCTGTGATGTTACTTTATAAAGGAAAAGCTCCTTTGCAGATGCGACTGAACTGAGGCCTTGAGATTGCCCTGCAGTGTCTGTGTGGGCCGCTCCGGCGGCATCACAAGAGTCCCTATGAAGGAAAGGCGAGGGAGGTTTGCCGCAGATAGAAGCACAGCTGTGTTGACACCTTGGTTTTGTGACCCAGCGAAACTGATTTCAGACTTCTGGCATCCAGAGCTGTGAAAGAATAAATGTCTGATATTTTAAACCACCCATTTGTGGTCATTTGTGACAGCAGTCACAGGAAATGACTACACTCCCCTCTCCTCTCACCTCCGACGGTTGCTTCCTGGCGTGGTTGTGGGGGGCTCTCAGAGGAGGCCTCAAGACACGGAGGCGTGGGGTGGTGACACTCAGGAGCCTCAAAGTTACTTATCAGTTGGCTTGGAGCATGTCCGTATTTTCCCAACTGGTGCGGCTGCGCTGGCCCAGGTGGGCTTCCCGTCTGCACCAGGCAGGCGAGTGTAAATACCAGTGTGTGGAAACCAGGTCACCATGCAACGTGGATTCCTTCTGTGGGTGGATGCCCCAAAAAACATGGAGGGCCACTCATCCAGACGACCCAGAGTATGCTCAGCCTGACTAACTTCTCTTTTTTTTCAGGTTTGCTTCCATATGAAAACACAAAATTAAATATCTTCAGAGAGGATCTGTGGACTCCCGAGATTCATCTGCAGGTGCTCAAGGGCTCTTGGCCCCCAGTTTGAGAAACTCGGTAGATAGACTTCCCTCTAGCTTCAGGCGAGGATTATCTTTCTGACATCTCTTTCACCTTGAGCCGAGTTTGTGTGGGCTCCCCACCCACAGTCTGCACAGCTGCACTCCCTTCGCAAGCTGCTCCTGGCCCCTGCTCCTCCGTGGCACTTTCTCAGGCCACCTGCCTGGGAGGTCAGGTCTCAGGCCTCTGGTAGACCTGCCCCTGGCTGTGCAGGCTGGAGCCACTCTGATCACCCGTCCTGCCTCAGCCTCAGGGCCTCACAGTCCTTTGGTTCCGGAGCCCCGGTTCTGCGGTCCACAGTTTCAGAGGACTGATTGTCTTAGTCTTGTAGTCTTAGAAGCAAAGATTTTGAGCAAAATACTGCTTTAAGCTCAAAACAAAGCAAAAACACTGTCTCTGAAGTATAACAAACCTCTTTCTCTTGAGCCCGAT
The DNA here is from genome assembly GCF_014108415.1 of Molossus molossus. NCBI lineage: Eukaryota > Metazoa > Chordata > Mammalia > Chiroptera > Molossidae > Molossus > Molossus molossus. The sequence goes on from NW_023425344.1 coordinate 17,947,231, forward strand.
TTCTGCTTCTCTTTGATTCTCAAACTGTTGTCCCCCTATCCCCAGCAAGAAGGAATAGGGCCCTTACCTCACAAGCAAAAACTGTGCTTGCACCCCAAACACCCTGATCTCAACTGAAACCCTGTGTCTGCCCTGCTGAATGCTCTCTGTCCTGCCCCGTTCTGGGCGGGTTTTACTGTGGTGGTTCTGCCTTCCTTTGTGGCAGAAAAGCTTTGCACAACCAATGCATGAGTTCCCATCCCTGTGGCCCCCTGAACCTCCAACCTCTTTCCCACCTCAGGTTACTGCCAAGCTCAGTCCCACCTTAGGGACACCAGAGGTGCCCACCTGAGCTGAACTTTCTCTGCATGACCTAGGTGTCCTTATCTCTGGCCAAACCATTTCCTTATGCATGCACCAACCAACACTACGAGTCACAAATATCACCAGATCTGCATAGCCCCTTACATTCTGTAGTCACGTACATCTGACCATCTGATCTTCACCACATCCGTGGGCATTGGTTGTGTTTGCATCATCCATTTTGCAAATGAAAAAATGGGCTCAGAGTTCAAGAGTCCCATTACCCTTCATCTAGTAAGCGGCCCTGCTTAGGATACCATCTTCTGGCTGTAGATTTGGTCCAATTTCCACTCCACCTCTTTGCCTTATTCATGTGGTATAATACAGCTAAAATGAAGAAAAGGGAGAGAGGAATTCTCTCCCCTTTTCCTCCAACAGGGCTGTCAGCCTAGAGTTACATAAAATCTTCCCTACGCTGAAGTTGAATGAGTTTATACATTAGCCTTATTATTATGAGTAGTGGCATTGATGAAAACGTACTTGGTATAGTTTGAGGGTGCCCAGGGAAGGCTCTTCCCTCTCCCTAAAACCTGACAAGGTGGCTGAAATCAAATCTCCACTGTTAGAGTCCATTTCTTCTGAGTCTCAAAGTCATGGGGCCAGAGCTTTGGAATCAGGCACTTCAGAATTTCAACCCATTTCCATAACTTAGCTGTGCAGAGCAAGGGTGAGGGCGTTCTCTGGGCTCTCTATAAGCTACTAATCCAATTCATGAGGCTTCCACCCTCATGCCCTAGTCACTTCCCAAAAGCCTCACCTCAAAATACCATAATGTTGGTATTAGGTTTCAACATGTGAATTTTGGGAGGAGGACACAAACATTCGGTCTATAGCAGTGCTCTTTGGCAGAAACCTAAGAGGCCCTGCTGAGTACTTAAGAAGGAGGAGCTGAATTCAGCTACAAGGAGGGAGGCTCAGCATAGTGAAGGTGAATGGCATCCTGACCTTTAGAGCTCACACACAAAGACTGCATCAGCCTCTGGTGGAGAAGCACCTTGGCCAAGTATGGGGCCTGAGGGGGTGAGCCCATTTGTGGTAGGTATGTCCCCTCCAGGGCCATGCCTGGCAGCCCTGCTTAGGGAGGAAAGTCAGATATGGACCCAGCTTCACAATCCAGGCAGCCAAAAAATCCCTTCTTTCCCAAGGCGTTGTAACCTGGGCTCCTGCTCCTCCTCTCTTACCTCTGCACTCCAACCAATCACACCCCCACACACTGCACTCAGACCTGCCCCACAAGTCCTTCTTTGTTGACTTGTACACTCCCAGCCTCCACACCTGTTACCATGGTGAGGAAATTGGAGGGCAGTTGCCCTTGAGTAACCCAGAAGCAAGAAACTGTGGGGGAAGCAATGGACCCAAATGGCAGCAGACACTGGATGAAAACAGCCTGCTTCCCAGGGCACACCTCCACTCTGCATTGTCACTAGCAGCACCCTAAAAGTATTTATATTATTTAGGTGGGAAAAAAATCTGTCATAATGGGCACTTAGAAACATCATAACCACCGTCTTCATCATCACCGTTGGTAACTTTTTTTTTTTACCTTGCATCTTTTGCCAGGCACTACTCTAAGTACTTTTCACATATTAATCTATTTACTGAGCACTTAGCATGTCGAACTTTTTTATTTGCCTTATCCCAATGACTCACAGGGGCTGGGGCTCTTACTCCCTCGTTTTATAGATGAGAAAGATCAAGCTCAGAAACCTAAAGTCACTTGCTGAAGTTCCCACAGTCAATCAGTGGTGGATATCAACATTAAATCTCTGTATCATGTAAACATCTTCAAGAGTCACCTCTAGAATTAGAAAAACTTCTAGAAAACACCAAGCCTGTCTGTCCAGCAGAAGGCTGACAAATGGGAGATAAAAGAGAAGTAGAAGACAGATCCTCTGCCTTCAAAGGCCTCACCATCAGGTTACAAGGTTGGGGTTTCCCCACAAGAGCAGTTGCAGAAGCAGGTGGGAGCAAGGGGATGTCTTCAGGGCTGGGTGGGCCAGCAGCCAGAGAAGACAGAGGCTTTGGGATTCTCCCTACAGTCTCTCCCTTTTCACAAGACCCCGGATCTTTCCCCATCATAGTTGTACTTTCTGCAGCAGAAGGTAATTTGGGGCAGATTTTGTCCCCCTGACATTAATGCATGTGTCCTGACACCCTGTGATGGTTCATCCTAAGTGTTAACTTGACTGGGCTAAGGGATGCCCACATAGCTGGTAAAACGTTATTCCTGGGTGTGTCTGTGAGGTGTTTCTGAAAAAAACTAACATGTGAATCAGTGGACAGAATAGAAAAGATCACCCTCATCAAAAGGATTGGGCGTCCTCCAATCCTTTAGGGTCTGAACAGGACAAAAAAAGCAGAGAAAGAACAAATGCTGTCTCTCTGCTTGAGCTGACAGGCACCTTCTCCTGCCTGCAGAAGTCCCAGTTCTTGGGCTTTTGGAGTCAGACCGGGGCTTGCACCATCAGCTTCCTATCCTCAGGCCTTCAGACTCAGACTGAATTATGCCTCTGGCTTTTTCTACCTCTCCAGCTTGCAGGCGGCAGATCATAGAACTTCTTGGGCTCCACAATTGTTTGAGCCAACTCCTAAAATCAATCAATCAATCAATCAATCTTCTATTGGTCTGTTTCTCAGAAGAACCATAATTACTAATATATACCCTATCAATTCTAGACTCTCTGCTGGTCCCATCCCCTTTCTCTAGTGACTTTAGTGTCTGAACTAACAAGCGATAGACTTTGAGCCTCTCTTTGCTCTAACCAAAGCAATCTTCAAGGATGTATCTGATGACACTATTCAGGGAGCTCACCTCATTCTGCCAGCTGATAGCTTCCTACCAGAGAGAAAGAGCATAGGTTCAGGTTCAGATTCTGCCAGGTGTGGTTGGTGACCTTGAGTAAGTTCCTCTACCTCTCCAAGCCTCCTTGCTTTATTTGTAAAACAGAAAATCATTGATGCCCATTATAGTTGACATATAGAGTCTCCTGAGGATCTAATAAAGGACAAGAGGAAGAAGGGCACATAACTGTTACCTGTGTGCATCAACATGGCCCACGGGTCATCCAAGTATGATGGACATTGATTACTTGCCTTCCCAGCATCTGGACCCCCTCCTCCTGCCAATAGTAGCCTGACTTTCCTTTGGAGAATTCAGTCCATGTGTGTTGGATAAGATTGACCCTACCTGACTTCCAGATGGGCTCACCTAGCTTAAGTCAATAAGGATAAACTCTCCTACTAGGCACAATGATTATTTAAGGAAGAGTATGTAACTCAGTATGAGCTCAAACATGTGTAGGAGCTACCAGAAGACATGATATCTTCCCTCAGCAAGTGTGAAGTCTGACACTTCGTAGTTATCTGCTAGCATGAAGCAAGAGTCTGAAACTATAAGGGGACCACCATGTGAAATCGAAGAATGAGGCCCACACTGTGGGAGGCAGCAGGAGAGAAACAGGGCCCTGGTGACCTCAGTTAGTTGCTGATGCAAACCTTAACTGATGCCATTACAACTACCAGATTTTTTACTTATTTGTATAACCAACTAAATATCATCCACTATTTAACTTTGAGTTGAATTTTCTGTTATTATAACAAAGCACTCTGCTACCTCAGTCTTCTTGCTGCTCTTCTCTTTCCTTGTTCACTGCAAGAGGGACTCTCTCACAGAGAAGGAAAGCAGAGGAGGGAAGAAAAGAGTAGAGGATTTAAAAGCCAAGTTCATAGACTGGACTTCTTGGTAGCTGCCCTGGAAAGAGGTCCAACAGGAGACACTTGAAGCTGTTGGCCAGAATGAGTTCCAGAGTTATTTGGAAATGTCAGTGCTCCATTCTCTCCCTTCTCCCACAGATAATCAAGAGTTGGCTGGGAGAGCTAATCCCTACCAAACACAGCCAAGGAAATATCACTGCTCTGGAATCCTGAGTCTTTCCAGAGGTACAAACCATCATGTTCAGGGTGAGTTCCAGGGCTGGGGGCAGAGGCCGTCTTGTGTTAGTGAGCCATCTGGAGCACCGCAAGCCACTTCATAGATACTAGGAGAGCAGCCTCTACGCAGTCCTGCGTGCTCCTGTCCCTCTATGCCCCGATCTTACCCCCAAGGACAAGATGAGACGAGGCCTGAGGGCCGAGCTCGCCCACCTGAGAGAGCCAGTACAAGAAATCCAGTGCACAGCATAGCCTCTGCTGGTAGCAGGAGATGAGACAAAGAGTGAGGCTTAGTGGTTCCTTGAAGTGCCTGGCTTCTGCTGGCGATGACTAAGACCACCTGAGATTGCTCGGAATCCAAGATGAGGGAGGGAGGTGGGCCTGAGGGATGACAGAGTATTTAGTTAATAAGCCAGAATGTCCCAAGGACGAGGCCAGCTCAAGGGCAACTCAGGCAACTGCCAGCATCTGAGGTTCCAAGAGAAGCGAAGACATCACAGCAGCAGGGAGTTAAGGAAACTGTCACTACCCAAAGCGCATGTCCACAAGGGGTAGCGTTCCAACCCCCAGTCCCCAGCTCCAGCACACACCAGCTGTGTGCCTTCAAAGGATCTCTTGGAGATTCATTTCTCTCTGGAAAAAGGAATAATAATTCCTCCCTTGTAAGTTTGTTTTGATGAGTAAGTACATGCTAAGTGCTTAGGACAGTGCCCGGCACACCGCTGGACTCAACACAAGGCAGTTGTGGGTTACCAGGGAGAAGGGGAACTGGAATTCAGTGTGTGGGTGGGCTGGCATGGGGAAGGGGCTGTGAGCAAAGCAGAAGCCAGTGCTCACCCCTCTCTAATCATTCAACACTTGGCCTCTCCTAACTGCAGAACAGATAGGACAAGGCCTCAGTGAGGCAGGAGCCCACAGGGCTGGGCAGAGGTCTTCCCTCCCACCGTAGGGGAGCTTCCTTTGGAATTGGGGTAGGCGGTCTTCGTGGGCAGTGCTCACGGGCTCCTCCACAGAACACAGAGACACGAGGCAGGGACAGACAGAGGTAAGGAGGCCTGGAGAGCAGCCCCACCGCACAGAGCTGGCCAGGTGGGCGCCTGTCCGCAGCCCTCCGCCTTCGGTTTTTCTGTGTCGCAGGTAGATCAATGAGTCTGAAGGAAAACCACAGGGATGGCGATTTTTGTCTGTACTTGTATGGCTCAGAATTCTCTTCACCAAATACCCGTGAATTTTCATTCATACTTCTCTATTTCATTTTTAAAAGTTGAATAAAGTAATTTTTGTGAAGGAGACCTGTTCCACAAGAATGTGCCTGTGTCTAGGCGTCCCCGGAGCCTCGGCTCCTGGCTGCAGGTCACGAGGGCACTGGGCGGCCTGCCCAGAGCAGGAGGTGGCATTCGGAGCCCGGCACACGGCACTCCCAGTTCTGGAGGTGTGTGATCTTGGACATGTTTTCCAACCTCTCTGTGCCTTCGGTTCCCATCTGTGTGAAAAGTGGAGATAATGGTAACTTCAATGGGCTCATAAAACAGTACTTGGTATAAAGGTCACACAAGCATTTGTTACTATTGCCCTGGTCCACGCCCCCCAGGCAGCTGCAGCTCTCCCCGAGCTCCTGAGCTCCCCACGGACACGCAGGGCCTGCTCAATTGCTGACAGACCAGGCCGTGGCACAAAGGTCACCTTTACTGAAGGCTTAATGTAGCCTTTAGGATTCTTTTGGTTACAAGTAACAGTAAACCTGCCCCAAGCTGACATCACAGAAATGAGATTTTATGAGTGGACATAACTGAAGAGGACATGGCTTGGTTCAAATGCTCAAAGGGTGAGGTCAGGCTCCAATGCTGCTCCCTCAGCTTGGCTCTGCTTCATGTGTTGACTCCATTCTCAAACGGGATTTCCTACTCATGGTCACAAAATGGCTGCCAATAGCAACCGGGGCTGCAACCTCCCTGGCTAACAATTTAGTGAGAAAAGAGGGAGACTACTTCCCCATAGGCTAAAAAAAAAGCCATAATTCAATCTCATTGGCCTCACTTGGTCAGGTAATAGTCACTCACCTTTCAATTAGCAAGATCTGGGTCAAGTGTCAGCCCTGGAGCTGGAAATAAAGCCCCATAGAGAAATGGATCTTTAAACATAAATTGAGGCACTACTCTCCTCTACAAAAAAACGTGTGTAATATTTGAGGATGGTGGAAGAGAACTATAATGTAGGAAGAAAAAGCCCTGCCTTCTTTTCCCTTAACATCTCCAAGCAGTTTATCTCCTCTTTGCATTCCAAAAACAAAGAATCTGGGCAGTTGCTTCATGATGTTTGAGAATCCACACTTAAGAATAAAACTGCCTGGGCAACTCGCGGCTTTGCCACGGACTGCCTGAGTGACCCAGGGCACCTGACTTTACCGCCTTGGGCCTCCCTCTCCTTGTCTGTAACTCAAGGCCCCAAATCCCACCTACCTCTCGTGGCATTGCTGGGAGAATTAAATGAAAGGATCAGGCCCAGAAGCATGTGTCTGGCCCACGGGAGATAATCAATTTGCACTTGAAATTGTCATGAACGACTGGATGTTCTTACTCCAACTCTGGTCTTTTTCACTCAGTGCTGAGCTCTGGGCTAAAAGCCTTCAGGAGAGAGAAGGCAAGGCTGACTGAGGGCAAGCAGGACACGTTGACTGACCCCGCCCTAGAAGATGGGGAAGGAGCCAGGCGTGTAGGGTCCGGGAAGGCCAGGCTGGAGCTCATAAGAAAAGCCACAGCATGTTTTTTTGTCTTCGTAGCCCTGTCTCCTGAGAAAGGCAGTGGAAAACACCATCCAAATAAGGCCCAAAGCTGTGCTGGGGTTTGCATTCCGAGTGTTTATATAGATTAGGACATCTCTGTTGACTTGCAGCTTAAACCTCCCAGGCTTTGCAGTTCATCAAAGTTTAATGTTCTGTTTCACGTTGTTCCTTGCCATCGCTAAGTGGCTCTGTCAGCTCTCAGAAGGGAAACTTCCCCCTTCAGGGTACATTTCCCCTGCCCTGAGCGGAGAGCCCCATTGCTAGGGGCATCTGTTCTGTTTGCTTTTGAGAAGTACAGATGTGAATAGTCACCAAGTCACATCTTTTGTTCTGCTCGTCTGGCAGCCGGGGCAGCAGCCTCATGTAACAGCTGCAGAATACTGGGGCTCCCCCGAAGGGAGAGAAAGAGAGAAGAAAAACGCTAAATGTAGCCCAGGAGGATATGCCAGCACTCGGAGGCCTCCAAGAATCGGATCTATTCTTAGGAATCTCACTCCACATTGGTCCAAGCAGTGTGGATGCTGACAGGCTGCAGTTCACTGGGCAGCTGCGAGTGGACGGTGGTGGCTCAAAGGGGTCATTAAAATAGACACCTTTTCTGTCCATTGCAGGGGGGCGGGTTCCGGGCTGGGGAAGAGCTGGCGTTACTATGAAAGGATCTAAACTGCAAAGTGTCCATCTGTGTCACATCCTTATCAGAGGACAGGACCAGGATCCTTATTAGCAGATGCTCAGGTAGTACATGAGCTAAGTCAACTGTTTAGGTCAAAACTACAGACACTGCTTGAGTGTCCAGCGGCTTTCCTGAACCATGACAGCACAGGATGGAGAACAGATGTTCGAGAAATATCTGCCTAGTTGATGACTACTTCAAACCTTTCACCAAAATTCACTTCCTATGTGATAACACTGCCATAAAATAAGTAGAAGAAAGCAAAAATGAACATTAGTTCAAACACAAGCCACCCCTTCATCTCCCATGGCCGCCTTATTTCTCCAAGCCACCGTAATGCTCCCTGGCTTATGGCGGTCACTTCGAACCGGTGCCCAGCTCCCGCCTGGGACAGCCCACCCTTCTTGTGATTTATTTCCAGCCTGGCAGCCAGGGTAACCTTGTGAACATACAAGTTATACGTGTGCTCAAAGCCCTCCAGTGGCTTCCCACCTCACAAAGGGCAAAAGCCAAAGACCTTCCAATGAAGGACTTTCAGGGCCCTGTGTGACTTGTGCCCCCTGTGAGTGACGCCACCTTGGAAGCGGCTCCTATAGTCTCATCTGAGCCACCACATCTGACATCATGTGAAGCAGAGATGACTTTTTCCTTCCTGAGCCTGAAGAAATTGCTTGAAAAACACTATACACGTAAGGCCAGAAGTGCTGGCATATCCTCCTGGGCTACATTTGGCGTTTTTCTGTTCTCGTTCTCCCCATTCATGAATTAATAAACCATTATAATTTTTGTAAGCCACTAAGTTTAATGTGATTTGTTACACAGCAATAGATAACTATTAAGATTTCACATTTAAAGTAACAGTTCACTTCTAGAAAGATTCCAAAAGCCACTATTGTAGAAAAATAGTTACTGGAAGAAACAACTTTTGATTATGCATTAAATTTCAAAAGATTACAAAACAGTATGTACAAAATGTTTTAAAAATATATTTTAGTATAGAAGGTATCTATAAAGTTCTCATGCAGTTTGAATTTTTAATAAATTCACTTCCATAATAGGTATAAACAAGTTGCAAAATGGTTTATGCAATTTTAACAAAATTGCCAATGATATATTTCCTCTAATTTATTTATAAAGGGATAGAGAGCAAGAGGGAGAAGAAAATAATCTCACTGATTTCTAACCACTCTGCCTTTAAAGTATGCCCTGAAAAGGGATAGCAACAGCTAACATATAAAAAGAAACAAAATAAATTAATTTTTAGGCTGAACTAACAAAAGCCCAGTTCCTGCTGACTTAGGAAATTCGGACAAGTTTTGCGTATTTTAAAATATGTAATGTTTTGTTGGTGGTGGTGGTGGTTTTGGTGAAGGTGGTGGTGCATCTGACCTAGCCCCAAGAAAGATACATTTCCACTGTATCGCGTGGGTGGCCAGAGTGAGGCAGCCTGGATACAGAGCAGTTGAAATTGGTTCTCTGTGATTCCTTAACTCTTCTTGATGTGTCCTTATCTAATGTGTGTCCCTGTTCCTTACACACAGAACGGGCCTAAGTCAATACAACCACACTGAATTTTCAGGCAATGAAAATTTCATTCTTGCCCTGGATGGTGTGGCTCAGTGGGTTGAGCATTGTCTCTTGCACCAAAAGGTCGCCAGTCTGATTCCCAGTCAGGGCACATGCCTGGGTTGTGGGTTTGATTCCCAGTAGGAGGTGTGTAGGAGGCAGCCAATTGATGTTTCTCTCTCCCTCTTTCTTCCTCTCACTCTAAAATCAATAAAAACATTCTTTTATTTAAGCATCTTTAACACTGGAATTTTTAACAAAATGCAGTGGTGTACATTTTTCAGAATTTCGTTTCATCTTCTCAGTTTCCATGGTATTTCGTGGCTTGTCAATACCAAATGAACCATAGTTAGATCACCTGTCATGAAGCTGCACCTTTTAGCCTTAGGTCTTTTGGAAATTTTACAAGTATGTTTTGGGTGTTTCATTGAGAAAAATGTTGAACTTTTAAACTGTGTTGGAGTAGGTGGAGTCTTCCTGTAGAATATTATAGTCATATGATGTTTAAAAATCCCACAGCCAGACAGACTGACATCCCTCAGAAGAGGGGATGGGGGGTGGGGGGTGGGAAGAGATAAACCACAGAACTTATATGCATGTATGCATGACCAATGGACATGGACAACTAAGCCGGGGACAGGGTGGAGGGGGGTGGGGTGGGAGGTGCCAATGGGGTAAAAAGGTAAAATATCTGTAACAAAAAAATAAATAAAAATTCATAAAAAAAAAAAAAAAAATCCCACAGCCAGCACCAGAAGATCAAAATAGTGTCAGACAAATAGGTAGAAGTGATCTGAGCAGGGGTTGGGTGACTTTCAGATTAACTGTCCACAGCCACACCCAGAGTAAACATGAAACTCCCCTGAGAAGCCCTTCATTTCAGTTACTGTTCCACAAATGCACTTTGGTGAAGTCCTGTGCAAATATCTGTTCTGTGTTTATTATTCTAACATGTCAGTGTCCTCTTCCTATTTGCCAACCTAAGCTCTTTTGAGGCTGGGACAATTTTTGTCATTTGGTTAAACAGAATACAGAATTAGGGGCTTCTAACGTGCTGGATGGGGAAAAATGGGATGAGTCAGAGTCACAAGGAGGAGGTTCCTATAAAAATGTCTTTTAACCATTCAATAAACATAACAAAGCAATGGAGAAGAAACGGGTCATTCAATAAACAATGCCTGGATATTTGTTAGACATTTTGAGTGAGAAAAACTCCGTTTCAACCCTAAACTCATACCACAAATTAAAATCATTATCTTGAGAATATCATGCTAAGCGAAATAAGTCAGACAGAAAAAGTCAAGAACCATGTGATTTCATTCATATGTGGGCTATAAACTTGAAAGCAATGAATGAACAAACAGGAAAAAAAAAATGCATAGAAACAGAAAACAGTGTGATGGTTACCAGAGGGAAGGAATGTTAGGGTAGTAAAGGGTAAAGGGTCAGATATATGGTGAGAGAAGATTTGACACTGGATGGGCACACAGTGAAATATACTATGACATATCATAGAATGGTACACTTAAAACCTATATAATTTTATTAACTAATGTCGCTCCAATAAATTCAATGAAAAAAAGTAAATTATTAAATAGATATATAGATCAATGGAACTGAATTGAGGGTTCAGAAATAAATCCTTATGTTTATTCTTACATTTATGGTCAATTGCTTTTTCAGCAAAGGTGCCAACGCAATGCACTGGGGGAAGGACAGCCTTTGTAACAGATGGTGTTGGGACAACTGGACAGCCACAGGCAAAAGGATCAGCTTAGACCCTTACCTCGCAGTATACATAAAATTTAACTCAAATTCTACCATAGACTTAAATGTAAGAGTTCAAATAATAAGACATTTAAAGATAACATAGGAGAAAATCTTAAAGACCTTGGGTTAGGCCAAGCTTTTCTAAATATGCCACAAATGTGATCCATAAAAGAATAAATTGATAAATTGAACTTCATCAAACTTAAAAACTTTTGCACTTCAGAAGACACTATTAGGAACATGAAAAGATGAGCAACAGACTGGGAAAGTATATTTGCAAACACAACACAACTTCTACTCTAACAGAGCTGATCTCCTTTTGAGGGTGTAGGGGGCACACAATAAATAAATGAACAAATAAGAAAAATATCAAATAGTGATTAGTGCTCTGCAGAAAAGAAAACCACTGAGATTTCTGTTGGATGTTGGCCATGTTAGATTGTGTAGTCAGGAAGGAGTTCTCTGCTGAGATGTCATTTATACTGAGAAATTTGAGCTCTGAACAATAAACAGTCAGTCGTGTGAGGATCCAAAGGGAGCACCGCCAGGCAGAAGCAAGAGCATGTGCAAGGGCCCTAAGGTGGGCACAACCTTGGCACATTTGTGGAAATAAACAATGGTTGGTGGTGTCTAGTCAAAGTAGGCAAGAAGGAGAGTGATACCGGAAGAGGGGGGAGCCTTCGGAGGATGCCTGCTCCCAGACAGCTTTGTGAGCGGAACCGAGGAGGTGGTCTGTCCTCAAATGTGATCGAATCAGATCACTGTGCAATTCTCCTGAACAGAGATGGATTCCAAAAGGGTGTATCACCCAGAGTTCTTCATTGCAAATAACAAAGCTGACTCTGGCTGGTTTCACAGAAATTTATTTGAATTTTCTTTATTTTACATTTTTTTCTTTTAAAAGAATATTGAGCAGCTCATAGACTTTTTTGGAGGACCTGAAAAACAAGGTCAGGGTTAGAGGTCCAGAGACAATTCCTAAAGCCACAAGGAGGGAAGATCCTTCTGGGAGGATCATCAACTCCGGCATCCTTGCCACCCCCAAAGCCAGTTGACTTTGCTGCTTCTATTACCAAAAAAAAAAAGGTTGTGTAAACCTCCCTTTTTCTTTTTCAATCTATTTACCACTGAATCAATAGTCTTTCGAGCAGAATGGCAGAGCCTGAGTCACCAGCTTACATCCCAGTTCCAAAGCAGCCAGGAATTGGAGTTTTCTAGATTCTAGCTTTAGGAAGTAAAACTTTCAAGGCTGGAACTTCCCCAGATAGATAAGAAGGAGATATCTATTTTTTAAAGTACTGGGAAGTCAGAAAACACAAAAAATGAGAGTACAAATATGGAGACCACTACAGTAGTTCAGGTGAAAAATAAGGGGGTACTGGATATGCTGACAATATGTTATAGGATTGTGATTCTCAAGGTATGGCCCATGGCCAGCAGCATTTTCTGAGAATTTTGTTAGCAATGCAAATTTCAGGACCCACCCTGAACTTACTGAATCTGAAACTCTGAGGCTGAGTGAAGCAGTGAGACGTAGCAATTTTGTTTTCAACAAGCCTCCAAGTGATTCTCATGCACACTCGAGTTTGAGAACCACTGGTATAGGACATGGAGAGAAGAGAAATATTCAGTAGCAGTCTGCAGAACTTTTTGATGGACTTGATATGAAATTTAAAGGAGAGAGTGGAATCAAGGGAAACCAATAGATTTTACCTGAGTGGAGAAAGAACGTAGTTCCTTTTCCCAAGATAGAGAGACTGTGAGACAACTGGCTGAGGAAACAAAGACTGGGGAATTCTCTATGGACATGCAGAGTTTGTTAGGCTGCAAAGGCTATGTCAAGTAAGCAGTTGGCTATGAGTCTGAAGTATTTGGGAGAGGTCGGTGAGGAAGAATCAGATACAAAAAGATCTACGTTTAAATAGAATTAAAGCAAACACCAATGAAGTCACTAAGAAAGGATATAAATGAAAATAGAATCTAAGACAGACTTTAGAAGTCAAGGTCAAGTGTGGGAAGAGAATTCAGCCAAAGAGATTTAGATGGAGGATCAATGGTGGACATGAGCATGGTAGACAACTCTTATAAAATGTGTGTCATAAAAAGCAAGAAAAAATTGCTTTCAGAAAAATAGTATGGTCTACTCTGCTGGATGCTACTGGAAGGTCAAGAAAGGTAAGAAGAGAGTGACCTCTGGATTTGGCAACATGGAGTTTTGGGGACTCATATGGAAATTACAAGATTTTTTTGGTAAATGTATTATCTTTATGATTTTGATACTCAAAGAGATGGGGAGCTAATGAGGAAGATTAGATAATTTATTTAGTCAGCTTGGGCTGCCATACAAAATACCATTTATTGTGTGGCTTAAAATTTTATTTTCTCACAGTTCTAGGGGCTGGAATTTGAATATCAGGGTGCCAGCATGGTTGAGTTCTGATGAGAGTTCTCTTCCTGGCTTGCAAAGTTTAGCCACCTTCTCACCTCCTGGCAGAGAGAGAGAACAAGCTCTCTGGTCTCGGTCTCTCTCTCTCTCTCTCTCTCTCTCTCTCTCTTTTAGGAGAGAGAGAGAAATATGTGAGAGAGACAAATGGACTGGTTGCCTCCTGCACAACCCCGACCAGACCCGGGGATAGAACCTGTGACCCACATATGTGCCCTTGACTGGGAATCAAACTCGCAACCTTTTGGTCTGTAGGCCGATGCTCTAGCTGCTGAGCCAAGCCAGCCAGGGCTATATATTTTTTTTTTGAGATGGCAATTACATTTTATTATATAGCTGGTTTTTCAAAGTGATAAAAAACAAGAACCTGCAACCAAGATTACTCTACCCAGCAAAGCTATCATTTAGAATTGAAGGGCAGATAAAGAGCTTCCCAGACAAGGAAAAGCTAAAGGAGTGAAGGTATTGTGCTGAGTGAAATAAGTCAGACAAAGGAAGACAAATACCATATGATTTCATTTACATGTATAATCTGAAAAACAAACAAACAAACAAACACCACACACACACACACACACACACAAAGTAAATAAATAAGCCAAACAGAAACAGACTCATAGATACAGAGGACATTTTGATGGTTGCCAGATAGATGGCAGGGGGTTGGGGGACTGGGTGAAAAAGGTGAAGGGATTAAGAAGTACAAATTGGTACTTACTAAATAGTCATGGGAATGTCAAGTACAGCATAAGAAATATAGTCAATAATATTGTAATAAGTATGTATGGTATCAGATGTGTACTAGATTTATCTGGTGCCTCTTCTTAAGAGGGCACTAATCCCACCTGGCTGGTGTGACTCAGTGGTTGAGCATCAACCCATGCACCAAGAGGTCACCGGTTTGATTCCTGGTCAGGGCACAAACCCAGGTTGTGGGTCAAACCCCCAGTGGGGGGCATGAAGGAGGTGGCCAATCGATGTTTCTCTCTCACCGATGTTTCTCTCTCTCTAAAAATAAAGAAAAAGCCCTGGCCGGTTTGGCTCAGCAGTTAGAGCATCGGCCTGCGGTCCAGAGAGACCCGGGTTCAGTTCCCGCTAAGGGCATGTACCTCGGTTGCAGTTTGTCCCTGGCCCTGGTTGGTTGTGCGGGTGGCAGCCACTCGATGTGTCCCTTTCATGTCGATGTTTCTCTCTCTCTCTGTTCCTCTCTCTCCTTCCCACTCTACCTAAACAAAAAATGGAAAAATGTCCTCGGGTGAGGATTAAAATAAATAAAGAAAGAAAGAAAGAAGGAAAGAAGGAAAGGAGGAAAGGAGGAAAGGAGGAAAGGAGGAAAGGAGGAAAGGAGGAAAGGAGGAAAGGAGGAAAGGAGGAAAGGAGGAAAGGAAGAAAGGAAGAAAGGAAGAAAGGAAGAAAGGAAGAAAGGAAGAAAGGAAGAAAGGAAGAAAGGAAGAAAGGAAGAAAGGAAGAAAGGAAGAAAGGAAGAAAGAAAGAAAGGAAGAAAGAAAGAAAGAAAAATTTTTTTTAAAGGGCACTAATCCTATCATGAGGTCACCATTCTTCGAAACCTAATTATCTCCCAAAGGCACATCTCCAAATACCAACACACTCGGAGTTAGAGCTTCAGTGTATGAATTAGGAGGCGCAGGAGAGGCCTGATTCAGTACATTCAGTTGTGTAATATTAAGAAGATACCTTTTCTTTGCTCGTGTGAGTGGAGGGTGCTTGAGTCCTCAGCCTCCTGCAACACTGTCACATTAGTACTCTCAAACCCTCTCCTCATCCATTCCACCCTTCCCTTCTTCAGGTTCTCATCATCTCACATGCAGGCAGAGTCCTCACCTGACCCCAGATCTCCGATTTTACCCCCCTTCCTCCAGTGCATCTTCCATACACAAGACTGACTTGATGAAAAGGCTATTCTCTCTATGCCCTTCCTTTGCTCCCAACCCCATATTCATCAGTGTTTCCAAAATGTGACTGATTATAAGAATCACCAGAGTGCTTGTTAAATAGGCAGATCCTCCATGCAGTTCTGGATTGAGTCTGGGGCATCCAGGCTTTTATCAAGTGTCAACCAAAGGATGCTTATCATCAAGGAAGTTTGGGAAACACTGCTCAAAGTTCAAGATCCTTAGCAGGACACAATAGGGCTTAATAAACTGACCCCAGTCTTTCTCTCCAGCTCCCTGGCACTCCCCTCCTAGCACTCCAAATCCAGCCCTCGGAAATCACTTGTGGTTCTGGGTACCCCATTCCTCCTTGTGCCTCCTGATTTAGGATATGCCTCTCTGTCTGGAAGGGTGCCCTCTCTTCACTTGGCCACCTAACCAATTCCTCCTCATTTTTCACCTTCCAGTTCAAAGTTGTTCCATGCAGGCCTCTTGCCCCCTCACTCTTTGTAACCCTCTTTTTATACTTCTGCTGCACCCTCTGTGTCTCCACTACAATGAGAATGTTACATTTCTTGTTTGCCTGTTTGTCTCCCCACCAGAGCAAGAGGTCCTCCACAGAACGGAATGGGTCTTCTCATTTTTGCATCCCTGGCTCCTTGAACAGAACTTGCAATGCAAGTACCCAGCAGATGTTTGTTGACTAAATAAACTAATAAATTATTACATGCAGGACAAAGGAATTCAACAAAATTGGATATTACTTAAGGACTACTCTTAAAATCAGTAGGAAAATGGTCATCAAGGACACATGCCTGCTACATGCATGTACACACACATAGGTATCCAAAGAGAAGAAGCATACCACCCCTTGTGGAAATGGAGGCACCTGCTATTGGGGACAACGATGGTAACAATGAACCACAAGCTGATCTGGGTTCCGATCCAAATGAATGAGAAAGAGTCAGAGGACACTGTCAGGAGCAGTGCAAAAGCAGCATTGCTTCTGGTAGTCAAGCTGGAGAAGGTGGAGGCTTCTATCCAAGACCCTTTTGGAATTCCAAATATCTTCTGATTGAAAACCTTAGGATAAACCACCTCCCAGACATGGGTCAGAGCCCCGACCTAAAGGTCTGCTTCTACGGGAGAGCCAAGGATGGCTGCTTCCTGAGGCCAGGTGGCCCTGAAGGACAGTGATGAAAAGGCTGCTGCAGCCCCGTGAGAAGAGCCCTCCCCAGTCCCACCAGCCAGTTACTTCTCTTTCAAGGAGGAGAGGAAAGAGTGGAGGGTGGCAGACATGTTTCTCCCATATATTTCTCTCTGGAAGTGGAGTGGACGCCCTCCACGGAAACAGGAGGAGTAAGGAACACATTCCCTTCATGCCCCCCGCCATGGAAGTGCTTTAAGGACTGATATTTGTAGAGTCGGGTTTAAGAAGGAAGTGAAAATCAGTTTTTCCAAAGTCAGAAGGGAAATGGAAGAGTTCACATCACATGAATCTGTGGAAGGCAGAGACACTTGGACTATCTTTATGAGAGACTCAGACTTTGAAGTTCAAATACTCCCCAACTTCAAGGTTGTGATAAGGTGGGTGAGTCACTTAGCCTCTCTGAGCCTCCCTTCAGCCATCCAAGGGTGGGAGCAATTAATCTGTCATGCCCTTGGCCAAGTCAGATGATGGTAGAAGGGCTGGGTGGACTCACTATCATCTATTGTCATGAGTAATAGTAATAATAAATGTCACACCCAAGAAATGGCTGAGTGGGAAATCCACGCCTCTGCCACTCTGGTAGCTAGCTCTCCCTCCTCCACATTCCTCCCCACATTCCCACCAGGTCTGCCCACTTCGACAACCTCCTCCATTATCAGCTTTGTCCCAGGACCCCAAGAGACAGAGTCCCTCAAATGCTATTGCCGTTAACATTTAAGAGCTTTCCACACTCACTCTGCTCTCTGCACCCTTGAACTATGCCTCTGATGTTACCACCACCTCTGGTTATGAGGTTCTAGGGACTCACAAGTCTCGCAAATGAGCTTCTTTCTATCAGATAGATTTCTGAATTCAGTGGGGAGAATCTTCCATGACACATATAAGCCATCCCAGGGGCTCTTCCAAACAACCAGATGTTGATGGCAAACTCTCTAGCCACCTTCCCTACAACTGCAGTTTCTGTCATGTGTTACACAGCCAGCAACATTTTGTCCTGGGTAGCATTTACTCCATCATCAGACGTATCCTACAGGTGAGGACCACAGGTCCTAAACGGGAATGAGCAACCTGGCCAAGATCCCACCACAGGAGAGTGGCGAACTGAGGCCTCTGGCCCCAAGGCACTGCAAACATATTCAGCCCCATGAAGTCGGCTTGGCCTCGACCCTGCATAGTTACTTAACAAGCAGGTACAGAGCACTTACTATGTGCCAGGCACTGTGCAGTACTTTACAGGCATTAACTCATTTCATCCTCATCTGGTGCCAGCTTTGGGTATCTCAGTTTCCCCTTCTGAAAACAGAAGTCCAAAAAGTACCTACCTCATAGGGTTGTTGTGACAGTCTCACGAGTTAACACACTTAAAGCACTGAGAACAGTACATGGCACATTGTGAGCACTGCGTCATTAAGTATCTGTGATGTAAATAACGGCCACAAGGACAATGATGGACACAGGAACACAGGCTCATACCCCAATCTTGGAGGGTGACGCAAAAGTTCCTAGGAAGCCACCTATTCTGTGGAGAGCTGAGCCAGATTCACACTAGTGAATGAGCTTCTCACACCTCCACTCTGGCCCAATGGTCAACTATGAAATGCAACCTCAGGGAAGAGTAAACATCCCCACCCCTAAGATGGACAGATGCATTTGCTAGTCCTTGTTTACAGATGTACTAACAATGGAAAACCCATGTTCCCCCATCCGATCAGCCCTGAGAACAATGCCAAAGGTTTCCTGTAATGAAAGGGACTAAAAATACTTTTTGATGATGGAGAGAGTGGAAGTTGAGCAATGCTGACTGAGTGAAATACGGAAATGATACCAAATGGCACCCGGACAGCAAAGCAAGCAGCCCACCTGGCTTCTGATCTCTCGATCCTGCCCCAAGACTGCACACAGTGTTTTGTTCCAGGAGGCCACGCTGTGTCTTTGCGTTTGCATGCTCCATCTAACTTTCTAGAGGAAAAACTGCAGTCAACCATGACTAATGCTGAATTATAACAAAAACGGCTGCCAGCATACTGAATACCTAAATACTGTAACTTTCTCTTCTTTGCCACCCTTTGACGATCCTTCAGGACTGGAAATATGTTCTGTGCTTTTGGACTCAATAACCACGTCCATATTTATTACCAGATTGTTGTTATCATCAGATATATTTTATACACTGTTCTATCTTTGTTAAATTTAGTTGTTTTTATTAAATTTAGCCATTTTGTCAAACGACTGTGCAATGGTTTATATCGTTTGTAAAACTCGTCATATATTTTATTTCCTTTTACTCTCCTCTCACTCAGTGAGAGGTAGTCAGTATCCCACCACCACCCTCTTTTACAGATGAAGATACTGAGGCACAGAGAGGTGGGCGAGCTTGTCTGAGATCACACTGCCGGCAGAGGACAGCCTTGTGACAAGCCCTCCTGGCTCCACCCTGCTGATCCCCTGAAATTCCATCTCACTCTGTTTGGGGTATCCTCCTTGTCATAAATCGGATCTGTTTATTATGGCCCAGCTCCAGGAGAGGCCTCAGCCTGGCCAAGAGGAGCCTTCTCTTTTTCTTCGCAAGTAAGTTTTTCCTCTTCTCCTGTCTGGAAAAGGTGGCTCTGCGGCCAATTCAGTAAGCAAGTCAGTGATTTAGGAACAAATATGTGGTACAGCTGAGTCTCTCCAGATGTTGAGCTAAATAAGGCACAACTTGGACTTTTTGGGTCTGACACGTCTTTAGGCCAAACTGGAAGGAGAAGGGGCCCCAAGAGCACTTGAGAAAGTAAAGACAGTATTCTTCTCAAGAATGCCTACTATGCATCACTTTACAGAGAGCTGGGACTCAGGATAAATCGCTGGTAAATTATACAATTACATGATAACATTTTACAATTTTCTTCCCTTCAATTTCCCTCCAGGTAGGAGGATTTTCCACCCCTGTACTGCTGAACTCAGGAGTGCCTATATGATTTGTGCTGGCCATTGAAAAGTAGATAGAGGCAACACACGTCTTCCAGCTCCTGGTGTGCCTTCTCTCTCTTCCATCTGCCACGCAGACTGGCAGTGTTCCAGACGGTGGCCGCCCTGGGTCCCAGAGTTGGGTAGAGAAGCTAAGCTTCAGCGAATACACAATGGCCACATGTGTGAGCAAGCACTATTTCTCTGCTGTGTGGTAAGCCACTGATATTTTCAGACTGTTGTTACAGCAGCATGGTCTAGCCTCTCCTGACTGATAAACTTGCATAAGATCCCACAGCCAGTATGTGATTGAGCCATAGTTCTTCTCCAGCATTTGATGAATGCCTACTAAATGCATTACTGCCTTGGTCCTCACAATGCTCCATATTTACTTAACAATATAGTTAAGTAACATATTGTTATGTTATAGGGATATAGTGCTTATCCCCATGTTGCATTCAAGAACATTTCAGCTCACAGAGCTTGTAAAGAGCAGAGCCAGGACTTGAATGGAGATTGCCCTTAATTCATATCCCAATCTTGTCGCTAACCCATATTGTATCCTTGTTCACTTCTTGAGGACACAGAGCTTGAAAAATTGAAGAGGGGGATGAATTTGCCAACCACCATCAGACTGTTGGATGGTACTCATGCACTTATAAAGTCAAAAGAATAGGACTTCCAGTCAAGATGGCGGGTAGGTAAACGCAGTATCGCGTCCTCCCACAACCACATCCAAGTTACAACAAAACTACAGAACAACCACCATTCAAAACCGCCTGAAATCAAGCTGAATGAAAGTCCTACAACTACGGAATTAAAGAAGCTGCATCGAGACTGGTAGGAGGGGCGGCGGCGCGACGGGCTGGTCCCACACCCACGTGTGGCGGATAAAAATCAGGAGGACACCTCGGCTGGGAAGGTCCTTCCTGAGGACTGAGGGGTCCTCGTCCCACACCAGGTGCCCTGCTCAGGGTTCCAGTGCCAGGAAGAGAATCCCCATAACTTCTGGCTGGAAAAACCAGTGGGAACTGAGGCTCAGGGAAGCTGAAGCGGCTGGAGCCCCAGGCAGCTCCTTAAAGGGCCCGCGCACGGACTTATCGGACTCTCTCCCTCTAAGCTCGGAGGGGAGGCAGCTCGAGGGGCGCCAGAGACACACAGGGAAGAACTGAGCTGTTTGGCACTGGAGTGAGGGCTGGAGAAGGGGCTTTCTCCGGGACAAATGTGCTGTCAGAGGCCTTTGTTCCTTTGGTGAGCCCTTCCCTGGGGACGGCAGACAGCGGCCATATCTGGGACTCCAGCAACCTGGCTCACACTGGTAGCCCCGCCCTGCTGACTCCCTGAGGCCCCGCCCTGCCCCACCCAACTTGCAGGCCCACCCAAGCTGTTGGCACTTGCTTAACCATAGGATTGGCCTGACTTGGATCCTGCTTCAGGTTTTCCTAAATTTTTTCAAATGAGCAGCATCTGGTCTCAGCTAGCCCCATACCTCTCGTTAAGTAATACACAGAAACAAACACAGGGAGGCAGCCAAAATGAGGAGACAAAGAAACAGGTCCCAAATGAAAGAACAGAACAAAACCCCAAGAAAAGAACTAAGCGAAATGGAGATAAGCAACCTAACAGATGCTGAGTTCAAAATATTGCTTATAAGGATGCTCAATGAACTCAGTGAGGGCCTCAAGAGCATAAAAAAGAACCAGTCAGAAATGATCGATGCACAGTTAGAAACGAAGGAGGCTTTAACTGAAATAAAGAATAATTTACACAGCTTCAATACTAGAGTACGTAAATCCAAGGAGCAAACCATCGATTTGGAATATAAGGAAGCAAAAAATGCCCAATCAGAACAGCAAAAAGAAAAAAGAATCCAAAAAAATGAGGATAGTGTAAGGAGCCTCTGGGACAACCTCAAGTGTGCCAACATTCGCATCTTGGGGGTGCCAGAAGGAGAAGAGAGAGAACAAGAAATCAAAAACCTGTTTGAAACAATAATGGCAGAAAACTTTCCTAAGTTGGTGAAGGAAACAGACATACAAGTCCAGGAAGCACAGAGAGTCCCAAACAAGATGAACCCCAAGAGGCCCACACCAAGACACATCATCATCAAAATGCAAAAGGTTCAAGACAAAGAGAGAATCTTAAAAGCAGCAAGAGAAAGGCAGCTAGTTACCTACAAGGGAGTTCCCATAAGACTGTCAGCTGATTTCTCAAAAGAAACTTTGCAGACCAGAAGGGAGTGGCAAGAAATATTCAAAGTGATGGAAAGCAAGAACCTTCAACCAAGATTACTCTATCCTGCAAAGCTGTCATTTAGAATCGATGGCCATATAAAGACTTTCCCAGACAAGAAAAAGTTAGAGTTCTTCACCACCAAACCATTATTATATGAAATGATGAAGGGTCTTTTTGAAGAAAAAGATAAAATATATGAACAAACAAAATGGCAATGAATACATATCTATCAACAATGGAATCTACAAACAAAATGAACAGAGAGAACAGAAACATTCTCATAGATACAGAGAACATTTTGTTGGTTGCCAGTTGGGAGGGGGGGTTGGGGGAATGGGTGAAAAAGGTGAAGGGATTAAGAAGTACAAATTGGTTGCTAAACTGACAAACCTCAAAGGGAAAGGGGCTGGGGGGGTGGGAAGAAATAAACCAAAGAACTTATATGCATAACCAATGGACACAGACAATAGTGTGGGAAAAGGTGGGAGGGAGGCGGGAGTGGGGAGGAGGGAGTCAATGGGGAAAAAAATGTGGAACATCTATAATACATTCTACATTCAACAATAAAGATTAAAAAAAAAAAAAAGAATAATGTCACTGCCCCAATTTATGAACAGTTATCTAATGAACACTCTGTGTGAACAAAAGAGGTGGAAGTATTTGGGGCTATTTTGAAACCCCTCCATTCCTGCTTAATTCCTTCTTCAGTTCAGAGAGCTGCTCAGCTACTGACCCAGAGTGCCTACTCTCTCCCTTATCCCAGGACAAAGATACAAGAGCTACCGCACACTCAAAGGATGGAGTCAACAGCAGCACGGGGAACAGAAACGACAAAGACTCTGAAAGCAAACAGATCTGAGTTCAGATTCTGACTTTGCCACTTAACCGGATTTGAGAATTTGGGCAAGTTGCTTCCCTTCTGCATCTGTAAAACGGGATAAATAAGATAGTGAAGTCTGCCTCACTGGACAACTGGGGGAAAAATAGGATCTTTCTGACAAGTGCCTTGGCCAGGGTGTGCCGTATAATAGGTACTTGATGAATGTTAGTTCCCTTCGGAATTTACCCAAACACGTGTGTAGAGCCATCTGCTTTCCAGCCTGCTCTTGCCATTTGCTCCTAACCTCCCTGTTCCTTCTACGCTGAATCCGAAGGAGCCACTGGGTCCAGGATAAATGTGCTCTCTGATCTGATTTGCACCTGAACACAAATCTTCATCCCAAAAATGTGGTTTGGTGGCTTAAAAACTGGGCTGGGCTTAAGAACATTAAGAGTTTGAAGGGGGAAAAAAGCCATAAATAGCCCTGGCCGGATGGCTCAGCTAGATGGAGCATTGTCCCATACACCAAAGAGTTGTGGGTTTGATTCCCAATCAGGGCACATACCTAGGTTGTGGGTTCGATTACTGTTTGGGGCATGTGTAGGAGGCAAGCGATCAATGTTTCTCTCTCACACTGATGTCTCTGTCGGTCTGTCTGTCTCTCTCCCTCTCCCTTCCTCTGTTTAAACATATCCTCAGGTGAAACTAATTATTTTTAGAACTATCATTTACAGGGGATAGTGCAAACCAAGTTCCAAATACGTGGCTCCCAGCAAACTTGTGGATCACGAGCCTTTGGGAGGGAGAGGTAAATACATGTGCATGTATTTTACCAGTCATTTATGTGTGTGTGTTTATTCCAATCATTAAACAACAAACATATTTAACCATTTCCAACGACCTCCGGCCCATGCCCTCCAGGTCACTGAGCACCTGACCTTTCAGTTAATAACCTCAGGGTAAGAAGGCTTTCCAAACACGGAACTTCTTCCACAGTGCAAGGCTGAAGCTTGGAGCTGGCAAACCTCTAGTTTCTTCAATGAAGACGCAGAGTTAAGAAATTTTATTTGACCATTAGCACGCTGAAATTTTCCCTCTATTCACAAAATTGACCAAGTTGAGAAGAAAGCATGGTGTGTGTTTCTTTGACTTGCTATCCATGCAATTCATATGCCTTCTGGAGGAAAAAAAATATCACTGAGAGGCCAAGTGGGGCAGTGACAGAGCCCAAGGAGTCAGACAGACCTGGGGTCAAATCCTGTGTCTGACATGAACAGCTTCTGCAGTGGGGGCAGGAAGTTTCACCTTGGGCTTCAGGTCCTCAACCTTAAAATGGGAATAATAATTCCTACTTTACAGAGTATTGAAAGAATTAAAGATATTGACAAAAACACCTAGTATATAATAAGTACTTGAGAAATGGAGGGAATGGGGGAATAAATGGTGATGAAAAAGAATTTAAAAGAGAAGACTACTTTCATCATCAATGGAATCTAAAGTCAAATTGGCAATTTGGTGTGAAGAAAATCAGCTGATCAAGAACTGCATTTCAAAAACCAATCAAATGGGGACTTCCGGTCAGCATGGTTGTACAGGTAAATGTGGTATTCACCTCCTCTCACAACCACATCAAAATTACAACTAAACTACAGAACAGCCATCATTCAGAACCTCCTGAAACTGATCCAAATGGAAGTCCTACAACTACGGAATTAAAAAAGAAGCCACATGGAGACTGGTAGGAGGAGCAGAGATGCAGGCGGGTATGTTTTATCTGCACACATGTGGCAGATAAAAATCGAGAGGATACCTCAGCTATGAAGGTCCTCCCTGAGGAGTGAGGGGTCCCCTTCCCACACCAGGCCCCCAGCTCAGGGTTCCAGTGCCAGGAAGAGAAGGTCCCCATCACTTCTGGCTGTAAAAACCAGTGGTAATTGAGACTGAGGGAGGCTGCAACTGCTGGAGCCCCAGGCAGTTCCTCATAGAGGGCCAATGCACAGACTTACCTGGACTCCCTCCCTCCAGGCTCCAGCATGGGGGAGGCAGCTTGAAACGCAACAGAGACAAACAGGGAAGAACTGAGTTGTTTGGAATTGGGCCAAGAGCTGGAGGGGCAGCTTTCTCCTGAGCAGATGTGCTGGCGGAGGTTGTTGTTCTTTAGGTGAGCCCTTCCCTGGGGCTGCAGACCAGGGCCATATCTGGGACTCCTGCAACCTGGCTCACACTGTTGCCCCACCCTAGTGATTTCCTGAGGCCCTGCCCCACCCAAATTTCAGGCCCACCCAAGCTGTTTCCAGTGGCTTTACCATAGCATTGACCTGTCTTGGATCCTGCTTCAGATTTCCCTAAATGCTCTCAGATAAACAGCATCTGGCCTCAGTAAGCCCATACCTCTCACTACGTGCCCCAGGCCTGGCAGTAGAAGTGCCAGCCTTGGTTCACAGCTTGACTTTACTTGAGTACCTCCAAGCCCAGCACAAGAAGCAGCCATCTGCGGACTGCTTTGTAGCTTATGCCTGGTGGCCCTGGGTAGAACACAGGCAGTGGCTGACCTTGCCCCAGAGCCAGCACACCCAGTGGACAGCTTCAGAACACTGCGAAGCACCACCACCCAACCACCTCTACAGGTGACACATTCAAGGAATGGACTCAGTGGGTACCAGAGCCCTGCTGAAGTAAGTTTTGCTCTGTGGGTTATGTACCTGCATAGCTGATCCTCCAAGGTAGTCAGTGGTCAGTGGGCATAGCCAGTCCTTACAGCTAATCAGCCTGAGTAAGTCTCTCCCATTGATGCACCAACAGCAATCAAGACTCAATTATAACAGAAGGGTGTACAGACCACATGAGGAGTGCACCTCAAGGGCCCAGCTGGGGTGATCAGGGAGGCTGTGCCACTGGACCCTATAGGACACCTAACTATAATAGGCCACCCTAGTAAGCCTAGGAGACATAGCAACTCTACCTAATACATAGAAACAATCACAAGGAGGCAGCCAAAATGAGGAGACAAAGAAACATGTCCCAAATGAAAGAACAGGACAAAACTCCAGGAAAATAAGTAAATGAGATGAAGATAAGCGATCAATCTGATTCAGAGTTCAAAACACTGCTCATAAGGATGCTCAAAAAAGTTAGTGAGCACTTCAAAGAAGTTAATGAGAACTTCAAGGAACTTAAGAAAAACTCCAAGGAACTTAGTGAGAACATCAACAACATAAAAAAAGACCAGTCAGGATTGAAGGGAGCACTAACTGAAATAAAGAATAATTTACAGGGAATCAATAGTAGAGCAGGTAAAGACAAAAAGCAAACCATCAATGTGGAACATAAGGAAGCAAAAAACACCCAATCAGAATAGCGAAAAGTAAAAAGAATCCAAAAAAATGAGGATAGTGTAAGGAATCTCTGGGACAACTTCAAGAGTACCAACAGTTGCATCATTGGGGTGCCAGACGGAGAAGAGAGAGAGCAAGAAATTGAAAACCTGTTTGAAAAAATAATGTCAGAAAACTTCCCTAACCTGGTGAAGGAACAGACATACAAGTCCAGGAAGCACAGAGAGTCCCAAACAAGATGAATCCCAAGAGGCCAACACCAAGATACATCATAATAAAAATGCAAAAGGTTCAAGACAAAGAGAGAATCTTAAAAGCAGTGAGAAAAAGGCAGTTAGTTACCTACAAGTCATAAGACTGTCAGCCAATTTCTCAAAAGAAACTTTGCAGGCCAGAAGGGAGTGGAAAGAAACATTCAAAGTGATGAAAAGCAAGGACCTACAACCAACATTACTCTATCCTGCAAAGCTATCATTTGGAATTGATGGACAGTTTCCCACACAAAAAAAAGTTAACGGAGTTCATCACTACCAAAGCAGTATTATATGAAATGTTGAAGGGTCTCCTTGAAGATCAAAAATATAAACAATAAAATGGCAATAATTACATATTGATTAACAATTGAATCTACAAACCAAATGAACAAGCAGAACAGAAACAGACTCATAGATACAGAGAACTTTTTGTTGATTGCCAGATGGGAGAGGGGTTAGGGGAATGAGTGAAAAAAGTGAAGGGATTAAGAAGTACAAATTGGTTGTTAGATTGATGAACCTCAAAGGAAAGGGGGAAGGAGTGGGGAAAGAGATAAACCAAAGAACTTATATATGTATCTATGCATAACCAATGGACACAGACAATAGTGTGGGGAAGGTAGAAGAGGGGTGGGAGCAGGGAGGAGGGGTCAACGGGGGCACGAATGGGGGACATCTGTAATACATTCAACAATAAAGATAAGTTAAAAAAATCAGATTAATGTCAAGCATCAGGCTAAAGACTTATTCAGTTTTTTTGTTTTTTTGTTTTTTTAGCTATTCCTGCATTTTGGATTTACTCAGAAAAATATAGAGTTGCAATTTCTGGTTAAAATGGAATCTTCTTATAGATCAATTTTATTACTGTGAGCAGTCTATTTTTTTCTTGAAAATACTTTTCAAGAAAAATAAAGATATTTTTAAAAATTAATTATACTGCCCTGGCCAGTTTGGCTTAGCGGTTGAGCGTCGGCCTGCGGACCAGAGAGTCCTGGGTTCGGTTCCCACCTAGGGGCACGTACCACAAAAAAAAATTAATTATACTGCTCTAGGAAATATGTAGAGATGGAAGTCAATATAAGGTGGAGTAGATTTTTTTAAAAAATGGTGATCAATTTCTGCAATCCTTGTATGCATTTTTCATTGTAGTATGATTTATTTCTCGACCTGTTGACTCTAAGTGTGGCTGTGTGATTCACTTTAACTAGCAGATCAATAGCAAATGTGATATAGACAGAGGCACACTGGACCTGCCCTCTCTTGCTTCCCTGAGAGAAGCACATGAAGAAGCTCGGGTTAGCCAGTACAGGATGAGAAGTCACATGGAGTAGTAGCAGGATTTCTCAGGTGGTAACAAGCACCAAATTTCAGACACATGAGTGAAACCATTTTGGACCATCCAGCCTCAGCTGAGCTACCAGATAGTTGCAGCCATAAGAATGACCCCAAATGAAATCAACAGATGAACCATCCAGCTGAGCCCAGCCCAAATTGCTGACCCACAGAATCATGAACAAGGAAATGGTTGTTGTTTCAAACCAGTTTGGGGATAGTTTTTTATGCACAAAAGATAACTGATGCACAAAGTCTTTAACAGGCAGTTCTGTGGGTGGCTGCTGAAATTTCTAGGTATTATCCTTTGGGTCACAGGTGTGGGCTGCCAGCAGCACTGCTCCCTTGGCCACAGTTGCTTGGTCAAGGTGAACCCTGTCTGAGGCATGACCAGTCATATTCCCTCTCATATTATGTCATTGCCCTAGATGGCTGGGCCAATAATTGTCATTGCTGAGGCTTCTAGGGTTGCCCAGGTTCTGCTCATCTCGAGGCCTGGTTGTTCTACTATTCCTCAGATCTGATGAACTTCCCTGGTATCTTTCAGATCAATTCCATTTCTCTTCAGATGTCTAGAGTTGGTTTCTGTTGCTTGTACACCCAAAATTCTTAATAAATAAAAGTCCCCTTCAAAGAGTTTGACCTTCCAGATGAGGAAAGGGTAGCTGGTATGTTTGAATGTGCCTTATGCACAGAGCACCATGTTGGCCTCGACAGAGGAAGAAAGAGTGAAGGGGAGGCACTAGCCTTACCCTCAGGGAGTTTCCAATGTAAGACTCCTCCTGACTCAATTTTCTGCCTGCTCTTTTCCTTGATTTGCAGACCTGGCAACTAAAGAGAGTTCTACCAAGTCAGTATGACTGAATTATTTCTAATTAACTTGAATTTTAAGATCATGTGTCTTTCTTGCCTCTGCCTGGAAAACCCACAAGCCAATCAGATTCTTCACTACTTGCCTAAGGCCATTCAGATCCTTAAAAGATTAACTAAAAGCCACTTCTCCTTCTAAGTAACCCACAGTCCAAAAGGGATTTAATGTTTTTTCTTGTGACCTTTAAGAAGACTTATTTAATAAATGGTTATAGTTTTACACCACTAAGTTTTAGGTGGCATGGTACATGCAAAAGCTAAGTGGCACAGTTATTTTGAGCAGAAAAGGGATGTATTAAAAGGCTGTATCCTCTAAAAAGCCAGGGCACTGTGAGGCTTAGAGGCCCTACCTAGAATCACATCACAGAACCGGCCTGGCCAGAACCACTGCATCTGCTGCTATGGACACTAGCACCATGACCCTGGACCCTGGTAGCTGCCACTGAGACCACTGTTCTCAGGAAACTAATAGAGCTATTACTGCTGCCACCTGTCCCAAAATTAGGTCACATACAGGCAAGATATTCTACAAAATAAGTAACACACACAAAGACAAGGGCACTGAGCCAACAAGGCAGGAGGAAGAAAGAGTGGGCCAGGGCCCAGGAAGCCCCCAATGTTGCTAGACATTAACCCTTTAGCAGCTGAATGGGGGAGGTTTAACACAGGGATCCTGGAGCAGGAGACAGGGCACTTGGGCAAATATATCTTTACCAACCATTACAGAGCATTTCAGTGTTTGAACAACTAATAATATAATATCAGTGCATACAACTTTCCCGTACAAACTTAGTCACTGGTAAGGAGACTAGCGTTGCATGCTTCGCTTAGATTAATCAAAAGCCAACCCCACCTTGGTGAACTGGGGTTGTCACTTCTTCTGGGCACACAGCCATTCAGTGAGTGAACAAAGAAATAAAATCAGGATCTGCCAGTAAAGAAGACAGTGATGAGGGAAGGTGAATTAGCATAAATAATCAATAGTGTCTGCGATACACCCCTCAATCTACTCCCCAGTGATAAGACGGGGTGGGGGACACAGGACAGGGTACCTCAAGGCCCAAGTGGTTAAGCATTAGTGTACCTTGCAACATAGCAAGGGTCACAGAGGGCCAGGGTCACGACTGTCCCGGTCTATCTGCACCGAGTGCTTTCCAGGATATGAAACTTTCCACGCAGAAACCGACAAAGCCAGGGACACACAGGACAGATTGGTCATCCTGTGGCAAGACCAATTAGTCCCTGATCTGCATGATGCTACTTAAGAGGAGCCAGAAAGGCCAAGTGTCGCCCAAGATCACACTGCTACTTCATCCATCCCTTTACTTCTATTGGTCACACATTCAATATCTCTTAAGTGGTACAATCCTGTGACATGGCTATCGTTCTACAGTTAAAGATGTAGTCATAATATACATTAATAATAATAATAACAACAGTCTTTACCAAATGCCTATCATCTATCCAGCACAGTTCTAGGCACTTCATACATATGAATCTATTTAATCTTTACTATAGTCACAGGAAAGAGATACCAATATTATTCCCATTTCACAGATAAACTGACTGTGTTATAGTTACTAAGTGGCAGGACCAGGACATCTTGGGCAGTCAGGCTCCAGTGCATATGTCCTTTGTCATACACTGTACTGTCTAGTACTCATCTTAGGGTGCATGGCCTGGTTGCATTCCAGCCCAAATCCATCCACTGCAAAACCAACAGATCCCACCCGGGCCCCGCACTCCGGATAAAATAGCCCATCTGGCTGACATGTCTCATTGAAGAGGGACAGAGAGGGAGATGAATAAGGTCACAGCTATGTTGCATCTGGGTTGAACTTCTGTTCAAGAGATTAATTTGGGGGGCACTGTGCCATGGTGAGTGTGATGGTATGGATTAGACAGACCTGTGACATGGTGCATTACGTCACCGTACCTCAGCTCCCACAGGTACAAAACTGGGAATCTGGACCAAACCATGGTCAAGGTCCTGTCTAGGACTCAGGGAATCCCATCCACCTAGCAATTTCAACTCAACGGAAATAACTGAGGTTAGGAATAACAAGGCACCATAAAACATGAAAAAAACATCAAATTAACCAAAAGCAACAGTAACATCATTTCTCTCCTTTTTTCCTTTGGTCATTTGTTTTCTAGGCTGCTCATATATAACAATCAGGCCTAAGATTTCAGGATAAGCTGAGGAGAAACAAGAAGTAAGAAAGGTTATTTCTTGTTTGTCTTTACAGATCTTCTTTACAATCAAAGCACTGCGGAACCTTCCCCCCAAAATAAAAGGGGGGGGCTTGTGTCTGCACTTTTTCCCCTTAGAGGGAATGTTGACTTTCAAGTCCTCTTCATCTTGACACTTTCACTTCCTTAGCTACAAGGTGAAGTAACCACCCGGCTTTGTGCAAGAGCTTCCTACGGCGTTTCATGACTCTGGAGCCTCTGAGAAGAACCCACATTGTGAGCTCGTCTTCAAGATGATCGGACTGCTCTCACCCGCATTGTTGAGGTGAGTGAGCCCTCTAACACATTCTCTATGTCACATTGCCATGAAAATACTGAATATGCCTTAGTTCGTGATTTATGAATAAGTAATTTGCTCTTGGCCACTGCCGCTTCATGGTGTAATAAGCTAACCATCTCCTCCACCACTTCAGTCTCTGCCAGACTGTTCTGGTCGCAGGGCCTCCTCTCTGCTGAGGCCTCAGATCACCCAGCAGAAGACTGGGCAGGCTTCCTGGAGGAGGCTTCTATTCCACTAGCAAGGCGCTCTCCCTTCCCGGGGGCCAACAATACTGCTTTTCCTTAGGAACCCGCACATCTCCTCATGTTTTCCTAACTCAATACTTTCTTTCACTTACTCTTGCAGAGAAACACAAAGGGTGTTCTAGAATCGAAGTATCTATGTTCCCTTTAGATATTTTAAATTTTAGATGTTTCTTTTTTAATAAGCTCCTCCAGAAATACATCTGCTCATAGGTAATACTAATCAAATTAGTTGCTTATCTGAAAGAAGCCTGCTTTTTCTCAGCATGATGCTGGGTTCTGAAGGTGATGCAGAAGGGCCTGTAACATACTTGCTGTCCTCAAAAACGCAATCTAATTGGGAGACCAGAGTAGCATTCATTCTTTCATACAGGCATTCAGTGCACAGTTATCGAGGACCTACTGTATACTAGGTATTTGGGAAACCATACAAGTGGTTCTGAGCTCTGACCCCAGGGCAGGGGTCGGGGAATGGAGTTATGACAAAAGGCCACATGTCCCGCATGCCACAAGCATTGCCTGCAAATATTCATTCTCTTCTTATTCATGCTTTCATTTGACAAATATTTACGGAGTGTTTATAAACATGCCTGGTGGGATAATGTCTCAGTCATGTCTGCGTATTTTCCCAAAGCATTTGGATGCAGCCATGACTGATGAAGTACGAGGCCATTTAAAAGTTTTGCTGTTTGTAATGTCCTTTTGTCATTGCGCATTTTCACAGTCAGTGGATGCAGAAGTTCATTATCATCGTGGAACTACACAAAAAGATTTAACATGTAAAAAATGTGCTCTTACTCTGAAAATGTGGGGGCTTCTACAGGAAAAGGCGAATGCAGGGTCTGTAACAACACCAGAAGGGGTGGGGCTTCGTAGGAGAACAGCCAAGGAGTCTACAGGTCAAAAAACACACGAGGAGAAGCACCAATACTGTAGTTAACCAACCTTAGCTATGGTATGAAAAGGACATTGCTCGAAATAAACCACATAAGTTCTTTCTTTTAAAATAATGTAATGACAAATGAAATTATTTTATATAATGATTATATATTATACATGATAAATATTCAATAAATCCAGCCCTGGATGGTTTGGCTCAGCAGTTAGAGCGTTGGCCATGGACCAAAGGGTCACGGGTACATCCCTGGGTTGCAGGTTCAATCCCCTGGCCCAGTTGGGGTCGTGCAGGAGGTAGCCAAACAATGTGTCTCTCTCACATGTTTCTCTCTCTCTCTCCCTCCCTCTCTTCCATTCTATCTAAAAGTCAATGGGAAAATATCCTTTGGTAAGGATTAATTAATAAATAAATAAACAAATAAACAGATAAATTCAGACTATCCAAATCTTAGCCTTATTGAACAATCCTAATTATTTAACTTCAATTCTATAGTTTAGGTTTTGCAAAAGCAAATATACTGTGATCTTCTGTGTTCATGGTTCTTCCTACTTTTCCAAGAGCTTTCTCTACACATCATTTGACTGAACATCATCAAAACTATGAGTGTGGAAAGGACAGGAATTACTATCCCCATTTCAAGATAGAGTTAGTGTGCTTAAGAATAGGCAATGAATTGTACAGATACAAGATGGACAAGGGCTAACTAGGTAAAGTGGTCAGGAAAATGGATTATGAATAACCATAAAATGATCCTGGGATGTTCAATCTGGAATTTAGGGAGGAGGAAGTAAGTTAGAACCCCATTTTTCTACTGGCCATCATTTGACTTCTAACTAAGAATACCATGCTCACTTTAAATGCCAATCTTTTAATTTTTTATATTTTTAGAAATGTTTTATTTTATTTTATTTTTTTGTTAATCCTCACCCGAGGTTTTCCCATTGATTTTTAGATAAAGTGAAAGGGGGAGAGAGAGACACACATCAGCTGGTTTCCTCCCACACAACCCCGACTGGGGCTGGGGATCGAACCTACAACCCAGGTAAGTGGCCTTGACCGGGAATCAAACCTGTGACCCTTCAGTCAGCAGGCTGACTCTCTAATCACTAAGCCAAAGTGGCCAGGGCAATGCCAATCTTCTAAAATATAAGTACAGGCATGTTAATAAGACCCTGGGGAAAAAAAGCAACAAAAAACATTTTTGAAAGACTGGAAAATAAAGTGTAGAAAAGAAAGTCCAAGAAGTAGAATGAAGCACAATAGGAAAGCATAAGGGCAACTGAGTGAGGCTGGAGTTGGCCGAATGGGATTCCACTAACCAGTAATTCTGTTGACCGTACTTTCATAGAACAATAATTCATGTGGCCCCAACAATCCTGAAGATTAAAGTACATGGGAT
Organism: Molossus molossus; assembly: GCF_014108415.1. Taxonomy (NCBI): domain Eukaryota; kingdom Metazoa; phylum Chordata; class Mammalia; order Chiroptera; family Molossidae; genus Molossus; species Molossus molossus. The sequence goes on from NW_023425344.1 coordinate 17,980,703, forward strand.
CTCATTTTGAGTGATGTCTATTTAAGTGGAAGGCAGCACCGTCAAAAGAACAGGTTTGGGTTTGATTTTGCCTTCATGAAACATACATTAGCCATCAGACAACTACTTAATACTTAATCCCTCTGGACTTTGATTTATTCCAGCTCTAAACTGAGTATGATAATACTTTCCTTGCACCATGGTTTCAAAGATTCAAGGTGTTATATGCAAAGTACCCGCCAAGGTACGCAGGATATAGCAGACACTCAGGCAGGGGGAGCTGGTGTGTCCGGTAATGTGAGGAGCTGCTAAATTAATGTGTTCTCGTGGCCTGAGCACTAGACTTTGAGTCAAAAGACGTGGGTTTGGGTCCTGACTCTTCCCTTTAGTAACTGTAGGTAAGATATCTGTTGAAGGTATTTAGATTTATTCATCCTGAATCTCTTCACTGTAAAATTGAGTACAGTTTCCCTTCCAATTTTTAGCTTGAGGTTCAAATGAAATGGTGCATGTCAAAGAGCTCTGAAACATAAATATCAAGTAGAATATCATTGCTTCGAAGTCTTTGAAAACGAATCGTCTAGGTTGAAACAGACACGTCATTGTATGTGTACAAAAGTGCCACTGTAACAGGAACACAGGGTAAAATTCTATTCATATTTTTCAGAAGTCCTAATAACAATAACAAAAAAAACCCCTCAAATTACAGGAAATTTTTAGTTACATAAGGGGAAATTTCTCAATTTTAAGGACAAGGAAACATTCGAAAAGGCTCATAAGGATCATGATGAACTGTCCTTCCCTGAGGTGATATCATCAAGGATGAACAGCCATCTGCCCTGATTAGTTTATCAGAGAATCAGAGTCCTAAAGCAAGGGGAGGGGGGGGGGGGGGTTGGTGGTGGCGGGGGGGGGGGGGAGCAGAGATAGTTTAGCCCACCTGCCTTGTTTGACAGAAGAGGAAACTGAGGCCCAGAGACAAGGATACCACTGCGGGGGGCCTGAGTGGCAAGCCTGCCACCTGCCTGGGCCTCGGCTTCTGCTCAGTGTTTTCCATGACTACACTGTTTACTTCTGCTGAAATGCATACCCCACTGGCTTAAAAACCTCTGCATCGGGCAAGCGGGAAGGACTGGAGAATCTGCTAAGCTAGAGGATAAATTTGCCCTAGAATGTTTCAGCATAAGGCTGGAGGGCAGTGAGGGACTGGAAGTCGACATGTTGGAGTTCCTCCCATGCTTATACATTTATGATATCATCTAGGAAACATTTAAACAACATAGATGGAACTAAATGTCTTGCCAGGTGGTAGCCTGTGATATATACAGACAGCCCCTGACTCACAAAGAAAGACTACAGAGGTCCCATACATACCAACAGCTGCCGTCTGCCCGGCCCCCACCACCTTGCAGCTGCCATGGGCTGTGTGAAAAAATTAAAAAAGAAAGAAAGGGGATAGAAAAAAAACTTGGACCACTTGCAGAATCGGCACATTGAAAGGCAGAGGAAAGGAATAAGCTGTGGAAGCAGGAACAGCTCAAGGGAACGGACTCAGGCTGAATTCAGCCCCAGGTGATCTGAAGCAGCCCCTGCTCTCTTTTCCTGGGATCATGTCCTCCTGGCAAGGACTGTCCTCTCCCATCCACGCTGCCAGGAACTTTACCAATGTAGCATTATGTCTCAAACCCTTTTTTGAAGGAAGGCAGGGAACAAATAATAATTAATTTACTATTAGAAACCTTTTAATAGTAATTAATAATGAGTACCTGCCTCGTGGGGTTCTTGTGAAGATAAAGTGAATCAATAAATAAAAAGTTCTTAGAACTGTGCCCAATATGTGATATATACTGACAAGTATAATAAAACTATTAGCTTTCTTTATAACTACGATTATTCCCATTTCACAGATGAGAGAACTGAGGTTTATGGAGGGTACTCTACCTAGGCCACATAACTTAGAGTTAGAACCAGGATTCAAATTGAGATCTATCTCCAAATCCTGTATTTTTAACTATTGTGATATAAACAGTCATATGCTTGGCATTGGGGGCTAGGGGAGTAGGTGAAGGTGGAGGGAGATTAGGGCAATCATTCACACATTAGCAAGAATTCATTCAATCAGATTCTTTTTCTACTAAGAATCACCTGAGTTGGGCTACATTCATCAAATGAGAGCTTCTACTAGTGAGGCGGGCCAATAGGCTATTTGGGGTAAGAGCAGGGAAGACCTGAGCAAGGGGTCACACCTGGATATTGAGTAGAAAGCTTAGAGACAATGATACCCTTGGATGGCAGTTGTAGACAAAGGGAGTCAAAAATGAACTCTGACCGTGTGAAATTTTATCTAGGTCTGACCCTATGCCCACAGTTCCAGACAACTTAATGGTAGACTACAAGATAGCTTAAAGGCTGGTTGGCAGCATTCCACTTCTACTTCATGTGTAATGTATTTCTTTGGGGAAATGTGTGCTGAGTTCCAAACAAATGATTTGTCATTTAATACAATGAATGTATACTTTGTGCCTCCACGGCCCGGGCACTCTGCTAAGTGCTGGGAATACCAAAGTAAATAAATGTAAGGCAAAGTCCCTGCCCTTGAGCGGCCTGCAGCCCTGTGGGCAGAGATGTAAGGCACTGAGAGACTGTGCGGAGTGCAGCAGGAGAGGTCTGTGTGAAGCACCTCGGAGCACAGAGGAAGGGGTGGGGAGGTTGCCTTTAAACAGCTTTTGGAACCCAACCCCTGTGCAGGTTGGGAACTGCACGGGATGCGTTAGAACTTACAGGAAGAGCGCACTTTCCACTTAGTGCGGAATGAACTCATTCTTCAACAGCACTGTTTTCTCCTTTTTCCCTGGCAAGTGGTGGAAACAATGCCTATGTGTTTTTCTAAGAGGTTAGAGAGGTGATTGCATGGACTCTGAACTCAAGACTGTTGTAATTTGAGTCGGACTTTCGTTTACTAGCAAGATAAGCTTTTCTTTACCTCTCTCGGTCTCCGTTTCTTTATCTGTAAAATGGGGCCAATGAAAAGACCTTCTTATAGAATTCCCGGGAAGACTTTGAGCTAATGCGTGCAAAGTCCAGTGCCCCAAAGGGAGAAAACGCCTCACTCAAACTGGACTGTAGACAGGAACCCCAGCTCCAAAGAACTCCGTGAGGAAGAGCTGTGTCTCCGAAAGAGTTTTAAGTGACACACAGATAAGCATTTTAAAATTGTAACAGCATTTTTTTTTCACATACCAGAAAGGAAATAAATATATATATAGCACATCAAACCCTAGATTTTAAAAATAGTATCCCTTAGGATGAATAAAAACATTAGAAAGTAAATTTACTTAGAGAAAAGTATTTAGTAAATAACAATCAGATGTTTACATCTTCTCTTCCAAAATAAAAGTGACAAGCTGACTATGATACTTAAGGGGAGACTAGAACAGTAGAGGTATCACTTTAAATTTTTCTTCTTTTTTTTTTTTTCTTCTTCTTTTTTTGGAATGGGCATGGCTTGAAATAGTTTTTTTCTTAACTTTAAATATATATGAAAATAGAGATTACTTTTAAAAGGGGGGCGATATGGAGAAAAACATGACAAGTAAGAAATGTAGCAATGATAGTTTTCCTTCATGTGTTTTCTCACTGTAATGAAATTCAAAACTCTCATCTCTGACTCTGGATAAAGGCACTGGTTTCTAATGCCCGAACTAAAGGGAAAATGCAGCTGAACAGCAGAAAAGAATGCCTTCTGCATGCCCGCGCTTTCTTGGCCCGATTTCCATCCTGGTGGAAAAAATTCCCTGAAGTCGACGACAGCTGAGCTCCTCGCCTGGGATTCAGATGATCAGAAAAGGAAAAGTATACCCTGAGCTTAGGTTCTGGGGGCACCCGAGCAGCCTGTGGTGCACACAAAGGCCAGAGAGTGGACCTGGCACCTGTCTACCTCCACCCCACAAGCCGGGAGGATCCAGTGAGACACAAGGAAGGAGCAGGACAGGCCTGGGACAGCACACATCCTGGGTTTCCCCTAAGTTGTAGTACGGTCTCTGGGGCACTAGTCACCCTTACCCCTTCTTTGTAAAAAACTACCTCCAGGAAAGTCCCTCCATCTAACACAACAGTTGACCTTTGAAGCCCATGGAATGGTGATGCCTGTATGGGAATTGTCTGTGGTTGGTACCCCCACCTGGGCTCCTCCTAGGCCTGTGGTGTCACCCACACTGACGGGCTCCTATAGGGCAGTATGTTAAAAGCGCATGAGACCAGGGACACTATTTGCTAGGGTCCTTAAAGTGTCCCTTACACAGAGGTTTAGCTCCTACCAGCCTGTGTGTCTTGGGTTCTCTTACTCCTCCTGTGGCGTGTCTTCCCCTAGGCAGCCTCCCCTCCCCTCTGCCCATTTGGTCAGAGTCCTCATCCCTCTTTCCTGAAAGAGGCAAGCAACTAGTCACTTCATGGGACCCACCCTGGGAGAGCACTCACTGAGCCATGGGCAAGGACTTTCAGATAAATTCCTTTATTTCAGCCTCAAGAACTGGATTATCAGGTACACCCAGTTAAATTGGAATGTCAGATAAACAATGACAAAAATTTCAGTATCCGTATATCACATGCAATATTTAGGACATACTTATACTAAAAAGTTATTTTTGTTTGTCTGATATTCCAATTTAACTGGGGGGAGGGCATCTGTGTTTTTATTTGCTAAATCCAACAACCCTACTCAAGAACAACTCCATGAGGGTGGCGTAGTTATTCCTGTTTTAGAGACTAAGTGACTTGCCCGAAGCCACAATGCTTGTGAGTGACAGAGTAGAGATAAGATTTTCAACCCAGACCCACTGATTTCAAGAGCGATACAGGTTCCAGGACACCACACAGGGATCTAAGCCTTAAAGGAAAAGGATACATGGTATGCAACTGGAGGAAGCTGGGCATTCTCCAAGGAGTTTGGGCGGATTCTTGGATGCCTTCTTCAAAATGTAGGTACTCACGCAGTAAATAATTGGTGGATGTGAATGAATTATCACCATGCTTGTTAGCTAAAAGACGGCTCCTTTCCTATAAACATTCTTAAGAAAAGACTGGTTCCTCACTCCTAGCTGAGGTCCCCCTTTGACACTATCCTTTAACGCTTGAAGAGCACTTCACAGTGGTGGATGAGGTAATGGGACACAGCTCCAAGGGAAGCTTTGAGTCATGTTACCTCCATTTAACACATGGAGGAAACCCACAGGACCGGAGGAATTCGCTGGCCCAAGGAATAAGCCAGACTTCTCTGGGCTGGACAGTCTTCAGAGCTCAGCGTGGACAGCCTAGTCACCTTGCTTGAACTAGGCTACCTCACCAGAACTTGAAAATACCTATGTGCACTTTAGTCAACAGTTTTGGGGGAGCAAAGGAGGTGGGGATGGGAAGAAGAAAGGGGTGTCCTGCTACAACTCGATCTCCCCCGAAGATGGGATCAGTCAGTAGATACGAGTTCCTTCAGCCTGGTTCCCCTCTTCAATCTGTGAAGCTCTATGAATCTGCACGCAGGGGTCTGGCTGGCACACATGCAGTTCACAGATACCCACAATCCTCCAGGTCCCAAGGGAAACTGCTGTGGCTCTGGCGAGCCGGGAACATCGTAAGTCTCAGCCCTTCCCTCCAGATCCGCACTGAGAAGCCTCGGGAGGGTGGCGAGTAGTGAGGGCTAGGAGACTGGTATCAAAAGAAAGTGTGGAACCAAAACTGCCACCACCTGGATAGTTGGCTGCCTTACAGTCATTTTATTTTCTGACAATCAGAGCAATAAATACTCATGGTAAAGAAGTTTGAAAATGCTGAAAAGTATAAAGAAACAATAAAACTACCCATAATGCCATCACACAGAGACATAACCTCTCTTAAAATTGAGATGTATTTCCTAAGGATCTCTGTCCATAAAGATAATTGCCCTCATACCTCATAGGTGACTTTTTTAAACCTGACAAATCATAAACACTTCTCTCACATCATTAAAAACTCTTCAAATAATCTCTATGATTTTGATGAATCTTTAATGGATGAACTGGAAATGGCCATCATTTATTTAATTATTCTGCTCTTCCTAAACATTTAAACTTTCCAATGTTTTCCCTGGTAGAAATGACATAGCAGTGAACATCTTCTTCACACACATTTTTATCAGGCCCTTGGCACCTGCTCCCTTATGTCTAAAATCTAATAAAATGGCATCTGATGTGACCCGAAGATACGTGTCTTATCATGTTTTCTGCTTCACCATACTCTTCAAAGAGCAGTATGTCTTCCAGAGGCCCACCAAGTAAACTAGTTGGAGAATCACTGGGATTGATTATAGAACGTGGTCAAATGAAGGGTGCTCCTGCTGAGCAGAAAGTCCAGCCCTGCCTTAGACTCAGGCCATGGTGAGAGAGAGAGAGAGGGAGAGGGAGAGAGAGAGAGAGAACACATCAGAAACAATTTTCGGAGAAACCACTACACAATATAATTCCGCCGGGAACATAACGATAAAAGTCCTCAGAACTATGCTGCTTGGTATTTTTACAGAACCATTGCTTGCTGATTTAGTTAATGATAATGTTGGGTTCCAAATTTCCTCTAAAAGGGAGTCTTAAGTGTTCTCAACTTGGACGGGCCAGCTTAAAAATAAATAAGTTATATAAGTTCAACTCTTGGAGGATCAGGTTTTGGAAGCCAAGGCTCGGAGGCAGGATTCAAGGGCCCGCCTCCCAGCCCATGGTCAGGCTTCCCGTGCTGCCTACAGGGTGGAGCCCGGCAGCGCTCCAGCTGCCCCTGAAACCCAGCTGCTACCTTGAGCACCGACACCCACCAAGAACACGTGCACTTCACGGTGCCTAGAACGCACTCAAGGTGCTTAGAAGACCATGAGGACAAAATAAAAAAGTAAGCGCAGCCACTGGTAGATAACGACAGACTTCTTCTCCTTGACTTTCTTACAGGGTTAGAGAAAGGCTGGATGGTATTATCTGAGAGCTGTCATCTTCCGTGAGAGCTGGCTGCATTTGGGTGGGAAGCAGTGATTACTATGCATTGCCCTTGGAAAGCTTTTACGGCTCCCCGAGTAAGAAAGATGTCAGATTCCCCAGTTACCAGTGTGGATGGAGCCCCACTTTGAGTCCAGCTGTGGGAGCCACTGTAAGGGGCAGAAGCCCAGTGCTCTGGTGGAGTCCAGAGTCCTTCTTGCACTCCCAGAGTAATGTGACTGAGTGAAATGTCACAAATGAGTCTGTTCATTTAAGTATTCACGCAACGTAATTATTAAGAGTTTAGTAAGTGGACGGTGCTGAGAGCCTAAGGGTTAAAAGATAAAGTACAGCAGGCCCTGTCTTCAAATTGCTGATTCTCACTGAGGAGAATAAACCTGTTCGCAAACAGGCAGAAACTGCTCCAGGCCATTACAAATGCGGCAGGGATCTGCACGGGCCAGGAAGACAACACAAAAGCACTCCGTTCTGGCCAGGGTCCGGCTTCGCCACACAGGCTCGGGGCGGCGAGAGCTTCAGATTTTCCAAAGCAGGAGAATGTGATTTTTCTGTAAAATATCCTGATTGTTTTCAAAGTTGGCTGAATTTTTCTTAACACCATGTAAACTAAACAAAACAGGCTTACAGGCTGGCTCAGGACAAGCCACCACTGAATCTCTGGTGCAGACGACGCTTGTTCATATGGATAGATATCTGCCTGATGGAAAAAAGCACTTGATACAAGCGATGTGTTTCATGTGATCACATTTTTCTTTCAAAACCACACATTTACCCATAGAAAAAAAGGCAAAAGGTGATACATCAAAATGTGAACAGTAAATATCCCAGATGGCAGGCTTATAAATGACTTTTCCTTCATTTTCCTGTTTGTAATGAAATTTTTGCAATGAGCATGCCTTACTTCAATAATCAGAATTTTTCAACAAAATTAAAATTTTTTATAAAAAGACCCAAGTGCTTTTAGATTAGGACAGATAAAAAGATTATGAAGGCTTTAAGAAATATGAAAAAGAATTAAATGAGAATAACAATTATTGAAAAATACTAAGAATAGTAATGTTTGAGTAATCAGACAATTCATGTACACTGGACATGTACAATGCCAGGGAGGAGAACACTCACGTGAGCTTTGCAGGCATTCTCTTACTTATTCCTCCAATGTCTCCGTATGGAGAGGAGGAGGCTTAGAGAAATTAAGTAACTTGCTTAAGGTCACACAGCTCATAAGTAGCAGAGCTAGAATTCAAAACCCAGGTCATCTTCCTCCAGAGGCTGTGTGTTCTCCTAACCTCAAAGAAGAGATTACTAGAAGCAAAGTGAATCGGGAAGGTCAGGGAGATGATGGTTTTTGATCTGGGCCTTGAAGACCCAGGAATAGTTCAACCCCTAAATAGAGGAAGGAAATAATATCACCAAAGGAAGAAAGACGATTCTGGGGTTGTAAAAAGAAGTCCTGATGGAGTGAGGTAAGTGCATTGGAGACATTCACGAGAGTCCTAAGTACTAAATGCCATACTAAGGAATTAGACCTCATTTATGGTCAGTAGGAGCCATTGATACTTCCCGTACCAGAGGAGATGCATGCCATTAGTGTGTCAGGGCTGGGGCTGCCATAACAACATACCTCAGACTGGGTGGCTTAAACAGCGAAAATTTATTTTCTCGCAGTTCTGGAGGTTAGAAGTCCAAGATCAAGGCATCAGAAGATTTGGTTTCTCCTGAGGACTCTCTCTTGGGTTTGTAGATGGCCACCTTCTGCTGTGTCCCCACATGACCCTTTATGTGGCGTCTTCCTCTTCTAATAAAGACACCAGTCGGATTAGATTAGAGACTGCTTAATGGCCTCGTTTTGACTTAATTTCCTCTTTAAAGGCCCTGTCTTTAAACACAGTTACATTCTGAGGTGCTGGAGATTAGGAGTTCAACATATAGACTGGGGGGAACACAGTTCAGCCCAAAATACATGATGATGCAAAAAGAGCCTTAAACTTGGAAAGTCAGAAGCCCTGAGTTTGAATGCTGCCACTATCACTTACTAGATGTGGACCTTAAACAGGACATTTAAGCATTTTGCCACTTGTTTATTTATTTATTTTTTTAAGCAGAATAAATCTACACTGAAGAGTTGTGGTAAGTCTCAAAAGAAATAATGCTTGTGGAAGTACTTTGTGAACAACAGGGCCCTATCCTGTAGTTAGATTTAGCAATGTGTCAATGTGTCAAGTTGGACTTACTCTGCGTGAAGTAAGGCCTCAAGTACTTGCTTCAGGAATAAATTAGCAGGACTGTGCTGGGGGGGGGGGGGCGGGGAGCAGGCAGAGCTTAACACCACTGGAACCCAAAGAATTTCATAAAAGCACATTTGATCAATCTGATTTTTAAAAAGACTTTTGCCAAATGTTCCTCATGTGTTTATGAACCAGCACTCAAAAGGGTTCAAAATAATTAGTGCAATGTTTTACACCCATTTCAAATATTTTAGGGCTCCTGACTACTTCAACCAAAAAAATGCATTTACATTTCAGTTCTAATCTATAACTCTGAATTAATAAACATTTGTTGAGTATCTATAATATGGAACATGCTGGAGTAGATGAGTTTCCCAGATCTCATTTCGCCCTCAAAACCATTCTGGTCTGGAAGCTGGCTCAGCATGACCACATAAACTGACCATTCTTCAGGGTGAAGGCCAAGGTACGGAATTGAACTCAAATGTTCTTAGTTCATTTGGGCTGCTATAACAAAATACGTCGACTGGGTCACTCAGAACAACAGAAGTGTGTGTCTCACAGTTCTGGAGGCTGGGAGTCCAAGGTCAAGGTGTCAGCAGGTATGATCTCTGGTGAGAACCTGCTTCCTTCTCTTTTCACGGTTAACTTTACATGGCAGAGGGGTGAGGGGCCTCTCTGGGAGTCTCTTTTACAAGGGCACTAATCCTATTCACCCTAATGGCCTAATCACCTCCCCAAATCCCCACCTTCTAATACCATCACCTGTTATGATCAATTTAACAGGAATTGGGGGGCATACATTCAGACCATGGCAACAATGTTATGTATTTTCCCCGGTACAAAAATAGCCCAACATGAACAATCACCATCTCTGCTTAGGAACCCTAAAAACTTGTCAGTGAAAAATGTGTTATTAATTATTGTTAAGATTTATCTCCTGATTTTCCTGTCGTCTCTGACTCCACAGGGCAGGCCCAGTATTAGCACAAGGTCATATCCAAAGAGGCACAGTCCAAATAGCCATAGGAGATTTAAAACAAATATTTAATCCGTGATTTGCATCTGTCAAGAGAAAAGGATCCAGTTCATCACCCCCTAGCACCACTTAGAAATCCCCAATTCTCCCATGCCCAATGGAGCAGCTGCTCATACTTCCCTCTACACCCTTAGATCACAAAGACTATCCTCTTCCTCCCTCTTCCCCTCAACCTCCCGACTTGTTATTGTTTAATTCCTTTTTACAGAACAGGGGAAGAGTTGGGGCCAGGGTCACGCCAATGACGTCTGCCCACCACATATAGACACGTCCCTCCAGTGCCACTCATGGCACCTGGCACAGGCACCGCTCTGCTAAAGCCAAGGCTGGATTTTCACTCCAGTTCCATCCCCTGATGCTCCCAAGAGCTCAGACAACTAGAAAGCAATTTACTCTTTGGAGGGGGAGAAAAAGGAGGCTTTGGGAAGTTTTTCTAACAGATTTAAGGCTAGTTAGTGGCAGAGCAGGAACTGGCTGATGCCCGCATCCGTCTTACCAGGTCTCGTAGCCTCTGAGGCTTTGATCCCTGTCACACCTCGGAGTGGGGATGGGCTCCCAGCTCTGAAGTGCCCTGGATGACATTAAGGACAATGAAATGTCCCAGAGTTGTCCAAAAGTAAGTTTAGCTTGCTAGAAAATATAGTAATAGATACTAATTCTATAAATGCTGGACTCTTTTTTAGATAGTTATGTTTGGGGGAGGGTGGAAATTGGTTTTTACAAGAAGGGGTTTGTATTTTTAAAGCAGTTTCCTTTTGCAAGGTGACGGACTTCCTTAGGTATTTTTCACCCTCAGAAGTTCTCGCAACCTTTTCGACACCCTCTGCCTGTGTCCAGCGGCAAACCAGTGGAAGCTTCTGGAAAGCCGTGGCAGGGGACGGCAGGAAAACAGCTTCTCCCCTCGACTGTGCTGTCTGGGTAATTTGTTTTCCTCATTGCTGTGAAGGAAACCGTAAGAGCTTTTGCCCACTCCCAGCCTCTGAAACTGGAGTTATAAGGTTGTATGAAGGAGGCCAGGAAAAATATTTCCTGGGGCAGTTTGATGCTTTTGAGGCCTTTTACTAGTGGCCTGCAATACTAATTACCAGCCATCCTATCTGAATAAGACATTTATATAATAATTCACGGCTGTGAAAGCCAGTGTCAATAAACAGGCCATTCAAATTCAATTCTATTGCATCTCAAAACTGGATTCTTTGGATCCTCACAGGCAAATCCAATCTACTTATAATCCAAGCAAGTATTGGGTACAGAAAAAGGAGCATGAACTATGAGGCATGTATGAACTATGAGGCAAGGTGGGGGGAAAGGAGTCTGATGGCACAGAGCATAGAATCATTTCTTTCTGCTCCCATACAAATATGTATCAACATATAAGAAGTCCTGCTTCTACTATTTATTGGCTGTGTGACTTTTAGCAAGTTACTTAATCTTTCTGTACCTCAGGTTCCTCATCTGTAAAATGGGAGTAATAATAGTGCCTACCTCACAGGGTTTCTGAGAGGCTTACATGAGCTAATATTTGTAAAACGATGATTAGAACAGTGCCTGGTACATAGTAAGTGCAAATACACTTGGAGAAACAGTCATGTGTCATCACATCAAGTAGAGTAATCTGCAGGTGAAGTTGGCCGATGACTACGCCCTGGGGATCGGATGCTTTCTTTCCTGGAGAGTAAGCCCGAATGGGACCCGCTGGGGTCAGGGCCCAGCAGCCCTTCAGAAACAAACCGGGGGGTGGCAGTGAGGTGCACGGGTCCAGGCCATTTGCTTTCACAGACCTGCTAATGTCCACTGAGAGACTAAGTCAGCCAAGTTCAAAATCTGATAGTCTCATGCTCCCTAAAAAGGAATTTCAAAAACTGGACCTCTGCCCACATTCTTAATATAACTAAACTTTAATTTACCATTTCAAATTCAGATTAAATAACTGCAAAGGATTCCCTATATATTATAAAATTGACATTATAAAAATTGACATTGGAAAAGAAAAACAGTTGGATCGCTATTTTAAACAAATCACATGGATTTATTTCCCAGGCAATATCCTAACAATTTGCCACCTACTATCATCCTTTTTTTTTTTTTTTTAAATCCTCACCCAAGGATATTTTTCCATTTTTCTTCAGAAAGAATGGGAGGGGGAGAGAGAGAGAAACATTGATGCAAGAGAGACACATCAATTGGTTGCCTCCCACACGACCCCAACCAGGACCCGGGATGAACTGCAATCAAGGTATGTGCCCTTGACTGCAATCAAACCTGCGACTCATTGGTCTGCGAGCCAATGCTCTAACTGCTGAGTCAAACCAGCCAGGGCTACTATCACCCATTTTAAACATATACAGACATGCATTTCTTTCATACTCAAATATTTTTTCCTCTGGCCATTAGGTTCTAAATGTAAAAAAACAAACAAACAAACAAACAAAAAAAACCTTCCACATTTAAGTATCACAAGTTATTAGCAACACAAAATTGATCCAAACATCATCAGTGTATTTTATATAATCATATTTAAAGCAGTGTTTACTGCATCTCGGTGAGATGAAGTTATTTTACTAGTTATATGTTCAAGAATGACTATTACTTACTATTACAAAGTGACAGGGTTTAGAGTCACTTCTATTCCTGTTTATCTTTTTCTTTTTTTTTTTTTATCCTCACCCAAGGACATTTTTTCATTTTTTTGTTCAGATAGAGCGGGAGGAAGAGAGAGAGAGAGAGAAATATCGACGTGAAAGGGACACATCGAGTGGCTGCCACCCACATGACCCAACCAGGGCTGGGGACAAACTGCAACCGAGGTACGTGCCCTTAGCGGGTACCGAACCCGGGTCTCTCTGGACCGCAGGCCAATGCTCTAACCGCTGAGCCAAACGGGCCAGAGCCTGTTTATCTTTTTCATAGATGTGACCACTAAGAACTTTTATTCAAATAAATACAGTGTGTAGATGAGAAGGAAAAAAGTTTTCCTAAAGTACTGACATTCAGTTCTTTGAACTTCTGAATTGTATGCTCAAAACAAAATATGATTCTTAAACATCTATTACTTTGATTAAGGTCTTCCTCCAATTTTGTTGAAAGCAAAATTTTAGAAACCATCTAACTTGAGAAAGGATTGATTATTCAGTCATTATTGTCCTATTCTGTGAAGTAGACCAAAAAGGCCAAAACTTTGAAGTTACTATATTTTACCTGTTATCCTTTCACTCAGAGGCACTTTGTTAAATTTATCTCTGTAGTTGAGCAAATCAAAATATTTATTTTCATACTTTTTGTAGAGTAGAGCTCCCTTAATGCTTTTATCTTGTTACATGCCATAACTAAAATTTTGTCAAAATCTTGGAGCTTCAGATTTGGCTCATTCAACTGATAAAAAATGTTCTATCATGTGATCTAATTGTCAAACCAATGAGCCAAGTTAAATGCATTTCTTGTTATTAAAAGTATTTTGTTATATTTTCAACAAAATATTCATTTTGGAGAATATTATAAAAGCCACTGGAAAACAGATTATAAAATGTATCATATGAAGTAGATTACTAAAAAGCAGCCAAGTTTACAACGATGTAGATCTGGTATAATTAATTTTCAATCAATGTAAAACAGAATTATAATGCTGTTTCTCATTACTTGATTTGCAATAAAATGGCATACTATTTTGCTAAAATTAATTATTTATGGAGCCAGCAATATGATAGAAAGCATGCTATTCTTTCCTTAAGCCGTCTGAATGTGTATCTCACTCTCATGTGTGGCTTTGGGAACAGTCTTTTTAAAATACGTCTAAAAATTAAAAATGATTTTATCAATTTCATTAGCCTTCAATGCTCAAACTTTTCTATTTAATAGGAAAACAATATATCTCTGTATGCTACTAAAACTAATCAGGCCGTACTTAAATAACTAAGTATTTATTCATAAGAGGTAGGAAATGTATACTGTTATAAAATCAGTTCAAGTACCTCATGGTAGTCCTAGAAAATATTCCAGTTACACCTATTAAACATTAACATTATTAATTAGCCTGGGCAGCTCAACTATTGTCAGGCACTTAAATCCTAGGAATGAGGAATCAGACTTTTCTTAAACATGCAAATTCCCCTAATACACACACACACCCACAGGTGTAGCCAATAATAACCAAATTCAACCACAGAAAAAGAGGATTATAGGATACCTACCTATCAGATAATAAGAGCCAATATTTAATGAGCACTTACTTACTATCACTGTTCAAAGTTATTGATATATACTAGCATTTATTTGGTCCTTACAGCAACTTTGTGAGGTGGGTCTGATTAACATCCCCACGACCAGAGGAAGAAATGTATACTTAGAGGCTATAGGACTGGCAGTTGGGGGAGGCACTGTGCAAACCAGGGTACTGGCCCCAGAGCTCAGGTTTAACACATTGTTTCACTGGCACAAGAGTCCATTTCTTATTACTTCCACTTCATAATATACACTAACATTCCATACTAACAGCCACTGTGGTTTCAGAACAGCGCCACCCCCCACCAAAGATATCCATGTCCTAATCTCCAGAACCTGTGAATACATGGCAGGGGGACTTTGCAGGTGTGATTAAGCTACGGATCTTGAGATGGAGAGAATATCCTAGATTATTCAGGTGGGTGCAATGTCATCACAAAGGGCCTTGGAAGGGAAGGGGGAGGAGGAAAGTGAGAGTCAGAGAAGAAGATGTGACAACAGAATTAGAGGTCAGAGTGATGTATTGCTGGCTTTGAAAATGGAAGAAGGGGCCACGCCCCAAGGGATGCAGGCAGCCTCTAGATGCTAGAAAAGGCAAGGAAAGAGTCTCTACTAGAGCATTCAGGAAGGAACACAGTCCTGCCAACATTTTGAGTTCAGCTGCATTAAACCTATGTCAGACTTCGGACCTCCAAAAATGTAAAATAATAAAACCGTGTTGTTTTAAGCCACTAAGTTTGTGGCAAGTTATTACAGTAGCAACAGGAAACTAATACAATCATCAAAGCATGAAAAGGCACTGCTCAGAGAAGGGCGTGAGCATTCACAAACCATGTTACACAAGCTAATCGCAGCAACATGCTTGCTGCCCAAATGAAGCCAGGGAATACATCTGAGCAGCTAAGAAGCAACAAAGATTCTTGCTTCCATGCTGAAAATGAAGATAGCTCCTATCTCTGTTTTGGAATAAGTGAAGATTATCCATGGAGACTCTTTTCTAATTTTTACTTTTACAAAATTGACTTGGATGGTTCTTCTGAAATTTCCCCCTTCTTTGTTTTGGTGTCAATTTTTCACTTGAAAACTTTTCAAAACTTTCCCTTTCTAAACATTTTCCGGTGGGTTTGAGCTCTGACTCTGCCATTTAATTTGCTCCAGAGCATTGGCATTAGTGTAACTACTAGTATAATAAATCATGTAACAACTACCCTGTGTTCAAAGTAGGCAGCTTCTCTGTTCTCACACAACTGCTATTTCTGCTGTCAGATGGTCGTCCTGCAGCTCAAGCTCCACGTAGCAGCCACAGGAAGCTTTTTACTCCTGAGGATGTCATTCCTGTTCTCAAATTCCTACCCTGATCCCTATTACACTCAGAAGGAACAACAGACCACTAAGCCTGATATTCACAGTCCTTTGTACTCTGCCCCCACCCCCACCCCACCCCTGTTACATCCCAACCTCACCTGCTCTCTCTCCCCCACACTCTCCCATGCTCCAGTCCTACCACGCTGTTTATTGCTCTGAAATACATCAGGTTCTCTCAATGTACCCTGCACATTTGCTTCCTTCACCTGGGCAACCTCCACTCCCTTCTCCATCAGACTAATTCTGTCCACTCCTTCATTGGTTCAGTGATACATCCAATTGCCTCAGTGTCACCTACAAAGACACAGGTAACAGCACATGATAGATACACAGATGTGGGTGCAGAACATCTATCCTGTTTACCTTTGAGCTATGGTTTCCTATGTCATCTATCTCTAATTTTATAACTGGATACTGACCTGCCAACCTCTGTTTTCTGGTTTTTTCACCTTGGCCTTTCCCACTAGACCATTGATACTATAATACTCACTTCCATGAACCTGGTACAAATTGCAAGCTCAGGTAAGATATGGAAGATAGATATAATAACAATAAATGATGCCTATTGAGCATGTACAGCAAGCCAGGCATTGTGTTAAGTACTTTGCTTCTTTAATTAAAAAAAAAAAGTTACCTGTAAAGTAGTACTATTTAGAGCCCATTGACAGATGTGGAAAATAAGCTCATTAAAATGGAATAACTTGTCCAATGCCATATAGCCTTTTAGCGACAGAGCCTCGAGGTCACATGACTTCAGAGAACTTGGTCGATCAATCATCCCCAGTACACTTTTCCTGATCGTTGTGGACCCCCGCCACCAACACCGTACTTTAAAGTGCTTCTTGAACTACCAAAGTTATCTTTGCATTTATCTCACTGGATTCTACTTGTGTGGACCTGTGTCTCCCTAGACATGAGCTTCTCAGAGGAGGGAACGTATCTTTCAAACCTGAGCTCACAAAAGCAGCACAAAACAATGTCTTCTTATATCAGTGGCTATTACCAGTGGTCCCAAAACATATCAATTGCCTAGGTTTGCACACCCTCCAAACTACATTTATTCATGCACCGGCCAGGGAGCTAGGACTAAATCTAAGTCTCCTACTGATCCTCTCAGCTCAGGGTCCTGGTACAAGTACGAGTTCTCTTTCTGAACTGATTTTCAGCTATCCTATCAGATCAAAATTCTAAGTTTCCTCAAAATATCTTGGGTTTTATTTATACATGAATGTATGTATATGTGGCAATTTAATAAAATGTGAAGAAAGTAAAGTTTTAAAGTTAAAAGGATCCATGAAGGTCAGTTGGTTTACTTCTCCCTTTTTGCAGACAAAAGAGCTAAGGTCTACCCCAAACTTGAAAACTGATCCCTGAATGTGTTTTGTGTTTGAGTCCATATTTTTAGATTTTGTGCTTACACCAGAGACAGAGAGAGAGAGAGAGAGAGAGAGAGAGAGAGAGAGAGAGAGAGAGAGAGGTGGCGGGTTCTGCTGGTCCTGGTTCTGTTGAAATATTAAAATAAATATCTGGCAGCCTCTAGGCATATACCCAAGAGAAATGAAAGCATCTGTCTGCAGAAAATCTTACAGATGAATGGTCATAGCAGCATTATTCATATATGTTCAATTGATGAATAAATGAAATGTAGTTGATCTATACAATGGAATATTATTCAATGATAAAAAGGAATGAAGTACTGATACATGCTGCAACATGGATGAACCTTGAAAACATTGTGTGAAGTGAAAAGGCAAGTCACAAAAGGCCCAATACTGTATTATTCCATTCATATGAAATGTTTAGAATAGGCAAATCAATAGACATAGAAAGTAGAATAGTGATTGCATGGGGTTGAGGGAAAACAGAAATGGGGAGTGACAGCTAATGGATATGGGGTTTCTTTTCGGAGTGATGAAGATGTTCTAGAACTGATTGTGGTAATGGTTGCACAACTGTGAATGTACTAAAAAAAACACTGAACTGTTTAAAACATGTATGTGCATATGTGTATATTGATACAGATATAAATATTAGCAATCATGGCCTGCATACCTATGGGATTCTAGTAGTTGTTGGCTGGCTCTCAGTGGTGGCTGCTCCCTTTGAATGAAGCATGCTTCCTTCAATTCTCCTCAATCTCCACCACTCCCTTACCCCCAACTCCAAGTTTCACCCACTTTATTCAACTATGTTTTCTGCTTGGCCTGGGTCTTTGAGTTTTCAGCTTTTGGTCAAGGCCATCACGGAATCTCAAAGTTGGAAGAGATGTCACCAGTCTGGCCTCCCCACAAAGCAGGGCAACAGGAGTCCTCATTCATAGCCCAGGTGTCCTCTTCTTGAAGGTCACCCTCCACCTCAACTCTTTCAGTGAGGGGCATTCACTGCATCGGAAGGCCACGCATTACTGTTGTTATCGTCATCACCGCTCACAATGCTTATTAATAATTCAGAACTTACAAAATGCTTTCAGTGCTTTTCCTGGCTTGATCATCATAGCAAACCTGTGAGTTATCCACATGTTACAGATAAGTACACTGAGAAATTGGATGGCCTTTCCAAGGTGAACTCCACAAGATTGACCCAATTGTTCTGTTATCCTGGAGTATAGTTGGGTCAAGTAAGGGTGTGGGTGAGGTTGTGGTGAGACCTTTGGCTTGGTTGTGCTGGACTTTTTTTAACACTTGGGGAAACAATATGACATGGGGTGGAAGAATCAGGAGAAGTTTTCCCAACTCAACCACTCATTGGCTGTCACACACTCAAGTGGTCGGCATCCCAGGGCCTCCTCTCCATCATCTGTAAAATGCAGATAAGCACACAGGCTGGACCCCTGTGACCCATGCACCAACTTGGTCCGGATGTGTTCTACACCCAGCACAGCTAAGGAAGAATCACCCTTTGCCTGGAAATTCGACTCATTTCATGAGCTGAGTGCAATCAGGAGGCTGAGGAGCCAGCTCAAGATGAGTCATTGGCTCAAGAGATGCTTGTCAGTGGTCCTAGCAACACACTCCACCACCAATAGCCGTTTTATTTGATCTCTGCACCGATGCTCAAACCACAGATTTCCTGGGCCTGCAGCCTCCCAGGAAATGGAAGCCAAACGACAGATGATTCACATTTCCTCTAAAGCAGCAAGAGAGAAACTACCTGCCTCTGAAATTGCTGCCAATCTTTCAATGCCCTGGCCTGAGCTGCTCCCTCCACGTCAGCTGCTGGGCATGGGTTCCTCTGGGCCCAGAGGCTGCCTGCTCCCTAACTAGTTTCTCTCCAAAGAGAGAGAGGGGAGGGGAGGGGAGGGGAGAATTAACATTTATTAAGTGCTCATTATGAGCCAGATTCTGACTCCATCAGCCATTTTACATATATTATCTCAGGTAATTTCACTATAACACTGTAAGGCAAATCTTAGCTGCTTTCTGCCATACTATACATTTGCTTTTTTCCTCACTAAATGATCAGTTTCAGAAGGACAAAGACTTTATTTGACTTGTTGCTATATCTCCAGTTTCTAGAACTGGGACATAGCACATAATAATCATAGATAACACTCATCTTCTACTAGATGCTGTTCTAAATACTTTCATACATTAACCCAAAATAATAATAATAATAATAATAATAATAATAATAATACAGATAGTCCCTGACTAATGATGAGAGTTCAACTTACAAGTTTTCAACTTTATGAAGGGGTAAAAGCAATACACATTCAGTAGAAACTGTACTTTGAATTTTGATCTTTTTCCGGGCTAGCAGTATGCAGTATTACACTCTCTTATGATGCTTGTCAGATGCCAGCATGTTTAAGGTAAACTAGGCTAAGCTCTGATGTTTGGTAAGTTAAGCATATAAATTAATTTTTGACTTACAATATTTTCAATTTTTGATGGGTTTATTTGGATGTAACCCCACTATAACTTGAGGAGCAGTTGCATTATTATTAGTATAGTAGTGATAATAATAATCATAATCATAAGTAAACCTAATCTTGTGTCACACATTGTTATATTTTTATACATTAACTCAATTATTTTTAACAACTCTATGATGTAAAAATTACTATCTCCACTTTCCAGATGATGAAACTGTGGCACAGAGAAAAAGTGGCTTGTCCAATTCCCTTATAGCTAGAGAACCGTGGGGCCAGGATTCAAATCCAGGCCACCAGTTTTGTAAATTATGGTGAAATAGACATAACAAAATTGACTATTGTAACCATTTTTAAGTGCACAGTTCTGTAGCATTAATTATATTCACATTGTTGTGCAACCATCACCACTATCTATTGCCAAAACTGTTTCATCTTCCCAATTAAAACTCTGTATCCATTAAACACCAATTCCTCATTCCTAAAATTTATTAACAAGGAGAAATGTGGCCAGGGTTGGACCCTGGAGTTAGAAGTTAGCTGTGTGGAATGATTTGGGGAGAGCAATAAAGAATTCCTGCCCTTGAAATTTGCTCCTCTGTTAGTAGTCATGAATTCAAACATTCTACCATCAGGGAGTCATTCTTGTGGTTTTTAAAGATCTTGAGGTTTTCATAAGTCCAAAGAGAGGGTTAGGACATCAAGCTGCTGTCAACAGAAGTATGTGGAGAGATCCAGGAAGAGCTCAAAGGGAAATTTGGAAGGCTAGTACTAAGAAACTTGCTTCCTTCCTAGACTGGGAACTGCCATCTTTTATTCACTCATCAAATATTGAGGAGTGCCCGTCATGTATCAGGCACTGCTGAAGCCCTGGAGATACGCTGATGAGCATATGGGGACCTTGGAAGAGTAAACAGTGTGACCGTCCATGCTATGCAAGGAAAAGATCTCCAACTCTGAGAACACATGAAGTTCAAGAAAGGCCTCCCAGAAGCAGCAACATCTCAGCCAAGACCTGAAGTTTGAGTAGGGGTTAACTGGAAGAAGGTGGTTGAGGAGAAGTGGGGAGAAGGCAGGAAGAGTATTCCAGGGAAAAGGAAACAGTTATATATAAGATACCTAAGTTAGAAACTGCACAGTGATCAATTGGGGTGGGAGGTGAGGCATGATGCGGGGAGAACAGAGAGAGGGGGGAGGCTCAAGTGGTGGGCAGGGACCAGATCAGGCAGGACCTTGTAAACCAAATGAAGGAACATGGACTTATCCTGACAGCCACTTGGAGCCATAGAAGGATATCAAGCTGGAAGGCAGCATAATGAGATTTGTACATCAGAAACTGTGTAGAAAGAAAGGGAAGGAGGGGGGACAGAACTGGCAACAGGGAGACTGGGTAGGAACTGATTGTGTGTATCAGTCCAGGGATGAGGCTTCTCTGAACCAGGAGTGGCCACTGCAGAGATGCAGACAAGTTCAGTAGCGATGATGGGAGCAGAACTGGCAGGACTCTGTGATTGCAGGGAGATGGGGAGAGAAAGGAGTCACAACTGACTTCCAGTTTGGATAACTGAATGGGTGGTGGTTATATTCACCCATTCATTGGGATAACGGACTGTGGGAGAAAAGTTGGTTTGGGTGGGAAGTCAATCAGTTCCATTTTGGACAAATTCAATGAGGGTTCTATGAAACATCCAAGGGAAGATGTCAATAAGTATGAGAGGAGAAAGAAAGTACTGCTGCTATGATTCCTCTTCTGTAGGTGGGGGTTAAACAGGATAAGAAAAGGTAGATAAGAGTACAAATTAATTGGTAGATAAAAGGTATACACGCACACACGTCAGAAAGGAACACAGACAGCTTTGCTGTGTGACAATTCTTCTAGGTCAGTAAAGTTTGAAGGTCTAGAGTGAACTTATAGGGGATGGGGAGGTGGTAAGCAGAAAATCCCTGGAAATGAGCTTCACAGTTCTGATCTGATGCTGTTTATACATTTCTTTCTGCATCAGCAACCCTGGCACAGACTTGCAGCTTTAAAAAAACTTGGCAAGTAGTTTCCTTTTAGGGTGATGAAAATGTTCTGGAATCAGATAATGGTGATAATCGCACAACCTTGTGAATATACTAAAAACCATTGAATGGTACACTTTTAAAGGGTGGATTTTATGGTATGTGAATTATATCTCAATAAAAATAATTCTTAATTTTAAAACACACACACACAAAATCCTGACCAGTACCATTCAGTTGCTGTGACTCCGTTGGCTCTTCTCTTGTAAATGTTTCTGGCTGGGCCAGTACCCTGTGATTTATTCTACTTTCAGTGATGGAGGATGCTGCCATCACCCTCCAGTAACTTTTTTACCTCTAAATCTGATGGTTCTTACTTTCCCTTCTCCACCTCAAGGGCAAAGCCTGTAGACCTAACAGTGGGCACATTTGCTGTTGAGAAACTTAAACATTGTAAGGAAAATAGAGTTTTGGGCAAAGTTAGTAAACTTTACATTCAAAAGATGTTATTGACATTTATTTAGCTATGTTTGGATGCTGTACTTAATGCTTGCCAACTTTATTTAATCATCGTTTCAACTCCTTGAAACAGGTAGTATTATTATCCTGTGAGGAAACTGGAGCATAGAAAGGTGATTAACCCAGGCAATGGAACCCAGTGCCCACGTACCCTCTCTCCTGCCATGTAATCGGTGACCAGAAATCACTTTATTCTCCTCCGCTTTAGGTCTTAGCTTAGACATTGTTTCATCTCAGAAGCCTCCTTGTCCCCCAAGCTTGATTAGCTGCTCCTCCTCCACAACTCTCCAGTGCCTGTATTTCTCCTCTCACATTATTGATCACAGTAGAACATAATTGCCTATTTACTCACCTGTACCAATTGTAAGCAGTGAGCACAGGGATCACATCAACCTTATTCTCTAATCTATCCTTAGGGCTTGGCATATAGATTGTTTCCCAAAACAAAACTGAATGAATGAATGAATTTCTATTAACAATCCCTTACTCTCAAGAGATTTTTCAGGATCTTTCTACTCTGTAATTTCCAAAAACATATTTGAAAATTCATTTTGCTTCATCATAGATAATGTGGGTAATGTAAAGCTCCCCTCTCCCCAACGGATTCTCTTTCCAAATGTTTGATGCTTTTCTAATTTTGTGACTCAGACTCGTTGACTGGCTTTTGCTCCCGGGGTCTGTCCTCCTGGTTTTAATTGTGGTCCTAAGCTTGTGGTATAATTGAATTGTTGGCGATGAAAAAAGGATGGTGTAACTTTTACTTTGATGACATAGCTGAGTAGATATTTCTTAACTCTCTCTGGTAGTCAAGGTTAAAGAGCTTTAGCTCTGTTATGATAGTTTTGTGCCAAAGACATGTCATGGAGCTCCCTTTATAGATGCCTCTGCCCCCCTTCCCAAGAGGGCATCAGTATGACTCCAAGAACCAGGTGGGCTTTGCCCTCAATTTCCATTAATACTCCCATGGCTTCATTACAAAAGCCTCCATCCTTCCCTGCCTTTACCTCTCTCTTCCATTTTCACCCCAACAGGCATCACCTACAATTCACATTTTCTGGAATCAAAGGTGCATTGAAGTAAACATCAATGCAACAGGTGTAGACTGTTCTGTGACACTGTGGAGTGCAAAAAATGTCACATTTATTTAGTGTTCTAAACCAAATTAAACTTATATCATGCCCTGCACTCAAAAGTTGCCAAATCCGCCCTGGCCGGTTTTGCTCCGTGGTTAGAGCGTCGGCCCGCGGACCAGAGAGACCCGAGTTCAGTTCCCGCCTAAGGGCACATACCTCGGTTGCAGTTTGTCCCCTGCCCTAGTTGGGGTCATGTGGGTGGCAACCAGTCAAGTCTCTCTCTCACATTCCTCTCTCTCTCTTCCTCCCTCTCTCCCTCCCCCTCTATCTGAAGATAAGTGCAAAAATGTCCTCGGGTGAGGATTTAAAAAAAAAAAGTTGCCAAATCCCAGAAAATTTCCATGGTTTATTATTGCTCCCTGCATTACCCAAGAAACTCAGGGCTTACAAAGATAGAAATTTGGGGAAGGTCCCTGGTCTTTTACCCATTGTTTCAATGATACCCATGTATTGTTGGTAGCAAAATCCCATGGTAATTTTATGTCTTAATCTTATTCAAACTCTCAGCAGCATTTGACATAGTTGATTTCTTCCTCTTCTCAAAAAATTTTCTTTCTCCTTCTCTGGCTTGTCTTTCCCCTTCTGTGGTCACTCCTTCTCAATGGTTTTGCTGGTTCCTTCTCATCTAACCCTAAAAATTGGGGGACTCTCAGCCTACATCTTTAAACCTCTTCTCTATCTTCCCCCTTGGTCTAAATACCATCAATCTGCATTGATAATTTTCAAAGTAATCTCCATCTCCAAATTCTCCCTTCAACTCTAGACCCCCACTGTTGACTATCTACTTGACATCTTCACTTAGATGGCCAACAGACATCTCAAATTTAACATGTTCAAAATCTGATCAGCCCTCTCACCTCCCCCATTCAGCTCTATCTTCCTTCTTTCCTATCTCAGTAAAGACAACTTCATTGCACTGTTTGCTCAGGCTACACACCTTGGAGCCTTTCCAGACTCCTCCATATCTATCTACCTCTCTCTTCTTCTTTCTTGCTCTCAATCTCACATTCAACCCATCAGCAAAGGTGGCTGTCTCTTGGTTAAAAATATAGCCCTGGCCTGTTTGGCTCAGTGGTTGGAGCATCGGCCTGCAGACCAGAAAGTCCCAGGTTCAGTTCCCACTAGGGGCATGTACTAAAAAAAAAAAAAGAAAAAAAAAAGAAACAAACAACAACAACAAAAAATATATCTATATATATAGACATATAGATATATATAGATAGATAGATATAAACTTCTCACCTCCTCCACTGCTACTACCCTAGTCCAAGTCACCAGCATTTATCTTGTTCTAGATTATTGCCATAAAGAGTCTACCTGCTTCACTTCCATCATTATCCCGTGAATCCATTTTTCACACAGCAGCCAAAATAAGTTTTTTAAATCAAATGTCAGATTACACCACTTCCAACCTCAAACTTTCTGATAGTTTCTCATCAGTCAGTAAAAGCCAAAAGCTTTATAATGATCTGCAAGTACTTACATGATATGGTTCTGTCTGCCTGAAATATTCTTTCCCAAATACTCATGCGGTTCATTCCCTCACCACATTTACATCTGAATTCAAATGCAACCTTCTTAGTGGAGCTTTCCCTGACCATATATATTTTTTAAATATGTTTTTATTGATTTTCTTTTCTTTTTTTTTGTTAGAGAAAGAGGAAGGGAGAGAGAAGTAGAAACATCAGTGTGAGAGAGAAACATCGATCACTGCCTCCTGCAGGACCCCCACTGGGGATCAAGCCTGCATATGCCCTGACCAGGAATCGAACTGGGCCCTCTCAGTCCTTGAGACGATGCTTAATCCACTGAGCCACACCTGCCAGGACTTCCTTGACCATCTTATATATAGCAGTGTCTCCTACCCCTGTCTCTCTCTTCCCCCTTACCAGCTTTATTCTTCTTCGTGACCTTTAGCAAGATTTGTATTGAATGCATCTATCTCTGTATTGTCTGTCCCCCTCCTCTAAAATGTAGGCCCAGTGAGAAAAGGGAGTTTTGTCTGTTTGGTCCACTGCTTTGTCCTCCTCTCTGAAACAGGATCTGGCTCAGACTAAATGCTCAGTCTGTTAAGGGAATGAATGATTGGCCACTGCTGCTGCCTGTGGAACCCACATGAAGATAATGGCTGCCAGCAGCCTCTCCCTCGCTGATCGTTGCCAAGGTTCCCACACTCACTGCCCTTCATTCTCAGACCTCAAAGCTTCCCATACAGCCATCCTCACTTCACATTATGTCTTAATGGTTCAGCACTGGCACAGGACATAGTTATCGGCCACTCACATACTCTGTCCCTCTGTTCTGCCTCCCTGTCTTGCAGACTATAACTTCACCACCACCTTTCAAATACACACAGAAACTGCTTACTTCTGCCCTGGAGGGAAGGAGAACCCTGAGAGGCAATATCGCATAATATAGCCTGGGAGCAGGTGAGGGGTGGGGCACTTAATAGACATTAGAGGTCAACTTCTTGTGTCCAAATCCTGGTCACTTAACAGTTGTGTGGCTTGGGGCAAATTTCTTAACCTTTCTGTATCTTAGTTTCCTTATCTACAAAATAGTAGGTTTGTTGTAAGGATTAATTTAGCTGATGAATCATGCTTAGCACAAATATGTGTTCATTATTGTTTTGGTGAAATGTTGGTCTCTTTCATAAGGGAGGTGAGCTATGGAGGAAGGGAAGGGTTTTTCTCCCCTGGGAATTCTACACCAGAAAAAGGAAGGGAGGAGGGAAGGAGGAAGAGCGAGAGCTGGTGTTGCACAAGAGGGAAAGACAGAAACAAAGTAATTTCTCACTAAAACTGCATTAGGTGGACAGAGTAAAACTGCAGATTGAGGGAACTCAGGATTGGAGAGGGAAGGGCTCTCCAGCTCTCAGGTGTGCCTCCTCTGCGTTGAGGATGACTGTGGGGCTGCTGTGAGGAACAAATCCATTCCTTCACCAAACTCTCACCAGACCCTTCTCACGCGCCAAGATGGCGCAGACTAAATAACACAAAGGTGGTACAACCACGCACAGTTTCAAACTGCAAGTCCACACTTTATGAATGTCTGTCTATTCTTGATATAAAGTCATTTTAGCCTGGGAGCAGGTGAGGGGTGGGGCACCTACAAATCAGTTATGTTAATTAAATAATTTCTTAAATGTGTCCATTCTAGCTTGCAAAGTTTTCTATACGCAATCCTCCAGACCTCGGGTTGGCTAGCCCAGGCCTCCCGGAGCTGGAGAAGGCAGCCGGGCCAGGCAAGGGGCGCCTGACACACACCCCAGGTGCCTCTGAGAGGGTGCCCCTGCCACCAGGGCTCCACTCAGCAGAACTCGGTGGGGATTCTGCTCGCCTGTGTGGCCCAAGGGCATCCTCCCCAGGCTAAGTCAAGACATCCAGGGTGAAGGTCCAGACGGGCCAGGAACACTCTCTGGGAGCGTGGAATGGCTTCTGCCCAGGAGGATTTTGGGGAGCTGGGTCTGGCAGCTGGTGGGCGCCGAAAGGGGGCTCAACTGGCCAGGGCTCACAAGGGGTTTGGATTGGGGCTGTAGAGAGACCTGAGCCGGGGTCGGCCCAAGGCTGTGTGTCTGTGGGGCCCTGCAGGACTCACCCCATCAGGAAAGCGGCTTTGATTTCTTTTCTTCTCACAGACCAGCAGTGCCTCTCCATCAAACGTACCGCTTACCGCACACGTTGAGGAGTAGGTTGGGGCGATGGGATGACATGCAGCGGGGATGGGACGGTGAGGTCGGCCTCTCAGTAATGGCTTCAGCCTCTCCGCTTCCTCGCTCTACCTGGATACAGCAGCCCCCCCATCCACTGTTCCCCTTTCCCTGGTATCAGTTACCTGTGGTTAACCCTCGTCAACATTGGTCTGAAATATTAAATGGGAAATTCCAGAAAGAAGCACTTCGAACGTTTTAACTTGCGCACAGCTCTGAGGCGTGGTAATGAAATCTCGCGATGTCTTGCTTGTCCTGCCCCAGCCGAGTGCTCCCCTCCCGCCAATCCCTTCGCGGCTGGCTCCTCACCGGGGTGCCCTGCCCCGCAGGGCTGTGTTCCAGTAACCCCGGTTCACTTACTGGTGCCCCCCCAGTGCGAGAAGAGCGATGCTGACAATCCGGATATGACAAAGAGAACCCGTCAAGTCCTCCCTTTAAGTGAAAAGGTGGAAGTTCTCAACTTAATGAAGAAAGAGAGAAAAAAAAACAAATCGACTGCTGAGGCCGCTAAGATCTACGGTAAGAATGAATCTTCCATCTCGACACTGTGAAGAAGAAGAAAAAGGAAATCCAGGCTGCAAAGGTTACGTCCGCGTGCGCGCCAAGCCCCTTGTTAGGAGGGAACGGGCGTCACGGTCGTGCGTGGAGGACACGAACAGAAAACACGTTCTGGTGGACAGCAACGCGCTGCGCCGGGAAGCTTGCGCTCGGGGTTCTCGGACACCAGCGACACCGAGCCATTTCCTGCAAGGCAGCGATGGTTACACAGGTTCAGGAGCAGGTTTGGGCTGAGAAATTTAAACATTACTGGAGAGACTGCATCTGCCCCTGAAGAAGCTGCTGCCACCTCTCCGGCAGCATCGAAGTTGACTGGGATGCGGTCCTGTCTGAGGTTTCGGGCACCCACTGTGGATGTTGCCATGTATATCCCGAGGACAGGGAGGGGTCACTGCAGATCCATGCAGATCAGCTGAACGGGGATTTCTTGCTCCTGACAGTCAGGAGAGGGAAATTCTAGGCCCAGGGCTGCCTCTCTCCTTCGGTGGGATCTCAGCCTGTTGTTTAACCTCACTGGGTTTCCATTCCGTCTCTTTAAAATGATGAAATCGGGCAGGTGATTTTTAAGGGCCCCTTCCAAGCCTGAGTGTCAGTGATTTGATTTTTAATATGGAAGAAATGGAGGACGCACTTCTTGCACTCAAGGAATATTGAATCTAGTTGAGGAAACTGTCTTCATGCCCACGCAAAAGGTGATACCCTTTGATGACAGGGCATCAGGAAGGGTCCTGAGGGCTCTGCTCGGCAAAGACTGTAAGAGTTCTGGAAATGACTCACAAAGGGAGCAGGCCCGCCTGGTCCTTGGGGCAGGTGGGTACAGTCCCATGCTCTGTGCAGTCACCCAGAGTGGGCAGCTCGCTGGGGATGGGACTACTGGTGGAGACCCTGATAGATGTGGCCTTGCAAAGAGGTAGCATAGTGAGGTGAGATGACCTGCATGTTAGTCCAAGTTGGAAGTGACATGGCTCTGCAGTGAGACCTACCAGGAAGAAATTGCAGCACTGTCACTAGCTGTGAGATGCCCAGCCTCAATTTTCTCATCTCGTGAATAGTGCTGCTCTCATAAAAATGGTTGTTAGGATTCAGTAAAGTGTGCAAAGTGCGTAGCACAATTCATGGTAGACAGTAAGTGCTCAATAAATGTTGGCAGTAGTACTGTTTTATTACTGTTAGTATGTGCCCTGGCACACCTTCCCTGAGTTGGGCTGAGAATAATCTCACCCCCTGCTCTCATTTCACCAAGACACGGGTCAGAAAACTCTGAGAATCTGGTAAGTGCAAAGTTGGCCATCTTTCCAATGGGACGTGCCAAGGTCCTGGCCTTGGCATCGGGGGCCAAGTGGCTGGAAGGAGATGTCTCTGGTAGCAGTTACATGGGGGAGGGACTTAGGGAAGTGAGGGTGCCCATTGGCCACAGGAGCACAGGGAGAGGTTAGCCAACAGGTCTTCAGAGGGGGCATGCAGTGACAGCTCTTAGCTCAGTCTTTCTTAGGCTGTGGCAGGTGTACACTCATCTTTCTCAAGGAGAAGGGACATGGTGGCAGCTCCAGCGCTGTGCCATCTGTCACTGCCAACTATTAATGTAGAGGACATTGCCCCATGCTCTTCACAGTATGGAAGAACCCAGCACAGATGACAGAGGGCAAGCGAGGCTGGGTCAGCAGCTGCAGTCCTGGAGTCAGACTCGGGATTGATGATGTGGGACTCATTTTTAGCTTTTCTTATTGCCCCCCTTTCACAGTGGGCTTTGCTCAAGTTATTACACTTAAAGTGAAAATCCAGACCAAAGTTACAAAGAATAAGGATAAATAACCCAACTCAATCTGCTGAGTTGAGTAAAGTCGATATGATATATGCATATTTTCTTTATAAATATATGCATAAGTAAACATGTGGCATAGAGTCTTATGCCCAAAATAAATTGATAATATGATACTCTAAAATAAAACACTAAAAGCTTTCCTACTCTCCTCCTTAAACTGCCGCAGCTCCCCGCCAAAATGGAAGGATTTAAAATGTTTTATTGTAGACAGCTCCATCGCGGCTTCAATATGATTATTTTCTTTCAAAGCAATGGTTTTCACTCACCAACATTGATTTATTTTTGTTTAGTTTGGTGTGTTTTCTCCCTCCGTGTGATGAGTCTAAGCGAAAAACTTAGCAGTGACAGGGAATGTGACCACCCTTGTGGAATTAGAAGTTGTTCTTTATCCCCTTTCTTCAAAGGTCGAGGTTTCTTCCTCTGTCCCTCCCAGGAGCTCACCGTGGCGGCTTTTTGAGAGTTTATGTGTAACTTCCTTTGCTGCTGAGGCCGGGCTCTAGGTTAACTTCTGGAAGTATCTTTGGAAACTAATTCTCAGGCAAAATTCCAAGAAAAAGAGGCACATGGTGAGGAACTGACATAATTTTTTAACACCACAACTAGCATATTTCTGCAGGCAACTGCAGCCAAAATGGGTTGCCAAGACCAATATTGATCTAGTCCTTCATCCAATCAACAAATGCCATTGTTTATAAGATATAATTTTTCTTGGTTAAAGTTCAAAGTTAAACTCTAAGGATTTCCAAAACTATAAAAATGAGAGGCTTTCATAACCTCAAAAAAAAAAAAAAGAAAAGAAAAGAAAAATTCCTGGCCAGTTTTCCTCCTTCATGGGTTTTCACAGTCACTATAAGAAACATAGCCAAGAAAACATTTTTTGGGTCTTTTTTTTTTCTGAACTCTGGTAATTTTTTAAAGGCGGTTCATCTATGTAAAAGTCTCTTACATCTTTGTACCTCTCTTGAAAATCATGGCATGTCAGTTGCACAGGTGGCTCGGGTTTGCTTTTCTGCTTCAGGACTACCTGCCTGCAGGATTCCATAAATCAGTTCAGCTTTTTCCAGGTTAGATTCAAGCCTCCCTCTCCCTTCCCACCACTTTTATTTAATGTGGAAATGACCGAGTCTTTTTTTAAGCCCCTTGGAGTAAGGCGAGAGGTTCTTATCTTTCGCCTTACCTTTTTGGTTCATATCTGATTCCAGCGTGGAAAACCTTAGCAATAAATGGCAAGCAGATGGCTCTTTAGAAACCAGTTCCTTGTGGTTCTTCTAGATCCAGATGAGCATCCACTGCTGGGAGCTGGTGTTGGTGACAAGCAGGTCAGGATTAGGATGTGGAACTAGGGTCAGGTAATGAGATGTATGAGATCTCAAATTGGGCAGCTTCTTTAAACAAAATTTAAGTTAACAGAGACCATACCTTCTTGTTCTCACCTGTGCCCCACCCTCACCCAAGGACCTGGCAGGGTGGCTTGTACACACATGATGCTAGGTGTTGGCTGACCAATGGATTGAATGATTCATTTGGGGATGCCTACATATATTGATTCATTCCTATGGAGATCCTCTCAGTTCAGTTTTCCAATTTGGAGGAAGTGTGAACTGAGGATGGTAAGCAGCCACAAATGTGTATTGAGTGCCTATCGCATACCAGACCCTTGTCTAGACACTTGGGGTTCAGCCCATGAATAAAACAGATAAGCAATCTCTGCCCTGGAAAGCTTGTGCTCTAATGAGAAGGGAGCAGGTAGATTACAAACAATGAACTAATCTCTTAGAGGAGATGCTTTGAGTACATTTATATGATGTTCTCTCACAAAAGATAGGCAGAGGAAACAATTGAAAGGCACAGCAAGCCAACACTCTGCGCTGGGACACAGCTATGGAATTCTGGAAACCATGGCAACACACCAAATGCATTGAGCGTTTATGAGACCAAGAACGCAGGGGCTAATTTTGAGCACAGAAGTGTTCTACCAGCACCGACAGCTCCCATTTGTTCAGAACTTTTCAAATGGCCAAGAGCTTTCACAGACCATCTTTCCTACTGTCCTAGCCCCACAGGGTGAGCAGGGATGATCATTCCAGTCCTATATATGAGGAAACCAGGATTTCGAGACCAAGAGTGACTTGCACATGGTCACAAAACGCATGTGGCAGGGCTGGGCACAAGCTTAGCAGAATAATAGCAATAATAATAAATATGGTGCTTGTTACATGCTCAGAACTGTTCTTGGTGCTTTGTATGAATTAACTTATTTTAATCCTCAAAGCATTCCAATGAGATAGATATCTATTTTCCTCATCTTACAGATGAGAGAGCTGAGATACAGAGAAATTGAACCACTTGCTTAAGGTCACATAGCTAAAAAGTTGCAGAGCTTGGATTCCAACTCAGGTCATTCAAGCTTAAGCAGCCTCCTCAAATGGTAGCTTCAGCTCTGGGCCCAGGGGCAGTGCACTCTCTCAAGTGCAGAAGGAAAAGGCTAGTCCATTGATCAAATGGCCAGGAACAAATGAATAGCTACAGGCTAGAGATGTCACCATTTATTACAAAGAACAATGGTATCTCTGTGCTGATAATATAGTTCATGAGTGATAGTAATATAGAGTAAGAGGGAAAGAAACTCAAAGAATTTTTTAAAATGGTCTGAAGATCCCTTTGCTGCAAACCAAATATCCCAGTAAAATGAAACTGGCTTATCTGTGATTCTTTTGAATTAACAGAAAACTAAGATTTGCACAATTTCCTTTAACTGCCCTGTGTTCTCTGAGCTCTGCTACACCCAGTCTTTATAAGACAATCTTACATATAATTATGCTTTGCTTTGTACTCACCCATAATTATTCATTGTATGCCCAGCCTGTCTCCCCAAATGCATTATATCCTCAATGACTGGGATCTATATCAGAAGCCTACATTGGCCCTTCAGCCCTAAACTAGGTACTCCATCAATGTTTGTTGACTGTTTGAATGATGGTCTTTAAGGTGAATTCTAAGTAGCTTCTTCAGAAGTATTTGTGCTTGTTCAATATTGGTTGGCTAGGGGTATTTGGTTGTGGGTTATTTATTTATTTATTTATTTTGGTGTGTATGTATATTATTGCACTTAGAACTGTAAATTCATATATAAAGACAGAGTGCTGGCAAATGTTTAACAAGCAACTGTGGTGGGGGTGGTGGAGGAGCCTTGTTATGTAGCATTTCCCTGTGGTGTAAATCCTCTCACCATAGACTATTTTAAGCTACCAGCATGATGTCAACTGGCTTGCAAAATTCCTGAAAATTTAACAATCAATTCTTTGAAGCTTGTATAAGTGGCTCTAAAACACTACAGTTTCTGCCCCTAAAATATGATCTTTGCTGACCTGGTGACTTTTGGCTCACAAAGACTTTCTTGCCAAGAGATTGTATCCAGGGTTGCCTGCAATATACAATTTTGAGTGTGTGTATATGATCATTTGAAATACAAACCTAACAGTGTAGCAGTTGCTCACCTAGTCATTCCATGGTCAAGTTGTGGAAGAGGTTTTATATTTAAATTAATGGACATAAAAATTAAACAACCAAGCTACATTCTATCTCCTGCCTTCCTTTTCTGCTCCTTTCCTTCTTCTTTCCCTTCCTTCTCCCATCACCATATCTCCTTTACTCTCATGCCATTTTGATTTTTAGTGGTAGGCTGTGCTCTTAACTTATAGTGATGCTGATGGGATAAGAAAATACTTTCAAGGCTAATGATCTCACCCACCTAAACCCATGCCATAACCCACTGGAGAATTTAAAACTTCCCAGAAAGTTTTTCTGGTTCGGCTTTGTATTCAGGGTTGCTAAAGTGTCCTTAATGGAATTTGTACTGGGCAGAACCATTTTAGAAGCAAAGAGCTCACCCTCAACACAATTCCCACTGTTTCACAGATTCTACAGCTTGGAATTGTCTTCTCTGAATTTATAAAGATTCTAACTGCCAGGTCCCTCCCCTCCCCAATAACACCATCATCCTGTCTTCTTTATTAAACCCTTTGTTATTTATTTGCTTTGAGTTGAGCAAAGGAGGGTTAAGGCACATGTAGAAAGAGGCTCCTTCACAGTTTGGCTGATGGGGCCTGCCTGGGTGCGGAGAGCAGCCGAACACAATTACATTGCCTCAAAACCAGTCCCATGGCCTCCAAACCCATTGCTAGTATTCCTCTTTTAAAGAAGTTATAGGACATTAACGTTTTTAAAGTTTTTAAAGAAAAGTAATAAGAGTTTTTATTTCAAATATTGATGAGACTTTTTATTAAATTTATTATGACAAAATCCATTTTTTATTGATTATACTAGTTCTCAAACCCTTAAGCAAGCGTGCATACTCGCTCTCTCCCTTTTTCCTGCACATTTTCTTTTGTCAGCATGCCAATGGAAAGCCCAGTCATGGCTCCTTCCAACCCAAGACCCTGCATGAAGCCTTTCTGTGAACTGCTTGCACGTCTCCACCTGGTTTTGTCATATATGGTTTTCTTCTGTCCAAATAGACTACACACTCCTTGTGAGCAAAGGCAGAGTATTTCACTTCCGCCCTAGATCTCCTGTGCTTTGCAGAGCACAGTGTGTGGAATCCCATAATTTTCAGACCTGGAAGGGTGTTTGGTAAGATCTTCTAACCTAGGCATTGTTACTTTGGTCCATAGGAACAGCCTTGCTCAGGGTGTTCAGGAACTCTCCGAAGTGATATAGAAAGCTCTGTAGCAGGTGTGCAGGCATTCAGGCCTGTGCCTATTGGCATTTTACTGGAGAGAAATGTTCATCAGATGCTCAAAAACGTTAATGTCTTTAAGCCTCTGGGGAGTTAGGATGCATTACAGAGAGAGGAACTGAGTCCCAGAAAAAAATATTTATCAAATAATAATCATTAATGTATGCATTCATGAAGGGATTGCTTATTTTTGAGATGTATTTCACATACCATAAATTCCGTAGGTAACTTGTAAAGTACACAACTCAGCGTTTTTAGTATATTCACACAGTTGTGTGGCCATCACTACTATCTAATAAGGATGAGTTATTGACAGCCTTTGTGCCAAGTACTCTTCTTAGTGCAATGGACACAGCAGTGGGAACAAGATGAATGGCACCTCTGCCCTCAAGAAACTCACCTTCCACTGGAGCAGGCAATAAATAAGTAAAGAACTTTGCTATGGGTTGAATTCTGTCTCCCCAAAATTCATATATTGAAGTCCTAACCAGGGACCTCACAGTATGACCTTATTTGGAAACAGGGTCATTGAGGATGTAATTAGTTAAGATGAGGTCATTCTGGAGTTGGGGGGAGGAGCTTATCCCTTTATGAAAAAGGGAAATTTGGAAACAGATATGTACACAGGGAAAACTCCACATGAAGCTGAAGCCGAAGATCAAAGTGATGTGGCAGAAGCCTGGCCTGGAGCAGATTCTCCTTCAGGGCCCTCAGAAGGAGCTAATACTGCTGACATCCTGATCTTGAACTTCTAGGCAACCAGTTTATGGTCCTTTGTTATGTCAGCTCTAGCAAACTAATAACTTCATTTAGCTTGTAATCTGCCCGCAAAGGAAAGTATAAGGGGGCCATAGGATAGATGGGAAAGTGGTGTATATTTTACTTTGCACAGAGGGTCGTCAGGGAGGGCTTCTCTGAGAAGCCAGAAGTTGGGAAATGAAAAGGAGCAATCCATATGAAAATCATAAAAGAGCACTGCTGATGGAAGATATAGCAAATGCAAATGCCCTGAGGCAGGAATGAGACTGACTGTTAGAAGAACAGAGCAGGAAGGTGAGGGTGAGGCTCTGGCACTGTGGCCACAGGTGAGAGGTACCAGATGAGAATAGAAAGGCAAGCAGGGGATAGATCCACCATGACTTGGAAGGACATGATAATGGGTTTGGATTTCTTTTGTTTTTTTCCCTTTTTTTTTAATTTTTAATTTTTTGTTACAGATGTTTCTCCTTTTTTACCCCATTGACACCCCCCTTCCCATCCCCCCCGCACCATCCCCAGCTTTGTTGTCCATGTCCATTGGTTATACATACATGCATATAAGTTCTGTGGTTTATCTCTTCCCACCCCCACCACCCCCTCTTCTGAGGGTTGTCAGTCTGTGCCCTACTTCCATGTTTCTGGGTCTACTGTATTCCTCAGACTGTTTTGTTCATTATATTCCGTATATAAGTGAGATCATGTGGTATTTGTCTTTTTATGCTTGGATTATTTCACTTAGGATAATACTTTCCAGGTCCCTCCATGTCATCTCAAAGGATAAGAGGTCTTTCTTTCTTACAGCTGCATAGTACTCCATTGTGTATATGTACCATGGCTTTTTTATCCATTCATCTACTGATGGACACTTGGGCTGTTTCCAGATCTTAGCTATTGTAAATAGTGCTGCTATGAACATGGGGGTACATATATTCTTCCTGATTGGTGTTTCAGGCTTCTTTTTTTTTTTTTTCTTTTCATTTTTTGTATAGATAGAGTGGGAGGGAGAGAGAGGAAGGGAGAGAGAGAGTGAGAAACATCGACGTGAAGGGACACATCGAGTGGCTGCCACCCGCACGACTAACCAGGGCTGGGGACAAACTGCAACCGAAGTACGTGCCCTTAGCGGGAACCGAACCCGGGTCTCTCCGGACCGCAGGCTGACGCTCTAACCGCTGAGCCAAACCGGCCAGGGTGTTTCAGGCTTCTTAAGGTATATTCCTAGAAGTGGGATCACTGGGTCAAATGGAAGTTCAATTTTTAGTTCTTTGAGGTAACACCATATTGTTTTCCATAGTGGCTGCACCAGTCTGCATTCCCACCAGCAGTGTACTAGAGTCCCCTTTTCTCCACACCCTCGCCAACACTTGTTGTTTGATGACTTGTTGATGGTGGCTATTCTGACCAGTGTGAGGTGATACCTCATTGTTGTTTTAATTTGCATCTCTCTGATGATTAGTGATACTGAGCATTTCTTCATATGTCTCTTGGCCATTTGTATGTCCTGTTTGGAGAGGTGTCTATTCAGCTCCTCTGCCCATTTTTTATTTTTATTTTATTTTATTTTTTTATCCTCACCCGAGGACATTTTTCCATTTTTTGCACAGAGTGGGAGGGAGAGAGAGGAAGAGAGAGAGAGAGAGAAACATCGATGTGAAGGGACACATCGAGTGGTTGCCACCCACACGACCAACCAGGGCCGGGGACAAACTGCAACCAAGGTACATGCCCTTAGCGGGAACCGAACCCGGGTCTCTCCGGACCACAGGTTGACGCTCTAACCGCTGAGCCAAACCAGCCAGGGCCTCTGCCCGTTTTTTAATTGGGTTCTTTGTCTTCCTTTTGTTGAGTTGTAGGAGTACTCTATATATTTTGGAAATTAATCCCTTATCTGATGTATCATCGGCAATGATGTTCTCCCATACAGTGGGTTGCCTTTCCATTTTGATGGTTGTTTGTTTTGCTGTGCAGAAGCTTTTTAGTTTGATGTAGTCCCATGTGTCCATTTTTTCCTTTGTTTCTGTTGCCTTAGGTGATGTATCAGTGAAAATTCTACTGTGTATGATGTCCGAAATTTTGATGCCTACATTTTCTTCTAGAATTTTTATAGATTCGTGGGTCACATTTAAGTCTTTTATCCATTTTGAGTTTATTTTTGTGTATGGTGTAAGTTGATGGTCTAGTTTCATTTTTTTTGCATGTAGCTATCCAATTTTCCCAACACCATTTATTAAAGAGGCTGCCTTTACCCCACTGTATGCTCTTGCCACCTTTGTCAAATATTAATTGAGCATACTGCCTTGGGTCCATTTCTGGGTTCTCAGTTCTGTTTCACTGGTCTATATGCCTGTTCTTGTGCCAGTACCAGGCTGTTTTGATTACAGTCGCTTTGTAGTATAACCTGATATCTGGTATTGTGATTCCACCTACTTTGTCCTTCTTTTTCAAAGTTGCTGTGGCTATTCGGGGACTTTTTTGGTTCCATATGAACTTTTGAAGTATTTGTCCTAGTTCTGTGAAATATGTCGTTGGTATTTTGATGGGGATTGCATTGAATCTATAGATTGTTTTGGGTAGTATGGACATTTTAATGATGTTAATTCTTGCAATCCATGAACAAGGTATGTGCTTCCACTTTTTTATATCTTCCTCTATTTCTTTTTTCAATGTCCTGTAGTTTTCTGCGAACAAGTGCTTTACTTCTTTGGTTAAGTTTATTCCTAGGTATCTTAATTTTTTTGCCATGATGGTAAATGGGATTTTTTTTTTTAGGTTCTTTTTCTGTGAGTTCATCATTGGTGTATACAAATGCCGTCAATTTCTTGATGTTAATTTCATATCCTGCTACTTTGCCAAATGCATTTATTAAGTCTAGTAAATTTTTGATGGAGTCTTCACGGTTTTTTATGTTTAATATCATGTCATCTGCAAATAATGACAGTTTCACTTTCTCCTTTCCAATTTGGATCCCTTTTATTTTTTCTTCTTGTCTGATTGCTGTGGCTAAGACTTCCAGTACTATGTTAAATAAGAGTGGCGAAAGTGGACACCCCTTACTTGTTCCTGTTCTTAAGGGAAATGTTTTTAGTTTCTGCCCATTGCGTATGATGTTGGCTGTAGGTCTTTCATATATGGCCTTTATAATGTCTAGATATGCTCCCTCTATTTCCACATTGCTGAGCATTTTTATCAGAAATGGATGCTGGATTTTGTCGAATGCTTTTTCAGCATCTATTGATATGATCATGTGGTATTTATCCTTCATTTTGTTTATGTGGTGTATCACATTAATTTATTTGTGAATATTGTACCAGCCTTGCATCCCTGGAATGAATCCCACTTGGTCAGGGTGAATAATTTTTTTTGATGTATTGATGGATCTGATTTGCTAGTATTTTGTTCAGGATTTTGGCATCTATGTTCATCAGGGATATTGGCCTGTAGTTTTCTTTCTTTGTAGTGTCTTTATCTGGTTTTGGAATTAGAATTATGCTGGCCTCATAGAACGAGTTTGGAAGTCTTCCTTCTTCTTGAATTTTTTGAAATAGTTTGAGGAGAATGGGTGTTAGTTCTTTTTTGAATGTTCAGTAAAACTCCCCCGTGAAACCATCTGGGCCTGGGCTTTTGTTTGCTGGGAGAGTCTTGATTACCTCTTCAATTTCTTTAGTTGTTATTGGTCTGTTCAAATTTTCTGTCTCTTCCTGGTCCAGTTTTGGGAGACTGTGTGTTTCTAGAAATTTGTCCATTTCACTTAGATTGTCTAATTTGTTGCCATATAGTAGCTGTTAATGATCTTTTGTATTTCTGTGGTGTCGGTTGTTACTTCTCCTCTTTCATTTCTGATTTTGTTTATTTGGGTTCTCTCTCTTTGTTTCTTGGTGAGTCTATCGAAGGGACCATCAATCTTGTTTATCTTTTTGAAAAACCAGCTCTTTGTTTCATTGATCCCTTGAATTGTTTTTTTTGGTCTCTATGTCATTTATTTCTGCTCTGATCTTTACTATTTTCTTCCTTCTACTTGCTCTGGGGTTTTCTTTTTGTTTGCTTTCTAATACTTTAAGTTGTGAGGTTAGATTGTCAATTAGAAATTTTTCTTGTTTCTTGAGGTAGGCCTGTAGTGCTATGAATATGAACTTCCCTCTCAGAACTGCTTTCACTGCATCCCATAGATTTTGTGTTGTTGTGTGTTCATTTTCATTGGTTTCCAGGAAGTTTTTAATTTCTTCCTTGATCTCCTCGGTAACCCATTCATTGTTTAATAACATGCTATTTAGCCTCCATGTGTTCCAATGACTTTGCATGTTCTTGTTGCAATTGATTTCTAGAGTCATGCCATTGTGATCTGAGAAGATGCTTGATATAATTTCAATCTTCTTAAACTTGTAGAGATTTAGTTTGTGTCCTATCATTTGGTCTATCTTTGAAAATGTCCCATGTGCACTTGAGAAGAATGTGAATTCTGTAGTTTTGTGGTGTAATTCTCTGTAGATATCTATTAAATCCATTTGGTCTAGTGCTTCATTTAGAGTCTCTGTTTCCTTGCTAATTTTTTGTCTAGAGGATCTATCCAGTGGTGTCAAGGGGTGTTGAAGTCCCCTGCTATGATTGCATTGCTGTCGGTTTCTCCTTGGAAGTCCTCCAGAAGATTTTTAATATATTTGGTGCTCCTATATTGGATGCATATATGTTAATCAAGGTTATATCTTCCTGTTGGATAAATCCTTTCAATATTATGTAGTGGCCTTCTTTGTCTCTAGTTATGGCCTTCATTTTGAAATCTATTTTATCAGATATGAGTATTGCTACCCCAGCTTGTTTTTGCTTTCCGTTTGCTTGGAAAATTTTTTTCCATGTCTTCACTTTCAACCTATGTGAGTCTTTTGTTGTGAGGTGGGTCTCTTGTAAACAACATATAGATGAGTCATGCTTTCTTATCCAATCAGCTACTCTGTGTCTTTTTATCGGAACATTTAGTCCATTTACATTTAAGGTGATTACTGATATGTACTTGTTTATTGCCATTTTTGTTTAGTGTGGTTATATTTTTCTTCCTATGTCTCTACTAATTACAGCAGTCCTTTTAACATTTCTTGCAGTGCTGGTTTGGTGCTAATGTATTCCCTTAGCTTTTTTTTTTTTTTTTTTGTCTGGGAAGCTCTTTATTTGACCTTCTATTTTGAATGATAGCCTTGTTGGGTTGAGTAGTCTTGGATTCAGATCCTTGTTTTTCATGACCTTGATTACTTCATGCCATTCCCTTCTGGCCTGCAGTTTTTCTTGTGAGAAGTCAGCTGAGAGCCTTATGGGGTTTCCTTTGTAGGTAACCTGTTGCTTATCTCTTGCTGCTTTTAGGATTCTCTCTTTGTCTTTAATTTTTGGCATTTTAATTACTATATGTATTGGTGTGGGCCTGTTTGGGTTCTTCTTACTTGGGGTTCTCTGTGCTTCTTGAATTTGAATGCCTTCTTCCTTCACCAAATTAGGGAAGTTTTCTGTCACTATTTCTTTGAATATATTTTCTAACCCTTGCTCATTTTCTTCTTCTTCGGGGACTCCTATGATGCGAATATTATTATGTTTCCAGTTGTCCCACAGTTCTCTTAAGCTGTCTTCCTGTTTTTTAATCGTTTTTTCCTTTTGGTTTTCTGATTGGTTGATTTTTTTTCTACCCTGTCTTCTAATTCACTGATCTGGTCCTCAGCTTCCTCCACTCTGCTTTTTTGACCTTCCAATGTGTTCTTCATTTCTGATATGCCATTTTTGATCTCTTCTTGGTGGTTTTTAATTTCCAATTGGTTTATTTTCAGCATCTCTATGTCCTTACTCATGCTGTTGAGCTTCCTCAAGATCATGCTCTGAATTCTAGCTCTGTTAACTTGCCTAACTGCTCACATTGATCTCATCTTTGGTGGCTGTCTCTTGTTCTTTCATTTGGCTTTTGTTTCTGTATTTTGCCATTTTGGCTATCACCGTGGGCTTTGGAGCCTGTCAAGTTTTCTTGTGGGTGTTGGTGTTCTGCTATTTGTGGCTCCATCTCCTGGGTTTAGATGAGCAAGGGAGGACCCACGTTAAACACCACTGTCAAGTCTTACTTTCCTGGTTAAAGTTGCTAGCCCAGGAAAGGTACTGTCATCCACCAGCTTTTTGCCTGGAGGCTAGCAGTGGAGGTTACTTGAAGAGTTTTGGGTTGTCAGTTGATTGAAAAACTTCCTCAGGTGCTCAGCATAAGGGGATTTCCCGAGGGTGGGGCAGATGCTGGTTGTTAATGAGCCTCAGTTAGCATTTCAATGACCCACAGGGTGGGGTTGAATCTCCGAGGGAGGGGCTGCTGCCTTTCCCCAGAGCCCTGGGAAGGAGCAAGATGGCCACCGTCCTACGTGGCAGCAACTCAGCAAAAGCTCTGAGTGCCCTCCAAATCTCGAGTGTCCCCACACAGTTCCAGTCCAGTCTGCCCTCCCTCTGCCGGAGCCCAAGGTGAGTGGCTGTGGCTGTTTTAGCCTCTGTCCCGGCTGCGCTGTGGAGCCGCCTGGGAGTGTGACCCGAGGGCGCTGCTCCCAGCTGAGGCCGCTGCCGAGCTGCCGACCAGCCCCCGTCTCGCGCCTTCGCAAGCCTACCGGGATGGAGTCAGTGTCCCTCGTTATATGGTCCTCCAAGCTGCTTTTCTGTTGCTTTTTCCCGTCGATTTGTCTGTGTTATAGTTGTAATTCCAGTTTGGTCCTGGGAGACGGTCTGTGTGGCTCCGTTCACTCCGCCGCCATTTTGGAATCTCCCTCTTTTGTTTTCTAAGTGCAATAAAAAGCAATTGAAAGATTTCAAACAGGGAATAGTCAAGATCATATTTATATCTGAAAGGGCGATACTGGCTATTGAGTACAGACTAGAATGTAAGGGTCAAGAGAGGCAGCTGTGAATTGGGTGGGGAGGCCATTGTAGGAGTTCAGGGGCCAGAGGATGTAGGCTTGAACTGGACTGGAAGCTTGGAGAGGCAGAGGCGGGCCGCCTGGAGGTGTGTTCTGAAGAAAGAATGAACAGGTCTTGCTAACAGGGTGATGGCAAGGGAGAAAATAAGAGTGTCGCTCAAGCCTTGGGCTTTCACAGCTCAGTCAATGGCGGTGACATTTATGAAGATGGAAAGGCTGGAAAGGGTATAGCCTGCAGGAGAAAATCAAGAGTCTGTTCAACTCGTGTAAAGTCTGAAGGGACTGGTAGATACTCAAATATATATTAGCAAATTAATTGAAATGTTTTTAAAT
The DNA here is from genome assembly GCF_014108415.1 of Molossus molossus. NCBI lineage: Eukaryota > Metazoa > Chordata > Mammalia > Chiroptera > Molossidae > Molossus > Molossus molossus. Next base: position 18,022,899 of record NW_023425344.1, read on the forward strand.
TCACAAGTACCTATGAAAAGTAAATTAAACTTACTTTTGCTGAAGGAACAGTTCTGAGATTTTGGAAGAATTGTGAGTATTGTGAATGCAGGGCTGGGGGAGAGTGATACCCATGTATTGGAGAGGCCTCGGGAAGTTGCTAGCTTGTAGCTCCTCTGAGCACATGTACCCAGTCCAACCCTCCTGGGCCCCTCTCACCCCCTTGCCAGTCTCTGGTACTTAGTTCATTCAGAACATCATTTGGGGCCACCTCCTCATTGCCAGGCACCGTGTTCTGTGTAAGCTGTAAGGCAGTTTATCATTCCTGGGGGCTCCCCTAACAAGTTCCCATTAACTGGGTGGCTTAAAACAGCAGAGATTTATTATCTGAGTTCTGGAGGCAAGACCTCTGAAATCAGCATGCTGCATTGCCCCCCAAGGCCCGAGGGAGGATTCTTCCTTGCTTCTTCCAACATCTGTGGCTCCAAGTGCTCCTTGCCTTGCAGTTGCATAACTCTGTCTCTGCCTGAATCTTCCCATGGCTTCTTCTGTGCAATTGGAGGCTTCTCCCATTTCCCTCTGCCTTTCTTTTTAAGAAGGACACTTACCCAGATCATCCAAGATGATCTCATCTCCAGATCCTCAGCTTGATTACAGCTGCAAAGACCCTTTTTCCACCTGAGGTCACATTCGCAGGTACTAGATGGACATATATTTGGGTGATGGGAGGCACCATTCAACTGACTACAAGCAATGAGTGAGAGACTTGCTCCGTCTTGTCGTGGGATAGTCCCTGAGACCTGAAGGTCAGTGTGCACTAGCGGAGTGACAGGAGGAGGCACAGCATCCATGCAGAGGAGCTGGCAGGTTCAAAGACCTTGAAGAAAGAGCAGAGAGCATTTGAGGACGTGAACCAAGTTAGAAATGGGGCAAGATGAGGCCAGAGAGATTAGGCAGGGTCCAGTCACTGTGGGATTGGTAAACTCTGGGAAAATGTTGGGACTTGAAGGCAATGGGGAGCCAGTGAGGATATTAAGCAGGGGGAGGGTCAAGGCCAGGTGTACATTTGAGAAAAATTCGACATGTGTCTTGTGGTAAATGGATCTGAGAAAGAAAAACTGGGGTAGACAATTCAGTCTAGGCAAAACATGGCGGTGGTTTGGACCACGGGAAGGCGGAGAAATTCTAGAGTGGAATGGATAGGTTACAACCACCAAATTTTACTGGATCTAGTCTCTCCTAACCAGAGATTTGATTAGTCATATTGAAAAAGGCAATATGTAAAAACCACACCTTGCTGTGGCCTGGTAAAACCATTTAAAAAGGGAGTCAACCTTTATAAATTATTTTGAAGAGCTTGAAGAAGACGTTTTTAGGATGAGAAATGAATGCTTTGAATGATTGGTGCTGAATTCACCCTGAAAATATCCCTTCCTTTTCCATTTAGCTGTGCACTTCTGTGGCCTTGAAGAGCAACACTGGTGTAATTTGGAGGTTTTAATAGCCTTTGCATGGAATATGTGGATGTGTGGTTGTTACAAGTATTTTCATTCTGGTATTTTTATGGCCTGAGCTATTTCAGCCAGCATCCCGGTGCCAAGAGAGCCCAAGCAGACCCCAAAAGCCTAATTATCGTCTCGAGGAATCTCAATGCCCAGTAACTTGGAAGGTTGTGAGAAGCAGTTGTCCCAAGATTCAGGGCTGTGCACCCTCCCTCCACTCGGAACCATGGCGTGGCCTCCTGATTTGAAGGTAGCACATCCTCCCTTTCTTGGCAATGTCACTTGCATTTAATGTAAAACCAGAAGTGGATGGAAAATTTGCCCAGTTGGAAAAAAACAACAAAAAAATGTGAACCAGTACTTGGTATTCTCACCTAATTCCTTCCACTGTGATACAAAACTTCTAAATCCACCCCCCATGCCTCCCACCCCAAGATCCAGCCTATTCTGTGTCTGGGGCTGTCCTTGGAGGCAAACCTGGGCTTGGGCTGTCTTGGTCTCATGGATTGGTCTGATCTGTCCCCACAGTTTTCCATGGGGACAGAACCCAAGTCTCTGAATCTCTGTAGCTCCTGCAGGGTCTCACACATGCTGGGCATGTTGATGTGCTCAGTACATACTCATGGATGAGCAGATCTGTGCTGAAAGGTTTTGGAAACAGGAGAAAACAAAACAAAACAGAACAGGGCACGTGTGCCTTATTGAAATGCAGTAAGATCATCTTGATGGAAGCGGGGTTGATTTCCCACAAGCCCTGCTCAGGGGATTAGAAGATTCAAGGCCCGCTTCAGAGTCCTTCTAGTTGTGCACCCTTGAGCAAGCCCAGGGCCCTCTCTTTGTCCAAGTGAGGAGTTGGGTCAGGAGACCCCACACATGGCAATCCAGGGCCACAGCATCCGTCCCACGGTGGCCGTGCACACCTGGGCTCTCTGTCGTGAATGAGGATATTTTCAGTGAAATAACCAAGAGAGGACTGAGCTGCGACTCTGATGACAGAAACAAGTCTGTTCCAGAACTGTTGCCTGAGGATGGAAAGGAGTGGCTCTTCCCGGGTCCTCTCCTCTTTCCCTCAGAAGGATACTTCATTTGAAAACCAGGAGGGAAGAGGCAGTGCTACCAGGCGAGCCTGTGGGCTGGAACGGGGCCAGCTCTCTGGGGCCGCCAGACCCACTGGTTCACAAAGGGCCCTTGGACCATGCCCTTCCTGTGGCCCTTGCTGACGGTTGCTGTCTGTGCCAGGCGTACAAACCCCTGCAGGCTCTGCCATAGCCCCTCTCTCCCTCGCTGGGGTCTCCACCCTCTCTTGGCACACAGTGGCCACTTAATAATGTCTAGTTGGTTAGCCCTTGAGAACGGTCATGTCAGGGTGCTCAGTGCCTGGAAGCGGATGGCAGAGTGAGGTGGGGAGGGCACGGAGCCGAGGAAAGCCAGAGCTCTCATGGGAAACAGGTCTCAGCTCTGAGAAGTCCATTCCCCGACTGCCTCCAGCCCTTCTCCCCAGAGCCAGATGCCTCCAGAGCTGAAGCAAAGGCCACCCAACCCCAACTCCCAGCTCAAAAGGTAATCAGTGTATTCATAGCCGACAATGTCCCCAATAAAGGATTTCAAGCTTTTTTCAGAGGTGGAAATGAAGTAGATTTAAAAGAAAAATGAGTCAAGGAAAATAAGGATAGGATTCTCTGATGTGGAAATTTCAGGTTTGGAGGCCAGGCTGAGGGAGGGCTGGTTTTCAAGAAGATGACCTTTGGGACACCTTGTTATGTCACCAGATGGAGGTCTGCCCACTCAGGCGGCAAGCCCCGGGCACCTTGTTGAGGGAAGCAAGATTGTCCAGGAAAGAGGAGGTTTGTGTTTTCTTGGCTATAGACATGGTGGTTGTGACCAGAATCAAGGCACAGCACTTGGAAAATATGGATCGGTACAAAACCACTTTGTAAGGCCAGGAGAATAGGTAGGTCCTGTCTGTTGTCATGGGAAGTGAAACAGGTAAACCCACGGGCACTGGGACAAACAGAAGTTCAAGTCCTGATTCTACAGCTGACTGGCTTCTCCTGGCCTTTGCTATTTAACTGCCCTAAACTTCACCCATTATAAGGCTTGCAATGAGCCTCCAAAGTCCTCATGAATAAAAAGTGAGCATGTACCTAACTGTGTACAGCAGGTGCTACTCTATGCATTTACATATATAAATCCCTTTGGTGCTTTTGACAGCCCTATGAGAAGGGTGCTGTTATTATCTGTGTGTTTGTTTGTTTTTGAAATCCTCACCCAAGGATATTTTTCCATTTATCTTCAGATAGAGTGGGAGGGAAGGGGGAGAAGGGGAGAGAGAAACATCCATGTAAGAAAGACACATCGGTTGGTTGCCTCCCGCACGACCCTGACAGGGCCAGGGACGAATCACAACCGAGGTACGTGCCCTTGACTGGAATCAAACCCGCAACTCTCTGGTCTGTGGGCAGATGCTCTAACTGCTGAGCCAAACCTGCCAGGGCAATCATCTGTGTTTTGTAGGCGAGGAAGAGGAAATGGTGAGTAACTTATGAAGGTCACAGTAGCTGCTATTTGGAGAACCCAGGGTTAAACCAGGCCCTCTGTTTCAGTGTGTGCTCTCAGCTACTGCTCTGCACTGCTTACGTGCTCAGTAAATGAGAGCTACTGCTATATATGCAGGCCTTCATGACAAGCAGATGAGTTGCAACAATATCTACTGAATAACTGAAGGGTAGGCATTTATATCTCACTTGAAGTTGTATGTACGTGACCCGTCCCGCAGGTCGAGCAACGAGGACTCTAGAGGGGGAGTGAGGATGAGGAGGGACAAGAGACACGAGAAATGGAGACAAGACAGGATTCTGATCAAGTCTCGTTTATTCAGGGGGAGTTCACATAATATATAGGGGAAAAACAGGTGAAACAGTTAACGAGTATCCCACCTGAAGCAAATTCCAGTAAATACCCCAGGTGGAACAAATGATAAGCAAAGAATGGAGTAAACAATTATCTAGAGGAATGCAGACACTGTATTCAGAGAGACCCCGCCCTGGGGCCGGAGACAGCGGAGCAGACTGCAACAAAATGGAGGCCATGCAAAAGTCTCCCACATGTACGTGTTTTAAACTTGGATAGATTCTGCCTAATCGCGCCCCTCAGTAGATTGGACCAACAGTCACTCTCAATAACCATGTTTGAGACCAGTTTCTAAGGCACTGAAATTCAACTTTACATTGCTACATGAGCTTTTCTTTTAATTCAACAGCTATTTAGTGAGCTCTTGCAATGGACCAGGCACTGTTGTAGGCACAGGGATAGATCAGTGAACAAAAGAGATACAAATCTCTGCCTGGACAGTTTGTATGTTGGTAGATTTAGATTATTTGTTGTGATTCAGATCTTGGACTCTGGTTTCTGCATTTCTTGCCTCTCACTGGGTCTCACACATTCAAAAACTTAGAACCAAAGGGTTCGGGTTGAACACCATTCCCTAAGTTCTGAAGGACAGGCCTTGGTACTGTCTTGGAGCCTCTGAGGACCTTGGAGAGAAGCATTGCTGGTATAAACATCCCTGTCTTAGAAGTGCAAAGAGTTAAAGTGCTGGGTCCAGACGGCCCTCCCAGTGCTGAGAGGCAGAGCCAGGAGCTGAACTCCCCTGGCCTATTGTCCTGTGTTGACTTCACTGCACTACAGCAGTTAGGTCACTGCAGGGAAATTCATGTGGGGCCCAAACATATTTTGGCCCTTAATCCTAAAGCATCTTTTGACTATATTATTCATTTGGAACTCAGAATATATTTCACTCAGAATGATCTTCACTTTTTGCCAGCAGAAGAGAAGAAAGAGCCAGGGACAGTATTTTCCCAGGGGTATGGCGAGAGTGGCATCAGAGGGCAGACTGGAGCCAGGAGGGACTTAGCACTGAGAGACTGCCTGTAATCCCCCTGTAGCCCAGTACCTGGGGCTATTGTTCAAGGTGGGCTCCATGCCTTACAACTTGCTAACTCTCTGACCTTTGGGCAGGTACTTGATATCTTGGCACTTTAGTTTCCTAACGTGAATAATAGGACCCACCTCATAGAGCTGTTAATGAGAAATAAATGAGACAAATAGAGGGTTCTGAAGGATCTCTGCCATTCTCATTAAAGGTGAATGATTAATATTGATTAATTATCTTGAATTGACCTCTCTCGTTTCTGACTCAGAGAGCAGTCTTAGACATTAATTAACATCATCCTGTTCCTCCCACCCTGTTCTTCCATCCACACCAGTAAGAACAGAACATTCTTAATGACAGAATTCAAGTGACATAGGCTTCGCTTGAAGCACAGTTAGCATGTAGCAGTTGCATAACACATGCTTGCTCAATCTATGCCAAGCAGAGCTCTCCAACTCTCCAGAGGCAGTCCTAGGAGTGCTAGAGTTAGAAGGCCGGCTACGTCCCCAGTGGAACTCCAACAGTCAAGGAAGTTCCTGTCCCATCTGATCTACCTTCGCTCACCCCTCCCTGAAGAGACCCTGGAAATTAGAGCCGGGTCAAAGAATCCATAAAGGGAAGATGTGTTACATAAGAAACAGTGAGGCGTGAAATAACAGGGACACACAGGGTTAAATCTAAACAACTGATGACAATGGAATGGTGAGGCTTCATATATTAAGAAAAGAGTTGTCCAATAGAAAAGGATAATGCAATATAAAAAAAATTTAATATCCATATGGAACCAAAATGTTAACAAACCTGGGTTGGAGGTTGCTGATATGAAGGGAAACAGAAGTAAGTGGATGTACTGCTTTGTGGTAGGAAAGCAAGGTGGGTGATAGATACTAAGGTTTTTGTTTTGGTAGAAACTTATAGGTCTCCCTGTTTGTTTAAAAATCAAAGGCAATGAAAAGACAAGGAGAAAACTTAACTGTGTATAACTAAGTAAAGGAAGCCTGTCTGAAAAGGTGACATGCTGTCTGATTACAGCTACATGACTCTGGAAAAAGCAAAACTAGAAACAGTAAAAGATTCATGGTTGCCAAGGGATGGGGGTGGGGAGAGTGATTAGGTGGAGCACAAGGACATTTGTGACAGTGAAACTGTTCTGTATGATGCTACAGTAGTGGATACATGCCATTATACATTTGTCAAAACTCATAGAACATACAGCACCAAGAGTAAACCCCAAAATAAACGGTGCACTTCAGTTAATAATAATGTATTGATGCAGGTTCATCAATTATAACCACACCATTGCAATATGTAATAATAGGAGAAACTGAGGGATTGGGGAGGAAACTCTGTAGTTTCTGCTCAATTTTTCTATAAATCTAAAACAGCCACTAAATGGGAGGAGGGAAATAAAAAATCTGGATCAAATCTAGATAGGGAAACAGTTAGAAGAGTTAACCAACTAATTTCTGCAATTCTGAAATGGAGAAACCAGGGTTCAGAATGGCTCTGTGATGGTTGTCTACCCAAGTGGGGTTACACAGGAACTAATCTGACCCTGTCTCGGATCCTGTAGGCATAGAATTCCCAAAACTGCCTTGAAAAGAGTGCCAGCATAATTCTGTCTGCGGTTAACTCCATTTATCTAGAATGTCAGAGGCAGAGTAGTCTGGTTAATTTCATCTTCTATTTAAGTGAAGGTTGCCATGGATACCATACATAGTCATCCAATTTTCTAAGAATTATAATGCATGCAATAAAACTGGTTAAGGGGGAAACTAGGCCGAACATAATTCAAATGCATTCGATGATGAGTCCTTAGTGATGAGGAAGGCACTCCAGGATCCAGCAGGGCCTCAGTGTGTCATTCCAAATGTCGCTGCTCCCTGATTCAGATCTGCAGAGATGTTGGGGTGAGAGAGGTGGATAAATTCTCACTGACCATTAGGAAGAGCCCTGGAAATGGCTCTTTCGCATAACTCCCAGGTATCCACCTGTGTCTCTGTCTCAAAGAAGCAGAGTAGAGTAAGTTTATGCAGCAACATTAGGAAAATAAAAATCCTTTTCATCTGAGTCACCTGATGGTTGGATCCTGCATGATTGTCAGCCATGTAATTAGATTTGAATCCTTCCCTGTATCTTTTGCCACAACAGAGACCTGGGTAATCTCTTCACTGAGTTCAGGACCTCAGTGCTTTGAGCTAGGTGGTTAGCTGACTAGGACCTGCTATTAGTGAGCAGGGCCTGCTGTTTAGATCCCAACTCTGCCTGGTCCTGGCCATGGCAACTTGGCTGGTTACCCAACCTTTATGTACTATGGATGGTAATAGTAGCTACCCTATAGGGTAGCTGTGAGGTGTCATAAGAAAATGCAAATAATGAGCTTGCCACATAGGACATGATCATAAATATTAGCTATTATTATGATCATTATTAAGATTTATCTTATTCATGAAAAGCGCCCAAGATCCGACTCTATATAGGGATCTACACGGTTGAATTAATACCATCCCCACCCAGAGTGGAGTGGAGTTTTGCAGTCTTATTTCCATCTATTCTTTTTCATTTGATGTTGCTGCTATCTCAGAATATCTGAGGCAGCAGGCCCAGGGTACACAACCATATGTCCACCTGATTCCAAGAACACTCTCCCAGAATCTGCTTGTGATGTGGGAATCCATAAACGCCGAGCAGCCTTCGCTTTAGTCACGGAGCATCTGGTGCTGCTAATACATGTCAGATGTCAGCACATTTGCCCCCCCCCGCCCCCACCCCCGGTCTCCCTGCTAGCCTATCCCTTCTCAGGCTGGCTTTTACATTCTCATTCCCCAGTATCCCAAGGGAATTTGCCTTAACATCTCTGGTTTCTCTGTTTCCTGAACTGCTACTTGTTTCCAGGCCTCACCGGCAGTCCTCACCCGTGTCATTCCCTCTGTGATGAGCAGGCCTCTGGGGGACAGCTCAGGGCTTCCCTGTTCCTACAGTTACTGAACGCTTTGCCTCTGCCTCGGCATCACCCCCTCCTTCCTCTTAGCCATTCGCCTTTCATCTGGACGAAGGGGTCTGGACATTGTCTTGCAGGTAGGCCTGTGAAAGCTAATCGGCCACAGGGGTTTATTTGTTCAAGTTTATTTGCTTTTCAGAGGCAATCTGGTTGTAATTTCAGCAGCAGACTCTTGGTTTGGCTACTTTATCCATCACTCCTCATTTTGCCGTTTTCCCCAGTTGCCCGCTTCGCCGACTGCCTCTCTCTTTGGGCTACTCCTTTTAAAACACGCACCGAACCCAAAACGACACACGCACACACGCACGCTCACACTCACACCGCGGGAAGGCACACAAGGAGTCTCCCCAGGGAGAGCAAGCTAGTGAGTTGCAGACCTAGATTTCCTTGCCACAAGTATGTGTCATTAGCAGTGATGTTTTGTTCTGATAGCCATGATTTATAGTGCTTGCAGTTCCCCTTCCAAATCGCATTTTGTTCCATGTTTCGCAAGGTTCTTAATTTGAGCCTATATTTTCTGATTTGTATCTTGTTTTCAAGTCTCTACAATCCTCTTTTTTTGAAAAGCAAGGGAAGAAACCAACACCCAAGAACACAACATGTTACTAAATCAACAACATTCTAGGTAAGATTTGGATTTTAAAAAGAAATTGGACAAAATGCAAGGAACTCTCCCATAGGGAATCATTTTGAGCTGGCTAGGCGTGGGGGCCATGAGTAATAGGTCTTTCCTCAGGCCTGGGTCCATGAATAGCTTGACTGGGTTGATGTGGACCCACCGGGCCCCTTTCATTCATATAGAACTTGGCCCCACAGGGCTCAGTACAGAAACTCTCTGTTACCTTGATGTTTTGAATCCTACATCTGAATGGTTCCTTGTTTGGGCCCTGACTTTTTTTCCCACCTCCATTAACTCAGCTCCGCAGGAGGAATCGGCACTTAATAAAACAACTATTGGCTGATGGCGCGAGTCACCGGGGAGGCTTAGAGCTCTTCTTGGCTTTGTTTTTCTAAAAAGTGCCCTGACTGTAGCCAAGCAAATCAGCATATACCCGTGGGCTTCCTTGGGAGAAATTAAAACAAGTTAGGCAGCGGGAGAGAGAATCAGGCAGGGAGCCTAAAAGAAACTTAATAAACTCCATGCCTTTCTCTCTTCTCTTTCCCTTTGGGGAGATGTTTCTGCATGTGGCAGAAATTTCTCTGGGTGCTTGTGGCAGGCCAGATCGCTTCCCCGATTGAGTTGGGGTGCAGTGTTGCTGAGTGAAATGTGAGGAATCTGTCTTGAGTGGGTCCGTGTGCTTTGCAGGGCTGAGCCCTGGTACAGTTAAGAAAAGGGTGAAGATTTCCAGAGGTGGCCTCCATCCTTGCGGCTTCTTCCTTTGGTGGGGCATCCACTGGCCAGTGTGGCTCTTAGCTGTTAGGAGAAACTGCACCCACCCCAGCGTCCACTTCTATCCCGCAGCACTTGCCCCCTTAACTTTTCCATCTTCCTTCAGAACTCTCCCCTCCACGTGAGGCAGAATAAAGTAATAACAAACAGCACGGGCGTGGGTGTAAGTAGACCTGGGTTCAAATCCACCTCTGCCACTTCCTAGCTGTGTGTCCTTGAGTAAGGAACCTCACCCCTCTGAGCTGAGTTTCCCTCATCTATAAAACATGGATTAATAACAGTACCAGTACTATTTGGGCTTTGTTCTAGGATAATGATAGTAAGGTAAGAACAGTAGGATGATAGAAAAATGAGATGATAAAAAAAAAAAAAATCACCAAGCCAGGATTCGAACCCCGGGGTCTGAGTGAGAAGACCACAAGCTTGATGACTGTGCTACATATGCCGCAGCCTATAAAATGGATCCGAAAAAGTCATCTTGACACATGACTAGCAGCACTGGTCACTGTACTGAAGGTGCAAACAGCCTGTGGACTGATTTTTGCCTTTCTCCTTCCTATATTACTAGGTTCCATACTTCGGGCAAACTTCTGTTTTTATTATAACTCACATGGATGGACCAATAACAACGGCAACATTTAACACTTGTGAGGTATACAGCAAGGAAGTGGAGAGCCAGGGTTTCCGTCTGAAAGACTTATTCAAATGAGCTCTTTTCTAACCACTAGACGCTACTGCCCACATGTAATTAGTCTGTTGTGTGAGTTCTCTTGTTTCATAAAATCCTCTTTATTTCTGATTCAACTGATGGTTTGTTTTTATTTCCTTGCAAATAAGTTCAGTGCATTTCTCTCCTCTCTTTTTTCTTCAAATAGTTATGAGCTTTCCACACTTTTGTCCTAGCATCAAAATGGCCCACAAGATGCATCCTGGCATTTAAAATATCATAAAATATCTCCACTGATCTGGTTTGACACCTTTAGTAAAGTGCTCCACCTGACTGTCATTTTTATCACCTCCCCCCGCATTGTGGCAAGAGTAAAGCCCTCCCCCGGCTCCCTGACAATATCAACAAGGAAATATATAAGTAGGTTTTATACACATCAGCAAAAGTAACGGATTCTGAGCATAAAAAATGCATAGGTAGAAGAAACAGCCACTCCTATGATGTGACCTGTTTACAAAGTCCATTTATTGACTGAAGGAACGAGATCAATATTCTGACTCCATCTTCTACCCAAAAGAACTACAAAACCATAAGAGATGGCCTCATGGAATTGGCAGGTTGATTATTTTAAATGTAACTAAACAGTTGATTTAGCCAAGAAATTAGCTTGAACTTCTATTTTCATTTAACAAAGCACTTTTTTTTTTTGAGGTGACCAGTTGCTTTAGTCCAATTGTAAATCTAGGACACGTGGTCCAAAAGGAAACGTTGTACTTGATCCAGTTATTTTTAAAGTCTCTGTTTTATCATTTCTGATTGTCTTTCCATCTGAATGGGTTTGGAAATCCAGGAAAGCAATCATCTGAATTGGCTGAGGTAAGAAATATTGTATCTCCTCTCTGTAACAACAGCAACAATAATAACCATTGACTGAGCACTGACTTTGTGCTTAACATCCATCATTAGAGAACTGTTTTTGAGTGGCAGTTGAGTACATGGTTTTTGGGACCAGTTCCACCATTGTGTGGCTGTGAGTACATGGCTTGGACCTCATTGTGTTTGTGTCACTCGTTGGTGAACCATGACACCTATGTTATAGGACTGTTGGAATTAAATAAATTTATGCATGTGAAGGGTTTTGAAGAGGGCCTGGAGCCTAGCTAGTATAAGTTGGCTATTTTCTTTCTGTTCCTAAGTGCCACCGAAATTGTGTACTATTGTCACAGTGTTACAGTTAAGGGAAGCCGAGCTCAGAATGGTAAAGAATTTGCCAAAGGTCTCACGGCTGTTCAAGTAGTAGTGTATGTGCTGTAGAAAGCATTAAGACAATTCCTTTTTTCTATATCTGACATCCTGAAATAATTAAGATTCAGAATAGTTGGTGCGTGATTGAACTTTTATTTCCCATATGGTAAAGAAAGCATTCATAAGTACATTTGAGGACCAGTTATGAGAGACTGTATGTAGATACAAATTGAAATACTGGAATAAAAAAGTACTATGAACAATGGCATCCATGTTATCCTAATATTCATTCTCAAAGGCATTTACATGTCCACAGGTATCAAAGCAGCAAGCTCTTCTGTTTCTCTTACCACGAGTTTTCCTTCCCCAGTTGGGGTTGAATTCAGTTATCCTTTAGAGAATTATACCCCCTGACACCCTAATCCCTTCAGTTTCATGAAGATGTTGCCTTGTCTCTCTTTCCTATGTGTAATGTTAACTCATTATTCAACTGCAGACTCTCTCTTCTGACTTTGATTTTCCCCCAACCTCATTATTGTTGGGGTCACTGTGATATTCACCACTGTTATAATCCTTTTTAACCTTCAGTCTGTCTCTTCAAAACAAAATCAGAGCAAATAAAATAAGCACCATGTATATACCTACATGAAAAGCACTGGATCAAACGAGGTCTGGGTATCAATGATATGAAAACTGAGACTCTTGTTCAAAAGGAAATTGGAAAGTGTTTCTGTGAAGTGTAACTTTTTGCAAAAATCAAAGAGGAACAAGTTATTGGCTGTGAATGGTTCCGTCCTTATGAATTCAAGACACTTTAATATTTGGGTGGGATAGAATATTAAGAATAACAGGATGTCTCTAGCTTAGGCAGGAAACCATTTTCAAGAAGTGTCAGAGCTCATTGTACAAAACCATTATAATTACAAAATAGTGGTGGTAAAGTCCACTTTGAGGTTTGGAGGTGAATAAAGGCAGCGTAGAGACTATAGGGCCTTCCTGTTTTGAATTTAGGAGAAGCCAAGACTTTTGCAAATATTTTTAGCTGTAATGTTTATGGAAGACAAAAAAATACTAACCCAGAATGTTGGATAGTACAACTAAATGTTGGTTTGTACATTCTAAGTAAATTAGACTACTGGACAGAGTATTGAACTACTGTAGATTTCCCCCTTCATTTCTTGCCTAAAAAGGGCAATAGTGAGAAAATGACTTTAACCAAAATATTCAACAAGCATTTAGTAGAAGCCTGTGGTACAAATAACATTCTCCAGAAGGCACTTCTATTAGACCCAAAGAAAGCAGGAGATGAAATATACACTCCTGAGCATTTACCAGGGGACAGAAGAAGAATAAAGTGGCGCGCGTGAGGGAAGTCGAGACTAAGTTCCTAGTAATATGTACATTAGTGGCGAGCTCTTCCCCAGATCACCATGTGGCCAGCTCCCTCGCCTCCTTCGAGTCTTGCTCAGAATATCACCTTTTCAGTGAGAACGTTCCTGAGCATTTCTTATAGAAATTGCACCAACCACCCCACAAACCCTGTCTCTAGCCCCTGCTCTTTTTTACTTTCTCCATCACCTTTTAGCTTATTATCCAATTTTTGTTTATCATCGATCTTACAATGCTCCCCTCACCTCTAAATGCAACCTTCAAAAAAGCTGAGATATTTTATTGCCAAATCCCTAGCCTAACACATAGCAGGTGTTCCAAAAAAATTTTTTGATTATTAAAGTATTTAATAGTGTATGTCAGACTAGATGTTTGTCCTGAAATTTAAAAAAATAAGTGACCTTTGGCAGCAATGATGATGAGAAGCTTCTTGGAAGAAATGACATGTGTGCTTTTCAACCCAAAACAAATTGATTGGATCAAACCTAATGATTACAGCACAGGTTTTGGGTCCCAGACCAAACTCTACCTCTATTTAGCTGCGTCACATAAACCAAGACTCCTTACTTGGGTTTTTTGTGGATCTCTGAAGACATTTATACCTGAGGCTAAGGTCTTTTGCCCTCAAATGAGTTGTTTTTTTAAATAAAACTTTGTAGAGAATGACTGCACTCTTTTTCTTAGTGTCTGGTGAAACGGAGGCAGCAGATAATCAACCTGGCACTTTACACAAAGGTCATCTCCACTGATGTGATTGGGGGATGTCAGGCCTTAGATAAATATGGAAGAAAGGTTCCTTTCCACTCACAGTGGCTGGGCCCAGGCCTGCCCTCCCCGGCTTCGCATGATGCCCTCTAGCTGTTCCAAATCCCTCTGCGGCTCCCATCCGGCTGCCTGTGCCCGAAGAAACCTACACTCAAAATTCTGTCTTCCTGTCTTTTGCTCTCCTCAGTCTCCTGCCAGTTAGGACTGGATCTTGATGAGCTAATTCCCTGTAGGGTGGGAATGACAGATTGTTGGCTGGGCCAACCTTCTCTTTCCTCGCCACCGAAGTGCGGCCTGATGCTAAAGAAGGAATTGCAAGGGAAGGGAAGGAAACTTAAGATATCCAATGCCTAGAATCTGTCTGAACTTTTAATATGTTAAATTGTTTCATCCACAACCAGCTAACTGACATTACTCTCTGAGGAAATGAAGTGCATGAGAGGTAAAGAGTGGACCCCAAAGTTTTCTGTATTATCATATCCCCGTACTAAATAAATGAGCCTGGACATAGAATTCTGGATTCTGTAGCGTACTTCTGGGGCAATATTTTAGGGTTAAGGAGGAGAATCCTTTGCAACATCCTACCTCAACCACATAAACTGTGTCTGTGACCTTGACTGTGAGTAAGCCCTGTGACCTTGAGTAAGTAACTTAACCTCTCTTACAGCTTTCGTTCCTTCAGTTGGAAAATGAGGGAGAGTAATAGTATCTCCGTTCATTATTTCTCAGAGTTACAAATCACTCCAAACTTAGTTTGCTTAAAACAGCAATAGTTATCGCTACTGATCAGGAACTGGGGAGTTGCTGAGGGTCTTTCATGAGGTTGCAGTCAGATGTCAACTGGTGTCTGCAGTCATCTGAAAGTCTGACTGGGGCTGAAGGCCCCACTTCTGATATGGCTCAAACCTATGATGAACAAGTTGGTTCCTCTCCCATGTGGACCTCTCCACAGTGTTGCCTGAGTGTATTCATAAAAGCAGCTGGCTTAATGCAAAACAAGCAATCCAAGAGACCAAGGTGGAAGTCACAATGGCTTTATGCCACCCCTTAGATTTCACACACCGTTACCACTGCCATATTCTATTGGTCACCCAAGGCAGGCCCTAATTTGGTGTGGGAGGGGACCACACAAGGGACATTTTGGAGGCTTCCACAACAGTATGCACACCAAAGGTTGTGGGATGGATTAAAGGAAACAACCCATGTTAAACACAGTACATACTAAACACTGAATAAATGGTAGCTATTATTGCAAAGAGTCCAAAGTGCTACATGCCAACCTATACTAAGGCTGGTGGCGACTATAAACTTGGCCCTGAGTTTTATTTTATTTGGATTTGAGCAAGAAGCATATTTTAAAATGCTTGAGCCCACATTAGAACCCAGTAGGAGGAACCCAGAAAGCCACAGAGATCAGGAGAGACAGCAGCAACAGCAAACTCCAGTTCAGTGACTCACATCTGGGGGTCAGGCTCCTGAGGACCAATGGCAGCTCACCCAGCCCGAGTGGCACCTGGAGTGCTCTGTGACGACCTCCCAGCCAGTGACAGCAACAGCAAGGCATCCCTATTGCTCTCCTTACCTGGCGGTGTTACTACTTAAGAAGAGCAGTGTTTTCCAAACTTGCATTCTGGGGAACATCACAGCAAAAGAGTATTAATAGGTGGATCTTGAAAAAAGGTTTGTGGTCCAATACATTTGAAAAGGCTGCTTACTAAATCCTTTTGTGAGACTTAAAGTGCACCTTTTGTGTGATGTTAAAGTCAATAGGAAGTCCTATGGTTAAACAATAACAAAATGAGAAGGAAAAAAATCTCGTTTAGGTAGATTAGACCCGGCACTTTGCAAACTTGTTAGAGTACAACATGTGTCCCCCCCACCCCCCCCACCCCTTCTTTCTTTTCCCACCTTCAGGTATAAGCCTCCTATTTGGAAGCACTGTCTACTTCCCAGAGGCATGATCATGAATAAGCCACTAAAACTTTGTAACCTTAGCCATTCCATCAGTATAATGTGGGTTAATACACACTTCATAGGGCTGTTGAGAAAATTAAATAATAAAGGTATCTCACTTGGTATTTGGGTCACTGTAAGAGCTTGGACTTGACAGTAAAAGCTTGACCCTTTGGGTTCCGATCCCAGCTCCATCATGAAGGAGCTACTTGACCTTGACCAAGTTCTTTTAGCTGTCCTTAAGTTTTCTTGTCGGTACAACCAGGAGAATAATTGCACCTATCTCATAGCTTCAACCTGGGGATAAAATTAAAGGAAGCGTTTGAAACGTGAGAGGCACGCTGGCGTGGCATGCTTGAGAGCTCTGGAGTTGTCAGGTATCATCATGGCTGTGGTGGCCAGAGGTCCCAAAGCTGGTACGTGACAAAGTCAGTGAATGAGCCCTCGCCCACCTGCCTCACAGCGCATGTGCTGTCCCCTCGTGTGACTTACAACCCACAGGAAGGAGCCGTGATCAGGTTCAGAGTGACGCCAGGAGAGGCTTGTGTCCGCAGTTAGGAGACAAGTGGGTGAAAACAATTCCGGAGAGCTTCCCAGAAGTGGTGGGGTGGCAGGAAGATATTTAAAGACAAGGAGGCAGGTGGCTGGGCAGATGGGGGTGGCAGGGTGTACACACTCAGGACAGCCGGGACAAGGGCTTGGAAGAATGAGTGGCGGCTGCAAGACGCCAGCTTTGTCGGAACAAAGCAGCAGGTGAAGGCCACAGAGCGTCCATACACCGCGCACCCAGGGAGGCTGAGGAAGAATGAAACCCTTGGCAGGAAGACAGCGGCCCCATTTGCCTTTTTCAATCAATTAGCCTACAATTGAGGGGCTGGCCCTGAAGCCAACCCCATTCCCCTCCCTCCTGCCACTTCTCTCCACAATGGCTGCACTGATAACAGTTTAACTTCTGAGACCTTCTCCTTGTCCTGAAACCATCAGTCATACAGACATTTATTTTTATTGTTGAGCTCCTGTTTCTGCTTTTGCCATCACCGCAGATCAGTTTGGGTTTTGTCTCCCAGCCAAGTGCTTTTCATATTTTCCAGATCACTCAAAAGTCTGTGTGTGCTGCCCGGAGCAGGTTGAAGGAACAATCAGAGATTTCTTTCTGAATAAGCAGTTATTTGTACTTTGTCTTGCTTTTCTTAGTTCCTAAAGAAAAACAGAGACATAAAGAAAGCACTGGCAGCGCTTAGAGTTGGGCAGCACAAATGTCAATGGTAGTGACTTTGCAAATAAATAGTTACATTGTCAGGCGCATAAGAGTCTCATTGAGGAAATCTGCTGCTGTGACTGCGAGCAGGGTTAACACTTTAGGCACAATGGAATCAAGGAAGACTGTAAACTTTGCACAAAGTGACCTCGGACTGCACTAAAAGCAAATGCCAGCCAAGGAGCCCAGGATACATTTCCAGACCCATCACAGTGCATGAGGCGTGGGGGGTGGGGTGGGGGTGGGGAGACAGAGAGATGAGGGAGACACATTTGATAGAAACTGTTTATGGAGAAATGGGGCAGGGTTCCTTAATTATTTCAGTAATTACGATGAATCTAGTTACATTCTGTTTCACTGTTTTCATCATGGTTTTACTCAAAGCCAAGAGATTTTTGTTTTGCTTTTGTTTTGTTAATCCTCACCGGAGGATATTTCCCCATTGACTTTATATATTTTTTTTGGTGGTACGTGCCCCTAGCAGGAACCGAACCTGGGACTCTTCTGGTCCACAGGCCGACACTCAACCGCTGAGCCAAACTGGCCAGGGCCCCATTGACTTTAGATAGAGTAGAAAGGATGGAGGGAGGGAGAGGGAGAGAGAGAGAGAGAGAGAGAGAGAGAAATATTGATGTGGGAGAGACACATCGATTGGTTGCCTCCCACACTTGCCCCAACTCAGGCTAGGAATTGAATTTGCATCCCAATTACGTGCCCTTGACTGGGAATCGAACCCAAGACCCTGTGGTACTTGGGCTGAGACTCTAACCACTGAGCAACACTGGCCAGGGCCCAAGATATTTTTTTGATGGGGTGTAAAATGCAGTTTTCACTTTGCAGTATTTTTCTTGCAGAGGTTGTTATTGAAAAAAAAAACAATCCTTTGAGCAGAAATTTAAGTGACTAAATACCCTTTCCTGGGGCCCTGGCAGAAGTCAATGTGGGCAAAGTTGATCTGCCCTGCCTCCGTGTTTTAGACTGCCAGATTTTGCAAATAAAAATATAGGCTGCCCAATTCGATTTCAGTGTCAGATAAACTACAAATAATTTTTTAGAATAAGTATGTTCTGAACATTGTACAGGACATTAACTAAAAGACTATTTGTTGTTTATCAGATTTAACTGAGTGTCCTGTATTTTATTTGACCACACCATTCAGTTGAGTACAGATGAGGTTTATTTCTACAACCTCAATTCTATTCTCTTAATCTATATGTCTATCTTCATGCCTATATAGCACAGTCTTTATTCTGGTTGTTTTGTAAAAAGTTTTAAAATGGGGAAGTCTGAGGATTATTTTGCCTATGCTGGGCCCCCCTCTATGAATTTCCACATGAATTTTAGGACCAGCTTATCAATTTCTGCAAGAACTCCAGCTGTGGTTTTGATAGGAATTGCTTGGAATCTGTGGATCCGTTTGGGGAGAATTGCCATCTTAATTACATTCAGTCTTTCAATTCATGAACATGGGATATCTTTCCATTTATTTAAGCCTTCATTTATTTATTTTACTGATGCTTTTTAATTTCTGGTACAAAAGTCTTACACTTCTTTTGTTAATCTTATTCCTAAATATCTTGTTTTTAATGCTATAGTAAATAAAATTGTTTTCTTAAATTTATTTTAAGATTGTTTATTGCTAATATATAGAAATAAAATTGATTTGGGTATACTGATTGCTATGATATTTATTTATTTATTTATTTATTTATTTATTTATTTATTTATTTATTTATTTATTTTAATCCTCATCCGAGGACATTTTTACATTTTTTTTTTTGTACAGACAGAGTGGGAGGGAGAGAGAGGAAGAGAGAGAGAGGGAAACATCGATGTGAAAGGGACACATCGAGTGGCTGCCACCCGCACGACCAACCAGGGCCGGGGACAAACTGCAACCAAGGTACATGCCCTTAGCGGGAACCGAACCCGGGTCTCTCCGGACCGCAGGCGGACGCTCTAACCACTGAGCCAAACCGGCCAGGGCCTGATTGCTATGATATTTAAAAGTGGACGTTTGAAAAAGCTCTGTTCTAGTGAGATATAATTCACATTCTAATATTCTACTACAGGACATGAGCTTTTCTGGGAATTTCATTAGCTTGGCTCTTTGGGAAAATGCCACTGGCATTAGCTAAGGGACCATAAACACATACCTATTAGATTGTGGGCTCAAGTAACCCATGTAGGTGGAAAGAAGCAAGACCCCCACAGGCCAATGTGCTGTCCTTTGGTATTGGAACTGCTAAGTTTCTCTCACTAGACTTCAAATCTGAGAGCAGTGACAGGGTCTTCTGCACAGCTGGCTGTCTAAAGCCCAGGCTGGTGCCTGCTATGAGGGTGTTGCCTGACTGTCTGACTAAATGGAGGGAAAAGCAGGAAGCCACTCAGGGAAGCAGAGCTCAGAGGGATGCAATCTTCCTTAGGGACCTGGCATCCTATTGCGATCAGGTGTGGCTCATTTACAAGCACCGTATATCTAAAAAACCACTCTTTAGGGCTATGATAATGTTATCTATTATCTAGTAACAAACTGTGCTATTTTTATTGCAGTCACTTTATAGAATTAAAAAAAAAAACCTGGTGTAGGAGGTTGTCCTTTATTATTCCTGTTTAAGATTCTCCTAAGTTTTGAATTTTTTGTCAAGTTTCTTGACAAGTATTTTTCATATCCTTTTTATTACAGAGCTATTTAGGTGCATTTTGACTGAATTCAATAAAATGTTTCTATTAATTTGGAAAGGATTTTATTTTCATGATTTTTTTCTAAGTCAAGATTTTGATACGTGTCTATTTATTCAAGACATGCTTTATTTTCTTCAATAAAATTTCACTGCTTTATTCATATAATTTCTAGCTTTCTTTGTTAAATTTATTCATGACACCATTTTGAAAAGATTTGTTTTGTAGTTTTATGTATAACATTACTTATAAAGAGAAGTTGTTGATTTAAAAAAAATATTTAGCCTATAGTCAGTTACTCGACCAATTCCCATATTGGTTTATTATTTTTATTGAGTCATTTGGGATTTCTAGGCATGAAAATTTATTACATGTAAACAAAAATGACTTTCTCTTTTTTAATATTCAAAATTCTCATTTGCTTTTCTTGTCTTATTACACAGTTAGAGCCTCCCAAATAATGCTAAATAATAGTAGTAATATTTGTTTACCTGTTAGTAAAATCAAGAGTATTTGTTCTTGAAAATTTTGTAGCCAATACAAACTTTAATCCAAAACAGAACAGCAAACTACATTCCTTTGGAATAGAAACAATTGTATTTCAGATATATGATAGTGAGTAGTGCTCTGAGAGCAGAGGAAGTCTGAGTCTTCACAGGGTAAGAAATAGTGACTTGAAAGAAATTTTCATTCTTTAAATTCTTAAAGGAATGATGGGAGAGAGGAGCCAGGAAGAATCTGATATATTCGATAGCAGATTAAAAGTGTAAAGATTAGGAACAGCTGGGGAGAACAAGCAAGGAGAGATCAGAAAGCAGGATTTTCTTGGGCAAAAGCCAAAAACACCAGCTGGGAGGTGACCACTGTGTCAAAACAGTTTTGTGCAGAAGCCAATGAGGGAATCTGAAGCTCTGATAGGAAGGAATTTTGAAAATTAATAGAAAGTCTTGACAAGTATCTTTTAGAACAGAGTTTTTCAAGCTTCTAAACATGCCTGATCTTCCTATCAGTGTGGTTGAGTTATTTGCTTAGCACAGTGCCTTGTATACAGTTGATCATTTAAAAAATTTGTTGAGCCCGGCCGGTGTGGCTCAGTGGTGGAGCGTCGGCCCATGCACAAAAAGAGCGCCAGTTCGATTCCTGGTCAGGGCACGTGCCCAGGTTGTGGGCTTGATCCCCAGTGAGGGGCATGCAGGAGGCGGCCACTTGATGTTCTCTCTCACTGATGTTTCTATCTCTCTCTCCCCCTTCCTCTCTCTCTCTAAAATCAATAAAGAAAAATATTTAAAAAAATATTTTGTTGAGTTAATAAATAAAGAGAAAAACAATAGTATCTCAAAAGCCAAAGGAAAGGTGGCAATATCTAATTCCAAAAGAGATAACTTTTTTAAGTCTTTTTTTTAAGTGAAGATCTTACTGAACTATAGCATGCATACAGAAAGTACATAAATCATACAGCTCAATAAATTATTGCCCCCATCTAACCACCACTGACAAGAATCAGAACATCA
This sequence comes from Molossus molossus, assembly GCF_014108415.1. NCBI lineage: Eukaryota > Metazoa > Chordata > Mammalia > Chiroptera > Molossidae > Molossus > Molossus molossus. The sequence continues at coordinate 18,044,172 of NW_023425344.1, forward strand.
CCAGTCCCCTAGATGTTCCCCTTGTACCTCCTCCTAGCCAATACTTCCATAAGAGTAATCACAGACAGCATAGATTAGTTTTAGCTACCTTATAACCTTGTATAAATAAAATACAGCACAAACTTAGTTTTCACAGGCATACTCTTCTAGGGTCACACATTTTGTTTATAAAATGAAATTTTTTGCTTTCATATTTGAGGTGATCTAAATGTAGTTGTAAGTATTACCTGGATCATCTGAATTACCAGCTTCCAAACAAGTGTTGCCAACCAATGTTGGTACGCTTATCTACTGCTGTGTTTATGATACCAACTCAAGGAGTAACACAAAATGAATTGTGGCAAACCTAATAAGTTCAGTCCAATAGCAGAATGATGACATCATATGCACTGTAGAAATGCATGTTTTTAAGTGGTCTGAATAGAGAAAAATGCTGGAAGAAGAGAGTCATCACAGTACCGAGAAGCCAAATAAAAAGCATCATCTCTGTGAATGGGGAAAGGCTGCAATGATCTGGACCACAGAATTTCAATAGGTTTTAATAGTTTTGTTTGAAAAATTTTTTAAATTGGCTTTGTGTGCTAGCATTGCATATATAAAAACTATAAATATAAAGAGTTTATAACTAGTTTTCTATTCATATGTTTTAAAGATGCATTCTTTGAAAACTAATTTAAATCAATAATACATTTTTTGCCCTGGCCGGTTTGGTTCAGCAGTTGGAGCATTGGCCTGCGGACCAGAGAGTCCTGGGTTCAGTTCCCACTAGGGGCATGTACCAAAAAAAAAAAAAAAAAAAAAGAATAATTCATTTTTATTTTCCATCACAGAGTTTCCTACATTGCTCAAGTCAGAAACACTAATCTAGAAGTTAACTTGATGCAGAATTTCCAACCCAGGGCCATTGCAATGGAAAATTGTCCACACAAACAGCCAAATAGATGTTTGGCTGGAGAACATCAGTTTTTGAATGTGAATGTGTGCGTTTATATAGAAATGTTTGTCCACTCCAAAGTCAGAATGAATAATTCATGAAAATGGGCCTATCAGAAAGACTGGGCCTTGGAGCTAGGCTGGTTTTGCTTCTTGACCAGGCTCTACCACATCTGAACTCCGCTATCTCTTCTCTAAACTAAGGACTGATAATAAAACTTGCATGCTTGCTGTCAGGATTGATTATACTGAACATATTTAAAGCATCTGGGAAATATTAGGGGTGTTCAATGATAGCCACTGATATTACAGGGACATTTGAGCTGGAAGTTGGGGGCTTTATGTCATGCTTAAGCTTTTTCCACCCTTGGGAAAATAGTCTAAACTGGGTAACCCAATATTATACATATAATCAAAATAGTGTTTACCAAAGCTATTATAGGGTGCAAAAATACAAAAAAATAAATAAAACTCTTACGTTAGGTTCTCATTTATTGAATTTTTGTCCACTGTTCCTTGTTAGTTAAATTTTTTAAAGCAGATATTTCATCCCACAATATTTGAAATATTTCTGAAGTCTGTCAGTCCGCTTTTCAACAGTACATTGTATGGATTTGCCTCAGCATTGCTGCTCATAACTAAAATCATTGAAACGTGGATGTATGAGTGGAAATGTACAAGATATATAAGAAATTGAGCAAAATCTACATTGATTTCAGATTATAAACTAGAAACTTATTTTTATATTTTATGAAAATCCTGGCATCTGCTTGCTTTCTTGTGAATGACTTTTTAAAAATTATTATTTTAAAGTTGAAGCGTAATGAAGGTAGAGATTCTGGTTGCTCTGAGTTTACAAATAGTAATCATATTTTAAATACTAGTTACATGCCCTAAAAGCACATTGATGCAAAATGATGATAATCCTGTTTAAAGCTTTTGGAATTTTACTTTACTGTACTTATAAATTCCATCTCCCCCCACCCTTGTTAGTAATAAACATTGAGTAACAAGGTTGGGGACACGCCTAACTGCGTCTTCTCTGAGCACCAGAGTCTACTTTTCCCCACCTCTGCTGTAACCGCTCCGATCCACATAATCCTGCCCCTAGACAGGTAGGTACAGTGGCATCCCAGCTGGTTTCCTTGCTTCCACTCTAACCCCTTCCAATCCATTCTCCATACAGTATGTCAGATTGGCTTTCTTAACTGTAAGTCAAACCAGACCACGGCCTGCTTAAGACTCTCCAGTGGTTCCTGTTGCATGTAGCATACAACCCAGTCCTTGGTGTGGTACCTACCGCTCTACCTATCTGGCCCATGCCTTCTCTCCCACCTCCACTTACACCACTACCCCCTTGCTCTCTGTGCTGCAGCATCAAGACTTTCTTTTTGCAAATACCCCAAATGCATTCTCTCTTTAGGGTCTTAGCGCTTGCCATGTCCTCAGTTCCACAACTTTTGCTTGGTTGCCTCCTTCATGTCAAGGTTCCCCTAACTCCTCAGAGAAGCCATGCCTTCCTACTTGTGACATCTTCTGTACCCAAAACCCTCTTTTATTTTCTTTCAAGCACTCAATACTCTGATTTCATCTTTACCATTTATTGGGTAACTAGCCGATGGTGTAACATTGCTCCCCCTAGAATGTAAGCTGCAGGAGTGTGTTGTTCAATGCCTAGTGTGATACCTACACATAGAAGTCTGTCAATAGGGTTACTTAAATAAATGAATAAATGAATAGACAACTTCAGCCATCACCTACATTCTATTTCTAGGTTGGTTACTATGGAATGGAGTAATCTCTGACAAATGCTGAACCTCTTTGGCCTCAGAGTCCCCTATGAATAATTAGTAAACCTGACTAGATGTTTGTTAAGGGCTCTTTGGTTATATTTCCATGCTTCATATTCAAGTATTATTTCACCCTTTTCCTCCATTTCTTCTCCTCTTCCTCCCTCTTCTTTCTTTCTCTCCCTCCCTCTTTCTCTCTCTGTCTCTCTCTCTGTGCATCACTTCCTTAAATTCATGAATAGTTCTAAACCAGTTGGAGATATTTTATGCATAAACACAGACCTCTCAAGGATGTACAATCTCTGGACACTGAATTGTCATCATGACCACATGTTGTAGTGTTTATTTTCCCTTGCCCAGCCAACCCCATCAAAACCACACCCTTCACTGCCAAGCCGCAGCCCCATCCTGCCTTTGGAAATAAAAATGGAATAGGAGGATCCCTGGCTTCTGGAAAAAAAAAAAAAAAAAAACGCACAAATTTTAACTTGTATAATGTTTCCGAAGAAATAAGGGTGCAACTGAGAGGATTGATAACAACTTTATAAAATTTCTTAATATAACAAAGTCCATGAAGATAGTAGGAAACAACCCTGGCTGGTTTGGCTTAGCAGTTAGAGCATTGGCCCGTGGACCAAAGAGTCACAGGTTGAATTCCAGTCAAGGGCACGTACCTTGGTTATGGTTCCTCCCTGGCCCTGGTTGTGGTTGTGTGGGAGACAACCAGTCAATGTGTCTCTCTTACATCAATGTTTCTCTCTCTTTCCCTTTCTTTCTCTCTCTCTCTCTCTCCTCTTCCCTCTCACTCTATCTGAGATAAATAGAAAAATATCCTTGGGTGAAGATTAAAAAAAAAAAAGATAATAAGAAACAGTGATAATGAAATTTTAGATACTGCCAGAGACAATTTCTAAATTAATTTTTCTTGTCCATACCTAATTGCAGTGACTGTCCTTGTATGTGCTTAACTTTTAGACATTTAGTTTATAACATGCCAAAAATACACATTAAAAAACAATATGGTGATGATTACATGGCAACGTCATTACACACTAGAACTTACACCGTTACTTGTTTAAGATCCTGTGAGAAATGGTCTCAGGAAATGAAAAAGGGAATCTCTTGCAGGCTAGAAGAATTGAAGTAATATCAGCTTCAAGGACAGATTCTGATTTGCTTGTAAATGTGTATCTACAAACCAAGTTTTAAAACCACACGAAGACTGAGAATCACAGCGTGTATGAGCTGGAAGGACATTGTGGCCTTCATTAACAAATGAGGACATTGAAATTCAGATCAAATGACTAGGCCAAGGTCACAGAGCCCACTAGTGCTGAAGCTGGAACTAAACCTCTGGTCTCCTGGTTGGTGACTTTCTCATCACATCAAGCTGCCTTTCCGAGACCCTGTAGTTACTTGCAACTTTCAATCATATTGCTGACCCGGTAGATTAGAATGTAAAATAGTCAGTCCATTTACTGAAAAACTACTGGAGAAGTTAGTGTTAGTTATGTTGTTGTAGTAATTGCTAATATTTGTATAGTTTACCTGTCAGGTACTATGTGTACTGTTTGTATTATCCTGTTTAATCCCCAACTAGCCCTATGGGGTAGGTAATAATGATAATTATCATTACTAACACATTGCTATGTGTCGGGCACTTTTCCAAGCCTTTTATATCTAATAAATTATTCAATCCTCAAAGTGATCCTATAAAGTAGTATTACTATAACTATTTTACAGGTGAAGAAACAGAGTCATAAACAGGTGGAGTCATGCTCAAGTTCAAACTCAAGTACATACCCTTAAACCAATGCATAGGTCGCTTCCGTATGCTATACCACTTACTTATTAGTTTCTGCTGTCCCATCACCATGCTGTTAGGAGAAATAATAAGTAGTCAACTTGAGCTTCTTCTCCTTGCATTTCCCTATCTTCTCAAATTAGCTGGTGGTAGAGACATTTAAAGATAGAGGAACCAAAATGAAGACAAGGCCATCTGCAACCTGAATAACTTGGATAATCCAGGATTTTATCATATCAGCAATGCTCAAACTTCAACAGCTTATGACTTGGGCCCATGGAAGTATGTTTTCTGCACGTGGTGGCCTGGGTGAGAATATAACCTGTAAATTATCATATGAGCTAGATTCTTTCTGCAAGAAGGAGCAGAGGCAAGCTCGTGTTAGGTCAGTTAGTGCGGGAATTTGTTTTAAGAGAACATGGAGAAGTGAGGAAGCACAGAAAATGATCTCAGTGGCTGCACAGCCAGGCCTCATAAAGCATCATTCATTTTTTTTTTCTTGCATTATTAGCTCTAGTCATTCAACAGCAGTTCAAGTGGTTCAATATAGTCATCCCTTGGCCTCTCCACTGATCTCCTTCCTGTCTCTTAACCTGCTCTCTACTCACTGACATTTCTCTGTTGTCCTCTCCTACCTCTTCCGTCTGCCTCTGCTTTGTATATACTTCTGCCTCTATCATCTATATATTTTTTATTTCTGTAGGGCGCGCATCAATTCCATGAGAAAGAGAGGATCTGATTGAGTGTAGGGGTAGATCTACTGGTGCATTGAATAAATGATACTACCATTAGGCAGAACACTCACACAAGTCATCTCAAAGTCTGTAGATGGCTGCCTCACCCAACCCCCAAGGGAAATGCCTCTGGGTCCATTAGCTGCAGACAAGGTGGCAGAGTCATGTAGAACAAAACATGAGCCTTTATGTTTAGAAAGGAACTTTGAGCATGGCACGTACTTTGTGTGGCTTGTCTGGTACAAATACAAATGGTGTTCATCTGGACAAAAGCTCTTGACTCAAAACAAATGATTAAACTTAAGAGTAGAAACCAACAAATAAAACATTGTTGCTAATTGTTCTCTCATTATAGATTTTAGTTAGAATTCCACTTTAGCTGTGGCATACTCAGAATTGGACATTATACTTTTTTTTTTTTTAATGCTCGTTATTCTCAACTCTCTTACCTCTTGAATCTGTAGTAAAAATTTTTTACTTGACTCAGGATATAAAAAAACAGCAGTTGTCTGTGTGTTCCCTTGTAACCCAGGAGCTCTGATATATTCAATGTTTTTAAGTGGCCAAAGAATGGTGAGTTTTGAAGTTGTTTTGGTGATGGTGTTGCCCTACAAGGGGATGGAAATAATAGTATCTTGCAGTTGCAGACTATTTCATATTTTCGAAGTGCTCCTCATTGAAATGTCACTGTGTTACTCCTTTGTACTTCCCTGTGGCCCCGACTCTGACTAAAACAAAATGCGAATCCTTCACAGCCCCCGGTCAAGGCTCCTCTTCTTCTCCATGACACCACCTCGGTTTCCTGAATGCACGTCAATCCCTGTTTTCTCGGAACTCACCACCTACCCACTGCCTGTGCTGCTCATGTGTGACACCTTTTGCTGTAATTACTTTTAGGAAACCCTATGTTTTTACTTATTTGTGGTAAACTTCTCATGGGCAGAGACAATGACAACTGTCTTTTCCCCTAAACCACATAAAACAGTATCTTACTTATAAAAGACCTAAAAAGATAGAAGAGGGGCATGCATGAGAATAGGCATGATTGGGCCCACTTTATAGATGAGGAAATTAAAATACACCACTTGGGAATTGAGGGAAATGTTGCATTGACTTATGTGGGCCATAAACCAAGGTCCAGAAGCAAAGAAAGAAACTAGTGAAGGTGGAGAAGAGGAGATCGGCCACGAATCAGGTGAGCAGGAAAAGAGTGCAGAGAGACAGGGAGGGAAGGACAGGCTGGGATGGGGGATAAGCAGGAAAGAGGAGGGGAGATTTTTTGTTTGTTTTTTAAAAAGGAGGAGGTAGGAAATAAAGGCAGAAGAAAATGCTAAAAAAGCATTTTTATAATCTCTTGAAGAAAATGCTTTATGTCAACCAGAAGAGCTAATCTGGGCTTTGGGAAGTAGAGAAGAAATGAGGAAGGCTCTATCCCTTGGTCATAGGTAAGAGAACTGAGAAAAGTAAATAAAAGATAAAGGGGAAGAAGAGAGGGAAGTGGTTGGTCCTTTTTTTGGTTATTAAAATGATTCCAAACAAAATCAGTTTTGACAACTTTGCAAAATCAAGGGGAAAAAGAAAACCACAATGGAAGGAACTGAAGAGTCCAGATTGTACTTTTCTTGTGACAATGGCATATTTCACTATACTTTTAAAGTTACTTCCACCTTCTGCTTTGTTCTAATGATAATGTAGACCCAAATAGAACCCTGAAATATCAAACGTTCTGTCAGGACCAGGAATGTGACCAGGTACATAATGCTTTGAATCAGAAATTCTGTGCAGTTTGGATCATTGTAGGCAAAACTTCTAAAGCGTGAGTTTAAATTCTCTGTCATTAAGTAAGAACGTTTCAACCATTTTAACCAGAACTTTTCAAAGACTGTCTAATTAGCAATGTCTTATGACCATCCTAAGTTGATTCCTATAATGCAAAATGATCTGAGAAAAATTAGCTATAATTTTATTTAAATTGCAATCAAAAGATAGATGTGTGACATTATTTCTCTCAGCTTTTAGGTTCTCTTTCTCATCCAGTCTCCTCTTACCACTCTGACTGCTACTCTTGAAGGGTTTTGTTTTGTTTTGTATTGTTCTGTTTGAAGACTCCTCTTTCTAGATTCATCCCTCTTTTTGGCATTCACTAAAATGTGTTCTTCCTATATGCTCTAATGCCAGCATTGTCATCCACCAAGTTTCCAGAAGCACAATCCTGGATGCTATCTTTAATTTCTCCTTCAGCTACACATCCAGTTATCTGGTCCCACCAAGTCTGCCTGTTGTCTATTTCTTGAATTGTCCACATCAGTTAACTCTTGTTCATCCTCAGAGCTCCTCAAGGAAATCTACCCGACTTTCCTTCCCCAGATATGTCAGATCCCCCAATTTTACTCTTTCGTTTTACTCTGTGCCTCTCTTTTACAAATACATTGGTTAAGGCAGGCTAAGCTGATGTAACAAACAGACCCAAATATGCAATTATTCAGCCCTTAGGAGCCATCTCCTGCTCACATCACACTTCTGAGCTAGGGTTCACGTTGTCAGTGCAACTTTCTCCACACGTTTAGGGGTCAAGCTCCTCTTGGCTGCTTTCTCTGCCATGCCCCATCACTTCTCCTTAGATATTGGCTAGACTTTCATCACATAACTCCCCCACCCTCACTGCAAGGGAGGCTGGGAAATATAGTTCAGCCCTGCTTAGACAAAAAAGCAAACAACAGATTTGGGGAGAAAGCAATCTTTGCCACAATCGCACTAATAATAATTGCCATTTCTATTTATTTATACAATTGAATTATTACTGTCTGTTTCCTCCACCAGAGTTTAAGCTCTGTAAAGGAAAATGCATTTTTGTTCACAATCTGGTCCCAGTGAGTCTCAGTAAATATGGGTTGAATTAATGAATACATTCTTACCAATCTAAATCTCGAGCCTATCTGGTCTGGAGCGCTGCAGCAGCCTCTGAATCACCCTCCCTGCCTCTCTTTGCCCCTCCATAGTGTAGTTTCTTCACAGTGATCTTCCTCGACTGTGCATTTCATCCTTCTATTTCCTCTATTTTAAAATTCTTCAATGACCCTGTTGCTCTCAGATCTCCTTACCTTGCCATGTGATTCCCTTTCTGTTCATTTTTTCAGCCTCACTTTCATCACTCTTCTATGTCCACATTCCCTTCCACCACACAGGCACACACGCTCACTTTCTTGCACAAACACACACTCACTTTTTTCCTCTCCAGTTTAGTCACACTGAAACACAAATATTTTCCCCAAAGCACCATGCCCTTCTCCTGGATAACTGTCCATTGCCTTTGACTCTCAGCTTAGTTCATCACTATATTAAGGATATCCCTTAACCTCCAGGTTGATGCTAGCACCTTTCCCCTGCGCCCCCATGGCCCTCTACCTCCTGTAGCAGGTATTTTATGGTTTGCCTGAAGTTAAGTCCTTCTCCCCCAGCAGACGTCCTGCCACATCTCATTCCCTGTAGAGCTCCCAGCACCTAACACATTGCTTAGCACATCATATACATCCTGGGAGTAGAGGAAGGCCGGTGAGTGGATGGATGAATGAATCGGTTCAATGTCCAGAGATCAGGTATCACTGGTGACTTCTGTGGAGAAAGCTTCAGTGGTAGACATATCACAATTCCCAGTGAAAACTGCTCAAGTTAGAAGTGGTAATTATCAAAAAAGTTTTCCAGCCCTGGCCGGTTTGGCTCAGCGGTTAGAGCGTCCACCTGCGGTCCGGAGAGACCCGGGTTCGGTTCCCGCTAAGGGCACGTACCTCGGTTGCAGTTTGTCCCCGACCCTGGTTGGTCGTGCGGGTGGCAGCCACTCGATGTGTCCCTTTCACATCGATGTTTCCCTCTCTCTCTCTTCCTCTCTCTCCCTCCCACTCTGTCTGTACAAAAAATGGAAAAATGGCCTCGGATGAGGATAAAAAATAAAAATAAAAAAAAAATAAAAAAAAAAAAAAAGTTTTCCAAATTTCTTTCCATAATCTGAACCTCTTAATGATCACTGTATTGCAGTAGTTCTAAAGAGATGCTTTACTTCTCTTCCATAATATTATTTTTTTAAACTCAGATAGGCTTAAAGTTGCCCTTAATGATAATACAAATAGTCAATCACTTGTTTCTTGATTTCAAGGAAGAGCAGGGGAAGGGGTTACACAGAAGCCCAACATTTACTTCACCTGTTTTTACTGGGGCTCATGGAGCTTGATGGATCTCTAAGTCCAAGCTGTAAAATATAAGAGGACCTGATTTTCCCCAAGTCATGTTTGCTTGTGTGTGCTCCAGAGACTTGGAGTCTGAAGGGGGAGGGGCTTGGAGATGGGACAAGGCTTGTCCTGGGTCCAGCCTCCCAGAGTAAATGCAGCTCAGCAGCCAGAATAACAGACTCCCAGTTTAGGAATTTGCCGTGGACGCTGCCCAAGGATCATTCCTGGGTTTCTCTGAATGTACTGAACTAACCGGAAAAAAAAAGAAGCAGCTTGTATTTTTATGTAAATGTCAATATCCTATCATCACCTGAGCAAAAACAATAGATTTCTAAGTACATGCTATTGCCAGAGGCAAAGAAATGAATTTAATTAGGTATTTTCACGACGGGAAACTTTACAGTTTTAATATAAGAGTAACAGCTACTTGCAGTAGTCAGAATAAAAATATCTCCCAACTTAATTTATCTGCCCGATTACTACTGACATTCTTATAATAATAAATGAATTTTTAAAGCGTGAGCTTCGAAACCAATGCTTCTATTCCAAGAATCGGTCTGAATTTCCTAAAACTTAGTTGAGTAAAGTCTGCACGCTGTTTTGATTTTTAAATGGAGAGGAGAAGGAACAGTGTATGCCATGATTTAGCTTCTGTTTCCCTCTCTGCTTCATTTTCAGACCCGTCAGAAAACCACCCTCTCTGCTTGCCTCACTCCTTTATTTGTCTAAAAAAGTATCCTCTTCTGTATAAGGTTCTGGTCCAAAACAATCAGTATTGGAAGTTGAGCTGTTTTTGCTTCATTGCTGTGGCCTGAGTCATTCTCTCCAATACCAGGGAAGACACAGAGGAAATGATGTAATTCTCTTTGGTTTCTTTGACGCTTTGGACTTTTTCTCTGGGCCGGAGCCTTAATGAATCTGTCTTCTAATTAGCCAGCAAAGAGCACAGTGAACCAAAAGGTGGATCTTCTTCTCCATCTCACCAAAGGCACACACACTGTTTGTTCCCTCAGCCAGTTCAGGTGCTTTTGCCAGAATTCCTGCATAAATCTCCCGGGCGGCATTGTCAAGCAGCTGGAGGCAGAGATTTTTTTTTTTTTTATCCTCACTTGAGGACATTTTTTTCATTTTTTTGCTCAGATAGAAGGGAGAGAAAGGAAGAGAGAGTGAGAGAAACATCGATGGGAAAGGTACACATGGAGTGGCTGCCACCTGCATGACCAACCAGGGCTGGGGACAAACTGCAACCAAGGTACGTGCCCTTATCGGGAACCGAACCCGCGTCTCTCTAGACCGCAGGCCGACGCTCTAACCGCTGAGCCAAACTGGCCAGGGCGGCAAAGAGATTTTTAATGCCTACTTTACCAGTTGGAAACCAAGAAGTAGAAAGTGCCTTGTCCTAGGTCAAGCCGGGCTGAAAGGAGAGGGAGCAGCAGTGAATGGGGCTTGGGGATCCTAGCAGGGAAGGGGGTGGCAAATATGTCTCCCAATTCCTCCTCTCCATCCCCACACCAACACCCTTCTTTCCTTCCTTCCTTCCTTCCTTCCTTCCTTCCTTCCTTCCTTCCTTCCTTCCTTCCTTCCTCCCTTCCTCCCTTCCTCCCTTCCTCCCTTCCTCCCTTCCTCCCTTCCTCCCTTCCTCCCTTCCTGTCTTTTCTTTCTTTCGCTCTTTTTTTCTTAATCCTCATCTGAGGATATGTTTCATTGATTTTAGAGAGAGAGAAACATTGATTTGTTGCCTCTCGCCAGGGATCGAACACACAACCTAGGTATGTGCCCTGACCCGGAATCAAACCTTTCGGTGTACTGGACTATGCTCCAACCAAATGAGCCACCTGGCTAGGGAAGCAAAGCCTTTTTGATTCAAATGAAGAAAGCACAAATCTAAATTTAGAGAATCTGTTGATAAATGTGTGTTCAATCCCTGGACACTTGTACAGCGTATCATTTTATAATTACGATTTTGACTCAGTCTTGCCCTTTTTCTCTGATATTTGGCATCCTGGGCTGTTCTTCTGGTAAACTGGCAATTCACAGGTACATGTGCCTTGGCTTGGTGGGGGTGGTGGGGTGGGGGGAGACCGAGATACTTGGCCCAGGGTTTGCCACTGTTCCCCACTTCAGTGAAAACCAGAGCAGTCGGGTGTTCAAAGCACTTTCTCAGAGACCCTTTCCTGTGAGCCCCTCACTGTGGCTGGGGGGCCCACACTTAGAGCTATCTTAACGTGCAGCTCTCCCTATTGAAACGATCTGGTTACATCATTTTTATAATCCCAGCACCGTAAAGTTTAGTGAAGCTCATGAAATGACTGTTTGGAACTAAACTCAGGAAAAGGAGGAAGAAGTAAGGAGGCAGAGGGAGAAATCAAGGGAGGAAAGTGAGGCGGGAGAAAGGGAAGGTGAATCCCTGAGGGAAGAAAGGGAGCGCCAAGTTCAGTGGGCATCCCCACTTACTTTCAACAACTAACATTTATTTTGAAGAAGGATCCAGGCCCTCAGAAGGAAGCCACATACTTGCTAAAGAGCTAGTGAAAAGATTGCATGGGAAGAGAAAGATTGACCTGGCGTTCCCCAGCATGTAGAATTCCTGGGATGGTAGTTAGAAGACCGATTCCTGGCCCCACCTGGACTAGGAATCGGAGTCTTTGGAAATGGGAGCTCAGAGATTTTTCAACAAGCATCTCAGGTACCAGAGTTTGCCAAGCTTTGGATGTAGTCTTTCTGGAGTGCACTTCATTCCCCTTCATCTCGCTCAAGATCAGTTACTGTGAAGCGTTTTACATCGAAGATCAGGCTTTCTATGTGAAAGCCAGCTCTGTCGATTTGGAAAGACCCGTGAGACTCCAACAAATAAACTATGATGTCCTTTCACTCAGTCTGCACAGTGTCATGCCACGTACACGCGTTTGCATACACACATGTGTGCACACCGACGCATATGCATAGACATGCACGCATGCACGCAGGCACAGACACATGTGCACACATGCTTGCTGTAGATTTCGGTCTCTGCAGGGCCAGTGCCTTGGGTCACTTGTCCCTTAAAATGCCTCCTGACTACGGCAACCCTAATCATGATAGAAATTCAAACCGGGGGTTGGGGTGGGCTGTGTAGGGCAAAAACTCTTTGGACAAAATCCCTTGTATTTCAGACATTTGACTTCTGTTTCTACATCAAACCAAGAAATATTTGCAGAAAAGAGAAAATGAAAAGTTACTTATGTTTTCTAAAACTCACTACAGACTTGGTGACAGATGGACTTGCATTTTGCCTTGATTTTTTCCAAAGTGATTCATTCTCAGTTGCTGAACACCTGCTTTAAAACAAGGCTTTCTTTTCTCTGTGTCCTCAGGGCGTCCCAAGCAAGTTTGAAACCATGAGGTAGGCCTAATACCAGGGAAGGGGCGGTGGGGTGGAGGAGAGTCCTGTTTGATCTACATAATGTATTCATTGTTTGAAGCCCTGCGCAGGGAGCTGTGGTTAGGTCTGTGGTGTGAAACAGGGAACTCGGGCAAACTGTGTGAGCAAGCGTTTCCATGCCCAAGGTGAGTGTTTACATTGCGGAGGCCGGAACCCCTGTTAATACCTTCGCGTACCCTTCCCTGAAGACAGCATTAAGTTTGGGATTTTCTCTGCCTCCAGGGTTTTCAGAGAAGGAAGGCCCGAGCAGCAGAACCGACTTGCAGTGAGCATGGGCCTGTCTCCCCAGTGCAGTCATTTGTAGGGCTACGTTCTCCTCTCTCCCACTTCCCTTCTGGGTTGCCTCAGTCTCTTTTCTCAGCTCCTCGTCGGTTAATTCACATTTCCTGATTTGGCAAACAGCCCTGCACCCTGGCCTCCTTTTTCTTGGGTAAAACTTCCTGAGTTGACATTGAAGCAAACTGTTACCTCACCCGAGAGTTTTAGGAGGAAAATGGCATTTAGGTTTAATTACACAGAGCCCCACAGTAGTTACCACTTTATAAAACTCAAGTGACTTTTCCCCCAGCTCCCTGTTTTCCAACGCTGGCTGGCTGGTGACCTCCGGGAGGGCGAGCGGCCGCCCAGCGCGCCGCCGGGCCTTGGCCGGCTGCAAGGGCCCTGCAAGGGCCAGGCCCTTCCAGCTCCAGCGGGCTGGAAAAAGAGTCGGTAGCAGAGAGAATGTAGAGTCCAAGGCCCTTCTGGAATCTCAGAGAAGGAGGGCATATGTTACGAGGCCAGGACGCACCTCTCTGTGGACCATTTTGCCCAGAGATATACACACTCCTTCAGAAAAGCCCAGAGGAACTGGTCAGGGAGCTGTTCACACAACTACCGCTGCCCCCCCACCAGCTTTCAGGGAGCAGTGGGGAAGTGGGCAGTCGTTTTCATCACTGGTGACCACAGCCTCTCCTGCGCCCCTTGCAGACACTCTCGGAGCCTGGGACGCCGGCTGTCTTCCCCTCTTCTTGAGAGCTGCACGCAGCCAGCTCCATCGACACCTTCCTGGGAATCTATTCAGGACCATGGTGGCTCCCACAGCAGTGGCTGGGTTGTCTCTGGTTTGGGGGGAAAGAGTTTACTGATCCACTCGCCTGCCACCTATGGGTCTTTGCTCAGATGTTACCTTCTCAGAGAGGAACTTCCAGACCACAGATGTAGTTCCCACCCCAGATGAATCCAATCCTACCCTCTTCTCTGCTTTAGTATTTTCCTCCATAACCCTTGCCTCCTCCTAACACACTTTGCACATGCATTACTTCTTTGTTTTCTTATCTTCTGCCACCTACCCCACCCCACACACACCCTCAGCCTATAGAATAGAAAATTTAAAGCTCAGGAATTTGGGCTACGTTGTCTATGGCTGCACCCCTAACACCTAGAACAGTGCCTGGGACATACTAGGTGCTCGTTAAGTATATTTGTTGAATAATAACTGAATGTGAGTAATTTCTGAAACCAGAAAATAGATATGGGAAGGTACAGTTTTTAATCAAGGAGAATCTTTCTAAAGTGCCAGGCTGGCGGTAGGAGATTAGAATACATGGAGGAAGATTAAACATTAAAGTGATGGGGAGTTGGCTACTTTGTTATTTAATGTTTACAATAAACTAGGTGTCATTGTTGATATTTCCTAAATGAAGAAACAGAAGCATGAGAAGTTCACATGCTTACCCAAGGTCATACCCAAGGTTACACAAAGAGAAAGTGGCAGACAACCTCAGGGTGGTCTGACTCTTTAGGTGTGGGCTTTCCACTGTGCTGTCATGGGTTCCCTGACGTCTGTTCGAGAAAAAGCCTGGGAGTCTGGCATTCTAAGCTGACTCCGTTAAAATGCAGACCTGCAGTCAAATACCAGCTCTGCCACTCGTTGGCTGTAACTTGAGGCCAGTCTCTGGAGTCCCTGTGGGTACCTGTCTCCCTGTGAGGAAATGAAAAGGTAGGACCTAGCAATCTATGATTCTCCTTACTCCTCCCAATGGCTGGGTGGGGATCATAAAGGAGTAAGTATCAATAACTCCGGAAAAAGATATTAAAACCCAGAAAGTCTATATGACTCACATGTGGTTAAGCAACATGTCAAGTCAGTGGTCCGGAGAAAAACCACCGGGCAGGAGGTATTTTGACATATCACCATCACCACCTCTTCTCCAAACCACAGAGTTTTTATGGCTCAAAAGAGATATTAAGATAGCATGCTAATTTTGAGCTGTTATAAATGTAAGTGTCTATTTTTAAAGTCTCTGATTTAAAACACTTTCTGGAAGGTGACTAAAACAAAGCATTAGAACTTATGGCATGCTCAATTAGCTGTGGGGGCTAAGGGTTCTGCTTGGGCCAGGCTGGCTGGATGTGAGGATTCATGCTACATGTCCTGGTGACACTGTGTCCCTGAAATGACAACAATCCACAGAAGTCTACTAAAATACAATCTACAGAAAATCTAAAGTTGCTTTGGGCTCTAAGCTTGTTGTTACATGTTGGAATGCTGTGTCTGATGATTATTTTTTTATTTACTAGTTTGCTGGTTAAATGCTGTATATGAAATGCTTAGAATTATTTAAATGCTAGAGAAAAAGACAAGTCGTTGCTCCACCATGACATTAGACCCACTAATGTAAAGTTTCATGTCCCTATATCTTTAGAGAAATGCTATTTTAACCACACACAAAAAAATCCTTTTCTCTGTTTCCCTTGCAGCAATGACAGAGTTAAATAATATCTTCCTTCTTTAGCCTATAAAATCAGTTTTGAATTTTTTTTCCCTTTGGCTAGATAGTATTTTATCTTTGCTGGCACAGAATCATCAAGCCACATCATTTTCTATAAGTAAAAAAGCCAAACTTGTGAAAAATGGGGCTCTGCTCCCTCTCTGTAAGACTAGCACTCATGAAAAAGCCAACATTAATGGAATTCCTTTGTTTATGATTTAGGAATCTCCGCTCCGCCTCTGCACCACCAGATTCGTGGGCCCGGGACTAGGCGGCAATCCTGAGGGTGGTGGAGTCCGGGTTCTCCAATGCATGGCCCCCAAGGGCCAACCTGGTGGAGCTGTAGGTGCCCAAGAAAGTGGGGCAGTCCCATGGAAAATCTGATTTGTGTGGAGGAAGAGGTGTGACAAGCACACAGCCTTACAGGAGTGTGTGTGTGTGTGTGTGGGGGGGGTGCTGTTCATCTCTTTGGCAGGATTTAAAACTATCTTGGATGGCAGCAATGGAGGAAATAATGGCAATGTTAGCAGAGGGGAGCGAGTCTGTACTTGTGGGCTCACATTTTTAATGCCCTCCTGACCTTCTTTAGCCCCAAAAGCCCAGAGGAAGGGTTTTGCTGGCATGACTAGTGTTTTTAAATGTATTACTTTTCCCCATAGGTTTCCGTTATGCTTTTAAAAATTGGATTCAGCATCTTTACAAATTATTTGTGCATGATATCTTCATGTTCTTTTTCCTAGTTGCTGGTCATTTCATCTATCTATTATCTATCTTTCTATCTATCATCTCTTATTTTCCAAGCTACTAGCTCTTATGATGAATATTTGTTGAGTACCTACTATGTGCTAAGAACGGTGTGCAGTGTGACTGGGAATGCCAAGGCGTGACGTTCTACTTAGGAGCTCTTCAATTAATTCGTCCCCATACCCTCTCTCTGCTGCCTTTGCTTTTTAGTTACTTTATCACAGATGCTTCATGTTCACCAATTTTTCATCTAAAGATAAGGTGCTAAAACATAATTTTCAAAGAGGTAAAACCATGACCCTTTTACAAATATAAAATAACCACATTCTCAAGACTTTAACTCATTAATTCATGAGGGAACCAGAAAGATGTTAAAACCAGTTCAAAGGACAACGTGAAGAACAAATGTATATGTAGGCAATGTAGAATGCTGAAAGAAGTTACTAATATATAGATACAAAATGGCCTGGCACATAGTAGGTACTCAGCAAATATTAGCTATTGTCTGTGCAAATGTCTGTCATACCTGGCAGTTCATAACTATCACCGAATTAAACCCGATTCAACAGAAAGGTGAGTGGCGTGGAAGGGGGTGGTGATTCAAGCCTGGCCATGAACATGGAGGGGCCACGTACAGAAGAAGATAGGTTTTGCATAGCCAGCTGTTCTGCAAATGATATTTGAAATGTTTATGCCAGTTCCTATAGTTACTTAGACTTGCTTTTAATTCAGGATGATTCTAAGACCAGACTAGACAAGTGGTGATGAATTTCAGTGAAACCTCCCAAGAAGGTAGCAAGTTTTTGCATGCCACATTTGAACTTCTCATTTTTAGGTAGAGAGAGGTAGAAGGGTTTTTGTGAGTGAAATTGAAATTGTCTTTAAGGATCATAATCATAAAGAGATGTTGGTTCTCTGGGTGGCAGGGTCGAAATGAAAAGCACTGTTTGGTGGCTAAGAGAGCCTCATTTCTTCTCTGGCCTAACCATAGACAGTGGTACTTGTCAGGTCAGTTAATTCTCTGTGCCTCAGGTAACTGAGTGGACCATCCTTTTAAAACTGTTCTATGAGGTGCTTTAGGAGCTTGGCAAACATTTGATTCAAATTTTATTTTTTACTATTTAAAAATTGGTTATTAAAAGCAAATGGTTTGATTGATGCCAGGCAAGGCATTTTTCAGAGGCCCCCTCACTGCTTCATTGTCTCTGTAGTTAGCAGAGAGCACAGGGAGAGTGGTCCCCACAGTCAGGGTAGAGTCCTCCTGGGGAGTCCTGCTCTGATGGGCCGCCATACACAGATGGGGCAGGCAGGGGTGGGATGAAGAACCATGTAATGTGTTCCTGGTCTTAATATCTCCAATACTCTGCAGACAGCTGTTTCTCATTGCTGGTGTGGATTAGGCAGCTGATAATTCACCTGCCTTTCTCATGTGTGTCTTTCTAAAGGAGGGCAATGAAATAAATTAATTTAAAAATTGGGCTGCAGTCCAGCCGGTGTGGCTCAGTGGTTAAGCGTCGACCCATGCACCAAGAGGTCGCTGGTTCAATTCCTGGTCAGGGCACATGCCCAGGTTGTGGGCCAGATTCCGAGTGGGGGGCATGCAGGAGGTGGCCAATTGATGTTTTCTCTCATCAATGTTTCTGTTTCTTTCTTCGTCTCTATTACTCTCTCTCTAAAATCAATAAAGAAAAATATTTTTTTTTTAATTGGGCTGCAAAATCTTTCTTAAAAAAAGCAAATGGTTTGGGATAATAAAAAAATTCTGGAAGTGGATGCTGGTAATGGTTATACAGGCTTGTACAGAACGTAGTTAATGTCACTGAATTATACACTTAATGATTAAAATGGTAAATTTTATGTCATATACATTTTATCACAATAAAAATTTAAGCAGATGTACACTCTGCTTAAAAAGAGTTATACATTGTATTAATTTTTATAAATTGAAGACTTCCCATGTGCTATCCAATTTCTAGGTTGATCTTGAATAAAACATTTCCTCCCATCTCTGTTTATTTGAATATCTCAAGACTGAAAGCTGCCTTTTTAAAAATTGTTATCATATGCAACTACATTTATATCCGAATCAGAATTTTCTTAACATTTACTGAGTAACCAAAATTAAATACAAAACCCATTAGATGATGAGGCCGCCACTATTTTCCACTAGGTCCTATTTCTAAATGTTTGTGTTAAACAAAAACAGCCACTTGGAATGACATTATAATAAGGAACTGTTTTAATTTTAACATATAAAAAACAATTTATGCTAAAAATGCCATTTTAATCTGTTGTATTTTATGAATCTGTTGAGAGTCCCACTGCTTAGAAAATGAAGCTTGAAACCATTCTACTCCATCATCTTAAAATTCTCTCTGACTTGTTTATTATCATTTAAAAATATTTAGTGTTTGAAAAAGATTTATTTTCTGTGGGTTGCTTTTAGCAGCCAATGGAAAAAATAGTACAAAAAATTGTATATTTATCTTCAGAACAGGCAAATCAAAAAGATGGAATTATTCAATACACTTATCCCCTATCTTCAACTGGCTACATGTAAACAACCATAGACAGTGGAGTTCTGATTTCTTGATGCCTGGGCAGAAGAATTATTTAACAGTTCTTTGTCTTAGTTATTTCTTCAAACTCTTTTGTTCTAATTTAATCCTCCTTTTCTATCTGAGTTTACAGCTCTTTCAAAGAAAGTGCTTCATCCATTCCAAATTATCTCTATCTGGAAGGACCTCCCACCACAAATTTTCATGCAGACTCTATGTGTGCATGTTTATCTCAGGAGACCATCATAGTTTTATGCTGTTCTCAAGGGATTCTGAGATGCAAATCATTGCCTTCATCCTTAATCCTCCTTTTCTTTTTTGCTAATGTAAATTCTGCCTATGAATCATCTAAAAGGGAATTTTGCTATGAACAGTAGGATTGGGTCACCAAGAGAAAGAAATGAACCGTGTCTGGTGCATGTATTTCTTCTGGGATAAACTGCCAACACCATTTAAAATTCCTACACTACTGAGATTGCACTTGAATTTTAATTTCCAGTTTAGTATTAAATATGAGAATATAGAACAAAATCATCTGAGGAAAAAAAAAAATCTGGTGCAAGAGAGTTTAATGAGCCCTGGCCGGTTTGGCTCAGCGGTTGGAGCGCCGGCCTGCCGACCAGAGAGTCCCCGGTTCAGTTCCTGCTAGGGGCACGTACCAAAAAAAAAAAAAAAAAAGAGAGAGAGAGAGAGTTTAATGATACATTTCATATTCAAATAAACTCTTAAGGTTAGATTATGACATAGCAAGTGAAATTGATCTATTTTATAATAGTTTGATATTAATATAGACCCCTGGTTGAGTGGTTTGATTGGTTGGAGCGTCATCCCAATGTGCCAGGGTTGCGGGTTTAGTTCTAGGTCAGGGAACATGCAAGAATCAACCAACAAGTGCATAAATGAGTGGACCAACGAATCTCTCTCTCTTTCTCTCCCTTCCTCTAAAAATAATCAATCAATAAATACATTTTTAAAAAATATTATAATAGAAGGAAATATTTAGTTGAGACCTTGAAAATATTACCCTTTAGTTTTTTAAGTGTAGACTCTTACTTTTTAATTAAAGATATAAATTTTTCTAAAGCAAAAAGGGTCAAAAACTTTTGATTTTCTCTTCTTTCCTACCGAATACATTTGAAAGCTTTCAACACAAGATTTTTATGGTTCGGCATCCAGAAGATTAAGTTAGAGGTAAAGGATATTGGCAGGTCACCTAACCCCCAAGTCTCCATTCTCTCATAATATTCAAATTAATTGATATACCCAAAGTACAGGATTAAATATGACCATGATTATTGATAGTGCCTCTAGAACTTGGGAGTTCATTTTATTTATTTATTTATTTATTTTATTATTATCTTTTTTTAAGTATTTTTTTCCTTATTGATTTTAGAGAGAGAGGAAGAGAGAGGGAGAAAGAGAGAGAAACATTGATGAGAGAGAACATTGATTGGCTGCTTTCTGCATGCCCCTCACTGGGGATTTGGCACACAACCTGGGAATGTGCTCTGACTGGGAATTGAACTGGTGACCTCTTGGTGCATGGGTTGACACTCAACCACTGAGCCACACCGGCTGGGCTATCTATCTATCTATCTATCTATCTATCTATCTATCTATCTAACTATCTATCTATTTATCTATTTTATTTTATTTTATTTTGTTATTTTATCCTCACCCCAAGGACTTTTGCATTTATCTTCAGGTAGAGCAGGAAGGAGAGAGGGGAGAAGAGAGAGAGAGAAACATCAATGTGAGAGAGACACATCAACTGGTTGCCACCCACACAACCCCAACCAGGGCCGGGGACAAACTGCAACCCAGGTACGTGCCCTTAGCAGGAACCGAACCCTGGTGTCTCTGGTCCACAGGCCGACGCTCTAACCGCTGAGCCAAACAGGCCAGGGCGGAAGTTCTTTTTAATTGTATTTATTTTCTTTTCTTAAATTACACTACCTACAAAGTCCAAAAGTGAGAAACAAGGGGTGAAGAGAAAAAAGGCTACAAAATACAAAATTACTGATCTCACACTCATTCATCAGAACAAGCTATAATGTCTTTCCTTAACAGGTATGTTGGAATTTTAAAGATGATCTTCCACCTACCCCTTGCTATAATTAAGATTTTTCAGCCCTGTAGTTCATTTTCAGCAGAAATAAGTTTTGGTTTTGGAACTAACAATTGTTTGGTTAGAAATGGGCATTATTAAGTAGAGAGTAGCTCAAACTATCTTATCTGGTCGATATCAACACAAGTTTTCCTTTCTTTGTTTGGGATTAAAAAGCCTATTGTGTGGTCTCCATCTCTAGAACTAGTTAAGCTTAAATGTTCCTTCAAATATGTATCTTAGTATTTAGACTCTGGAAAGGCATTTCTGCATTTTGGCATAGCAGCCCCATCCCCAGACAAGTGTTCTAAACCCCCACACTCCCACCACTACCACAGTGGTATCCAGGCCCTCGTGATCTGGAACTGATAGCATCTGTTTCCTATTACTTCTTAAAAAATTACCCCCTGACTCAGCAATTTAAACAATAAACATTTATTATCTCCACCCCACTACAGCCACCCATCCCCAGTATAGGAACAGCTATATCTACATCAGTGCTGGTAAAACCCTCACAGTCGTTTCAGAGTCTGCTCCAAGATCCTCTTCCTTGAAATTTTAGCAAATAAATATTACAGCCTGGTCCTTTCCACAGTTTAAAAAGAGAATGCAAGGGAAGGGCAAAGGGTAAGATCTGGTGCCAAGGACAAGCACTGTTGTCATATTTAATACATGCATAGTAGTGGTTCCGTACATACAGAATTGACGATTGCTATCAACTCTGAATCCTTCACTAAAACTTCCATTACAACTGGCAGGTCACCAAATGCAGATTCCTGACAGTACTCAGACCATCTTGCAATCAGATTGTGACCTCCTTAACCCTATTTTACACAGACATTCTCAAGCCGTCTCTATCTAAATGTAAATCATCATGTATGTGCTTGGAGTCTACCACAGAGCCTGCTGTTCAAGAGTAGTTGTTGAATACAAGAATAAAATTACCCACTAAGTACACTTAAGAGTTTCACCTAAAATTCTTTAAAATATTCTTTTTCATCCTAGATGATTAATTTTGAAGACTAGCCTTAGACATCACTCTGGGAGAGTGATTATAGAACATATACTGTGGGCAATATATATTTTCCTATCCCACATGTGATATTGCTGCCCTTCAATATCCCATAAGTCATTGTTCTGACTTCACTTAGAACATCTTGTCTCTACCAGATTGTGAAAACCTTAGGGGCCGGAATTTGGATTTAGTTAATCTTCTTGGATTCTGCACAGTATCTTAGAAACAGCAGGTGTTCACATCAACATTTATTCATTTTGTGCAATTTCCTTATCTGAAGGACAATCATAAAATGATGTCACAAACTCAAAACAATTGGCTGTCATGTTTTCAGGTGAAAAAAGAAAGGAAAGATAGCATGGTATAATAGAAAGAACATGAGTATTAATTTCTAATCGTTCTATTGTTAGATCTGTGCTAAAAATAATGGAGCTTTTAATTTTTTAAAAATTGATTTTAGAGAGAGAGAGGAAGGGACAGGGAGACACATACACACACTCACACAGAGAGAGAGAGAGAGAAACATCAATATGAGAGAGACACATTGATTGGTTGCCTTTCATATTTGCCCCAGTCAGAGATTGTACCTGAAACCTGGGCATTTGCCCTGAGCTGGAATTGAGCTGGAGACCTTTCAGTGTACTGGATGATGTTCAACCAACTGAGCCACACAGGCCAGGGCAATAATGGAGCTTTTTATATCATTAAAAAAAAAAGAAGAAAAGAAAGATGACAACAAATAGAAAAAGATCAGAGAAGGGTCTAGACCAAATTTTGTTATTCATTTAAGTGTCCTTGAACATCTCAGTTACCCTCTTCATCTCAAGTTTTCCCACCTGTAAAAAAAAAGGAACTGCCACCATTTGACTGAAGTGATACCCTATGCAAAGATTCTAAGATATCTGGCACCTTAATTTCTTTTAATTAGAATATCTGGGAAGAGTAGGTTTTGCTGTTTGTCCCTAGCAGTGTTCTCTAAGAGGATGAACAGGTCAACTAGGGATATTTTATTCATTATCTATTGCTATGTAACAATTACCCCCAAATTTAGGTTCTTTAAGCAAGAATACACATTTAGTCCTGGCCAGTTTTGTTTAGTGGTTAGAGCGTCGGCCTGTGGACCAGAAAGTCCTGGGTTCAGTTCCTGCTAGGGGCATATACCAAAAAAAATAAATAAATAAAAATAACAACAACAACAAAAAGAATACACATTTATTCTCTTATAGAGTTTCTGAGGATCAGGAATTCAGGAGTGGCTTAGCCAAGTGGTTGTGGCTTAGGGTATCTCAGGAGTTAGTCAAAAAGTTGGCTGAGGGCAGTCTTCTGAAAAATTGTTGGGGATGGAGAGTCTGCTTCCAAGGTGACACACCCACGTGACAATTGGCTGGAGGCTTCCGCTGCTCATCCCATGGACCTCCCTGTAGGGCTGCTTGCCTGGCTTCACACATGGCAGGTGGCCTCACCAACAAACAGTGATCTAAGAGCGAGGGCAAGAAGCCACGATGCTTTTCACGACCTAGTCTCCTGAGCTGCACACTGTCACTTTTGCCACATTCTGTTTGCTAGCAACCAGTTACTAAATACATCCCACCTTCTAGGGGAGAGAAATTGGGCCCCGTCTCTTAAAAGGAGGAGTGTCAAAGAATTTATGGACTTATTTGCGGATTTGTCCACTTATTTTAAAACCTCCACAAACATCATATATTGTTCAAAATAGAGTGGGTCAGCACTGCCAGACAGAGCGGGTAAGTTGTAACGACAAACATTTCTACAGTGATGCACCGTTTAGAAAGCATCTCCCCTTGTTTTCTTATTTGGTTGTCACAACAACCCAGTGGATCAACAGCATTAATATCCCCATTCAGAAATGAGGAAGTGGAGGCTAGGTAACTTCTACAAGGTTATTCAGCAAGTAAGTTGTATAGCTGGGAATTAAGCTCAGATTTTCTAACACAAAACACAAGAGCCTCTTAACGACCCTACAGAAAAGCCTTC
This sequence comes from Molossus molossus, assembly GCF_014108415.1. Lineage (NCBI taxonomy): Eukaryota > Metazoa > Chordata > Mammalia > Chiroptera > Molossidae > Molossus > Molossus molossus. Next base: position 18,068,246 of record NW_023425344.1, read on the forward strand.
ACATAGACAAGTGTCTTTGGCTTTGTCTGACTGTCCCTCACTGCCCACCAGTTGTTTCCTTCATTTTATTAAATTTTTATTGTCAACTCTTACATATTTCTAAAATTGTTTGAGGCAGTGTAGAAATAATATCTTTAAGAAGAAAGCAGAAGTAAATATTTCTAGGCACCAGAGTTGATCAGATTACAACACTTGGCAATAAATTTGGTTCATATTTTCCTGGCAGGGAAGGTAAAAAGAGAAACATGATAGGCCACAGGAGTTTCACTTTCTGACAAGAGCGAACGGACATGTTATCATTGCCTGAAACTAAATTCAGGAAGAAATTTATCACATGGATCTGCATCGAGATAATACCACTTGACACAGTGGTCAGTATCTTTAATTGTGCTTGTGTGAAAGGTAGTCTCATACCAACCCTGTGTATAGACAGAGATATATCTCATCTTTAACTTGGTGAATATATTTGAGCAAGAGGCTAAGGAAAATGTGGCCCAGGCATATTGCTCTCTAATTTCTTTGCCAAATTAAGGATGAAACTTGGAAAATATACATGAATGGATCATTGATCTGTCTGCTGGACTGTCTCTCTTAAATGTCAGGAGCCATAAATCCTTGAATGAGCTGCTAAATCTTCTCTGTTTTGACATCTTCTAACAGGCAACTATAGTACAAATGTTCTATATTGTTAATTAGATTAGGGGCCTTAGATCTTTGCTACAAGGGAGCGAGAAATGCTAATATACTGTTATAGAAAAATGTAAAAGTGTAAGTTGGACCACATGAACTCTAACATCCTTTTTGGAGCCGAAATGCAATGATTCTGTGACTTTAAGGGTGAGATGCCAATACGCATTCTCGCTCCCATGGAGTGCCTGCCTACTTGGGCCTGGGTGTGAGAAGCAATACTGTCAAAAGCCTTGGCCAATTTTTTCCCCTGAAAGGAATTTCAAATATATCCAAGCTCCTGTGTTAGTGACTGATTGAAACCAAAGCTTTATACTGCATGATACAGGATCCTGGAATAGATAACTTTAGCCTAAAAAAAAGTTAAGGCAGGTGCAAGCAGCTGTCCAGTCCTGCCACAAAGAAACTCAAGTCTAGCTCTAGTAATAATGCGCCTTTTCCAAGTGCTGTGGTTCTGTCAGGATCTCTCCAGACAGCTGAAAAATACACCCTAAATATCCTCCAAATAGTAGACGACTTAGTGTGCTTTTATTTAGCTGTTATAGTACTTATTAATGTTTCCATTTATTAATTGGAATCCTCCTTCCAAAATAGAATTATAGCCCTGGCCGGTTTGGCTAAGCGGTTAGAGCGTCGGCCTGCAGTCTGGAGAGACCCGGGTTCGGTTCCCTCTAAGGGCACGTACCTCAGTTGCAGTTTGTCCCCCGCCCTGGTTGGGTCGTGTGGGTGGCAACCACTCGATATGTCCCTTTCACATCGATGTTTCTCTCTGTCTCTCTCCCTCCCACTCTATCTGAATAAAATATCGAAAAATGTCCTTGGGTGAGAATAAAAAAAAAAATCTAAAAAACTAATAGCCTTTATTTCTGTTTTAAACCAGTTTGTCTTTTTCCAGGGAAGTAGATAAATAATAAAGTAAATAATCTTTCATTTTAAAAATTAAAAGTATTCTCCTTGGACACTATTTATGTGCCCTGAGCAAATAGGTCTTCACTTACCAGTTTAATATATATGTATTCTTGCAATCAGGAATGAAAGACATTTGAATACAGCCGGAGCACGGGACTCGGAAGAGTGACAGTGAGCAGAAGCCTATATATACCTGGTTGAAAAGTATTCCAGAGACACAAAACTAATTTGCATGTTAAAAGTGAAGAGAAATGAGTGTTGATCTATGTGCAGTAATCTGGAGTTGAAAAAAAAAGGCAGCCCGGCCAGTGTTGCTCAGTGGATTGAGCATCGTCTTATGGACTGAGAGGTCCCGGTTCGATTCCCTGTCAGGGCACATGCCTGGGTTGCAGGCTCGATCCCCAGTAGGGGGCATACAGGAGGCAGCTGATCCATATTACTCACATCTATGTTTCTATTTCTCCCTTCCTCTCTCTCTAAAAAATCAATAAAACATATATTTTTTTAAAAGTTGGAGAACTACTGAAAGACATTATTACAAAGTTGTCATTAGAGTAAAAGAATAGGGTTACAGTTGTACAAACTTCAGAGCAAGGGAAAGAAATTAAGTTGTTGTATTAGGGGAAATCTACTCTGGGGAACTGTATGAACTGAATTAATATTTTCCAGGAAGAAAAGCTAGTGAAGGCCCTTCCAAGCAGAGAATGCGAATGGCAAGGCAGGCCAGTATTCCTGCAATCAGGAATGAAAGACATTTGAATACAGCTGGAGCACAGGACTCGGAAGAGTGACAGTGAGCAGAAGCCACATCCTGTAGGGCCTCATGAGCCAGTCAGGGGCCCTTCCACTGCCCAGCCAGTCAGCTCTCAGCAGTCTCCTTTCTTCTTTGCCTGAAGGCCCCAGGACTCCCTAGCTTTCCTCTCGTTGATAGCTGTCACCACCCACCTTTTCTCCTGCATCTGGAAGGTGGTGCCCTCAAGCTTCCAGCTTCTTTGTTTCCTGTAAGACAGCAACAGTCTTTCTTCTTTTTATCTTTATTGTTGAAAGTATTACAGATGTCCCTCCTTTATTCCCCCATTGACACCATCCTTTCTGATGTTTTGTTAAAGAATTTTCCATGCTAATCATCATGGCAAAATGCTTGAGAGGTAACAAAAATACATAGTAGACATGTATATAGAAAGTTTTAATTTAAGTAACACAATCTGATTTATATATTTAAGAGATCACTCCAGGATGTTCTGTAGAGAATGATTGTAGGGGTGAGGGGTAGGGGAGAAGTAGTAAGAAGATGGTAAGGTCAGGTTGGTATCTGGAGAGAGTGCCCTGGACTAAGATTTAGTGGGAAGATGGTAAAAATGATTCGATGTGGGCATAGCTGGAGAATAGAACCAACAGGACTTGCCAGTGGATTGGACAGGGTTGATGACGGAAAGAGAGGAATCAAGGATGAACCATCGAACACCCAAGTGAGTGTTGCCCTGTTTACTAGGCTTTTTGTCCTTCCTACAAATGATCTCTTCTAGACATTTCCCTAGACTGACTAGCTTTGGGCTTTGGATCACTGTAAATAATTCAACATATTTAAATAGGAAAATGACAAGATAATATTTCTCCTCTCCCATTAGGCTTACATTTCCTCCATCAGAATGACTTTGTTGATGATGAAAAGTATGGCTGCTGTCCAGGAAGAAAGGGTGTGAGCGTTTGCGTGCTTGTGTGCATGGGGAAGAGAAGTGTTTTTCTCCCATTCACAGTATGAATTGCTTCATCTAGTTAGTAGTTGTCTTTTTAGAAAGTGGAGAGTTGGGCTTTGATGTCATGGAACACAGGACTGGGACATTGATGAGATGAGAGAGGAAAATGCTGATGTCAATTGTAATTGAAAAAAAAATAATAATAAAAGAAAGTTAAAATTGAAAAACAACCCCAAATTCTGATAGTGGTAGAAGAGGTAAAAGAATGTGCAGGGGTTATTAAAGCACACTTTATCCTGCCTCACTCAATTTCTCTCCCAAAGAATTGGTATATAAAAAAAAAGCAAGTCTGCTGAAGGTCCTTCCCACCCCTCTTGACCATACTGCACCAAGGAATCAATCACAGAGCTGATTTGGGGCTTGGAAGAGACGCTATGGTTGTAGATCTTCAGCAGCTTGGTCCCTGCCTGGGTTATACTCACATGATTCAGGGATGTTTGAGGGGAAAGAAGGAGCATCCTGAGGGAGTCCCTCTCTTCACAGTCTGGCCCCTCTGCTGGGTTCACATTCAGATTTTGCTGTTGTAGAGTTACCCCAGGGGTGAAATTAAGGAATTGTATAACCACAGTAAATCACTTCACTCCTGCAATTTTCATCTGACATCAGTTAATTGAGAAAACACATTCTTCCCATTTAGAATTGCTCTGATAGCATCTGAATTAATGAGCCCAAATGAGTCCATAAGTGTGCATTGGAGAGAAAGTATTTTCTCTGCCTCCACTGAAGAGCCTTCCTTTGGATCTGTCTTAAGTGGAGTTTAGAGAGACTAATTTGACTCTTTGAATGAGCAGTTTCTGTAATCCCCAGTAGTAGTAGCATAGCTTCCTGATATCATTGCTTTAGAATAGAAAATCTGCTAATATTTAGCACAGTGACCTCCCACTGTTATTACAAGGACACAAGGCTGTCATTCATATCCCTACCCACTCCACCTCTAACAATGCTGTTTAATTTTTATTTTTCCAGCACTGGGTAGCTGAGAGCAGACTTGAGCCCAAGACTCTGCTGTTGAATATAGCTGCTAAGCATAAAGCTGTGAATGATGCCACTGTTTGGGGGCAGTATTAATCAGGCTCAATATCAATCAAGGGGCTTAGTGAAGAAGAGCAATACTTAGGGTGTTTATTTACTCATTTCTTCTTCATTCCATTTCAAAAATGTTTTAAGAAAGCTGCTATGAATTATCTAGTAATATCTTATTCTTTAACTTAGTGAATAACAAATGATTTTATTTTAACCATTCACATTATTTTATATCATTTTTTCTAAGTACAATATTTCTTTGTGTCTAAGATAAGGTTTACATGTGCAGTTAGCTACCTACCACATGCTCTGAAGATCAATGTTAACGATGAAAGAAAGAGCTCAATGTAGAGGCCATAATGCATTGTGCATTTTGTTAATAATCAACATCCTTTTGAAATAGCAATTGTGCCTTCAAGGTCCTGTTATCATTCAGGAGGGACTCAATGCGATCACTTTCTAGGCATATGTAGTAGCCCAAATGTAAGATGTGTTCAGTGGGCAACTGTCTGCCTATTTTCTTTCCTGGACAAGTGGTTAACCCATGTTTCATATCCTGTGTTTATGGAATTCCAGACAGGTTATGTCATAGAAATCATTGGTGTGTGTGTGTGTGTGTGTGTGTGTGTGTGTGTGTGTGTAATTTACAGAGAGAATGTAAACTGAAACATTTTGAGGAGAAATCCACCAGTTTATGGTGACTGAGTATGTCGGTAGAGGAAGTTGGCCTTAGCTTACATGTGTTGTCTATTGTGTTCACTGTTTTCTGTTTTATAAGCAGTGGAGAGTAAAAGAATACATCCAAGTGGCAACAGGCAAAAGAGCCAGAGCATGAAACAACTAAAGTCAGACACACTGGTTTATTAAGTCTATCATTAAGTCTTTCATTTTGTTCTAAAATCTAAAAGGGTTCTTTAATTAGCATCAGTTTCTAAAATAATCAAAGGGTATGAGAAAAAAAACTAGAATTTCTTAGAAGAAAAAGTCCCAAGGGTGCTTTTATATTTTTAATGGTGCCTTTTAAAAAATTGCTATTATACTGTTTATCCCCAGGAACTTACTTACTTTTGGGGTGCAGTAAGAGGGCTACTTTAAATTCATTCAGGGTTTTGTGTCTGATTTAAAAATTACCATAAGTACAATCACTAAAGAAAATGGTCTTTCCAATATCTATAATATAGCTTAATGTTTTAATTCACCTAAACACCCACTGAATGAAATAGGCCATTTTGAAAACATTCCCTAATTCTTAGTAATGGCATGCTTTCTCTTATATTCTTCCAAACACTAATCCTTCGGGGAAAACATACCTTTTCTATTCAATGTTTGCTATTGTAATCAAAGTAGAGCCTCTTTGAAAAAAATGCAAAATTAAGTTTAACCCACAACTGAGTCGTACATCCTGTGGTTTTGGAATTTTTAAATTTTATTCAAAACACACATTATAAACAAAGTCTCCCAAATGACTATCTAGAGAGAAATGTGGCAAAAATCCAGAAACTATTGTAATATTTGGAACTAGCATAAGCACAAATAATCGATGTTTTTTCTAGAGAGGATTATGGGTTGCAGTTTTATAAACCCTGTGGGGATTCGTACGAGACGGACACAGCTAAATTCCATACAAATCATGTGCCTCCAAAAGAAACCAAATCCTTCACAGTGAATAAAGAGGAAGAAGAGGTATTCAAAGGATCTTCTTAATAACTAATATTTGTTCAATATAACCATAATTTGAGGAAACATTCTGGCTTAGAAATTCCTATAAAACTCAAGTTCAAAGCAGTGTGCTTGACAAGCTTGTTCTTTAACATGTCTGTTCTTTAACACATTTGTTTGGTATTATTAACAGAGCAGAGTGATTCAGGGTGGGAGGGGGCCGTGGGGAGGACAACAATGGACAACACCAAAAATGACATCATCAAGTCAGGAAAGTACAAATTTTAGAGGCAGGAAGACCGGTGTAGTTACTGAAATACAAAGTGATATTCTGAAAAAGCACTTTCAAGAAGAACTAAATCTGTAAAATGAATTTATGTAGAATTAAGACTAACCACTTTAGAGGAGTCTGAAATCTAGACTTGCAAGAGAAAACACAGAGAAACCTCTATCAGTACCTCAAAATATGCAACCTGTCCTATAGAAACATCACATTTCTCCCCTGTTCCAAAATAAAGAACTTTTTAAAAAAAAAAAAACAAGGCAATGAAATAAACACTTTATACCTCAAAAGATAAAAGATTTACAAACAGGACAGGGAAAGGAGAGTTAAGTGAGAAGCTGCAAACTAATGATTTTTCAAAACGATTCTTCTTGGCAAAGTTTAATATTATATCTTCTGTGTTTCTCATTTTATACCTCAGTTAATTTTAAGGATGTGCTAAGTTCATCAGCTCTCCTAAACCTGTCTAGAAGACCATCTTTATCTAGCGGATTCACCCTCAATTTCACACTTATTTTTTAATTGTATTAACACATTGTGGAGATCTGCAGACACCGATGGTATCTAATATTTTTCTGCCCATAAATAATTGAATGTGACTAGATTTTACCACCTCCGTAATGTTTCAGTTTCAGTTTTAATACACCATTCTGAGAAATTTTTTTGAACTAATATAGCATTTTAGGTTGTTTTGCTTTTAATCATCATGAAAATGCATCATTTCACTGGGTGGAACAAAGGAAAAAGACTTTCTTTGTCTAACTTGTAGTAAATGTATAATACACAAACAGGAATTGCATTATTCTGGCCACCAAGCAGCTTCTCAGAAGAGAAGACTGCTTTTACAATAATTCAGTATTCCCATTACAAATATATAATTAGCTTTGACTATTAGTTCTGATAATATGTGACCTTACAGACAAAATGAGGGGAGAAGTTATACATTTTTTAACAGTGCTGAAACATTTATGCCAAAACTTCTCAATATACTTCAACTCCCTTCACAGTCATTAAAAAGAAAGAAAGAAAGAAAGAAAGAAAGAAAGAAAGAAAGAAAGAAAGAAAGAAAGAAAGAAAGAACCCTCTTAATGAAGAAGCAAGGTTTTTGAAGGAGTAAGCATGGCATGAAATTATAGGTTAACTGGTAGTATAAGTAAAACGGTTCTTGACTTAGAGGCAAAAAGATGGCTGGTCTCAAATCTTGTTTGTTCACTTCTGACCTCATCCTCCACGAGCAAATCACTTGAACTTTGTGAGTCTCACCTCCATCACCTATAAAATAGGGATGAACATCCAACTCCCAATGCTAGGTGTGCCTCCATGTCTGGGGTGGGGGCTGAGGATTATAAATGTGAATAACTGGTGTGTGACTTCACCCATTTATAATTGGTACTCAGAATTTGAATGCTCAGAGCTTTCCTTTCTTATGCAGACTTTACCAAAGAAAAGTAGAACCACCCAAGTCCATACTTTTGAAAGGAATTTGCTATTAGGAGGGCAGTGGATATAAATAAAGTCTGCTTCCCTCACCCACTAGCACTTTTCACTCCTGTTTAGTTTTTTGCATAGTTTTTATTGTTATTAAAAATGGTCTTATTTGTTTACCCTTTTATTATCTATCTCTGCATCTTTGAACACAAGTCCTCTGAAGGCAGATATCCAGTCTTACTTACTCAAACCTGTCTCCCCAGTGCCTAGAACAATGCTTGCTAAAGGGTGTTCAGTAAATATTCCTTTTTGAATCAGTGGATGACAGAGAAACAGATTCACTAAGGTGAAAGTAGGAGAGGCTAAGCTGAGGATTTTGAAGGAGTAGGCATGGCATGAAATTATAGGTTAACTGGTAGTGTGAGTAAAACGGTTCTTGACTTGGAGGCAAAAAGATGGCTGGTCTCAAATCAGGCCCTGAATGGTGTACATATATGGTGGAGTAGAGGCTACAAGGAGACAACAGAGTTACCTGATGGCAAGTTTAGATGGTTGTACTGAGACAGACTCAGTTTATCTGGCCTGTGCTTCCAGACAGGGGCCTTCCCTCCTGATGGAATGGTAGTCCTTGCAGCCCTGAAGGTGATGCTTCACTTATGGATCCTGGGACAAGACTAAGTCAGAACAGGAAGAATAAATAAATAAAGCCAGGGTACCATCAGCTCCTTTAAAGTGGAGCCTTAAATGGACTAAACTATAGAGCTGGAAGATCCCTTTGAGGTTTTCTTTCCAATTTTTTCATCCTTTCCTCCACATTTGAAAATAAGAAAATTCTGTTTCCAACTCCACCCCACCCCCATCATCAGCTCTCTGGAGTGGACAAGAGGTGGTGTCCTAATTCTTGGGTCCTCAAAGTAACATTTGCATACTCATTATGCAATTTCCTTTAAAAGTCCTTAGGTCATTGGTTTCTTAATTTACCGACGGTTATGAAAGGATAAAGTGACTCAGCAGCCAGCACAGGGCAGGTTATAGGAAAGCTAGCATTCTCTGTCTAGCTAGACCCGCAACTGTGTGAGCTAAGGGAAGTTACTTGATTTCTCTGGGCCATAGCTTCCTCAGCTGTTAGAAGGGAACTAGGAGTCCTGTTCAGGAGTGTGGGATGATCAAATAAAATCAGGTACATGAAGTCCCTTGGATTAAGTTGGTACTCAATAATTTCAGCTGTTCTTTTTTTTATCTTAAAATAAGATCAGTTCACTTACTCGGAATGGGGACCACACTCTATAATATACAGATAATGTATTATAAAATTGTACACCTGAAATTCATATGATTTTATTAACCAATCACCCCAATCAATTCAATTTAAAAAAACATTCCTAAGTTTATCGGCAGATACAGTTTACCTATGCATTTAAAAGTCTTTTTTTTTTTTTTTCCAAGCCCTTAAATTGTGGTTTGCATGTAATAAGGATGATTTGTATTTTCAGAGAAAAGTTTTGTTTTCAAATCCAGACATTTTAAAAGAGAATGATTATCTTTCCTGTTTCTAATCTTAGGAAATCCAGAATAGTATTTGGCAAAAACTATTTCTTAAACTTATCTTGACATCTGGTCCCATTGTATTTTGCTTTGTGACTTCTTCATTTAAGTTATATAAAATAAAATAAAATAAAATAAAATAAAATAAAATAAAATAATCAGTTCACTTCTGAAATGTTAAGAAATCTTATCCTTGTCAGAAATATAATCATAAATTTACTATGAAGCTAGAGGGTATATTAACTATTCCCTGATTTTCTATGGAGTTTATTACTTATTTTTCTTGCACTTGAACATTTATATCAACCTATGACTAAGATAAAGGCTATGATCACAGTGATTTTTAAAGCATCTACTTGAATAAAGTTAAATTTAATTTAATTTTTTCCCTGCTTTTCTTGTTAACAGCTTTATTGGGCTATGCTTTATATATGATACAATTCATCCATTTAAAGTATACATTCAATGATTTTTAGTATATTCACAGCGTTGTGCAGTCATCACCACAATCAATTTTAGAATATATTTATCATTCCAAAAAGAAGTCCTACACTCTTTAGCAGGCATTCACAGTACCCACCAGTCTCAACCATTAATCTATTTTCTATAGATTTGTGTATTCTGAAAAATTAATTTAAACAGAATCATACAATTTGGGACCATTTGGGACTCACTTCTTCCATTTAGCATGTTTTCAAGGTTCATCTACATTAAACATGTATTAGTACTTCATTTCTTTTTATAACCTAACATCCTATTTTTTAGCTATACCACATTTTACTTATCCATTCCTCAATTTATTGATATTTGGGTTGTTTCTACTTTTTGACTATCATGGTTAATGCCGCCATGAATATTCATGTAAAAGTTTTAGTGTAGACATATTTTTTCATTTCTCTATATATTTAGGAGTGGGATTCCTGGGTCATATGGTAACTCTTATCTTTAACCTTTTCAGGTTACATTCTCACTAGCAATGTATGAGTGTTTGGATTTCCTACATCCTTGCCAACACTTGTTATCTGTCTTTTTGATTATTGCCATCCTAGTGAGTGTGAAATGGTACTCTATTGTGGTTTTGCTTTGCATTTCCTGGATGGCTAATGATGCTGAATAATTTTCCATGTGCTTATTGGTCATTCGCATATCTTCTTTGGAGAAACATCTATTTAGATCCTTTGCCCACTTTTAAATTGAGTCTTTCTAATATTTACCTATTCTGGACACTAGATCTTTATCAGGAATATGATTCGCAAATATCTTCTCCCATTCTGTAGGGTGTCATTTTCACTTTCTTGAGAGTATCTTTTGAAGCACAAGTTTGGTTTTGATGAAGTCAACATCTATTCTTTTGTTTCTTGTTCTTTTGGTGTCATATCTAAGAAACTATTGCTAATCCAAGATCATGAAGATTTACCTTATGCTTTCTTCTCAGAATTTTACAGTTTTAGTTTTTACATTTAGGTCTACGATCCAGTTTAAGGTCATTTTTATATAGGTTTTAAAGTTCAGGTCCAACTCCATTCTTTTGCACGTGGATATGCAGTTGTTCCAGCACCATTTCTTGAAGACTATTTTTTCCCCATTCAGTTGTTTTATGACTCTTATTAAAAATCAACTGACCATAAATGTGAGGGTTTATGTCTGGACTCTCAATTCTATTGCATTGATCTATATGTCCTTATGCCAGTACTGCACAGTCCTGATTACTGCAGTTTTTTTTTTTAATTTTTTTAAATTTTTTTTATCCTCACCCGAGGACATTTTTCCCTTTTTGTTCTGGTAGAGTGGGAGGGAGAGACAGGAGCAGAGAGAGAGAGAGAGAGAGAGAGAGAGAGAGAGAAACATCGATGTGAAAGGGACACATCGAGTGGCTGCCACCTGCACGACCAACCAGGGTTGGGGACAAACTGCAACCGAGGCACGCGCCCTTAGCGGGAACCGAACCCGGGGCTCTCGGGACCGCAGGTCGATGCTCTAACCGCTGAGCCAAACTGGCCAGGGCCTGATTACTTCAGTTTTGTAGTAAATTGAAATCCTCCAACTTTGTTCCTTTTCATGATTGTTTTGGCTATTCTGGGTTCCTTGAATTTCCCTATGAATTTTAGAAACAGTATGTTAATTTCTGCAAAGTGGACAGTTGGGATTTTGATGGTGATTATGTTGAATCTATAGATCAATTTGAGGAATGCTGATATCTTAATAACAGTATCTTTCAACCCATGAATGTGGAACACTTTTCCATTTATTTTAATCTTTCAAAATTTCTTTCAAGAATGTTGCATAGTTTTCAGAGTATAAGAATTGTATTGCTTTTGTCCCACTGGTGTGGCTCAGTGCTTGAGTGTTGACCCATGCACCAAGAGGTCACTGGTTCGATTCCCAGTCAGGGCACATGCCCACATTATGGGCTCAATTCCCAGTAGGGTTGAGTGGGAGGTGGCTGATTGATATTTCTCTCTCATATTGATGTTTCTATTTCTTTCTCCCTTTCCCTTCCTAGCTCTCTAAAAATCAATAAAAATATTTTTTAAACAAGGAATTGTACTTCTTTTGTTAATTTCTAAGTATTTTATTGTTTTCGTTATTGTAATGAGATTGTTTTAATTTTATTTCTCAATTGCTATTACAAACATATAGAAATATGATTGATTTTTGTATATTGACCTTGTATACTGCAATCTTGCTGAATTTGAATCTTAGCTCTAATAATTTTTCATAGAGTCCTTAAAATTTTTTACTTGTAAGATCATAGTCATCTGCAAATATAGTTTTAACTCTTCTTTGCTCAGTTGCCAGGTTTAACTCTAAATCAATGTTCAATAGAAGTGATATTAATGGAAATCCTTGCCTTATTCCTGATGTTAGTTGGAAAGCATCAGTCTTTTACCTTTAAATCTGATGCCAATTCTGAATTTCTCATAGCTACCCTCTATTTTATTTATTTTTAAAAAATGTTTGTATTAATTTTTTTAAAGAGGGAGAGAGAAATAGAAATACCGATGTAAGAGAGAAACACTGATTGGCTGCCTTCTGTACGCCCCCTACTGGGGATGGAGCCCACAACCCTGGCGTGTGCCCTGACCTGGAATCAAACCTGGACCTCTCAGTCCATGGGACAATGCTTAATCCACTGAGCCACACCAGCTGGACTCATAGCTACCCTTTAACAGGTTGAGGAAGTTGCCTTCTATTCCTAGTTTGTTAGATGTTTGCTAGTATTTTGCTGAAGATTTTTGTGTCTATATTTATTGGTCTGCAGTTTTCTTTTCTTGAGATCTCTTTGGTGAATTATATTTTGAAATAGTAAACATGGGAAAAAATCCACAAAAGTATTATTAGGTCTTTTCTTGTCTTAGTCACCCATCCTTAGCCACCCACTGTTACTAGTTCATAAGATTATATATATATATATATATCATTATCAGCTATTTAAAAATAAATTTTGCATTCCTTAGCATTTATATTTTTGTAAATAACGTATTAAAATTATAACTTGGTACTCTGCATATTTAACACAAAATATTCTTTATCAGGTTGTAACAATAAAATGATTTAAATTTCTATAGAAAAATATGAAGGGCTCACTGAATCATAAATTGCACTTCTAGAAGTATAACTTGTGCAAGTCATGCTCTCTGGGCCTCATCTGTAAAAACAGGGATAGTTACTTACCTGCAGCTTTGTCTGGAGGACTGACAGAATGTTTGTAGGAAGGCTTAGGATAGTGTACAGTCAATCATATTTATTGTCGCTTCACAAATTATTTATCATGGTATCCCTTTAAATAGAAAGCAGGTCTGCTGTGTGCTAGATCAGCATACTTTTTGAAACCCTCTACTGTATAAAACTAAATACTTCTGCTATAATCTGTTTTTCAGAAGTTACTTTTCAGTTCTTAAGTCCTTTGTTTTTGCCTAGATTATGTGATTTGGTGCCTATTTTGGAAACTTGGAAAGTACCATGCAAATACAGATATAGCTGTGCTATTTAAAAATAAAATACTTAGTGTTTGCCGGTGAAGGAAAATATGATGCTATGTAGGTAAAACTATGTGATGAAAATCAGATTCACATTTCATAAGAACATTTCTGGAGAACTTTAGACTTGAAAAGTAGAAGCCAAATGCTTCTCCCAGACGATCGTTTATAACTCTCACTAAAGCCAAAAGTAATTCTGAGAGTAGCATTTAAGCCCAGTGTTTGGAAAGCTGGGAGAAAAAAAAAAAAAAAAAGCATGCATAAATTTCCAAATTTTTCCAAAGTACTTAATGGGAGGTGATTTGTAGTTGAGATTTTAAGAAATATTTTTTCCACTAGTGGGATATTTATAACACCTTAATTTATTTCACCTTCCACAGGATGCTAATCATGAGAGAATTTGGTTAAGTAATCATTTAAGTAGCAAAAAGTATACATGGGACTATACCAATTAAAATACCTAACACGGAGTCTTTAAACATTCCTTTAGTTTCTCTAATGCATTTTACAAATTAAATACATTATTAAGAGATTGAGATGAAACTTTTCAGACATATCTACTGCATAAAACCAAGTCTGTTCTCAATATTTAGTAATAGCTTAATTAAAAGTATCTTTTTTCCTGCAGTAATTTCACAAGATTTATAAAAATCCCCATATGTTGACATGACAAATACAACTTTAAAAATTAATTAAAATGAGAAATATTGACATACTGACAGAATAGTAATATTAAAAGTTACAATGTGCAAGTTGATTCTGACATTCAAGGGGATTCTGGTTAGTCAGCTGTTTTTGACAGAGTTAAGTATTTCACAAGATGGGAATTGTTTATTCTCTCTCAGTATTTGTCAGTGCTTGAATAGAATGGTTCCAATGTTGATCTTCTTAGTCCTTGTCTATTTTGGACAAGGGTGCTAGCCACAAAGATCATCTACAAGTTGATGCTTATCATTACACTATCTGTGACACTAAACAGTACAGATGCGGAGTGAACCCTTTCTGGTAGGCTTTGTTTGAAAAACTGACGAAGGCCACCAGTTCCCAAGGTAATAATATGGGCCAGAGGAGAAAATGTAGGAAATCTTTTTTTTGTTCCATTGATTTGTTATATAACCATAGTCAAATGTTTACAAATAATGTGTCCCTTTCACGTCGATGTTTCTCTCTCTCTCTCTCTCTCTCTCTCTCTCTCTCTCTCTCTCTCTCTCTCTCCCCCTCCCACTCTATCCGAACAAAAAATAGAAAAACATCCTTGGGTGAGGATAAAAAAAAAATGTTTACAAATAAATGTGTCAACCAAAAAGAAATACAATGAACTTATTTGAAGACAATTCTATTTAATTATTTACATAATTATCTAATTTAATCTTGCAACAAATCTTGAAGACAGGTAGTGTTAGTCCATCAAATAGAAAAGAATACTGACATCAGTATAGGTGGGAGAATTTCCTAAAGAAGTAACATTTACTGAGTACCTACTGTGTACTCAGTTATTTCATGAAATATCTCACCTAATTCTCAAAATGACCCTAAGCAATAGGTCTTATATTTCCCATTTGCAGACGAGGAAAAAGTAGCTAGCCCAAAGTTAGCCAGCTGGCTAGTGGTGAAGGTGGGACTCAACCGTAGAGCTAGTCTAATGCCCTTTCCTTTATACCTCAGCTGTTTTGTTTTTTTTTAATCCTCACCCAAGGACATTTTTCCATTTTTTGTTCAGATAGAATGGGAGGGAGAGAGAGAGAGAGAAACATCGACATGAAAGGGGCACATCGAGTGTTTGCCACCCGCACAACCCAACCAGGGCCGGGGACAAACTGCAACCGAGGTAGCGGGAACTGAACCTGGGTCTCTCTGGACTGCAGGTCGATGCTCTAACCACTGAGCAAAACTGGCCAGGGCCCCCAGCTGTTTTTTAAACTATGGGTGTGCAACATTGCCTCAACACAGAAATTCAAACCACTACAATCTATGATACATGGCAAAGGGAAAAGTTTAGGAAATCAAAGTTTAGATATAGTCCTTTATAAACAGATCACTGGAATTTTTTTTTTTTTAATTTTTTCTTTTTTATTTATTGATTTGAGAGTGAGAGGAAGGGAGAGAGAGAGAGATAGAAACATCGATGAGAGAGAACATAGATTGGCCGCCTCCTGCATGTCTCCCACCGGGCATTTGGCCTACAACCAACCTGGGCATGTGTCTTGACCAGGAATCGAACTGGCGACCTCCTGGTCCATGAATCGATGCTCAACTGCTGAGCCACACCGGCTGGACTCACTGGAATTTTGATTCAGATAGTGTTGTCATTTTTTGTGTAGTCAGTGTTAGCTGGCTTTATCTTGCTCATGACATATAAAGAACAAGATATATCAATCACACATGGTAACATTTTCTTCCAATTACATTCGCTATGAAAACTTTTGACAAATTATTTGATTTATACAAATTCTTCTCATGAAATGTGCATTTGATTCTATTCTCATTCCACATCACTAGAGTAAATGGCCCATGTCTTTTCTAGCCTCACTTTCTTGAACTGCTGCATACGTTAGTAAATTAAGCAAAGCTTAACTTGGGTCTGCCAAAATGAAAGGAAACAAAACAAACAAACACCCCCCCCCCCCAGGGCCGAAGAATCCTGTGAAAATCAAACACAACTGGGAAAAGAAAAGGATGAATATTTATTTTTATTTTTCAAGTTCTACAGAAGTCCATTCCATGACTCATTTTTAGTGTTCTCTTCATTTCTTGTTATGCTACAGTTAGAGCTTATTTTCCTTACAGAATTGCACAGTCTGATGAAATCCTTCTTGCCACTCTTTCAATCTTCTGTACATTTTATTAACCTTGATAAACACATAATAGAAAACAATAGGGATATTGTTATTTTAAAAAGGGAGACATAAAGAGGAATGAAAACCATGGGTTAAAACACTTCTGTGGAGTGAAAGGCTCCTAATTTCAAATATTAGTTATCAGTAGGCTTTCTTAGGTGCACAGCCGCCTCACAATCTGATCACATCTTTACATCCTCAGAAGCCCTCATTAGCCACCTACAAAATTTCCTAACCCTTTTTGGACATGTGAACCTCTTAGAAATTAAATAACAATAATAATGGTATTGACATTTTTGTAGGATATGATAAAGAAATGAATGAATACAAATCTGGATAAAATCATCACTATATTTGACCAATTTAACATTGATTTTTGAAGTTGTTTAGACATTCTGACTTGTTTTGCAAGAATTTTCACCAGATAAATTGCAACTTACAAATTTATTAAATAAAATAATGATAAAAACGAACAATACTACAACAATTATGTTACAGTATTCTATGTGTGTTAGGCATAATAAACACTTTGAATTTTCACAACAACCCTGTGAATTAGGTGCCATTATCTCCATTTTACAGGTGAGAAAACCAAGCCACTGAAAGGTTAAGTAAATTGTTTAAGGTCTTATACCAGAATCACGCAATGTGGCACTAGAGCCCATCTGTGTTCTCCATCATGAGGCTGCCTAGTAAGCTTTTGAATGTTTTTAGTGGTTTTATTAATATGAGATAGTAGAACTTAATCTTAGAATGAAAGCAATGTTGAAATGTATCACTGTGTTTTAACAACCACAGCAAAACAGGACCCCTTCGGGAGTGTTTATCTCACTGCTACAAACTGCTTCACATGTCCATTGGATACACACTCAGGGGCTCACAACCTCATTCCATATTACTATTTATATATTTCATTTATTATTAAAAAACAAAACAAAACTATATACCATCACTCCCTTTATGTAAAATTCCTGAAGAGAAATTACACCTAACTCCTACAACAAAGATTCTCAAAGCTTGGTTCATGGACAATTTGCATCATAATCCCTGACCAGCCCACTAGAAATAAATGCTTGTTGCTGACTTCAGCCCAGATTTCCTTATTTAGTTTTAGGGAGTGGGACCCAGGTAATTCTGATGCTCACCCCACTAACTTTTGAGCACCACCTTTCTACCAGGTCCTTCTTGAGACCCTGCTTAGGATGCCTACCCACCTGACCCCCCCATCCCAGCTTCTACATGCACCGAACCCCCACCTGGAGTTCCCCTGAATAAAGATGCTCTTTCACACCTCAGAGCCTGAAAAAGTTGCTTTCTGTGCTTCTTATCTTCCTCCTCCTCTTATTGTCTCTGAACTCCCACTCTTTTAAGAGTCAGTTCAAAAGTCACCTCTGTAAGGTTTCCCTGGGCCCTTCAGGCAAGAGTTACATGTGTCTTCCATTGTAACCCAATGCCATTAAACTCATATCTCTATCCTGGAATTGTACTGCCACTGGTCTGTGCACTGTTAGCCAGGAAGTCCCCTGAGTTCTCTACATTATACATCTTTGTAAACCACCAAAGATCATTGCCTGATGTAAACCACCAAAAACCAAGACTCTAAACTTGCTGTTTGAATAGACAGTGAATTCAGTGTTAACAAATGACTGAGGTACTGACAGTTCTACAGTTTGTTTGTTTTTTTATTCTCACCCAAGGACATTTTTTCCATTTTTTGTTCAGATGGGGGGGGGGGAGGGGGGAACATCGACGTTAAAGGGACACGTCGGGTGGTTGCCACCTACAAGATCCAACCAGGGCCGGGGACAAACTGCAACCGAGGTACATGCCCTTAGCAGGAATCGAACCCGGGTCTCTCAGGACCTCAGGCCAATGCTCTAACCGCTGAGCCAAACTGGCCAGGGCTACAGTTCTTAATTCTAGTGAGATTGTATAGCATGTTCATAACATCTGCTTTTTTTTTTTTTTTTTTTTTTTTTTTTTTATCCTCACCCGAGGACATTTTTCCATTTTTTGTACAGATAGAGTGGGAGGGAGAGAGAGGAAGGGAGAGAGAGAGAGAAACATCGATGTGAAGGGACACATCGAGTGGCTGCCACCCGCACGACCAACCAGGGCCGGGGACAAACTGCAACCGAAGTACGTGCCCTTAGCGGGAACCGAACCCGGGTCTCTGCGGACCGCAGGCCGACGCTCTAACCGCTGAGCCAAACTGGCCAGGGCTATAACATCTATTAAAACAGTTTTTGCCCTGGCTGGTTTGGCTCAGTAGTTGGAGCGTTGGCCTGTGGACTGGGGAGTCCCGGGTTCGATTCCCACCAGGGGCACGTACCTGGGTTGCAGTTCCTCCCTGGCCTCGGTTGGGGTTGTGCGGGTGGCAACCAGTCGATGTGTCTCTCTCACATTGATGTTTCTCTCTCGTCCTCCCTCTCTCCCTCCTGTTCTATCTGAAGATAAATGCAAAAATATCCTCAGGTGAGGATAAAAAAAACAAAAACAAAAAAACAACCAGTTTTCTGAGAGAAGGGAAACAATTTTATTTGGTTAGTTTTTTCTTCTTACACAATACCCCCCCACACCTTTTTTATGTTTTATATTGCGAATCGGCATTGCATGCAATTGGTACAAAATTGAAAGGATCCAAGATAGCAGGCTGTGAGACAAGTTTCCTGCTCACCTATATCCTCCAACTTTGAGTCCCTTAGGGCTATGCAGTCACTGTTACAGTTGCTAGTGTGTTCTTCCAGAGCCATTTTAGATACAAATAGGCAAATAAGTATATATTTATCTATCACTATTTTGTACCTTGTTTTTTCAAGTTTGTGGTCCTTCCACATAAGTACATAAAAAGCAGTCTTGGCTTATTAACAGATGCATGCTATTCAAGTGTATAAATATATCATGATTTTTAAAAATAAAACATCTCTTGGTTGACATTTAGATTGTTACCAGTATTTTCTTCCATCAATGATGCTGCAATGTAAGTAATTTCACACATGTGTGAGTATCTTTGTAAGATAAATTTATAGAAATAGAATGTAGGATTAATGAGTAGTGGTAAGTTTTATCAAAATGGTTTTCATAAAGATTACACCCATTTTCACTCTCACTAGTAACACATGAGAATACCTTTTTTTTTTTTTTTTTATATCCTGCCAATAATGTTTTCTTTCCTGAGGTTCTAAGATGGAGAGTAATAAAAATTCTTCAAGTAAGTGTAGACCCATCTACTGGTCTAACCCAGGAGGAAGAACTTTTTTGGCAGGAAGTCAACATATGTGTTTGCTCTATAAGCTCCTTTCCCCTCTGCAGGCAAACTGGCACTGGGGTATTCATTGCTGACCTAACTCCAATACTGTTTGGAATCTTAGAAGGCTTAGTGAGCTTTCAGAATAATTTCCATTGCATTCTACAGTGGAAGACATCCAAGCCCTGGCCAGATAGCTCAGTTGGTTAGTGTCCTCAACATACACCAAGGTTTCAGGTCCACTATCTGGTCAGGGTGCATACAGGAAGCAAGCAATGAATGCATACATAAGTGGAGCAACAAATTAATCTCTCTCTCTCTCTCTAAAATCAATAAAAATTATTAAAAAGTGGAAGACATCCCATTCGTTCTACAAATATTTACTGAGTTTGTTCTAGTGACTGAGGTTTGAACAATGAAAAAAATAGACAAAAATCCCTGCCCTCATTTAGATTACATTAGAATGGGAGGAGACAGAGAGTAAACACAATACATAGGTATGGTATATGGTATGTTAGTTTATGATAAGTGCTGTAGGAAAAATAGGAAAGGAAATAGGGAAAATGAGGAGTCACTTTTGTGAAGGGTGGTCAGGCAAGGTCTCACTGAGGTAACATTTAATCAAAGACTTGAAAACAGTAAAGAAGCCATAAGGCATCTGAGGGAAAGAGCAAAGGCAGGAAGGAGTTGTTATGTTCTAGGAACAGCAAGGAAGGCTGCTGCTTAGAGCTCAGTGAACAAGGGGAAGAGGAAGAAGAGGTGAGTGAGGTAGTGGTGGTAGGACTCTTGGGGAGGAGGGTTGGGTGGCAGGCCAGACTATGTACGTCCTCATAGTGAAATGGGAAAACCAGTGGAGGTTTCTAGAGGGTTACTCTGAATGTTCTATTGAGAAAAGACTGAGGGAAGAATGAAAGAAGAACCAGTTAGGAGACCTCCTATGAACCATTTGAGAAATGAGATGGGCTAGACTGGGCTGGTAGCCATGACGGTGTAGAACTGTTTGGACTGTGGGAATGTTTTGAAAGTGAAGCCAGCATGATTTTGTTAGATTGCATGCTGGATGTGAGAAAAGAAGCAATAATGACTCCAAGGTTCTTGGCTTAAATAAGTGGCAGGGTGGAGTTGTCATTTACTGTCATGGGGAAAGAATACAAGAGGAGCATGCTTTAGGGTGAAGGTGAGCTGTGATTTGATTTGTGGCTTTTCATGGCTGGGGTTCTCAGATAGCCACGGTTCCAAATTAGATTAATGGCCTAGACTAGACCATGATTGAAATGCCTACTTGGGATAAAGGCTCTGAGGAATGTGTGCCCATGGGCATTGTCCTCCTCCTGAGCTATCCTGTTCCAAATCACACTTGCACTAAGATATTGCATTAAATGTCCTTATATATTCTTTTGCTGTGTGAAATACTTAGTCAAAGGTAAAGGCACACACACAACTAACAACCTTGAAAACAACTGAAAAAGTTGATTTCTTGTCCACTATATAACAAGCAGAACAGGACTTACTGTCTTCCAAAAATCAAAACTGAACTCAATTCTACATTTGTGGGTCTATGATGTTACCAAGACACCAGCTCCTATACAATGCTAAGCTAGGCTCGTATACAAACTACACCAGGGAAATCTGAAATGTGCCTGATTTGAGAATTTAACCAGGAATTCACTGGACAAATAAATAATCCAAAAGGAGGGATACATTTAAAACAGCAATTTTCAACTTGTGTGCCACAAGAATTTGTAAAACACACAATATCTGAGTATTAGTCAGGTGCACTGACCTCTTTCCCCTTAGACTGACAAATTAAAAAAAAATGACAACAGCTAACACAATAATATCAGTCTGGTGTGAATAACTCGAACTTATACTTTTTTTTTGGTAGGATAAGCAAAAAATACATGTTTTGGTGTGCTGCAGAGTTTTAGTAGTTTGTGTGTGCCATGAGATGAAGGTTGAAAACTTCTGATTTAAAACAATTTTCACTAAAGCGTCTGATGAAACAATACTTAAAATGGAATGAATATTTAGTCGAACACAAAGATGAAGGAAAGCAAAACCAGTCTTTTAAGTCATAGAAGTAAGAGAGAAAAAAAAAAGAAAGGACAGAAACTGTTATATAGTAATCATTTTAAAAGGTTAGGAAGAGATTGGCGGGGGGGGGGGGGGGGGGTTGGTGTTTAAAAAATTGTGTCCCTGAATAGAAGGCAAAATCTATACAAGGCAGCAGTGCTAGAACGCAGGGAGCCGCTCCCTGCCCCCACCCCCAAATCACAATGCCAGCGGGTAATAAAAAATAAAAATAAAATAAAAAAAACCAATGGCTAGAATAGAGGAGCTAAGAGAATCCGAACTTGTTTCAAAGCAGGAAAAGTGGTGGCCAGACTAGACGACTCAGAGGCATGACTCAAACCCGACACTGGGGGCCGTCAGCATCCGGAGGTTGGGAGAGCGAGGCGTCTAACACATTTTAGGAAAGTACCAGGCTCGTGGAGGGGGACAGGAAACCTCCCCCAGGCCATCAGCCTGGGGCTCCCCCTGCCCTAGAGTTTGACCTCTCACCATCCACACCAGGAGGTGTTTCTAATCTCCTTGTTTCCCCTTCTTCCTTTAAGGCCCTCCTCCCCCGACCCCTTTTTCTTCAGACACTAAGTGTCAGGAGGCAAGTGAGTGCCAGACGTCGAGCCCCATCCTGGCCTTCTTCCTTCTTGCGCTCCGAGCCACGCGCCCACCCGCTCCGCCTCCTTGGCGAGCGGCTCCCTTCCCACCCCGCCCGCGCCAGCCGCCTGCCCGCCCGCCGTCCCGGCACGCGCAGCACGAACAGTGCCCCGAGCTGCACTAGACAAACACCTGTCCCGCTTGGGCTCCGCGAGATTTGGGGAGAAAGCACAGGCAACAGTGGGCGCGTTCTCGCGAGGTTTACGAAATTTCCCACGGCCCGTGGTGTTGTGTCTGAGTCGAGTAGTGGAAGGCGGTGGGAAGGAGGTGTAGCGTGAGACTGGGCTGCCCGCATTGGGCACATGCGCAGTGTCGCTTGCGCGTGCCGCGCCAATCCTGCAGCGCGTTCAGCAGGTCTCGGGCAGCGAATTCCAGTTCTCCGGGTTTTGGGGCTCCCTGCGGGAGGCAGTGTTGGTTCTGGGAATCTCTAGGAATTGAAAGGGCTCCGGGAGGGGGGAGTAAGAAAGGGGTGCTGCAGGTAGGGGGGCGGGGTTTGGGCCCTGCTCCTTTCTGTTAAATGCCCAGTCGGGCCAAGTTTGCTCCGGGGCTTCCAGGCTTAGGTCTCCTGAAGTACATTCCAGGCAGCAAGCAGCGTCGTGGACTGTGCCAGGCCCACGGGAGAACTTGGGCAGAGTCTGTCCCTATATACACCCGGGTTCACACACGGCTCGCGGCTGTGAGAAGTTCTAGGGAGGCTCACTCAGCAGGCAGCTCTCTGCCCAAGTGGGACCTCTGGTTGGAGTACGGGGCCGGGGAGTGAAATTCTATTCCAACGCGTTTTTCTCCGCCGGAGAAAACTACGCCGCTCTCTGGCGTGTATATGCGAGGTGGCCATTGGGGATGTCTTCGCCAGAGGTCTTGGCCTGACCTCATTTCATACCCAAGACAGAAGCTAAGGCGATAGAACTTAGGTGCAAAAGTTTCCCATTTACAGAGTTCTGGAGGGTCGAACCACATTGTACTCTTGTCCCTCTCTCCGCTAGCACGGGGGAGCGCACGAACTGAGATAGTTCCTGGTTTGTCACTTGCCCAACTCCAGGCCTGTGTGGCTCCAGCGTCAAACGCTGACATTAGCATAAAGGAGGTGTCCAATGAACGTTTGAATGAATGAAAAGGGCTGGGAACTAGAGTGAGCGGGAAGCCACTTGGAAAACACCCATTTGAGGAGGTGTTTCATCTAGGCCTGTGAAACGCGGCAGATTTTCCCAGGACCTACCCCTCGGCCCCGCCTCCTGACCCCTCTATTCCCCGTCCCCGTTGTAATCCCCTCCGGTTTTCCTCAGTCTCCACGTACGTCTCTCAGGGCGCGTCTCAAAACCCGGATAACCGGAGCGCTCCCCATGGACCACACGGAGGGCTCGCCGGCGGAGGAGTCGCCTGCGCATGCTCCATCGCTTGGGTAGGTTTCCAGGGAAGGCAGTGAGCAGGCTCCCCTACTTCGCAGGCAGCGCGAGGCGTCTGGCTCTTTGCATCGGCTGCGAGGGGGAAAGGAGCGCGGGGGCTGGGTGGAATCGAGGAGTGAGGAAAAGGGAAGGGGCGGGGGAGAGGGACCAGGGAAGGCGTCGGGGGGGATCTCGCGAGGGTTGGAGTTTTGGCGAGAGTTTGTGGAAGATGGCGCCTGTTGTGACAGGGTAAGTCTGGGGGAATCGGAGCGCTGGGAACCGGGAAAGTTGAGGGCGCCTCGCAGCCCGTGGCTCTCGGCGGGTTCGGAGACTGCGGCGCCCTTGGCGTCTGGGGGCCGCGGGGGCAGTGACGCGTGCGCGGAGCACGGCGGCGTGTGGCGGTGCGCTGCCCGCTCTGCGCCGCTGTGGCTCGGGCTCCGGCGCGCGAGGGCGGGCGGCGGCGGCAGCGAGGCCGGCGGGTGCGGGCGTGAGTGCGGCGGGCGCGCGGGGCCCTGGGCGCACTGCCCGCCGCGCGCCTCCCGTGCCGCTGCCCGCGGGCCCTGCCTCCCAGCCTCGCGCAGCTTTGTTCCTCGGGTCCTCGTCTCCTCGCCCGGCCAGTGCCCCTGGCCCCGGGCGCTTTGTCTTCCCTGGTTGCCCCCTGCTACTCTCTACCCCCGGCCCTTTGTTTCGCCGCCTTGGGCGCTTTGTCCGACCCATCGCGCCCCGCATCCCTGCTCTATCACCTCCCCTCAGCTGTCCTTCCTCTCGTGCCCCTTTGTTGTTTCCCTCTATTCGGTACCTCCGTGACCTGCCACAGCCCAGGCACCAGATTCCTGTTTCTCTCTTTAATTTTTCTTGTGTTACCCGCTCACTTCTCTGTTTGGTCCTTGATCACCCCCCGAGGCTTTGTCTTCCCCATCCAGTAGCTTATTCGCCTGGCACCCCCATTCTCCTCCCATCATCGGTTGATTTATCCACTACCCACTGTGTTTGTCGGCCGAACTGTCTCAGCCCAGGGCACTCCGTTTGGTGCTTGTACGTGCAGACAGATCCCGGGGTTGGTTGTTTTTGTGGGGCTGAAAGATGCGTGGGGTTACTTACTTGCCTCCACGGCGCTCCTCTCCGCACCTCTCTCGGGATTGCGTCCCTCCTTCCCCAGTTTCTCTCAGAATCACCGTGTCTCCAGTTTCTTTGCCGTCTCTCTGTGGGCCCGTGGTTGTTTTGCCTGGAAACCGTAATCCTGGGAAAAGATCGGGTCTTTGGTTCTTGCCCCCCCCCCCCCCCAAGGTCTTTGGTTTCTGACGTCCTAGGCCAAGGGCAGCTGTCGTAGCTTTGCTTTTGGTTTACCTGAGGGTATTGTAGGACGGTTAGAAGAGGCGAAAAGTTTTTTTCCGCTTCTGTTAGTGTGTGAGAATAATTTCAGATATCCACAGTAGTTACTCATTTGGTGTAGCAGTTAAGTGAATTTTGATGTTACAAACTTGTGAATGTTGGGGTGGAGAATTTGAGCATTTTCTAGACTCTAGGTGTGGAGTTTAGTTGTTTGACCAGTAACTCCTGCGTTGTAAGGAAAAAGTAAGGCATCCTCTTTGTGAATTGATGTGATTGTTCTACTTTTTCTCAATCATTAGATAGTTTACAGTGATGTGCTTTTGCTCTGTAGATTTATGACAACCTCTCCGCTCCATCTTTGGAGTTGAAATGAGGAAAGCACTTAAGACTGCAGTTTCTGTTTGTGGAATGCATTAATGAAATGCAATGGAAAGACATTTAAGTAATAGTCTTAAGGTACTGGCACTTCTAATGTGAAAGGAACTTAAAATTTTCAGAGTGCTTATTGTTATGGTAGTGTTAAAAGCTTGGGGTTGTGTATGGAGTGTAGGGGGAGGGTGGTAGGGTGTATTTAAATAGTCTGAATATTCTGGTGCTCTGAATAAGATGTATTAATTAAATTTACCAGGATTTCCGCCCTATCAGTTCATCAGTTGATCACTACTTTTAGAAAATATGTTATCCATAAAATAATCTAGAGTGTCATTTCATTTGTAAACTAAAGTTCTGCATAAAGTACTACTTACTAGTAGAGGATATAAAAGATTTAGTGTGAAGAATATTGGTGTAGTGGAAAGCGTTTTACTTGAAGGCTGTGACTAGAATTAGTAATTTGACTTTTAATTAACAGAAAATTATGTTTCATGAGTGATAGGTGAGCCTTTTGTGAAAATTTGCAGTCTGGGTTCCGTGAGTGGATTTTTACTAATAATCATTTGTCTCCCTTACTTGTTTTTAGTGCGTAATCATTCTTTTGAAGGTAAAACCTTGAGCATACTGTTGTTTTGCACTATAAGCAAATGTTAAGAATCGTAATAATGGAAGGACTTGTTCATAAAGGAATGATCACACCAATGTCAAAAAAGCAACTTTTTACAAATCGTGTTTTTTGTTTCCAAAATGTGTAAGACCTGTATATTATGATCAAATAAAACAATGCTTTTACTAAATTATATCAAATGACAGCATGTTTAGAAACTTGGCATGAGCTGTGGTTGGGAGGCTTTCTTTCTGATTATTGATAATTAAAGCTTTAAATTTATTATTCATGCATATTGTAAATGTGTCTATAGAGAGTACATTTTCAGTGAAAAATAGAAGAGGCTCACTTGCGGTATTTTCAGATCTATCCTAATACATGCTTCTAGGTGTAGAATTTTAAGCAGTTTGGTTTGTTAAAAAGTTACCTCTTGTCTTGTACTAACAGATTTCTCTATCAGTGTCTTTTAAGTGGCTAAGAAAAAAAAATAGTTTGGGAGGAAAACCACTCTTGCCGGCTGTAATTCATTAAGTCATTTTTGGCACTATAGATGGATAAGGTATTAGGTGGGAAAATGATGTTTTTGAAAGTTCTTGCAAATTGTCTTCATTCTAGTATTTGGTTATTTTTTAAAATAAAATTTAAAAACCTAGAACCTGGCTTTAAAACATTTTGCATTTCACTTTCTCCTAATACTGAATTTCATGTTATTTCAACTAGGGGCAGTATTTTCTCATGGATTGACTAAAAGTTGTTATTTTTGGCATTTGGGCTTGTGATTATTTCCAAGTGTCTACTTCCCCTGGGCCACTTTTCTTACTATGTAGTAAAATGGGAATTGTAACAACTTGCCACATCTGCACAGGATTGCTGTGCTTTAGGATTTGCAGAGAGCATCCTTGGATGAAAGGTGTGGTTAGAGTCTAGGAACTGTTACTGAATTAAGCTGATGTGAAGTAGGTCATATTTTATAGGAAGTCAACTAGGAGGTTATGAACTAAGTTCTTGGCAAGTCACAGTGGTGATAGTGGGATTTAAAAAAAACCAAATATATATTATAGTTTGGGCAATAAAACAGATACCCCCCCCCCCCATACACTCAGAGGGAGAGGGAGAAGTAAAATAAATTACAGGTGTGTGTGTTGTGTAAGAAACTGAAGGATTGTCAAACTCAAATGTAATAACATTGTAAAATTATGGGATGCTTTTCTTCTAGTGAGGTGGTTTCTGTGTGTGGTAATATTTAAAAAAATAGTAGCACAAAGTGTTTTCACTAGAGTCTAGGCCAATATACCTTATGTTTTGAATGTTTGGTTATTTGTTCTCAAGAATATATTCTAACAACCGGGACCATAATTTTAGGCTTGACCCTTGGCCTAAGAAAGTGTTTTGCATTTGGGAGAGAGAGTCGCTGTTTCTGTCTCTGTGTGTGTGTGTTTGTGTATATATGTATGTATGTATAAAACAAACAAAACCTGTTGCATTTTTGTTCCTGGTAGATGAGATCACGTCCTAACTAGTTCCCCAAGTCAGGTTTCTGGATTTCTTTCACTCACTAACCCTTTACATTTAATCACTGAGAACTAATTTTGTCTTATGAAAAAGTGCTGAATCTGTCTCCTTCATCCTCAGTGCCACAGTTCAGGCTCTCATCATTTCTCACCTGGATTACTATAAACATGGGCAGTATCTTCTTTCTGCTTCTAGACTCAACACCTTTTATCCACCTTCCACACAGTCTTTCTGAAGAGCAAATCTGATCACTTCACTCCTAAGTAACGAAACCTTTCAATGGCTCCCCCTAGCAGCCTTCATTAAGAGAGGCAGCTGAGTGGATAGTTTATGAGCTCACATTTAGGATTTAATCTGAACTAGATTCCAGTTCTGACTCTGCCACTTAAAACCTCTGTAACATTGACAAGTGACCTAACCTCTTCTTGACTCTTCCATCAATTGCAAGATAATTTTAAGCTCAGTAGGATGTTGTGAGGATTAAATGCAAGAAAACATTTAATAGGATGCTTGCCTGGCATGTAGCAAGTACTCAAAAAAATGTTAGCTAGCATGGCATATAGGATTCTCTGTTTCATTTACCTTTCTCTAGTTGAGCTGTTTGCCTTTCGCTCCCTTCATATTTGGTGCTCCAACCATATTTAAGAATTTGGTGTTCCCTGCATGGAATTGGCAGTTTAATGACTCCTTGTGCTTGAAAAGTGCTGGTGTTAGTAGGTTATTAATCAAGATTTGGGTCTGAGTATATTCTAACTGGATCCAGCCCTGGCCAGTTTTGCTCAGTGGTTAGAGCATTGGCCTGCAGACTGGAGGGTCTTGAGTTCGATTCCCCATCAAGGCTACATACCTGGGTTGCAGGTTTGATCACAGTGTGGGAGGCAACCAATCGATGTGTCTTTCTCACATCGATGTTTGTCTCTCTCTCTCTGTCCTTCTTTCCCATCCATTCTCTCTAGAAAATCAATGAAAAAATGTCCTCGGGTGAGTATTAACAAAAAATAAAATAAACTCTAACCTGACCCACCAGGTTGGGTTTAGTGCTCCTCCTGTGTGTTCTTAAAGAACCCAGCATAATTCTCTTAGAAGTGTCATACTGAGTTGTAGTTTTCACATGCAAAGGTTGTTAGTTACTGGGTGGCAGCTATATTTTTCTTCTTAATCAGTTATATGTTCTTAGACTCCAAAGAGTGTCTAGCATATGATAGGGATTCAGTGAAAAGGTTTTTTGAACAGAGGACTCAGAATACTTTGAAACTTTGATACAACATGGTTCATGTAGGCAGAATTTGATATATTGAGGGAGTTTATTGGTTCTATAGGGAATTTAATTGTTGAAGTACTCAAAAGAATGGATATTTTTGGCTATAGGCAGTCTCATAGCCCCTGAGAACATTATAGTAAAACTCTAAGGCAAAAGTTTTGGATTATTAGAAAATACTATTTTGTTGCACAAAACCAATAAGCTTAAATTTCACATTTTAAAATAATTAAATAATTTTTTATTATAGATGTCCCTCCTTTTTTCTCCATTAACACCCTCCTCCCCCCACCCCTCTTCACTGAGCTATTGTCTGTGTCCATTGGTTATGCATTTTGCATATAAGTCTCCCCCCCCCCCCCTTTCCCTCAGGTTAGTCAGTCTGTTCGCTACCTCCATGTCTCTGGGTCTATTTTGTTCATTATATTTCACAAATAAGTGAGATCATGTGATACTTGTCTTTCTCTGATTGGCTTAATTTTGTATTTGTTTTTAATGGTTGACAGTCAAGTGTTTCTTAAAAGGTTTCATTATTTTTAAGTCTTAAGACACTATAGATGACTTTTTGGGGGATCCATGCCATTGAACCAAATAATAAGTTGATCATCTTAAAAGGCTTGGGTCTTAAGGACAGATGACTTACAGATAATTTCTCTAGGCTTCAGGCTCTACTTCTGTAAAATAGGGAATGATAGTTCAGTTGTATTTATCTGCCAGACACATTGAACCATCAAATAAAGTAAACTGTGTGAAATTATAATTGCCAAATAAAACTATGTATAAGTTATTTATAAATAGTAAAGCACTCTATATATTATTGTAATTATAACAATTGGCTTTTCCTAGTAAACTTTCACAGTCAGGGTTCAAAATGCACTTACTATATGCAACCTGTGGTTTGTGGGTCATGTTTTAGGAAGGCAGCAATGTATTTAGTGCTGAGGACCACAGCCCTTGAAATATGTACCTTGGTGTTTTGAGCAGACATACTTGGTAAATTACTGCTTGACCGCGGTGTTGTCGTTGAGTCACCCCCAACTTTTTGGGGTCTACTTCTTACTGCTTTCTTACTTGTTTGGACAGTCATAGTAATGTAGGAATGTTGACTGCCCATTCTCAGAAACCCTGTCCACAGTTCTGGATGCCCTATAGGCCTGGCGCAACATCATGGTGTCTCGTATGCCTCATTAGGCCTGCTTCTGCTCCAGGGAATGAAATGATATCCTAATGGTGTTAAAAGAGTAATGTATTTCCTGAACATACTACTGGGGAAAAACAAGTATCTAAGTCTCTATGGCTTGGTTTCTATAATTGGTACTAGTTACCTATCTATATAAATATCTGTGTAGGTTTGTTATGTTGAGACAATGCATGGTGATAAGCATGACAGCTTATCAGTCAGATTGGTCATATTCATGGAAGTCTTGGGAATAGTTAACACTGTTTTAAGTTTACAAAAATGAGAAGATAGAAACCACTGCTTCTTAGGTATCCTAAGTTGCAAAAGTCTTGTAATGAAAATACTGCACCTGTTGGATGTGAGATGAAATATACTAGAGCCCTGGCCAGTTTGCTCAGCGGTTAGAGCATCGGCCTGTGGTCCAGAGAGACCCAGGTTCGGTTCCCGCTAAGGGCGTGTACCTCGGTTGCAGTTTGTTCCCAGCCCTGGTTGGTCGTGCGGGTGGCCCTTTCACGTTGATGTTTCTCTCCTTCTCTCTCTCTCTCCTTCCCACTCTATCTGAACAAAAAATGGAAAAATGTCCTCGGGTGAGGGAAAAAACAAACAAACTAGGAAGTCAAGTTTACCCTTTTAATTCTCCTCCCATGCTTTTCTATGTTCAATAGTTTTAATTTGGTCTTAGAGTTAATTTTTTGGTGTGCATTATGTATTAATTAGATTATAGAGTTGTAAGTAAGAATAGTTTCTCATAAAAGTTTATATAACTAGGAAAAATGGTTATCACTTTATAAAACCCAGTTTTTAAAATTAGTATGGTAAAGATTGTGTTATATAATTACAGTATTAGCCCTGGCCAGTTTGGCTCAGCGGTTGGAACGTCGGCCTGCGGTGCAGAGAGACCTGGGTTCGGTTCCCGCTAAGAGCATGTGCCTCGGCTGCAGTTTGTCCCCGGCCCTGGTTGGTCATGAGGGTGGCAGCCACTCGATGTGTCCCTTCACATCGATGTTTCTCTCTCTCTCTCTCTTCCCACTCTATCTGAACAAAAAATGAAAAAATGTCCTCGGGTGAGGATAAAAAAAAATATATAAAAAAAGTTACAGTATTAGTTGCCTTATAACTTATAGAACTGATGTTGTGGATTTTAAAAAATTATTATTAGCCCTGGCTGGTTTTGCTTAGTGGTTGGAGTGTCGGCCTGCAGACCAGAGAGTCCCGGGTTCAGTTCCCGCTGGGGGCACGTACCAAAAAAAAAAAAAAATGATTATTATAAACAACTTATTTTGAAACTTATCTTGCTCCAGATAGGACATGATAGTTTTAAGCTGGTTTGCATATTTGTTTCCTTTTTGGAAAACTGCAGACCCACTAAGATCTTGTTTTATTTTACCAGAATATATTCTTTTAAAAGAATGTGTTTTTATCGATTCTTTTAGAGAGAGAGTAAGGAGGAGAGAAACATTGATGTGAGAGAGAAACATCAATTGGTTGCCCCCCCCCCCCCCCCCGGTGACTGGGGATTGAACCCGAAACCTGGGTATTTGCCCTGACGACTGGAAATCGAACCAGGGACCTTTCAGTGCAGGAGATGACACTGAACCAACCGAGCCATACTGGTCAGGGCCCAGCATACATTTTTTAATGGACTTTATTTTTTGGAACTGTTTTAGGTTCATACAAAAGTGAGGAGAAGGTAACAGAGATTTCCCATGTATCCCCTGACCCAACACACAAACAGTCTCCTCCATTAACAACATCCTCCAGCAGAGTTGAACATTTGTTATAATAAACTTACATGGACACATTATTATCTCCCCAAGTCCATAGTTTACATTAGGGTTCACTTTTGGTGTATATTCTTTAGGTTTGGACAAATGTGTAATGTATCTACAAATATATCTGCTGTTCAGAGTAGTTTCCTAAAAATCCTCTGTGCTGCCTATTTATTCCTCTCTCTTCCCTAACCCCTGGCAACTACCTAACTTTTTATTGCCTTCATAGTTCCCAACACTCTTTTTCAAATCATTTAACTTTTGGTTTGAGTGTGAGAAAATTTTTCATGCAAAAAATTATATTTTTCTATACAAAGCTCCTGATCCATATAGCAAATGGAGGAAGCAGAAACATTGAGGTCCCAGACATGAAGGAAGGGTTACAGGAAATGAGGAGTGTAACCATGCTTTAGTGGCTTTCGTTTATAATTCTTTTAATAACATTATATTAAAGAAATAGTTGTTGATACTTAATAGGTATAAGACGCTGGTATGTACTGGTCTTATAAAGATGGCTAAGAAGTGGTCTGGTGAAGCTCATGGTTTAGTGGAAAGTACACAGATAATTATAGTAGGAGAGATTATAAGTGCTGTACCACATATGTAATATTGGTAAGAACACAGAGGTGAGAGTGATTATCTCTTAACTGGAGGATAGTTCATAGAAAATGTGAGAGTTGATAGGGAGTGGTAGGAAATAAAACTGGAAAAGTGGTTGGGGCCTCTTAGAAGACCTTGAGTGCTAAGCTAAGGATTTGAATATCAATCATGCAGATGAGGGGTGGGGTGTTACTGAATGTTTTTGAAGAGATGAGGCTGGATATAAACAGTATAGTAAAATAAATTGGAATTGATGGACACCATAAAAGAAATGTGATCAAGGTGTGATCTTGGTAGGTCCAGAAATGGAAAAACAAAGCAGCTCTTTTTGAGGCAGGGTGGTGCAGGGAACTTTGGAATCAGTACACTGTCTCTAAAATAGATCTGTGACTATGAGCGTGTCACTTAATCTAAGTCTCACCCTGTCTGAAAAATTGGAGAAGGTACTTCATGGTATTGATATGAGGATTAAATGAGATAGGGGAAATAAAATGCTTAGCTCAGTTCTGGAAGTAGTAGGTCCTTCTCCTTCCCCTTTCTGGAGTAGAATGTAAAAGATAAAGATGGATTAGGGAAAAACAACTGAACAATTGAAACCTTAGTGATGAAGTAATTAGAAATGGAAAAGTCTGAGTGAGGTGAATAGGTTTAATATAGAGAACCTACCTAACAGTGTTTTGTTTCTTTTAGTTTTTAAATAAATGCCGAATACTTAGCATGCTTCTTCTACATTTAACCCATTTCTGCAATTTATAAATATGTCTCTGTTGATTATCTGTGTATCTATCTAATCTGTCAGTGAGTTCTGTAAGGACAGGATCATTATTTTACTTATTTTGCATAATTATGGAGCAACTATCATGGGCCAGAATGTTATCTGCTGAGTGACTAGAACTTGTATGGATTTAATAATATATAACACTTGCCACTAGGTGGCATTTAAGTGATAAGGCTTACTACATTCAGCAAAAATTGGCTTTTCTGTGTAGAACCTTCAAAGAAACTGACTTCCTGAATTATGTTCATACTATTTTTATGAAAGATGCTTTAAAAATCGAAACCTTTTTTTTGCTCACATTAAAGTATAGAACCAACATCTTTAATATTGACTATGGATAGTTTAAATGCTATATGTATTTTTTTCTCTTGATAACAAAAGTAACAAAATAGAAAAAGGTAAAAAAGATCTTAATCCTACCAAATTAAACACAACATTTTAATGTATATTTAACCTTTCAAGAAGTTTTTCTTTTTAAAAATGTTTATCCCCAAAAAGTGATATATATTGTTTAAACTCAAAGAGTAAATGTAGAGCTTAAGAGCATAAGGAGTGGTGTGCCTCCTTGATTCTCCTCCAAGATGGTCTTTTTTATTTTTATTTTATTGTTTTTTGTATCCTCACCCGAGGACATTTTTGCATTTATCTTCAGGAGAAAGAGGGGGAAGAGAGAGAGAGAGAAACATCGACTGGCTGCCACCCACATGACCCCAACCGGGGTTGGGGACAAACCGCAACCGAGATACATGCCCTTAACAGGAACTGAACCTGGGACTCTCCTGTTTGCGGGCCGACACTCTAACCACTAAGCCAGACCTGCCAGGGCCGAGATGGTCTTTTTCAGAGTTTGATGTGCAGCATTCTTCCATACTTCTGTAGAATGCATTTCCATGCAAATGTGATTTTAAAAAAATTCTGTGTTCTTCAGTCTGTCCTTCCTTACATAAATTGGATCATATTGTTGTTCAG
This sequence comes from Molossus molossus, assembly GCF_014108415.1. Lineage (NCBI taxonomy): Eukaryota > Metazoa > Chordata > Mammalia > Chiroptera > Molossidae > Molossus > Molossus molossus. The sequence continues at coordinate 18,102,078 of NW_023425344.1, forward strand.
CTACGTGGGGACAGTATTTCTTGCATAGTTTTGGATGTCAGTAGGTGTGACCCTTTCCCTCCTTGTTCTTAATGGCTGCTTTGAGGAAGTAAACTTTTCTTATTTTTTACATTACTGCCATGAACACATCTGTGTATGTGTGAAGATAACTAAAACCTGGATACTTTTAAGTAAATCACTGTTTTTTCATCTGTTTATTGGCAGTTTGCATTTTTCTGATGAAATACGCCTTTTTCTAATTTTGTGTAGGAACTTTTTATTTTCTAGATAGTACTTTCTATTAATTTTATATGAAATATTTTCTCCTAGTTTTTAATCATTCAATTTTATTGTCTTTGTATTGTACTTATCTTTCTCACCCTAAGATTGTGAAAGCATTTGTCTGTGTGATTTTCTTGAATATGTTGTTTTATAGTTTAGAACATGATTTATCTCTTTAACCCTTCTGGGACATTTTTTTTTTTTTTTAAGTATTATGTGATGTGTAGGCTCTAACCTCAATTTTTCCAAATGTATAACCCAAGTGTACAGCATTTGTTCTTATACACTTAGTGTTTTGGTCTTCCCTTTTGTTGATATAGAGCTGTGATTCTTAGTGAGGTATTTGGACCAGCAGCAGTGAGCTCTTGTTAGAAATGCAAATCATTTTACTCCACCCTAACTTCCTGTATCAGAAGCTCTGGAGGTGGAGTCCAACATTCTGTTTCATCAGCTGATTCTGATGCTTGCTGAAAAGTTTGCAAGTCATGTGAGAACTCCCCTTTAAGGGCAAGTATTTCCCTTTCGGGGCAACCCCTCTACTTTGCACTAAATCCCATCTCTTCTCAGCTACTCTAGGACATTGGACTAGCCAGCTAGCTTTCCCTCTCTGTGGTTTCAGTTTTTACCCTTGTACTGAAGCATTCTTGACAATATACAAACAGGCTGTTATTTCCCCTTTGGACTCCACACTCCCCTCTTTGCCTTATTTCTCTTTTCCTCTTTGCAATAAACTTCTGTGAAGAGTTCTGTCTCCATTTACTCTCACTCCGTTCTCCTAAACCTACTTCAGTCAGGTTTTTGCCTGTATCATTCTAACAAAATTCTCAGGTTTACCAATTCCCTCCACACAGGTAAATGTAGTAGTCAGTTTTATTCAGATGTTATTTGACTTGACTTGATCAGCAGCATTTGAAATCTTGGGTCATCCCCTTGCTAAAACATTTTTTTTTCACTTGTTTTCTCGGATACCACACTCCTGGTTTTCTACTTCACTGGCACCTTTTCTTGGTCTCCTTTCTAGTGCTTTCTCATTTTATCACATTTATCCTGCTTTTTAATCCCATGTTCTGTGCTCCTTCCCTGTTTTATTTTCTAACTTGCACATATCAGCTTTTAACAATATGTTTTATTTGCCTTTTATTTTGTTTTTCCTCCACTAGAACGTAGTACATGGTATTCAGTATTTGTTGAATGAATGAATGAATGAATGAAGTATTCTGAAACATCACTATTTTATTAAAAAATATTTTTCTGCTTTTTAAAAAAAATATTTTAATCCTCACCCAAGGATATGTTTGTTTATTGATTTTAGAGAGAGGGGAAGGGAGAGAGAGAAACATTGATATGAGAGAGAAATATCAAACAATTGCCTCCTGTACTTGCCCTGACCTGAGATTGAACCCAAGATTTAGGTATGTGCCCTGAGTGGGAACTGAACCAGTGTCCTTTTGGTGTACGGGAGGGTACTCCAATCAACTGAGCCACCCCGCCAGGGCAACAATGTCACTTTTTGAAAGATCTATTCTTTTCTCAGTGATTTGAAATCCTACTTTAACTACTATATATTATATTTACAAAGTTTTATGAACCCCCTGGTATTAATACATCCGCATTTAATGTGTTTTAAATATAATTTGTGAAATGAATGTGGCAACCTTGAGGTCTGTTGCATTTAACGTTTGCCACTTCTTGTGAGGAGAAGGTAGTGTTACTGTCTTGAAACTTAACCAAGTTCACCTGCTAGCTGGTGGGAGTGTTAGAATTCAAACTTACGTCTCTGGATTCCAATTCACTTGCCATGAACATCTAGGGATTGTGTAATCTTGTATGTAATATTACTACTAGGCATTCCTGTTCTCCCTCCACCCCTACCCCCAGTTTTGTGGTTGATCCTTAGTCATCCATCAGAACATGATTAGCTGTACCACTACCTAGAGTAGCACCTTCCCTCAGTCCAGAGAGAATGCAGATCTGAGGCAGGAGGGTAAGGTTGAAAAGGAAATCGGTTTATGTGGGATATTTTTAAAACTACTTTATTTTTTAGAACAGTTTTATTTGGGGTTTTGTCTCTGCATTTTATTACACAACTTTGGAAGAAAGGTTGTAGAAAGGACACAGGCTCGGGGTCATGATACAGATTTTGTTCACCATTAACTAATTTCGTGATATCACTGCTTCACCTTTTTTCAGAGTTAAATGATACCTCTTTGATCTAGGAATTAAGTTAAACATGATACTGAATACATCCCACCATATAAATGACAAGTGTTACTATTCATAATGACTCGAGTGTCATGTTTCTAGTATTTCAGAAACTTTCATTCTTTCCATTATACTGGAATACTTTTAATTTTGTTTTATGTAAAAGTGTTATAAAATGCCATTTTAAAGTTTTTGCTTCCAAATTTTGTTCTGACCAACAGCAGCTTGGATGTGGCTTAAAAACTGATGAGCATCTACAGTGATGAGCCTTTTGGAGCAATGAAAGGCTGCTTACAAATGGTAACCACAGTTGCAGTGAATTCTGTATTTGTTATTTGTGAATCCCTAAGGGTGAATATGTTTTGAGGGGGCAGGGTTAGGATAGTACAAACTGAGGAAGTGTTTCTATTCTGGTAATCTTTGGAGCAGTTAATTCTGCTGCTGCTCTTTCTTTTTTTTATGCCTTTGAAGGAATTTGTAATATTTTGCTTTACTGTTTTGATGATTCTTTTGCTAAATGTATTATTTGTATATGTGTAAAGGTAAATTATAATTTTAAGATGTTATAGACATGGTTTCTGTCATCAGATATTTTTGCTCTCAGCAACTACTGTGTGTGTAGCACTTGTGGATGATTCCTTACTTATGTCTACTGTTTAAAGTTATAAATGTTGGGTTGTTTAGAACTAAATATTTTCTATTTAGTATGATTATCTCATACATATAGTTTTAGGCATTGTGCATATACTCATTTTTATTTCAGAAGTATATGGTTTTAATATGTTATTGAGTAGATCCAAATAGTTAACTATAAATTATTGAAAGTATTTTTACTCTGAGATATCAAAAACCACACCTGAAGATGAGCTACAAGAAATGAGGGAGCTCTGGTGTGTCTTATTAAAAAATCTAGAAGAGCCCTACCAGTGTGGCCCAGTGGTGAGTGGCAGCCAATAGATATTGATGTTTCTCTGTCATCAATGTTTCTATCTCTCTCTTCCTTTCCCTTCTTCTCTCTCTAAAATCAATAAAAACATATTTTTGTAAAAATCTAGAAGATAAATTTCTCAAAAAAACTCTAAAAAATGTTTATTCCCCCCCAAAAAAGGGGGTGGTGGTGGCAGGTAAGAAGAGAAGTAGTTAAAACAAATGAAGATCTCTGACCAAAATACCCACCATTGTGTATATGACATTATGGTCAGTATTTCTGAAGGTCTTAGAATATTATATATTTGTAGATCTCTGAACTATTTATGTATTTAAATGATCATGATATATTCACTTTATTCATAAAGGCAGTGCCTGACATACTTCCTGATCATAAATAGTTGAGCATTAAAGATATTTAAAAAGTACAGATTAAATATGCTGTTAAAATTAACTTTTTTGTTGTTGTTCTTAAATTAGTTTCATTCTTTCTAGTGGTTGAAAGAATTTAAACTTACAGTCACATCTGTTCTTTTATTGTGCAGGACATGTTTTCAGGAGGATTTTATGCATATTAAAAATAACAATTTTTGTGAATTTAGTATTATCCAGTCACTTTTAGATATATAAACATTCCCAGTGAGTTACTTCTGATTTATAACCATATTTTAACAGAGCAGATGTAGACTACCAATGGACTAATTAGCCAAAAAATATTAAGTGGTTAGAGAGCCCTTTGTGTAACATTTGACTTTAATTTCTTTGCCAGTTTATATGAATAATTAAAGTTTTGAGACAGTTAAAATTTTGTATCATCTCTTGGGATTTCACAGTTGTCACTGATAGCTATAATCACTAGGGAAATAGAAATATTATTTCCATCAAACAGATGGCTTTTCTAGCACTGATTCCTAACAGTGCCTATTGAGATTAATGTTTATGTTGGATCATTTCCTGATCACGCTAACTTGGTATACTTTTGAAAGATCACACCTGGTCATAGAATATGATATAGATTGTAAATGACAGAGTGAACTTAAGAACTTTAAAAAGTTGGACATGTAACATACAGTTCCTATGCTCCTGGGAAAGGTACTCTGTTCTTGTGAGAGGAATCACCTAGTAGTGGATACTAATGCCTCAGCTGTCCTGTCAAGGATTTCCACTTTTTTGACTTTTCATGAGCTCTGACCTCAGTGTGCTGTTTTCATTTCTGCTTTGGTCTGATGACCAGTTCATCCAGTGCTTTGAGGCATTGGCAGCTGTTTGTTAGGTTTAAGGATAGGTTTCTGTTGTGTATGAGGAAGATTTACAGAGAATACAATGTGGAGGGGCTCCAGTGACAAAATCACATCTGTTTTTCAGCTCTAATGTGGAGATTTTACTTGTGATTAATACAATTATCTGTCCCTTTTCAAATATCTTCTCCTTTTCCTGTTGAAGATATAAAAACATGCCAACACACATTGGGGATACATGTGTATACTTCTGCTCCTGAAATTCAGAAACACAGTCAACTATTAAGATTCTAAAAACTTTGCATTTGTAAGCTGTATTTATTCTATAGCAAGGAATGTTGTTTTTTTTTTATCCTCACCCAAGGACATTTTTCCATTTTTTGTTCAGGTAGAGTGGGAGGGAGAGAGAGGAACAGAGAGAGAGGGAGAAACATCGATGTGAAAGGAACAGCAAGGAATGTTTTTTGAAGTCAATTTTTAATGACATTGGAAAGCAATTCAGTGATAATTTGGAGATACGTTGTGTTTTGGAAAGGTAACATGGGGCTTTATGTCTTTAATACTGTAACTGTTTGGGGCCAGTTTTAAGAGTGAATAGAGTTGTGGTGGATATATCTTGAATTAGAACTATTAAAAATTACCAAGCAAAAAAATTCTGGTGCTTCACACATGTTGGGGTGCAGGTGATGATGCCATGTGTGGAGATGAGTTGGCACTGAGATACATGGCACAGTAGAGGAGTCTTGAGTTACTGTTGGCAAGAGTTTTTTGTTTTGAGGATGTTGAGTTTGAGGCCCTTGTAAGAGGGCTAGATGAAGTTATCCAGTGGCCAGTTATGTATATATATTATGTCTTTGATTTCTGGAGTTCAGAAAGGTCAAGTTTGGCAATGTGTATTTGAAGACTTATTAGATGGTAATTAAAACCTTTGGGAGTGGGCAAAATATCCTGGGGAGAGTTGGAGTTAAGCAGAGACAAGCCACTGGTGAGTACCAACATTTAAGGAATGGGTAGAGGTGTAGAAACAGTAAAAGAAAAGTAGTAGTAACAAAAGAGGTGGGACAAAAACCTAGACAGTGTAGTGTTACAAAAATGAAGAGTTGAAGAGTACTTTGTAGAAGGAGGGAAAGTACTCAATTGTGTCAGATGCTGGGAAGAGGACAAATGAGATAAATCCAAAAGCTCATCAGATTGGGACTTCAAAGTCCTTGGCAAGAACAATTTCAGTGAACTGGTGGGAACTGTAATGTGGTTTGTCATGGGTTGAGGAAGTAGAGACAACTCTTTCAAGAGTAACTACTCTGGCCCTGGCCAGTTTGGCTTAGTGGTTAGAGCGTTGGCCTACAGACCCAAGAGTCGCTGGTTCTATTCTGGTCAAGTGCACATAACTCGGTTGCTTCGGTTTGGTCCCTGGCACTGGTTGGGGTTGTGCTGGAGCCAGCCAGTCAATGTGTCTTTCTAATATTGATGTTTCTCTCTCTCCCCCTCTCCCTCTCTCCCTCTGTGTCTGAAAATAAAAATGGAAAAATATTCTCTGGTGAGGATTAAAAAAAAAAAGTAACTGCTCTGAACTTGGTGGGAGTGAAGTCATAGGTGCTTCGATACTGCTTTTTAAGGTGGAATAGTCTTGTTTATTTGCTGATTGGAAAGGAAAGGACAAATAAAGAGGTAAGGGATTGAAACTGCTATTGTTGCCTTTTCCATAACATTGTATAGCTTCTTATGTATTAAGAAGCCTTCAAGAAAGGGGCTTAGTTGGGGAGGAGGGGTACATGGTCATTAATGCTGTGACAATGAGGACATTCATGAATTTGATTTAATTTTTCAGAGTCTTTTTACAATGACAATTTTATTTATTTTTTTTTAGAAATAGGGCCTTTATTTATTTATTTATTTGCATTTATCTTCAGATAGAGCGGGAGGGAGAGAGGGAGGAAGAGAGAGAGAAACATTGACGTGAAAGAGACACATCGAGTGGTTGCCATCTACATGACCCCAACTGGGGCCAGGGACAAACTGCAACCCAGGTACTTGCCCCTTAGTGGGGCCTGAACCTGGGACTCTCTGGTCCGCGGGCCTACGCTCTAACTGCTGAGCCAAACTGGCCAGGGTGACCATTTTATTTTAATGAGGGAAATATCCGGTATTGTTTTATTCTGGAAAGGTGATATTTATGCTCTGATCTTTAAAAAATTTTGCTTGGTGTTTCTAGTGATTAACAGGTGGTGGGTTTAGTTAATTCCTGTGAAGCCAAAGAAGGTTGCCTTTGTTTGGGGTCTTGACCCATATACTGCCATAGCTATGGAGCACATGCAGCAGTGTTTTTTGTGTTTGTACCACATCATAGTCTCCTGACTTGTGATTGCTCACCCCCATCAGTAGTAAGTTAACATGTACCCTAGTATATATGATTATGTATTAATAAAATATAATGAAGTGTTGTACTTTACTAGTACATATACTGGAATGTGTACAGAAATTTTAAATAGTAAAAAAATTGTGATAAAATGTAAAGTTTTGAAGATACTTTTAAACCCTTTTTATCTTCGTAAGTATTTTTTTTTTTTTTTTTTAGTGAGAGCAGTGTATTTTATTTTATTTATTTATCCTCACCCGAGGACATTTTTCCATATTTTGTTCAGATAGAGTGGGGGGGGGGGAGAGAGAGAGAGAGAGAGAGAAACATCGACGTGAAAGGGACACATCGAGTGGTTGCCACCCACACGACCAACCAGGGCCGGAGACAAACTGCAAGGTACGTGCCCTTAGTGGGAACCGAATCCGGGTCTCTCTGGACCGCAGGCCAACGCTTTAACCGCTGAGCCAAACCGGCCAGGGCGAGAGCAGTGTATTTTAAATATCACTTTGTTATTTTTAAAATTGTGATAAAATATACATGATACACGTCATTATTTTTTTAAATCTTGGTTAAGACTTTATGATGGAGTCATTCAAAGGGCTAGTTCCAAGTTCATTTTATTTCTATACAAATCAAGTGATTTTCATAGCTGAAAAGTCATTGTTTAAATGACAGGCTTAAGTGTTTTTAATTTTACAAAAGTAACTGCTAGGTAACATACTCCAGGAAGTTGCTTGTCTTCACAGGAAAATCATCATAGAGAGTGTCAGGAAGAAATGAAGTGTTTATGGAAGTTCTCATTGACGTGACGACATTTGGGCAAAGGATCTTAAGGATAAGATGAGAATGTGAGGCATGTATGTGGGGGAAGAATATTCCAGCAGGAAGGAACAGCAAATGTGAAGTCCCTGAGGCAGTGTGCCCAGATTAGATATGGTGTATGGAGTAAAGATCGGAGTCAAAGATGACTCCATGGGTTTTGGCTTGAACAGTGGTAATTGCAGGGTTGCCCTTATTTGGTAAGGGAAACTGGATTGGGATGTGAGATCATGGGATGAGGATGTATGCAAAGGAATAATTTGCTTGGATTGCTTTTGGATTTTGTATGGTGAAATTAAAAAATGTCAGGCAGGCCAACTCTTGGTAAGAATCATGATTTTGAATAACTGTTTTACTCTAAATTGATGATATTTAGGGGAGAAGAACTAATTTATTTGCCCAAGCCAAATGTAATTATAAAGGAAAGGAGCTTTTCCTGTAGTAAACAAAAGTATTTTTATATACTTTTTGCTTTATTCTATTAAAATTGCATAACTTTTCTCCCAACCCTGTTGATTTTTTTTTCAAATATGTTTTTATTGATTTTATATAGAGAGAGAGGAAGGGGGATAGAGAGAAACATTGATCTGAAAGAGAGACATCAGTGGGCTGCCTCCTGCACACCCTGCACTGAGAGCGCTGGGAACCAAGCCAGTAACCAGAGCATGTGCCCGGACTGGGAATCGAACTGGACCGCTCAGTCCATGGGTCGACACCCAGTCCACTGAGCCGTACAGGCTGGGAATCAACCCTGTTGATTTAAACAAGAAATGTGATAATACTCTATAGATTAGTATGTAATCCCTGACATATGACTAATGTAAGTACTAAGATCAGTTAGATAGAAACAGAAATTGGGAGTCACAAAGGTCCAATATTACGACTAATGGGAAAAAGATACGTTTTTTTACTACCATGATACTATGACTTATAAGAAGTAGTATATATTTGAAAAGATATTTCTCTCATACATTTTTGGTCTTCTGTCCATAGTTCCTGGCTCCCTGCTGCTAAACCCCTTGGAATTTTGTAAGTCATCACAGCAGTAAAGGTGTCTTTTGTTAAGTTAATTAGGTGACTTTTGGAAAGCACCTAAAGTTGGGGACTGGTTGCCTGTGGGGCCAGCAGCCCTATGCTTAGAGGTTTGGAACTTTCCGTCCTACCTCCCCTCCAGGGAGTGGAAGGGGGCTGTATGTTGAATCAGTGGCCAGTGACCAATGATTTAATCAGTGATTATGAAGCCTCCATAGAAACCCTAATGACAGAATTCAGAGAGCTTCTAGGTTGGCAAACACATGGAATAGATCGGGGGTGGGGGGTGGGGGGTGCCTGGAGAGAGCATGGAAGTGCTTTTCTCTTTGGCTGCTCCTGAGTTATGTCCTATTATTATAAACCAGTAATTTAATAAGTAAAATGTTTCCCTGAGTTCTGTGAGCTGCTCTACCAAATTGATTGGACCCAAGGAGGGAGTCATGGGAACCTCCAGTCTATAGCTCATTTGTCAAAAGCTCCTGGGCTTGCAGCAGACAACGGAAGGGGAAGAGCAGTCTTCTGGGGCTGAACCCTTATCAGTAGGATCTATCTCTGGATAGATTGTGACAGAATTGGATTGAATTGTAGGATACCTTACCAGTGTCCAGAGAATTGCTTGTAGGAGTGGGAAACTTGCTTCTCACATGGAAATTGGTACCAGAACTCATTTAACCACGTACTTAGGTCTCCAGGCATCACTTGAAAGAATTCTTCCAAGAAAGCTTTATGTTATGAACAGGTAATTCAGGGCAACTGTATCTATTAAAACATCAGCTCATATGGCCTGTTTTCTATACAAACTATAGTTATCTTTGTTTTGATAGTGTGTTTATATATTTGGAAATATATGCAAGCTGGATAGGAACCATTGCCTTAGTTTATACAATAGATTACTCAGTAGGGTCACTCTCCATAATATCAGCTTCTGTAGTAGTAATGTTAAAAAAGGATGTACCATCCAGCCTGTGTAGCTCAATGGTTGAGCGTCGACCCATGCACCAAGAGGTTGCTGGTTCGATTCCCAGTCAGGACACATGTCCAGGTTGTGGGCTCGATCCCCAGTGCGGGGGCATGCAGGAGGCGGCCAGTTGATGTTCTTTCTCATTGATGTTTCTATCACTCCCTCTCACTTCCTCTCTCTCTAAAATCAATAAAGAAAAACATAAATAAATAAAATAAAGAGTTCTGTTTAAAAAAGAAAAAAGGATATATACCCAAAGAGCTGCTTTGGGGGGTGTGTGTGTGTGTGTGTGTGTGTGTGTGTGTGTTTCTCTCATGCCTACTTTGGGATCACTGTGACTTGACATTGATCTTTATTTAATGATCAGCAAAAAAGCATCTAAACTATTTTAAATTCAAAGTAGCATTAATCTCCACTTCTACATTTTTGTCCTAATGGTAGTAGTTTTAACACAAATTCATTATTTTCTCTGTAGGGTTGGCGTTTACCTTACATCTTTGAAAAACTGAGAGCAAAACTAAACAAAAGACTAGCATGAAGTTTTAGTAAGTCCTTATGTACTGAAGGTTCATAGGGATTGTTTTGTCTAATGCATACAGAATTTTCTGCCACAATGCCATATATATATCTTGACAAACTTTGAGTTCTGCAAAACCGTGCAGTAAAAGTAATAATGCTTTTGGGGGGAAAAAGGCTGGGGACAGACTACTAAAAAAATCCATGCAACTTTGATCTTGAATACTAAGTAAAAGCAATAACAATTCTAATAAAAAACAAAGGACTAACATTTGTATTTTGTATAAACATCAATCTTTGGATTCTTAAACTATAACCTGAGCTCAGCCTCTTCTTTCTAGTTGTAGGTCCCGGAAGAGCATTGCTTCTAAGAGGCTGTTTATTAAAATTAAAAATTAATCCAGTGTGTAGTCTTCTTCTTTAATCCATTGTTTCTGATACAGGGGGATTTTTTTTGTCCAGCCTCTTCGTCTGCTCAGGCAGCTTTGTCAAATGTTAACCTGCTGAAAGGGTAACAGTCCCTGTAGCTACCAAGTCAGCTACTACCTACAAGAAGAAAACATTTTTTCGTTGTAGATTTTCACTTTTTTTTTCTTAAAGGATTCATCTTTTGTTAAGGTTTTATCTTTAATTATAAAAAAGTTTGTTCCCAATTGCCTGAAAACAATATACTAGGAAAACCCATGCATGAAGCAGTGTAACTTACTTTTACACCAGCATCATTCTGTTTCCAGTTGCCTAAGAAGTAATTCACAAAAGTGAACAAAGAGTACTTTTGTTTTGATTTGATTTATTAAATGCATAGGATGAGTGGCAGGTATTAATTTTGGAATCAGAAAGAGTAGCCTTTGAATTCTGGGTCTGTCACTTAAATGTCCCTTTCTGCGCATTACTTGACTTCTTTAAGCTTCAGTGTATGTATCTCTAAGATAGAATATTAATTACTGTATCTACCCATAGAGTTGGTAGTAAATAAATGAGGTAATTACTAGACAATTTTCTCTACACACTGAGTTTACTAGTAAACGTTAGTTCTTATTTGCAGTTGTCAGTTGTCATAATTTACAACATTCTTCAGAGCATGACATAACATACCACTACCAAGAAACATTGTCTAGCAAGTTTAACATTTAAAAATAATTTTTATATTCTCATCAATTTTATTTAAAGTAAAATATTTACAAGAAGGCAGGATTTTGTTCTTGGTGTCAGATATAGGTCACAAGGATCACATACACAAAATGTAGTAAATGATATTTGTATTTTTATTATTTGGCAAAGATGTACACAGGAAACTGGTTAAATAATCAGAATATGGAGAAGCCGTGATTGTATTTAGACTCATGATGTAAAGGGAATGCAAAGAGATTTCTTTACCTTAGGTTACAATAGAGATGAACTTTTTTTCTATTTAAATGCCATTAAAAGTTTTAAACTTTTCTACTTTTGCCTATGACATAACGTGGTTTTTGAAGTTTATTTTCTGTTCCAACTCAAAGCTTTCATTTAACCAAATAAGTTGAAATGGAACTCCACTTAAAACTTCTTATTGATCCTTCTTATTTGATTTGATACTGCCTGTAGACATTTTTATTGGAAAGTTAAACACATTCCTGTCTGTGAACTCTATGGTATTGTGTACATTGACTGTTTTCAACAAATTCTATTCAGGAGTCATTTCTTGAAAACCTGTTACAGCAAGAACTTTGAACACCTTAAGTTTTTATAAAAGATGAGTTAAGACAGTTTGGTCCTCAGTAGTTTGTGCCTTAGTGGAGAATCCAGCTATGCTCATAAATGTAGGGAAGAACACAAAGGCTCCTGTAATAGAGATATTTCTCAAAAGAATGTTGAGGTACAGAAAAAGGAATGATGAGTGCAGACTGGAAGTGAAGGATTCATGAAGGATTTCTTCTTCCTGTTCTTAATTTTTACACTTTTAAATTAGGCTAGAGAAAGATGAGTTCTGGAAATCTGGAGGCTGGAGATTTTGTCAGGAATACCTGGGTACTGACTCTCTGTCCTTGGCCATTCCCAGTCAGGATGTGGTTCTTGTTGGAAACAGACACGTTTATTCAAAAACCAGCAGTGCCAGTGTTGGTAAACATTCCTTTAAATGGAAGAAAAAGTCAGTAGAATGGTCAGCCTGAGTAGTGACCAAGTACAAATGTGGCTTTCTCAGCTGTGCTGGACTTGGACCTGAGAGTGTGGTCCTGACAGCTGTGAGTGCCCTTAGGGAGCTTGGGCCAAGAAAAATCTGTGCCAAGAGAGGCTGCATGTGCTTCTGCTCTGTGTGTCCACCTCCATTCAGTCAAGTTCTGGCTGAATAGAGTAGGAAGTAGAGCAGGCCAAGTAAGTCAGGAGTGAGATTGTTGTCTGTCTGTAGGCTCTTCCTGCCTGTTTGTAACACACTTGAAATTTTATTCAATTAATACAGGAATATATTTCTGTATCATTATTATGATAGTTTTAGAAACTCCCAGTTCTACTCCTTTCCCCAGAGTTAACCACTATTAAAAACTTGGATATATTCTTTCAGACAATTTTCCATGTATTTAAATATACATAAAAGTACTGAAAATACATAAATATAGTTTGGGTTTTTTTTCCAGGGCGGGTGGGTTTTATATTGTTGAATTTGTATATTATGTATTATGTTTACTTTTAAAATTTAATAATTCTTGCATTCTTCTTTTTAGCATGCATTTAGGAGTGCTTCTCTCTCTAAATCTATGAAGTATTCCATATCCATAATATAGGTGCAACAGGACTTAATTCCCATTTGGTGCACAACTAGAAGTAGTTCTCTTTTATTTTATTATTATTTTTAATCCTCACCCAAATATATTTTTTCCATGGATTTTTAGAGAGTGGGGGTGAGGCAAGAAAAACACTGATGTGAGAGAGACATCAGTTGGCTATCTCCCACACACGCCCCAACTGGGACCTGGAATCAAACCTGCAATCCAGATACATGCCCTTGACTGGAAATTAAATCCACAACCTGGTTGAAATTATACCACTGAGCCACACCGGCGAGGGCAATGCAGTTATCTTTTAGGAACAACACTGTAGTAAATATCTTTGTGTGCCTTATGTGCAAGAGTATTTTTGTAGGACATATACTTAGAAGTGGAATTGCTGGTTGCAAGGATATGTACGTTTATAGTTCGATAGCCGTTGCCAGTGGTTCTCCAAAAAACGTGTATTAACTTACATCCACATATTGCAGTATGAGAGGTAACGATTTTAATAGGAAAAGCATGGAGGCAGGAGAACCTCATAGATATGGTGAGGAAAGAGGGAGTAAAGAATCTGGTGTAGAGTATTGAAGCAATAGCAGCTTGTGGAAGATGAGTTCAGAGAGATAGGTTGGACCAGATAACAGTATTTTTTAATGTGTTGTTAGAACTTTAAACTTGAATAGACAATTGAGGCCTTTTGAGAAGTTTGACACATGAGCTTTATTTTAGATCAGTAACCGTGAAGGCTAGGTTTTGAGGATGGGAGATTGGCTATGAGGCTGTGAGAGTGATCACCTGCTCGTTCGAAGGCCATGGTATTAGAAACGAAAGGAAATCAGGTTCAGGCAATGATACAGAGATGAAAATCTGAGAGACTTGGTGGCTTAGGATGAGAAAGGAAATGATTGAATGTTGTGGCTATCTGGTGAATAGGTGGTGCCTTTTACTAAGATAAAAACAGAATGAGAAATAGGTTTGGGGAAACTTTATTAAAATATAAGGAAGAAGATAAGTTATTATCCATTGTTGATGTATTTCCATAAGGTATGTTCAGTTTTTTTTTATTGTGGTAACATAAAATTTACCATTTTTAACCATTTTGAAATTTATTTTTATTTTTCAATTGCAGTTGACATTAAATATTACATTAGTTTCGGTGTACAGCATACTGGTTAGACATTTTTATAACTTACGATGTGAGCCCCCTCATGCCCCGTAAATCTAGTACCCACGTGACACTATCCATAATTATTACAATATTATTAACTATATCCCCTATGTTGTACTTTGCAACTATTTTATAACTGCCAATTTTATTAGAACCATTTTAACTGTACAGTTCAGTGGTATTAAGTATGTTCATATTGTTGTACAGCCATCACCACTGTCCATCTCCAGAGCCTCTTTTGTCTTCCTAAACTGAAACCTGAACCCACCAAACAATAACTCTTCCTTTTCCCTTACTCTGAACCCTTGGTAGCCAACACTCTACTTTCTGTCTCTGAATTTGACTGCTCTAGGCACCTCATATAAGTGGAGTCATACAGTATTTGTTCTTCTTTGACTGGTTTATTTCACTAAGTATAATGTCTTTAAGGTTCATTCATGGTTATAGTATATATGAGAATTTCCTTTCTTTTTAAGGCAGAATAGCATTTCATTTTCATTGTATGCATATATATATACCACATTTTTTATATCTATCCATTTGCTGATGGACACTTGGGATGCTTTTTGTTTGTTTTTGGGGGGATATTCTTGTTTGTTTTTAGTTATTGAAGAGTGAATACAATAAAATTGAATTTGTAAAATTGTTCAAAACACTGCACCATTGTATAGATCTGCTGTCGCTTTGTTTCCACAAGGATGATTACAGAAGATCTTACTTTATACAACTCAAAAATATCATAGCTTTTGGTAAAATGACCTAAAATGCTAATCCTATTTGTGGTAGGATAAGCAAAGTATTATAGCATTACCATAATGGTTAAAGGGTATAGTATAAAGTTAACTGGATTTAGAGGACTGGAATTCTTTTTTTTAAGAGACCTTTTTTTTTTTTTTTTAATCCTCCCCTGAGGATATTTTTCTATTTATCTTCAGATCGAGTGGGAAGGATGGAGAGAGGGAGAGAGAAACATCAGTGTGAGAGAAACACATTAACTGGTTGCCTCTGGCACAACCCTGACCAGGGCCGGGAACAGCTACAACTGAGGTATGTGCTCTTGACTGGAATTAAACCCGTGACTCATTGGTCTGTGGGCCGACGCTCTAACTGCTGAGCCAAACTGGCCAGGGCAAGAGACATTTTATTTTTATTATTTATTTTATTTATTTTTTATCCTCACCTGAGGACATTTTTGCATTTATCTTCAGATAGAGCAGGAGGGAGAGAGGGAGGAAGAGAGAGAGAAACATCTATGTAAGAGTGACACATCGACTGGTTGCCACCCACAGGACCCCAACTGGGGCCGGGGACAAACTACAACTGAGATATGTGCCCTTAGTGGGAACCGAACACGGGACTCTGGTCCGCAGGCTGACGCTCTAACCACTGAGCCAAACCGGCCAGGACCAAGAGACATTTAAAAAAAGAAAAAAAAGTTTTTTCCCCCTAAATGATTTCAGAGAGTGGAAGGGTGAGGGAGAGAGTGGTAGAAACATTCGTGAAAGAAACATTGATTGGCTGCTCCCATGAGCCTCCTTTGTGCCCTGACTGGGAATTGAACCGACAACCTCCTGGTGCATGGGACGACCCTCAACCAACTGAGCCACACTGGCTGGGCAACCAGGAGTTCTTAATAGAATTATTGGATTATTGTGAGGGTTAAGTAATATGTACAAAATGATGTACGCTTTGAAATGGCCAAGACAAGGAAGGTATTGTAATACATGTTCTAGTCTGGTTGACCGAAGAATTTTTTTGAAAGAATTTGAAATATTAGATAGATGAAATAAAACAGCCCATGTATCTGATGAAATAACAAGCAATATGGGTATCATAAAGTAGGGATGATCGAGTTGTCATCAAGTATGTATTACCTGTTAATTGTTAAAGTATCTCCAAAATCTTGATTATTCTCTGGCAGTAATTTTTTTTTTAAACTTTAAGTTTCTGGTGTTTTTTTTTTTTTTTTAATTTATTGATTTTAGAGACAGAGGAAGTGAGAGGGAGAGCGATAGAAACATCGACGAGAGAGAACATCAACTGGCCGCCTCCTGCATGCCCTCCACTGGGGATCAGGCCCACAACCTGGGCATGTGTCCTGACTGGGAATCGAACCAGCGACTTCTTGGTGCATAGGTCGACGCTCAACCGCTGAACCATACCGGTCAGATGGCAGTAATTATTTTTAGTGTTTGTATTGATTTTCTTTTAGGGAGAGAGTGAGAAACATTGATGTGAAAGAGAAATATCACTTGGCTGCCTCCTGCATGTCCCCTACTGGCCCTGACCAGGAATTGAACTAGGACCTCTCAGTTAATGGGCCAACACTTAATCCACTGAGCCACACTGGCGGGGCCTGTGGCAGTAATTTTTATAATTTAAGGTAAAATTAAAATAGCTTGGTGAGAATAAGTATATCAGGACAGCTCCCTTCTCTTTTTATTTATTATTCTAGAAAATACTTATTCACTTTCCAAGTTCTCTGCAGTCCATTTCTGTTGAGCACAGTTGTACTTGTAGGCCTACAGCATGAAATTGTGTACTGCTATTAATACATTTAAACACAATTTCATCTCAGGAAAATGTGTTGTTTTGGAACTCATTAACATAAAATTTTTTTTCATGTTCCTTTTCTATTAAAACATACATCCATGCAAATTGCTACATATCAAGTTTTCGTAACAGTTGGCATTGGAAAATTGAAAAGCATGAGAATACAAAATATAAATGAAGAGTGATAATAGAAAACAGCAGATCAAAAGAATTTTCTAGAGACTCTTAAACTCGTTTTTTTCTAGGATGGCTAAAGGATAGTTCTTTAATTAATTTCTTTCAGCCTCATCATAAAAGACAAGCTACTAGAAAGTAGTTGGTATTTAAATGAGATGCTTAGTATGTGGAAAGCACCTCATACATGTCAAACTTATTCTAAGCTATGGGTGTGAGACAGAGGCATTTTGGTGGTTTGAGAGCATCAGACAATAGGTTACTTTTCTTAGCTGAAATTGCCTTTATTGTTTTACCTTTACAGTGTTTGAATATGGACTGTCTCCCTTAAATTAGTCTCTGTAATTAGAAATTTTCCTAAGTATTCTTACTGTACTGTTTTAACACTCACAGGTACATATGGCAGAGGATACATAATTAAAATACTAAGATTACTAAATTACTTGTTTAATACATAATACTTTTACCTCTTTCATTCTTTAAAAAATCGAGCTGCGAGCAAGAACTAGAGTAACTTTACTTGTTACATCTCCCTACTCCTTGCAGAAAGTTCTAATAAACTATTCGATTATCTAAGCATATTCACTTATTATGTTCAAGCCAAATTACTGAAACCCTCCTTAAATCTAAAGTTTTCCCCATCTCAATAAGAAGTCCATGCTCTGGGTTGCTTAGGCTAAAAACCTTGGAGTCACCATTGCTCTTCTCCTTTTTTTCTTCAACTCCACGATCCAATGTGCTAGTGGAATGGTGTTTGTTTTGTCTTTAAAATATGCTCATAGTTTCATCACCTGTGACACTTCTACTGCTTTCATCATGGTGTAAGACTCATCTTTAACCTGCATAGTCACAATAGACTGCTGCTTCCTTTATGCCTTACTGTCTTCTTTCAGCAGCTAGACTCATACTGATCTTCCTCTGTTTAGCTCTTGATCTTCATGACTAAAATTTTGGAGTAAAAAGCTCAAGACCCTCCTTGTCTGTGGTGTCCCGAAGAACATGTGTGCGTATTCCCACTTGTACTCACAAACTCAACCTCAGCCTCTTGTCTCCCAATACCTTCTGCTGCGACCTATCTCTGTGTTCTAGCTACACCGATCTCCTTACTGAAAGACTCCTGCTTCAGGGTTCATAGACTTGCTGTTTGTTTCCTTTGCATGAAATCCTCCTTTCTCTCTTCAGGTCTTTGCTCAAATATTACCTCAGAGAGGGCTTTTAAAAAATTGCACCTCATCCTTTCTTCTTTATCTTTTCCTTCTATTTTTCTCCATAGCATTTAACACCATCTGACATTCCAATTACATTGTGAATTGTGCTGCTAAGAATTTTGTTCTGATTTATAAACTGTAGTATCCTCAGTGCTTAAAAGAAGAACTAACAGATAACCGATGGACATGGACAACAAAGCTGGGGACGAGGTGGGGAGGGATGGGAGGAGGGTGTCAAAGAGGGGAAAAGGAGAAACATTTGTAACAAAAATAAATAATAAATAAATAAAGGACTAACATATGGAATTTCAAGTATTTGTTGAACTAGTGAATTTGTCAAAAGAAAGGAGAGAATGCTTGAAAACATGAATTAGAGCCACAGATTTGATCATTACCCTTACAATTTGAATAAATAAGTGTGAAAAATAATTTTTAACTTAAAGTATAAGTATTTCTTGAGAATTAAGTTAAAACTTTCCTAGGAAAATGTTCTATTTTGGTTTTAGGGTTGTGGCATTAGCAGTAACTGATTACCAGATTGTGCCTTCAAAGTCAATGACTGTGTATACCTACTCTGGCAGGCAGTGTTTTAGGTGTTTTCACAGTTCAGCATTATTTAAGCAATCCGAGCAATTTTGTAGTGGTATTATCTACAGACAGGTTGTGACTGTCAGAAGTTAAATATCCAAGTAAGTTTCTAACCTATGACTCCAGAACTTGATTAGCGCAGTCTTTATCACTTATGACACATAATCTTTTAAGCCACCAAAATTTACATTTTATTTTAAACAAAAAGAGTCTTAAGCAACTAAGTGAAAGGAGAAGGAAAATGATAGGGAGAACCTCAGTTCACCCATAAACATTTTTATAAATATATTTAAGAAAACAAAAAGTAGAGGTAAATTTGGTTTATGCTTTCTAGCATATTTTACTTAGTTTCCTCTCAAATTCTAGACTAGAAAGAAGCGTCTGTTGATTTGATTGGAATAGATGCGTAGTAGTGTTTATGAGCTCATTTATTATTAGTTTTCTTTCCCTAACATCCTTTACTTAGCACTTTGGGACTTCTGTTCTTCTATCTCCTCGCCACTGTCCTCACCCTCTTTCTAGCTTTGATCTTCAAGCAGGTACAGTAATCCATTTGAAAAAGAATATGGTGTGTGTGAGTGTGTATCTGTGTGTGCGCGCACGCATGCATGTGCGTGTTTATTTTTCAATTGTACTTGTCTGTGCTGTTCCATCTAGAATGCTAATAAATGCAGGCATATCCCAATTGAACCCTGGGGTTGGCCACTTTAAGAGCAGGCACTTGGATAGAAGTTTTTTTCAGTGTTACTGAAAATTAGGATATACATTTTAAGAAAAGAGCTTCCCCAGTTGGGAGTTCCTCAGTGTAAAATTAACTGAACATTTCATCTTCCAGAATTGCTAGATTACAAGTGTCTTTTAGTGGGTCTCATTGATCCTGAGTTCAGTCTCTTAGCTCTAGGTGCTTGATATCCCCTTGTCCCCAGAGTTTAATTGGAAAGGAATTAACAGTTTTACTAGTGAGATGGGAATTAAGGTAGTTTATGATTCTTGGAAAGATTATTTGAAAGTTACCCAAAACCAGGTGTAGCTATTTGAAATCCTTATTAACATTGACAAAAACTAAAGTTTAAATTCCTAGAATGTGTCATTTTCATACTTTTGATAATAGCAATGGTTAATTTTCTGTCATTATATAATAAGACTGTTTCCAAGTACTTGGTTGGCAAAAATTATTTAAAATTCAAGTGTCTTTAGTAGAACACTTCCCCTAATTTATAATATCTAATTTATTTTTTTCCCAATTTTTATTAGTTTAGTTTTGTTACAGATGTTTCTCCTTTTTCTCCTCTAGACACCCTCCTCCCCATCCTGCCCCCCATCCCCCAGTATAGTATCTAATTTGAAGACTGCCTCATCAACTCAATTTCAGTGTGTTTCTCAAAAATTTCTTACAATAAATCTTTTAGATTTATGTTTTAAAAAAACAGTTTGGCTCAGCATGCAGTATGTAATACTTTGTAGGCACTGAAAACATTTAAAAAATTGTTTTTTACTCCTAGTCTTACCTACTTATTTTTCTGTTATTCTTTTTTATATTACATTTTTATTATTTATATTATTATTTTAAATGTTCTTATATGATGTTAAATTCTGTTTCAGCCACTGCTCCTGAAATAGCATGTGCAGAGGCCCAGAGATCTGAAACACCATGGTATATTCTAAGAAGTATACAAAGTGTAGGATAGCGAGAACATCTGTCATATCTGTATGGTGGGAGGGAACCTGAAGCTGGGTCAGGAAAGGTCCTGTGAGAATGCAGTTGTCCAGTTAAACCAAACCTAGCAACCTATATTCTTTCATACTTCTTTGTTAATTTTGTGTTTGTCCCTTGTCAAAACTTAATTTCTTCAGAAGTCTACCTAGGTATATTTTAAAAGCTGGAACATTTCTGTGTTATCTTTTAATCTGTTTGGCATTAATGCTTGTAAAATGAGTTATACAGAAGAGTTATGTTACTGATGAAGATATTTTTAAATGGTCAGTTAATTTTCTTACTGTAACATCTTTGAACCCTTGAGTATAATTCTGCAACATTTGGTTTCAGAAATTTAAAAAATGGTTTCTTTGATTCATCTAACATGTTACAGTACATTGGTATAATAGTTCTGTTGATCACTTCTTCAGTTAATTTGGAATGCTATACACATGGTTTCCATTCACATCTTGAAGTTGCTTAGGTGTATCCTGTCCTTAATTTGGGGAATATTTTTTAGTGCTTTCAGTTACTCTTTTAGTTTAATCATGTTTTTGTTTTATAATTTTTCTTTATTAGACTTGAGAGAGAGAGGAAGAGGGAGAGAGATAGAGACATGATGAGAGAGAACATCGATTGGCCACTTCTTGCATGCCTCACACTGGAGTTGGGCCCACAGCCTGGGCGTGTGCCTTGACCAGGAATTGAACCTGGATCTCTTGGTGCATAGGTCAACATTCAACTTCTGAGCCACATCGGCCGGGCTGTTTAATCATGTTTTAAAGCATTGTAGAGAGCTGCCCATTGGCTTTTTGTTTTGTTTTGTTTTGTTTTGTTTTGTTTTGTGTTTTTATTACTGATAACCTGACTGAATGGCCTCACCTACCTCAGCTAATAAATACTTCTTTTCCCATGAGGCTGACTGGTAGCAGTCCCATGGGACAGGGCCAAGTTGGAAATTTGGCAGTACTATGAATTCCAAATCAACTTTAAAAGATCTTTAAGTCTATAACTTAATGAAAATACTGCATTTCATTTGTAGGAATCAAATGAATTTTCTGATTTGAGTGATTAAATATAACATGAATCCTTTTTATTGGGTTTAGTAAATGTGTATATAATCTCTTGCTAAACCAAAGCTAAAAACCTGTTGATATGCATTGACCAGGTTTTGAATAAGAAGGATTTATAAAGTTAGAGTATTGCTATATCATCCAGGTTGAAAAATAAACTTAAGTGTTGAATTTTTTTACTTATTGCTTATGGACGGTAGGTTGGTATAGCAACATAAGAGTGGGTTTTAGAGTTGGACATGTGAGATCAACGGTTTGTCCCACCACTTTCAGTTTCTGATATTTAGTGTTGAGCAGATCACTTAAATCTCTCTGAGTGAGCCTCAGTCTACTCACCTGTAAAAGAAAGCAATTAGTCAGTCTTATGAGTGGTAGATCAGGATGAAATAAAATAACATCAAGTGCTTGACATGGTACTTTGCATGATATCAACAAATGTTAATTTAGTCCTAGTACCACTTCCTTCCCCCAACAGTGCTCTACAACAATATTGTAGTAGAAAAGTGCTGTCACTACAGCTAGATGATCTAGATTTAACTCCTAGTTCTTTTCTCTTATTGCGTATGCTCTTCTGTCCAGTCACTTGACCAGAGAACCTCAGTTTTCTCTCCTCTGTAAACTGGGGTTCTGAAAATTAAACAAGGTGTGACAAACTTAGGCTTTCATTCTTTATTATCTAACATATTTATATGCTGCCTTATTTCCCAGTGGTTAATGTTATTCTTATTTGAAGCTGCACTTCAGGAACATCAACCTGATGGTTGTGTGTAGGGTGCATTGATTTGGAGGCACAGAGTATAGGAAACAATGTCGATGTCCTTCCAGAAAGTTGTATATTTAATACAGAGCCATCAAGTGGTTTAAAGCTGTAGTAGGAACTCAGGATGATGCACTAATGTGGTAAATTGTTAAGTTTAAAAAGATGGCTGTAGGTGCAGTGATTTCAATTGGGCTAGGGCCCTTGTTTCTGTTCATTGGTTTCTTCCTGCCTACTCTTGTAGAGTTCTTACCTAGATGCAATTCTGCCACCATAATCAGCTTTCTGTGAGTGACCTACATTTTGTAACCTACATTTTCACACAACCCACAATAGAACTAAATCTCAGGAATATGTAATTTTTCTGACAGTGGACTTAAAAGGTTTTCATCACTTGAATCTACCCTTTCAAACATGAAATAGTTTCACTTTCTAGCTCTAGCTGGGCCTTTGTCATCTTCTGTTTCCTGCCTGTTAACCTTTACATGAGATATTCTACAAACCCAGAGTGTGACAGGACTTCTCCATGCTTCCTCTTTTCTTTAAAGCCCTTTTATAGCTTGATTTTATTAAATATTTCCTGATCAGTCATCCTAAAGTAATTTTAATTGCTTTATACCATGAATATATGTATATTATTGATAATTTAAATTAGTTTTACTCAAAAAATTTTTTCTTTATTGATTTTAGAAGAGGAAGGGAGAGGGAGAGAGATAGAAACATCGATGAGCGAGAACATTGATCAGTCACCTCCTGAAGGCCCCCCTCTGGGGATTTGGCCCACAACCTGGGCATGTGCCCTGACCGGGAATCGAACCGGCGACCTCTTGGTGTATGGGTCAATGCTCAACCACTGAGCCACACTGGCTGGGCGAGCTTTCCTTTTATATAGTTTGAGTTTTCTTTCTTTCTTGTAACTATAGAATGCCAACCTTGAGGCAGAAGTAGAATGAATTCTTAGATTTAAAATGTGATACAGACCTTTTTATGAAATGTTTTTAATGTTTTTATTTAAGCAAGGTAGGTGGGGTAAGAAAGAACCTACCAAGACAATCACGGAGCAGCAGGAAAACTTGATAGTTAGCCACCTATCTATTCGTTTATACACATGCTCTTCATAGAAGTAAGCTTTGGAAACGGGAGGTCTTTTTAATTTAATAACTCTCATGTAATTAGAAATGATTCAGTAATATTAACACCAGGAGGGGCATTGTTTGAAGGAACTCCTGCTGTTGTGTCTATTAGTGAATTCCCTTTTATACAGGTGTGTGGGTGATTTCCAGCTCTGGTTCAACACAGAACAGAGTAGTTGATTAATCAGAGGTGGACCTGGCACCTACCTGTCTTTTAGGTTATTTTTCATTCCCTGAAAAGAAAATTGAATCAGTTGGGTCAGAGGTTTTTGTGGGGTTTTAGTAGATCTCAACAAAGCAAGGCATGTACTCCTTATTCATATAGGGTTCACATGAAAATGACAGTGTTACTTAATAGTAGTGGCAGCTTTGTTTTTCTTAGTCATGGCAGCAGTTGACACTGTACTAGTGGCTTAACATACCAACATTTAAGTCCTTATTTTTTGTTTTTGTTTTTAAGTCATTGAAATTATGAGACTATCATTCAAATGGAAGCATTATAGTTCTTCGGAACCATTATGATCTCAAAAGGAAAAGAGAATGATACAGATACACTGGCTGAGGTGTTTTGAGGTGCATCGAAGTGTTCCAAGCTGTGACTTACCTTAACATGTTCTTGAAGTACCATGGCGTGGATTAAAAGGTATGCTTTAGAAATCTCCCAGTGACCCCAAGGTCATGGATAGAATGAACGTTCATGATTCTCTGTTTAATTATCTCATATTTTAATCTGTAGATTATAGGTATGGTCATGGATTTATGGCAGTAGTATTTTTGTTAGGAAAAAGCCATATATCATAAGCTTGATGAGTAAATTTTTGTTTTTTTGAGATATGGTTAGAGAAGACACTGGTGTAGATATTTTCCCTAGATTTTAGTAATAATGAGCTGTAATTTCTTTAACCAGGTAGTTTAGGGATTATTCAAATGTTAGTCTGTAATTATCTTTCTGGTTTATGTCAAAGACCAGTTTCTCTGTAGTGCTGTCATTTCATTGTAGCCTGAGAAGTAAGTAGTTGGGATAAATTCTTCAGTTGAGGTATTAATTTTACCAAACAAAATAATTCTTACTTGGACCATTTATAGTTTGTGCTTGCTTTGTCTTGTACAAAATTTTTTTACTGAGAGAAAAAATGAGTAATTGTTTATTAATAGTGGGATTGTATGTATACAGTTAATCATTCCTGTGTTTGTGGTATGTAGTCCTACTATTATTTGTGGTTGCTAGTAGTGCTAATTCTAGGTTTTATAATACCCACTTAACCGTCAAAAATCTTTTAGGTTTTTAGGTTCATAACCTTTTATTTCAGTGATGTAGGCAAAACCATTTCTTAATTCTTTGAAACCTTGAAAACCTTCTAATTTTGTAATGTGTGCTTGGTACTAAATTATTTCTCAAGGGTGGTAGAAGTGAATCAACTCAGGGAAAATGCTGAATTCATTGTTACACCCAGCTCAGAATTCTTTATCTTTTAGATAATGAAGGAAAATATGTTGGGAAGATAGAAGTTTAAATCATAAATAGGTAAATTGAATAGAATGCACTGGTGCAGTTCCTAATCTTTATCAGTTTAGGCTGCCTTATGTTAAGATCCTGTGGACATGTCAGCAATTAAATTCTTAATGGAATTTAGTTATTAAACCTAAGATAAAACTATTTTATATTAAATTCTAGTCCATAATGAGTGATCTAATCAAGTTTCAAGGTAAAGTCAGCTGCTTATTAACCAAGGCAGTCATTCATTTGAACCAGGTGTTTTGTGTCTGATGGCACACAATAATATCTACTGTCCAGAAAGATATTTTCTGACATAATTATGGTATTCGATACATTGTTTACAAGATATATTTCTTTATAATAATTGCTAATTCAACTTTAAAAATCTCTTTTTTGGGGTAGCACTTGATTATTTATTTGTTTTGTTTTAACAGAGGGTTCTTGATGCCCAGCTAGAGATGGGAACTCCTATTCTTTTTGGAAGAGTTTATAACTTAGTGGTTAAGAGCTTGGGCTCTGGGGCCAACTGAGCTGTGTTTCATATCTAACACTTTGTTGTTATTATTATTTTAATCCTTACCTAAGGGCATGTTTTCATTGATTTCTTTAAGAGGGGCGGGGGGAGAAAGAGAAAGAAAGAAAGAAAACATTGATATGAGAGAGAAATGTTGATCGATTGCTGACCAGGATTTGAAGCAACGACCTAGACATGTGCCCTGGATTCATACCCACAGCCTTTTTGTGTACCGGACGATGCTTCAACCACCTGAGCCATGCAGCCAGGGTTATAATTATTTTTTAAAATCCTCATCTGAGGATGTGTGTCTTGATATTTAGAGAGAGTAAGGGAGAGAGAGAAACGTCAGTCAGTTGCCTCCCATACATGCCCTGATCAGGGATCAAACCCATCTATGTATGTGCCCTGACCAGGAATCGAACCTGCAGCCTTTTGGTTTACAGGACGATGCTCCAACCAACTGAACCACCCAGCTGGGTCTTACTTTGTTATTTTGACAGGCTGTAAGAATGATCTGTGGAAAAATAAAAGTTTATATTAAAAATACAACAAGTATATAATCATATAATTTATATATTACATTTTATGTATATAAATTATATACACTTAGTGCAGGGTTGTGTATGTAGAAAGCCAGTGATTAACAGTGGTGATGATTATTAAATGCCAGAATAGGAACCTCTTTTGGGGGGTGGTAGAGTGCTATTATATTTTTTTTTTTATCTTGAGTCT
Organism: Molossus molossus; assembly: GCF_014108415.1. Lineage (NCBI taxonomy): Eukaryota > Metazoa > Chordata > Mammalia > Chiroptera > Molossidae > Molossus > Molossus molossus. Next base: position 18,128,234 of record NW_023425344.1, read on the forward strand.
TACACTTTCTCCTGTGATCTTCCTAGAATTTAATTTAATCACTGTTCAACTGATGTTTTCAGTTCTTTGCGCTTTTTCTTATCAGTGAAAGAAAATGGTTGATTTGTGCATTTCCTAAAACTATGATTTTCAAATCGGAGGTTGTAGCCCATTCGTTAGTGAGTCAGGAAATCGATTTAGTGGGTCACAACTATCAGTAGGACGTATATTAAAATAGAAAATAAAATATCAGAGTGTACTGAATATAGAAAACAGTATGTTTTAAAAAACTTGTTTTAATTTTAAAAAGCACTGAAATACACAAAATATATGCACTTATATGTCTATTGATTGGGTAGTTTTAGCTCCACTAAATGTACACCTCCTATGGTCATAGTTGTCCCTCAGGAGTGGTGTTAGTTTCATAGTTTTGCCATGCTGAGAAGTGACCAGGATAGGTTCCAGTCTGTAGTTTCTAATGGTGTGCCATAGTCTCTTCACCTTCAAGGATTCTCCCCACCATCCTTTTAGTTTGAAGTGGAGGTTATTACAGGAGATTATCATAGGAGTGAAGAATAGAACATAACAGCAGTGGTTTTTGAATGGCATTAACCAAAGTTGTTTTATCAAATAGAGTGATGTGTATGTTTTAAGACTGTGTCTAAAATACAGTTTCTTTCTCCATAGAAAACAGAATAAAAATTTCTAGTAAATTGTTTCATTACACTGAAAATTTCTACATTAGCTTTCCACATTTGGGAGTTGAAAATGGAAGAAATCTTTGCCGGAATAAAAGGTCAAAAGATAACAAGCACAATTCTTCTTTCTCTGCAAGTTCATGAAATTGAGTAAAATATACAAAGTCCTTTTTTTTTATTAAATTATTTTTGTTACAGATGTTTCTCCTTTTTTCCCCACCACTGACACCCTTCTCCCCATCCCCCCCACCCCGTCCCCAGCTTTGTTGTCCATGTCCATCGGTTATGCGTACACGCACATAAGTTCTGTGGTTTATCTCAAAGTTCCTGCTCTGAACTGGGTAGATGTACCAAACCTAGAAATCATGTTTTGAAATTATAGAAGATAAAGTAAAGTAGTAACTCCCAACCAGTGGGTTCACTACTTTCCTGGTGGTTGCTTGTCTTTGCACCAGTGTGTACAGGCATATGTTGCTGTTTATTGGTGGAGGCAGAGCACAAGAGCCTATGGATTCAGAGAATGGGAGAGTTGAAGTCCTTTTTTCTATTACTTTGTTTCCCCACATCCCTCCATCCCCACCTGACCTAGTCTACTCTAGAGTATATATTTCTTCCTACTCATATCGAAGCACTGCTTGGCTTTTCACAATTATTTCAGTCAGGTTACTTCCCGACTTCATGATTTCCTACCACGTGTTGCTTATCCTGTAGAGAGTTCGGGGTTTCCTGCTGTCACTTTGTGGTTTCAAAATTGTGTCCCTATTCTTTGGTTATCACCAGGAAAGGAGCAACTTACACTCTTTTTCTTTGGTAGATTTTTCCTCCTAAGGTATAGTTTAAAAGGAAACTTAAACATGCTTTCTAGTTTAGTTGGCCTAGAAGTGAGAACAATGGGCGGAGGCAGCACCTACCACGCACTTAGGATTAGAAGAAAGGGCATATCATATTAGAATGATTTCAGTATACTTTTTTTTTTCTTTATTGATTTTTAGAGAGAGAGGAAGGCAGAGGGAGAGAGATATATAGAAACATCGATGAGAGAGAACATTGATTGGCCGCCCCCTGCATCCCCCCCCCCCCCCGAATCAGGCCCACAACCTGGGTATGTGCCCTGACTGGAAATTGAACCTGGCAACCTTTGGGTGTATGGGTTGACGCTCAACCAATGAGCCACACCGGCTGGGCGATTTCAGTATACTTTTGATTATTAAAACAAATCAAAACCACGCTTTAAGAATGAAGATGAACTGCTTTGAGACTATTTGAAAAAGATCTTTTAGATCCTGAAGGTAACAACGTTCTAAAAATCTTGAGTAAGTGGCAGTATTACAATATTATTTTGCAGGTCTGTGAGATCTGAGATGTTTATTAGAAGAGTACTTTAGAACCCTGTCTCAAGTATGAACCTAATTTAAAAGTGGAATATGCTTTGTCAGTAATTGTCATGAAAATCAGGGTCTCTTCCTTTTGAAAAATACAATGAAGTCAGTTTATTGTGTACTATTGAACTGTTAGGGGGTATGAGGAGAGTAGGCAAATGACCAGGAAGATCTGCATTTATTCTTTCTTCAAAATGCCAAACTTGTTGCTTAAATGAGGTGTACAACTTTCATTATGGAGGCCTTGTCAATCATATGGCCAGATTCTTATGTATTTCAGCACGTGAGCTCTGTAAGGCTTTGTTAGCTGATGAAGAGGGAAGTGTAAATAAAATAACAGCAGCTTTCAAGTCCTCTTTAGCAACTGTCATGTCAACATATAGACTGAAAACATGCTGTTCTGTGTTTTATAACAATGGGTGGATGAAGGTGATTTAAGCCAAGCAGCTAGATTAATCAAGTGTGCGTAAAAATTTAACTTTATAAAAACTCTTCTTGAAATTCCTGTGGAAAAACTAAGTCACATAAGTATATATATTGAACAAGGGTGACTTGGAGCAAGTAGACTCAACTGCACCCAATTTTCAACCACCCCCAACTCCCTTCACCTCAACTATACAGATTTTATTTTGTTGACTTCTATATACCCACCCCTGGGACTGTGATTAGTGATAGGAAGTACTCAGTAAATATTTGTCAAATGAATGAAGTTTTGATAACACTAGGTTTTTAAGATACCTATCTATCCTGTCCTGGCAGGATCAGGCTATTCTCTTACCTACCTACCTCTTAATTTACAGGTGAGAGAGACTGAGTGGACATTTAAGGAAGTAATTTATTTTTTGCAATGATCTTAATTTTTACAATTTTGTCACCACAGCTATTTTGTGAGTTGGGGTTTGTGAGTCTAAAGAGAAAATCTGAATGTGTAATAGGTAACATTGAGTGAACATCCTCCTTAGTCTTCCAACGTCTCTCCAGCTGGTTAGAATTAACCTCCCCGTGTTACACAGATAGGGAGGGGCTAAAGCTCTGGAATAACTGAAAGGGTTGTAGTGTTTTGTTAGAAAGACCTGGACTTTGGGGGGACAAAACTTGGAAATGGTTTATGAAATTATTGAACAGATTTTTCTCATAATGGTAGTCAAGTGTGAGATTTTCTTATAGGGCAAGAATGATTGTGGTCTGTGCTCATATTCCACAGAAGAAAAGCAAAGCTGTTATTTGAACTAAAACAGTTCTATGTTTGGGATTTTCAGATTTGGTTTGTTACAAGGTGGACAGTTACCCTTTTGTAGACTCTAAGCATGCCGTTGCCCTTGTCTCTTCTGCTTGGTAGCTGTGACACTTCCCAAGAAGTCGTCGTCTGTCTTTTTTACTGCTCTCTTATACACCATCCTTTTTCCACTTACCACCTCTCAGTCCCCTGTCCATGTTTATATGTAGCCTGAACAAGCAAGAATATTTGCTCCAAATTCTTCTTCTTTAGAATAATATGGAACAGTCCAGGAGTGAGGATGCTATGAAAATAACATAAAAGATAGGTCCTAGGAAGTTGTGCAAAAGTGAAGAGGGCTGACCCAGGACACGTAGTGTTCCTTTTTCACAAAAAAATGATTTCCTGGGTAGAATGGCCAGACCATTAGTATTAATTCTTAAGGTATAGAACCAAACCAAGGTATTGATGGATAACCAGGGGGAAAAATCAACAATTAGAATGACGAGTTCAGATTTATACTTGGCATTGAGAATTTCTTAAATTTAGGAGTTACTACTATTTTAAAAGCTCAGGAGTTAATTTGTTAACCAGATCATTACTAGCGGCTTACACATAATGGGTCTTACACTAGCATTTGATTATTGTTATTACAATAAAAATTTGCCTGGGTGAACTTGCTGGAGATCTGCACCTGGTATATGCAGGTTTTCCTACGTTAAACTTAAAAATCTTGCGTTGTATTGGGAAAAATACTAGCCAAAAGACTGGTTTTAGGGCATGGAGTCTAAATTACCAGGAGGGAGGCAGAAGAAAAGAGGTGGTCTGAAAGAATTTATTTGAGCTATAGGCAAAAGGGTGGGGGGTTAGTGAAGCAGGGCCAGCAGAGTCTGAATAAAGGAATGTCCATACCTATGGAGTGGTTAGAGTAGCAGTCCAGAAAGCCCACATAAACAAGAGGAGGCTCTGTAATTAGATGGTGCCTGGCTAAAATAATCTGTGGAAATAGCCACCTAGAAATTAATCCTAAATTCCAACAGGCAGAACAGGAATGTGAGAAGTCTTTTTTTGTTTTTGTTTTTGATTTTGAGAGTACATTTATTAAAGCTGGGGACAATGAAACAAGAAAGGGCTTAGGACAGAAGAAGCAACAGGAGAGAGCCTAGGCAGGGCTGCTTCGGCTCTCCAGAAATGTTATAGGGAAGCAATGAGCAACAGTGGGGCTGCTGTCAGCTCACTTGAGAGACAGAGAAAAGGGGGCGGTGGAGACAAATTCAGGGGGTTAGCCTTGGAGGAGCTGCCACTACCCATTGCTCCCCTGGTTGCAAGGCTCCCTGGGGTCCCTTAAGAGTTTAGGAGATCCGTACCTGAGAGGGAAGAAGAGGAGGAAGGGAAAGGCAGGCACAGGCGTGTTCCTGGGAAGGAGAGTGCCCCAGAAGTCTTTTGTTACAGTTCTGCTGCTTTCTCACTCAAAGGCCACTGTAATTTAGAACATCAAGAATTATTTTCTTATTCACCCCCTTTCATTCAGATCTTTCGAAGATCTTTTTTGTTCAGGGTGTTGTCCCACGTTGCTATGAAGGCTTATTCCTAGGTGGTCCTGTCCCAGGGAGGAGGGAAGTTCAAGGAGTATGGTTAGGTGATGAGAGATGTTTTAGTGTCATCAACCACTGATGAGGATTTTGATTTATTTGAAGAGTAACTTTTTTGGGAAAGGTATAGGTGGCTAGTTCAGTCTGTTGAGCAAGCATTGATGTTAGCTGGGACTTGATTTATTGATCTACATAACTGAGAGAAGCAACAGGTATAACAATAAAAAAAAGGCAAAGTATTGAACCAACTTGTAATAATTTTCTAAATAATGGGGTTTATCCTTGCTGGCAACCAACTAAAAGGTTACTGTAAGCATCTAAAATAAGATGTATTTTCTGTGGAAACAAAAGAAAAAAGTCAGTGGTTAATGCAAATGATAAGTGCCGTAGTCACTGGGTCTGCAAGGCCATCAGGCAAGATTTCTGGGTGGAAGGCACAAAGCTTCTGTTGCTGGAGTGAAGGCAGGCAACAGTGACAGTCCTTCTGGTCTGCAGTGGGAACGTCTCTGGTGACGTCTCAGGTGCTCAGGCTTACATAGCACAGCATCAGTTACTGAGACCTTTTAAGCACGAGCCGTTGTGGTGATTTCTTTGAAGGTTATATCAAGTCATCCAGCTGCACTTTAATTCCAAGTTAGAGGATGCTACAAAAGTGTAATGTTAGTTTAGAGGGTTATAGCCAACCATTTAAAAAAAGAAAAAGAATTCAGAATGTAGTCCAGTTTACAGGTGAAAAAGAAAACTTTAAAGACAATTAACTGAACTAGAATCTAATATCCATAAATATGCATTATAGTTTCTATTGAAACACAGTTTTTCTCTAAAATCATTTGTTATCAAATATTGCCAATTTAAGACTTGTAAAATCTTAAAGTTTATAAATATTTATCCAGTTAAAGGTGTGATCTGAAATTTTATTCTCAGAAACCTTTATTTTAGAATAAGTCTGAGTCTTGTCCATGGATCTTTTCAAAGGTGAAACATAATTTGCAAAAGCATCAGAGTAAAACAGTCACTGTAAATGCCAAATACTGTATACTTAAAATGACATTATAGATCTGATTATATAATGCAATTGACAAAGAAATTTGTTCTTCTCTAACAACATTTTGTGATAATTAGAATAACAAATGAAAAAATAAATGAAATACAATATAATTATTATTTCTTTATTTGACAAAGCTTCCCTTATAATTCTAGTATATTAAATAGGCCTGATTAGTTTAAATTTTCTGTTTTATAAGAAGCAAACAAATCTTGGAGGCATTCCAGGGTCCTAGTGAAATAACCCAAAGCCAATTTCAAATTAAGAAAGTTTCCTTTTAAAACTTGAATCCTGGCAAATTTGAAACAATATTAAATTGCCCGTTTATCCAAAGTGACAATAAAAGATAATTAAACAAAAATACAGGCTACCTATTGTTAGTAAAACCTTAATTCTTAGAATTGAGATGATTGTTTTCTTGAGTAAATCAGGTACCTGATTAAGACACTATAAAACACAACTATTTTATTTTTTATTGAGTTGAGAGAGAGAGAGAGTTGATTGGCTTCCTCCAGTACATTTCCCGACCGGGTATTAAACTCACGACCATTTGGTGCACGGGATGACACTTCAGCCAAGGCAAAATACAACTATTTCAATAAAACATAGAATCATTGCTTTCTAGGTAGAAAACTTTTTCATAATATCTTATCTGGAGCAGAACAATAAATACCTACAGGAAAAAAAAACACTTTCTTTTTAACCCAGTGAGAAAAAACAAAACTCTTGTTTTCATCAGCTTACTTTGATATATTTAAATTCGCTTATTTAAATGAATTCTAATCTTACTCAACTTTGCCATATATAAAATTTATCTTTTTAAAGATTTCTCTTTGTAATACTTTCTATAACTTTTTTTTTTTTGTCCAATTTAGGGTGTTTCTTTGTACTCATTTGTCAGCTTAGGACAAATAACTCTCAAAATATATCCATACCTTAAGGCCCAAGAAGCTAGCTTCACAAATATTTTCTCCTGTCAGTCTAAATTTAGAAGGGAGAAAAAGATTCTGAGCCATTCTAACTTGTCATTTTTAGTAAAGTTTTTAGACAAAAAGAAATGTGCACATATCAACTTGTTTGTTTTAAAAGCCCTCCATCCCGTGTTTTGGGAGTGGCAGGGGAAGTTTTAGAGTTTTGACTCCCATAATTTAAATTGCTTTCAAGGCTGAGGAAGTTGTTTTCTGGTTGGTAGAGTGCTGCTTCGTGAGGGCTCTTCCCCAGTGAGTCGATGACTACTCTTATAAACATGGAAAAGCCCATTTTCACATTTTCCAAACCTAACCTTAAATAAAATAGCATTGATGGGGGGTGGGAGAGGAGGGAGGGGCAGACAGTAATTACATGCAATAGCCACAAGATGTCACCATGAGCTCAGTGATCTCAGGCAAAGGTAAACTACAAAGATAGTTAAAGACCTCCCTTTAAACCCATCAGTCTGATGAAGCAGGAGGAATTCCCTCTGTCGCCTTCTGGTGCCAACGTAGAATCCACCCCATAGGGACACTGGGGGAACAGTCCCTCATCACGTTTTGGGGGCCACTTCCAGATCCTTTCCTGACAGAATACCACCCCCCACCCCCCCCACCCCCCCGTAAAACCGTGTGCTTCTACCACCACAAAGTGTAGGCTTGCACAATCCAGGTTATCAGAGGAGTTAAAAAAAAAAAAAGAACACCTGGGGTCTTATAAGCATCAAGGGGGTACTGTGGATGTCACATGGTGACTTGAGAGAGCAGCATTCTTTTACGCTTCGTCAAAGCTTGGCCCTCTAGTTTAGGGCATGGAGTTTAAACCACTAACAGCATGGCTAGGTAGAAAAAACTGCACGTTTGCCATACCTGAGTTTTGCAAGGCTTTTTATAGGTCAAATAGCAGGGAGGGAGAAGAAGGAGGTTGTCTGAAAGAATTTACATAAACTATAGGCAAAGGAGTGGGGGAAGGTGAAACTGGGTCTACAGAAGAAGAAATAGCTGTTTTTGTAGATTGGCTGGGGGTTGCAGTCCAGAAAGTCCACGTGTAAATGAGGAGGGGTTCCTGTTAGATGTTGCCTGGCTGAGATAATCTCCCAAAATAGCCACCTGTAAATTGATTCGGAATTCTAACAGGCAAAACAAGGAGTGTGAGAAATCTTTTGTTAGAGTCCTGTCTCTTTCACTCTCCAGCCACTATTTAAGTTAGAACATCTGAGAATTTTTTTTTCCTTATCACCTATCAGTTAGTTTCAGACTTAACAAAACTACCTGAAGGAATAGAAACTTCTAAATGCTCCTTTTTAGCTGTATTGTTTGTAGCCCCATCTTGATCTTGATACCAGAATTTGTTAGAAACTGGATTATCACTTCTTTGGTATGTCATTGTGCCTCATTAATGAACATTGCTACTGTTGAGCAAGTAACAACAGTAACCTATGGCATTGTAGCTTTGCTAGGCATTTTTCATGAGAGCATGTCAACATAAGAAACATTTAAACCTGTAGAGAATTTTTATGAGTTTATTTGTGCCAAATTGAAAATTGCCTGGAAGCAAATTCAATGGGTTAAGAAAATGCTCCAGAGAAGGGAAGTTTTGCACCTTATTTTTATACATTACAATCAAAGGAGGAGGAGGGTTACAGGAAATCCATTGGTGATGGATTAGGGAGATGGAGGGAGGGAGGGGGGAGAGAGAGAGAGTTACCTACCACCCAGGCATGTGCTCTTCCCGGGAATCATACCTGAGATGCATCAGTGCACGGGAGGCACTCGAACCAACCTGGCCGACCTTTTTTTTTTAAATCCTCACTCAAGGATATTTTTCTGTTTATCTTCATACAGAATGGGAGGAAGAGAGAAGGAGAGAAAGGGAGAGAGAGAGAGAACATCAAAGTGAGAGGGACACATCGACTGGTTGCCTCCCACACGATACTGACCAGGGCCAGGGATGAACAGCAACCGAGGTACATGCCCTTGGCCAGAATCGAATCTGAGACTCATCCGTGACTCATTGGGCTCTACCGTTGAGCCCATCTGGCCAGGGCTGTTCTATACTTTTAATCACTTCATAGTGATTCTCAATTTAGAACCTTTCCTTGGCCTGTGCGGAGCAGAGCTTCCCTGAATGGTGGTTGAAGTATCAGGCTGCCTGTACCACCCAAGGCTGTCAACTCTGAGCCCTTTGTTGTGTAAGCCCCAGGACCTCCTGTGAGGCAGGCTGCCTGCTGAGCCTGCTTTTTTAGTCCTAGCAGTAGCAGTGCATGAAGGCAGTGTGATGGGTTAATGGCTTAAATACACTTTGGCAGAAAGCCATTCTTTAAGCTTTGAATTGTGGTTAAGACAACTTCTTCAGAGGTTTTTGGCTTTACCAAAAATGTAGGTTTAATTATTATAATATGACTTGTGATAATAGAAAGCTAAATTATAATTCAAAAGAAACATATTGTTTTGAGTATTAACACGCAAGCAGAAAGGCATTTTTTTATTTATGCAATGATGTTATTAGAAACATTTTTGGAAAGCTCTTCCCCAATCCGAATGTACAAATTTTGATCATTTTACTATTTTTGCTTATTGAATGTTCTCCCTTTTAACTCAGTGTCCTTTTTCACATGTTTTAAGATAATAATTGTTATTTTTTAATATTTTTCCCCTCAGGGACATGCTTCTTTGGAATAGCTTAACTCCTTACAAACCTTAATCATAACCTTTCTTTGATGCCTTAGACCTTATTTGGGCTATCCCATCCATAAATGTTCTGATCTACAGTTTTTAAAGGAAAATAAAGGGCAGATGCACAGCTGAATTAAAATACTTTAGAATATCAAGCTGTGTAATTAGAGGTTTGTCTGTTTAAGAGATTAGCCAAACATGGTTTGACAGAGGTTGGGCTGGTACTGTGTCTCTCTAATTTCTGCTAAAAGAAAAGTGAAGACTGCAAAACCTGTTTGTTAAACTGAAGATATCTGAGTAGATTCCTGGTCCTTTTCAACTCAGAAAAGATGTACTTTGTAGAAAATGATTGGTGGTGTATATACTAAAGTCATGAAACTTTCATAGTTCCATTGCAGTCATTACATACTCCCCTTATTCAGGAAAAATGCAAGAATAATTATCAAATTTATGACATACATGTGGTCGCAAACGTGTCAATATGCTTATATGTATGCAATAGCCAAGGTATGGCTCCCACAGCAAATGTCTTTAGATTTCCTGAATTTTATGTATTTATAGATTTAGAAAACATTTTCTCACTTTTTAGTAATCAAAGAATAATTCACCCTTTACCGTTATAAAATTTAGTCAGTAGCTGAAGTTATTAGGAGAGCAATAAAAATTTTCCTTTCAGATTTTCTTTTGACCTCCTCACTTAAGCAAACCAAATCTATGCTGTATTATAGGAAGTTTTAGGGTTGATTAATGCATTTTATAATTGTATCATAAATATTTATTCTCTGGGCACCCTCTTCACATGCAGTTAAATTCTGTCTCAACACAGAGTATATGGAAAATCATGAAGATTATACTCTAGTTACATTTTGAACTAAATTCACCATTTTGTGAACTTGAGCAAGACAGTTTCTAAGCTGATTTCCTCATCTGTATATAGAGTGTAATAGATTAATATGTGTATGAAGTGAGATGGCATACACAGTATGTAGCCTCATGATGGCCCTCCTGTAGCTCCTATTGCATTGTATTTGACATGGATAGGGACCATGTTTCTTAATTGCTACGTGTTCCAAGTGTCTAGTACAATGCCTAACACACAGTGGGCACTTAAATGTGTGTTAAATGGTTAATGAGAGAAGAAGGGACCCAGATTTGGCAAAAACAATTATACCCTTCTCTCTTTCCTCTTCATCTCAGTTTACTGAGCTAGGCAAAGTAATCCAGTTTTAAGATTAACAATAGGAACATTCTGATCCTAGCACATATTCAGTATTTATCCATGACACTGAATAATTAGTGATTTTTAAAAAATACATACTCTTGTGATAGATGATTTGTCAAACAGAGGACCATAGTCAATCCTAATCTTTTGCCTACTAAGGAGGCAATTTCTATCTGAAATTTGGATGGAAAGGGAAGAGGACCAGTTTTGTCAGAATATACATCCTCATTGGCTTAATATTTAAATTTTCTTTATATGAAATATATACATCCTGCAATGATGAGAAATCACCACCTTGTAAAATTTTGATGTTAAAGTAGAATTTGAAGAAAATTGTAATAAAGTCCAGGAAAGAACTTTTTTTCAAAACCAGCCATTCATTAAAAAAACTTTTATATTTATTTATAAATATATATATATGAAATACATTTCTAAAGTAATATACCTACAGAAGAGCAGAGCACACAAATAAAAAATGTTCACTAAAGTGAATTTTCACAGAGTGAATATGCATATGTGATCACCACACAAATGAAGACAAGAATTACTGGCTCAGCCCTGGTCTGTGTGGCGTAGTTGTTGGATGAGGTCCCATGCACAGGGGTTGCTGATTTGATTCCCAGTGGTGGGTTCAGTCCCCCATGGGGCAGGTGTGCTGGGGATGGGGGCCGCCCATAGATGTTTCTCTCACATATATATGTCTCTCTCTTCCTCTCCCATCCTCTCTCTCTAGAGCAGTGGTTCTCAACCTTCTTAATGCCGGGACCATTTAATACAGTTCCTCATGTTGTATGTGGGTGCACCTGCATGAGGGTGGACACGCCTGGAGACGATAGAGGAGTGGTGTCTCGGTTCCTAAGACCATTGGAAATATGTGTTTTCCAATGGTCTTAGGTGAACCCCGTGAAAGGTCATTCGACTCCCAAAGGGGTCTCGACCCATAGGTTGAGAACCGCTGCTCTAGAGTCAATAAAAAACCTCTCTCTCTAGAGTTAAAAAAACATTACTAGCTCCCCAGAAGCCCTTCTTGTGGCCCCTCCTAGTCTCTATACCTCCCTCTCAAAGGTAGTCTGTGTTCTGTCAAACACTATAGATTAGTTTTGCTTACGTTTGCATTTTGTGTAAATAGAATCAGTTTTGTACTTTAGAATCTGTGTTCTTTGGCTAGTAATCAGCATTGCATATGCAGTAATAGTTGGTTCACTTTCATTGCTCAATAGCACTGTGTTGTCTGCTTATTCTGTAGTTTATCTGATCCTTGCCAGTGGCCATTAGGTTTTTTCTAGTTTTGGGTTATTATGTACATGTTTTTGAATAACCATTTGTACACATTTATTGGCCTAGCATTTTTACTATTTTTGAATTGTATAAGCAATAATATGGTCAACTCAGGTTTTTGGGGGGAAGGGTGCTAAATTCCTATATGCCATTTTCTATTTTTACTTTAAGCCACCTGTATTCTAGACTTGGTGTTTGAATGGCCTTCCGTTGATGTCCAGAGAATGCAATTGTATTTTGCTATTTACCTAAGCCATACTTAACTAGTAAAGAATAAAACATCTGTCAAATTATATAATGCATTCTACAGCAAAATGGGATTTTTGCTATTTACCATTATCACTAATAATTGTGTGAAGAATGTATATGTGTGTTGTTTTATATATGTGTTTGGGAGGGGATGGGCATGTGCCCTGACAGGGAATTGAACCGATGAACTCTTGGTGCACATGTTTACACTCAATCAGTGAGCCACACCAGCCGGGCAAACCCATTTTCTTATTCTTCTCCCATTCCAATGGATACAGTTACCATTAGTTTTAATGAAACAAATAGGCATGTGGTGGAATATACATTAAAAAGAGGATTGGGATGCACACAACGATTATTGGAGATGCTTTATATACTGGAGAAGCAATTTAATCTTATTAATGTTTATAAGGTTCCTAGCCTGAGGGTGATACCTGGATAGAATAGTGCATCATATTGAAATGCTATTCAAGCTCAGCAGGCAAATGATTGAGTTCTCTTGCTCATGTTTCCTGTGGGGACAAGAGTGATGTTGTACAAGCATGCTATGCAATTGTTGACTTGATGTAATGGTATTCCAAAGGAGACCATTGTTAACATTACATTGTTAATCTAATTTTTAAAGCATTTCAGAGCAGTAGGAGATAAAATTTACATTTGAATTTTGAGTGTAATAAACTAGTCATGTAATAAACCTATGTTAGGTACTGTGTTAGATCCCAAAGGGTGCTTGATGGTTGGAGTATTAGTAGCTACTAGAGAATGGTGGTGGCATCATTGAAACGTTTTGTCTCATTTGTTAACTGTCTCTAAAATTTTCAACATTTTAAGCTGTAGGTAGATTCTGGTCACACCCCACTTTGTTTTTCTTTATAAAGTTAACTCTGCTCTTAAAATATATATGCAAAGAAGTGTTTTAAAGAGGTCTTAAACTTCTTGGATTTTGTAAAATATTCTATATCCAACCTAGTGAGGCAGTTTTGTTTTAATCATATACTGTAAAGCTACATTTAATCAGTTTCAAGTGTCCAAAAAAATATTTTCTATGAAAAATAGATTTAGGAGTAGATTTTTGCCTTTAATTCCATAGCTGTAATTTACGGATTAGCCAACAGTTCAGTATTTTGAAACCTATGGTCTTCAGCAGCTTTGCTGGTGTTACTACTAAAACATTGTTTGGTTTTTGTTTGTTTGCTTGTTTGTTTTTTAATTTAAAGAACTGTATATCCTATAGGATAAAATCGAAGAGAATAATAAATAATTCTTCTTACAGAAGCGTGGATTATTTGCTCATTTTTGGGTACTACTTCAATTAAAGCCACTTTTCAGTATTTCAGGGTTAATGAAAATACCAAAATATTCAAAGTCACAGGCACCCATTGTTTATAAAATTTGAGTTCATAGACAGTGTCATATAGCATTTAATTATTCAACAAAAAGAATTGCACAGGAACTTAATAACTTCATGGAATATCACAAATATAGAGAAATCTTAAGTCAAATTATACTCTACACTCTAACTGTGATTGTGAAAAGCTACTTTAACTTGTTTATAACTGCAATCTTGCTTTAAAAACAAAATTTTATTGGTTATTTTTCTTCAAGTGCTATGCCTTCAACTGTCTCTTTCAGAAAGATCCATTTTCTATTCAAAGGAAATAGTAGGTTATCACATAGGAGTTAGTGTCTTCTTAAACTTATTTATCTTTATTGACATCATACTTATTTCCTTTATTTAGTTATTTTGGCTTAACCAGTTATAACTAAAAAATAGTAATATAGTTCACCGTTGAGTAACTATCTTTGCCCTCTGTAAACCACTTGAATGCTTCTGTGTAAGTCCATTTAGCCTGTTTCTTTATGAAGGGGAATATACCATAAGCTAGTTAAGTAGTCGACATGTAGGTTTAAATCTCAGCTCTGCCTGCCATGTATTTACTTGGTGACATTGAGCAAGTTGCTTTTTGCATCTTGAAAATGGGCCAGTATGTACCTTACAGAATTATTTTATAATGATTAAAGAGGATAAAGAATAAAAAATGTATACCTTAGTGCCAGCACATAATAAACACTTGTGGCCTCTATACCACTTCTTGGGCTGTGAGGATTTTTCAGGGTGCTACAGATTGTATGAGATTGGGGGGGGGGTCTTTGGTTAGTGGGGTTTTTTTTTTTGTTTTTTTTTGTTTTGCAAAGTATCTGTCTCTTAAAGGTACCTGAAATCCTCATGTAATTAGTGTGCTACATGCTCAGAGTAGATGTGTAAGCCCTACTTAGATTGTGCTATTTTTGTTTAGGAACCATTTTGGAATTTTGCTATTTCTGGGTATAGATGTTACCAGAGGATTTCTCTTTATGCTAGTCAGTAGGGTTGAAGTATATGTTATGAAGGAGATGTCATGGTTCCTAAAAAGCTTATTATGGAATGTGTCATATAGTCTATTTAAGTTTTTTTCTTATTTTTTCCAGAAAATTTGGTGAGCGGCCTCCACCTAAACGACTTACTAGGTAAGCATTATAGTAGTCAGCCTTTCACCCAGACATTTCATAAAAGTGTTAGATCCTGTCATTTTGGAAACAATATTAGGTGCTCTTGAAAAGAAGTTATTAATATATTGGTATCTAGATTATGTTTATTTCTATCCTCCCAATCCCACATCTTCCCCTTCCCACCCCACCACCCATAAAAATAACAGGATAAGAGGATATATTTCAAAGGGGAAATGAAACCTTTGAATAATTAATCTTGGGTATTATATAGTTAATATAACAAGGGCTGCAATGTAAAAATAGTTTCCTATATCTTGCTGCATTTATTTAGCCAGTCACAATTTGTTGATTATAAGTGGGACTTGAAAGATATTTAATAAATGCTTTTATTAAAGAATTTTATAGAAAACACATGATTTTAAACATTTTAATGAGTCATAAATATATTGTGTTCTAGTCATACAAATTGATTTTATAATATTTTAATTACAAATGTTAAATTTAAAAGTATTAATCTTGAAAATGGTTTAAAAGATTTCTGACAATCAGTGGTTGTAAAATAAAAAGACACTCAGTCCACAGTTTTAGTGCTTGAATAAATGCTAATCCTGTTAGTGTTAGTAATCTTTCAAGAAAATTGTAAGCATATATAAACACATGCCTGTCTTTTTTTCTATTTCTTTTTAAAGTCTGACATCATACTTGACCATTGTTCTTTACATTTTCTGCCTTGTTCTCAACATTGTCTTCACACTGTTGTTATTTAATTTTCACATTAATGGCCATTTGGGTAATTTCCATGTTTTTGCTATTATTTAAAAAGCTGTTGCACTCAAAGAATGATGGAGATGTGCCAGAAGGATTTGAAGGGAGCCAGATTGATGAGGCTTCCTTTTAGCCCAAACCGTGGACACTTTGATCATCAAAATAAATAATGATAGTAATGGATGGAAATCTATATACTAAAATGACAGTTTAGAAGTCTACACTGAGTTTAAAAATGGTTCAATAAATGCAGCAGAAGAAATTCACCTAATAAATGAAGGAATGATGGAATTAGGAGCTCACGCTTTGGCAACCACTACAATGATAATTGTCTGAGGCAAAAATCATCAATGAACCCAGCTCAGTGGCTGAGCATCGACCCATGCACCAAGAGGTTGCCGGTTTGATTACTGGTCAGGGCACATGCCCAGATCTCCAGTGGGGGGCATGCCAGTCGATGTTGTCTCTCATCGATGTTTTTGTCTCTCTATCCCTCTTCCTTCCTCTCTCTCTAAAATCAATAAAGAAAAAACATTAATTTAAAAAATCATCATGAATGTTTAATTTACTGGTTTAAAATCTGATGAGAAACTAACTACATAGTCTCTAAAGGTGTCCTTATTAAGTATGTATTAATTATAGCGAAAAATAGTAACATGTCAATGAAGAAACCTGGCAGACACCACCTTAATTAAGTGATCTAAATTAACACCACCAGTAATGGACAAATAAATGTTATGTGCATCCTGAGAAGGACACAACATTACTTTTGTGGTGTTCTTGACAGAAATGTGTAAGCTAAATGTAGGCATAAGGAAAGATCAGACAGATGCAAATGAGAGGCGTTTTATAAAATAAATGGCATTTACTCTTCAAATTTTCAAGATCATAAAAAACAAAGACTGAAGAATACCAGATTAAAGAAGACCAACAAGATATGACAACTAACTAAATTCAGCTAAATCCTGGACCAGTAAAAAACTTGTCATTTCGATCTGAAGCTTGAATCACCAAACATTTTCTGTAACAAGTCAGTTAACAAACATGTTTGGCTTTCTGAGCCACACTGAGTCTGTTGTGACTTCTCAACTCTATTCTTATATCCCCAAATTAGCCATAGAAAACATGTAAATGAATGGCATGTCTGTTCCAGCTATACTTAATTTAGAAAAACCAGTGGCCATCCTGAATTGGCCTGAGGGCAATAGTTTCTCAGCTCTGTCCCCTTCCCCTCTATAAAGGATGTTAGTGGAACAATGGCAACATGAATAAAATCTGTAGATACTAATGTTGTATAAGTGCTGTTGCACTTTGATTGTATAAGGAAATAAACACAAGTTTTTTGGGTAAAGGGATTTTATGTCTACAGTATGCTCTTAAATGGTTTCAAAACATAGTATACAAATATGGTAAAATGTTAACATTTGGGGAGTCTGAAAGAAAGGGGACTAGGAACTCTTTGTACTACTTTTGCAGCTTTTCTGTAAATCTGAAATTACTTCAATATTAAAATAAACTTTTAAAGAAGACATTACATCAATATTCCACGTGAAGTGGGCTGGGAAAATGCAACTTGTCTAACAGGTTCATGTAAATATATTTTCAGTTACTTATTTTTATATATCTTGAAGAAATCCTAAGTGGAATTGCTTAATTCAAATGTATAGGCAGTTTAAAATTTAATTGATAAATATTTTTATTTTATTACCAGCAACAGTTGGTTGGAGTGACTCCTAACAAAATATATTTTGATTTATAAATTAGTTACTTGAATGAATTCCTTTGTAAAAATAACAATCAACTCAGTGATAATAAATATGAGGAAAAATTCCTTTTCTTAAATATATACAATAATACAGTTAGGTCCCGTCTACTTTATCATGATTTTCCATTTACCCTTTAAGCAATTTTCCCTGTTTGGAAAATTTTAGTAGCTTTTAGGACTTCCGCTTCTGGCCAAGATGGAGTAACAGGGACTGGAATTACTCTCCGGCCTGAAACAACTAAAAACCTGGACAAAATATATGAAACAGCGATTTTCAAGATATTGGACGGCAGGCAAGAAAGGACAGTGATCCTTGAGAGACAGGAGACAAATGAGGTGAGCCCTATGATTGCTCCAGCTTAGTGCCTGGAGAGAGTTTCCAGGACATGATGTAGAGAGGGGGAATCCAGGTGGAGCCTAGTAAGCACCTTGAGTTGAGATGGAGCTAGGACTCTAGGGAGGCCAAGGTGGCTAGAGTTTCCAGGCAGAGAACTGGAGGGGACAGTGTAGCACAGAGTTCCGGAGATCTGCAGAGAGTTCCCTCGGTCTTCAGCTGATATTGATCAGCATGTGCGTGAGAGGAAACTGCCGAAGGTTGGGGGTGGAAACCAACCTTAAGAATTAGAGGAAAGAATTCCTAAAGCTCACTCAGTACTACAAATTGTACCTGTTCCCAGTAGCCAGTGTGGAAAAAATCTTAACAATTTACATGCATTGCCTAGAGGACTCAGAAGGGTTTTGCTTCAATAGTGGTGCAAAATAAGACCTAGACTACAAGGTGCTCTGGTTTCACCTTACAACTTAAAAACAAGGTTGAAAGGATCAAACTCTTTCCAAGTAACTTAACTGTGTACCGGAACAAAGCTCAAGAATATTTACAGGAATAGACAAATATCCAGCACTCAAAAAGGTGAAATTTATTGAGTCACTATTCAGTCAAAACATACCAGTCATACAAAGAAGCAGGAAAATATGATTCATAATGAGAAAAATCAGTCAAAACCAACCCAGAAATGACACAGATGATAGAATTAGAAAAAGACATTAAAGCTGTTATATTTGTCTTTGATATGTTCAAGATGCTTAGATCAGGAGTTTATAAAATTTTTCTTTAAAGGATCAGATGGTTGATAGTTTAGTTTTTTGTGGCCTCTGTTATAACTGCTCAGCTCTGTTGTAGCGTAAAAGGAGCCATGGATAATATATAAACCAATGGATGTGTCTGTATACTGGAGTATAACTTTATTTCTAAAACAGGCAATAGGTCACATTTATCCTACAGGATTGAATTGCAAATCCCTGAGCTAGAGGAGAGATTGAACAAGTTAAATAGAGGACATGGAAGATAAAAAGGGAGGCTCAAATCAGATTTTTAGAGATGAAAACTGCAGTACTAAAGATGAAAAGATAACTTTATGGGATTAATTGCATTTATGCATACTGATGAAGAGATTACTGAACTTGAAGACAGCAATAGAAACTGTCCAAAATAAAAAAAATCTGAACAAAAAAGTTTCTTAGTTGTGGTTTATGTTCAGGTGAACTAATATACATGTAATTAGAGTTATTGAAGGGGGAGGATATGACTAAAATAATATGTGAAGAAATAATGGCTGACATTTTTCTAAATTTGGTAAACTGTAAAATCATAATTTCAAGAATCTCAGTGAGCCCCAAGTACAAACTGCTGAAGCATATCATAATCAAATTGCTTAAAGACAATGATAAAGATAAAACGTTAAAAGCAACAGTGATAGAAGATAAATTATAATACACAGCGAAACAAAGATAAAGATGACTGGATTTTTCATCTAAAACCTTGCTAGGTAGAAAGAAGACAGTTTTCCCAAGGGGGGAAAATATAGAAACCTAGGATTCACTACCCAGTGAAGGCAAATTAAGACCTTTTTGACATAAAAGCTGAAAGAGAATTAGTCACATGAGCTGCAAGAAATGTTAATTCCTTTAAGCAGAATAATCATATCTAATAGAAATCTGATCGTGTCCAAATTAGTACTATCAAAAATGAGAAATATGACATCACTGCAGATTTTACAGATATTTAAAGGATACCAAGCAAATATTATGAATAATTTTTCGACAGTAAATTCACCTTTGGAGAAATATACAAATTCCTTGAAATCAGCAAACAAAACTTACTCAGAAGGAAACTGATACCCTGAATAGCCCTATAGCTAAAGAAATTGAATTTGTAATTATATATCCTCCCACAAAGAAACCTACAGGCTCAGATGATTTCACTGTTGGATTCTACTAGACATTTAAGAAATAAATCATGCCAGTTCTATACATATCGTTCCAGAAAATTGGAGAGCAGGACATACTTCCCAATTTATTCGGTGAGGACAGCATTGCCATGTTACTAACAGCAAAGACACTACAAGATAATAAAACTGTAGACCAATATTCCTTATAAGCATAGAAGCAAAAAGTCTTAACAAATTTTAAAAATGAATCCAGCATGTAGAAGGAATAATATATTATGACCTAAGTGAGATTTATCTCAGAAGTGGAAATTGGTTAATGTGATTCAATATATTAACAAAAAAAGGAAATCATATGGTCATCTCAAGAAATTTAGAAAAACCTTTTGACATTCATTCTTGATGAAAATTCTGATCAAACTAGGACTAAAAGGGAATGTCCTTACATTGAAGACATTGATCAAACTACATTGAGCACCACACTTAATTATGAAAGACTAAATGTGTTTCCTCAAGATCAGGAACAATGCAAGGTGTTCACTCTCACTAATTCCATTTATCATTGTGTTTGAGGTTTTAAATCATACAGTAAGACCAGAAAAAGAAATGAGAGGTGTCCAGATTGGAAAGTAAAAGTAAAATTCTTTGCAAATGTCATGATCATCTATATAGAAGGTTCTCTGGAATCTTCAAAAACTACTAGAACTAATAAGTGATTTTAGCAAGGTTGTAGGATATCCCTGATCAACCTACAAAATACACAAGAAATTAATTGTGTCTTTTATACTAGTTGTGAGCAATGAAGAATTGAAATGGAAAAACAATACCATTTACAATAGCATCAAACATTTAATTCTTAGGGGGAAAAATCTGATACAAATGTGCAAAAACTATATACTGAAAACCACCAAACATTGCTGATAGAACTTGAAGTCCTAAATAAATGTTCTTCAGGCAAAGACTCAGTATTGTTTAAAGGCCATTTCTTCTCAAAGTCATCTATGGATTCAACATATTTCAATCAAATCCCAGCAGGCTTTTTTGTAGCAGTTGACAAGCTGTTTCTAAAGTTGATACGGAAATGCAAATGACCTGGACTAGCCAAAACCTTGAAAAGGAGCAGCAAGAACTTACACTAGTGTTTTCAGTAAGCAAACACTTTCAAAAGTAGTTGCTCCATGATGTTCTTCAGATAATTTTTAATAGGTCTTTATTCAGAATGGATATTTTATATTGTAAGGATTCATTAAGTGAAATTAACAAAGAATATACGTCAAAACTTGTTAGAATAGAAACTTCCAATAAATCATGAATTTTAACTGTCATTATTTTGAACAGTTCAGTAATACAAAGTAGTAAATCTACAAGTAAGATTCTTGCAGCCCCTACATTATGTTTTCCAGTGATAAAATTTCCCTCATTCTTTCTTAAGACATTGGCTGATTCTGACATCTTATTGTTGGAATATTTTTGTTTTTTCCCCCTAATGTAGTGTTTTCAACTCAGGCGACCTTCTCCAACCCCTGGCATTGGACAATATCAAGAGACATTTTGGTTGTCAGCTCTAGGAAGGGTACTGTTGATTTTCTAATGGGTGGAAGCTAGATATACTGATAAACACCTTGTAGTGCACCTAACAGGCACCTCACAACAAAATTGTTTTTGCCAGGATGCCAATAGTGGAGAAATTGAAACACTATTCTATTTGGATGAAACACACATGCACTGTCATTCCATGGGCTTTACTATTTAATTGTGTTTATTTAGAGTATACTGTCCTTTTTCTGGCTCCTTAAATTGCATAAGTAAATCATCAACCTTTAATTGCCAGAGAACATAATTGATATTCTGTTAAGAAAGCAATATTTTTTTCTGTTGAAAGAAGCTGTTTGGCAAATTACAAGACAGCTATTATTAATGATTACCTTAAGGTTCTTGTTGCTTTTTCAAGAACTTACATTATAAATATGAAGGGAAGAGAGAAAACTAGAGCCTATCATCTTGCATTCATCATAAACACCTTGAGATCTGACATTATTTGTCGTGATCACAACTGTGGACACTTACTTCCTGTATGGGCAGCTAGCATGGTAACCTGTGCCTGGGATGTAATAGGCTCTCAGTGAATCTTTAATGGGAAGATGGATAAAGTGTTTAGTTTACCTGATGTGCTTGCAAAATGTGTGCCTTGCAAGTCAGGTGAGATGCCTGATTATTTACCTCCAGGTTCTTTTCCAGTTTGCTCTCAAACTTTAGTGAAAGTTCCCTGTTTCTTCTCCCATGCCCTTTCTAAGAAAATAATAGGTAGAGATTACTGACACTTGGTATTTGCCAGTTTGTGGGAGCTAGCTTGCTTTAAATTTATTTTTCACTATTTGAGATATTACTGTTTTGTTTTGTTTTTTACAGGTGAGAAAACTCAGGTTTAGTAAGTGACAAGAATTAAGATTCAAACTGCTATCTGCTTCTCACCAAAGCTGTGCTTATTTATAACCATGGCAGAATAAGATAGTATGTATAGTTTTGTCCTCGAGAGCCAGACTGCCTCAGTTTGAATACTGGGTCTTCAGTATCTTCTTGAGAAAGTTATTTAATCTTTTCCCCCATTTCTAAATAGTGTGTCCTAAAGACTTATAGTCTGTTTGGGAAGACAAAAAAGACGTGAAATCTAGCAAACATAGGAAGTAATTGATACCATAGAGACTACAGATGCAAATAGAATTTAGTGTGGAGAAATACACTTGCCACTAAAATTTTTTCTTTTCAAATATACCACGACTTATCAAGTTTTGTGCTAGGGGCTAGACATCTGTGCCAGTTTTGTCAAGACCATTGCCTTCTGGCTTGTTTTGTTTTGTTTTGGTTTGTTTTCTTATTCACCCTGAACTCTATAGTTAGCAACACCTCAAATCCCATATCATCATTATCCTTTCCAGGCTACACCTTTTGTCCAGTACCCAGCAGGTTTAAACTTACCCAAAGATTAAATAACTTTCTCAAGAAGATGCTGAAGACCCAGTGTGCTCTCTCTGGTCCCACTTTTGGACTGTTAGTGGGAATTTGCATCATCATTTATGGATTTGATCATTAGCTGGTCCTTTGATACTGACATTCAGTCCTTTTACCTTCCATACTCTGTTTCTGTCTTCATTCCTTTGAGGGTGTTTCCAAATAGATATCACAATGGCCCCTCTGGTTTTATAAATAACTTGCAAAGCTCTCTTGTTAGCTGGCATTTGTTAAGACTTCTTACTATAAGTGACTTTGATCTCTGCAGCATCTCTTCTTTTGATTGTTCCCGTGTTTCTTTCGAGGTTGTTTGCTTCCGTAGCCTCTAATAAACAGTCTCAGTTCTGCCCCTTACTAGTTGTGCTCCATTCATTCATTTTATACATTTTGTTCTTGATTCTCCTATCACTGCATTTGCATTCTGGGAGATTTCATTCACTTCCATGGCTTCACTTGCCAACTATATACCACTCTGTGGAACTACAGATGGTTATTTCCAAGAACCTGTTGAATACTTCCAGCATGGAGGTTTGGGGTGCGTCGGCGTTGACATTTGTCAGACGGAACCTTTTAATATATACCCACTTCTCCCAAAACAAAAGATACAGAGTTACTAAGTCTCCCTGGCCGTTTTGGCTCAGCGGTTAGAGCGTTGGCCTGTGGTCCAGAGAGACCCCGGTTCAGTTCCTGCTAAGGGAATATATCTTGGTTGCAGTTTCTCCCTGGCCCTGGTTGGGTTGTGCGGGTGGCAGCCACTCGATGTGTACCTTTCACGTCAATGTTTCTCTCTCTCTTCCTCTCTCTCCCTCCCACTCTATCTGAACAAAAAAAAGAAAAAATGTTCTCGGGTGAGGATAAAAAAAGAAAAAAAAAGTTACTAAGTCTTTTCCATCTTTTCTACTGTTTTTTATTGCCTCTTTCTTAGTCCTTTTTTCAAGTTAGTCTTGTCTCTGCTCTCTAGTGCTTTCTCTATTCCACCACTAGAATTAACTAACTAAGCAGGAAAATCAATTGTTTAAAAGACTTCAGGATCTTTTATTGCCTTTTGTGTAGATTGAAAAATCCAAGTTCCATTCATGATGTTTTTCTATAAAGGGGTAAAGATAAAATTAAATGATCTTTTCTCAATTGTCAAAAATATGGATTTAAAAAATTTTTTAAAAAGTTTTCTCTAGGTGTCAATATTTTTATTAACTGCTATTATTTTTTTAAAAATATGTTTTTATTGTTTTTTTTTTTTTTTTTTTAGAGAGTAGAAAGGAGAGAGAGATAGAAACATTGATGTGAGAGGAGAAACATCAATCTGCTGCCTCCTGCATACCCCCCACTGAGGATGGAGCCTGCAACCTGGGCATGTACCCTGACTGAGAATCAAACCGGGACCTCTCAGTCCATGGGATGACACTCAATCCACTGAGCCACACTGGCTGGGCTTAACTGCTATCATTTGGATTCTCATCTATTAGAGTGATATTTGAGTTAGCTTAAACTTTCATACTGAGTATTTAAGTTTACAGATGTCAGATTTCCATGGGTTTTGGCATGCCTTTCACAGTTTGACTCCCCAACTTGTCAGCTTTATTCACTGCGATGGCTTAGTGTAAAATCTGAGATTCTAGTTCCTAACTGCCACTTCTTAATTGCAAGGTATTAGGCACGACATAACCTTTTTGTATTTCAAGGATGAAATGAAATAGTGCATTTTAAGTGCTTAGTTATGTGCCTGGCACATAGTAAGTACTCGAGATATTAGCTGCTATTTTGTCATTTTGGCCACCTTAATCCTCAGCTTGAGTATCTCACTGTACCCAAATGTGCAAGGTCATTCATGACTGTGTCTTCCTGTTACTTCAGAATTTACCTCTTCTAAGAAATTTTTCTAGCATGTAGTCTTTTATCACCCCTCCCCTCCTTTCCATAGACATTTCCTTATTGGTACTTCTGTTCATACTTCTATTTGGATAATGTATTTCATTACAATTTGTTTTCTAAGTTGTCTTCACTGACTGAACTTTTAAGTCCCTTTTAAGGGATAGGTATTAATTCTCAATATATTGGATCCCATTGTTACCTGCCCTGCCTTGCAGCTAACAGGTTTTCAGTTAGTAAACATAAATGCTGTCTTCTAGATTATCTCACTCAATCCACTCAACCACTTTGTGTTAGGTCAGCATTGCTGAGGCTGGATGAGGTTAGGCCACTTAGTTTCTGTAAAATGCTACAGCCTAGAATTCCCACATTTAATAACTTACTGTTGTGTAGCTATCCTAATACATTTGTTTCTTATTTATAATTTAAATAAAATAGCATTTAAGTGTTTCTTGATGATTGTCTTTTAAACTTTAATTTTGTAATATGTGAAACATCTTTAGAATTGGGATTCTGCTGATACAGAATTGTAAAATTTTCGTGTGTAGACCTTGTGTTGTTTATACTCAGTACTGCTTACCAAAATAATTGGGTGAATAAATATATTTAACATATTTAACTTTTTATATAATTTATACATAATGAATAGATAGTTGGAGTACTTTGTACTTGAAAGAATTAATATTGTTCCCCCCCAAATTTAATTTAGTAATTGTGTTTGTATATAAATGATAGCCCTTTCTTAGTCCTTATATAAGGTTTGTTATTTTAAGAAAATATAGTAATAAATTTGGATGATCTAGTGATTTTTTATGGCTTTGTATTCAATGAAAAACACTTGTTCTGATAATTATATCAATAATATAAAGAATTGCATGCCATTAATTTTATGAACAGTTTAAAGCAAAATTAGCAATATACATAGTGGTTCTAGAAATTGTAATTGTGGTTTAATTCAGTTACATTATAAATTACAAAAAAGAAGGACAGTTTCTTCTCTTAAAGACAAAGTATAGGGTTGAAGATGAACAGAATTTATTGCCCCCGTTGTATAATATTCTTTAAACTCAGTTCATGGGTTTCTTTTAAGCCTTACTGTTTTTGTTTTTAGATTTGCTTGTTTAAAAATATTCATAAGCATTTTTCTCATTACAGAGCATAGTAAATAATATTCTAAATTTCACCCCTGTAATAGTAATATTTGTGTTCTATTTTAGGGAAGCTATGCGGAATTATTTAAAAGAGCGAGGGGATCAAACAGTACTTATTCTTCACGCAAAAGTTGCACAGAAGTCATATGGAAATGAAAAAAGGTAAGATTATTTTTCTGGTGTATAGTTCATTGTAGCTGTCTCATGAATTTGCAAATGATGTGCAAATAGACAAGTAAGAGAATGGTTTCTCTTGAGTTATTTGCAAGTACAAAATGAAAAATAGGGGATTTGTCTCTATTGAGGGAGAAACAAAGTGAATTGTGTCAGATTTAGTAAAGACCTGGCTGAATCCCTGATCATCACAAAATGTAATAATCTATAATTTTTCTTTTGGGCTGCATGATGTTGTGTAAGTATTTCTGTGATATATTATTAGCTCCTTCCTTTTGGTTGAAAATGTAGTTTTATAAACAAATGTGGCTCAAAAGTATCCTTTTAAAAAGGAAAATGCTAAACTATAGAGTGATTATAAAGAAAATAGCTCCCAGCCCTCTCCACCTTGACCCTGTGCCTGTTCAGATTAAGAAGAAAACAGCAAAAAACAACAACAACACAGCAAAGCTGAGTTAGTACTATGTAAATACGGGTACTACAGAAATGACTTAGAAATAAGATTGGTCAAAATTAAATTATAACAAAGTGATCTTTGTGTTTAGTACTTGTCACAGAATCTTATAAATTTAAGCATTTTTGATGTATAATTGTGGACTTAGGCTTTTTGTTTTTTCACTTGGTTCCTAGAATTTTCTGGTTAATAGCTTCTCCAGTCTTTGTCTTTCAGACAGCATTTTTGTGTGAAGCATCTCAAGGACAAAAGGCTTGCTTGTGGGGGAAGGTGGAAGATTTTTTGGATTGGCTAGAAAGCACCAAACTAAAGTGGGAAAAGGAACAAAAACTCAAGTTTGGGAATTGGGTTGAAAGGAAAGGGTGGATCGCAGAGTTTGTGAGATAAAGAGTATCTTAGCATATGTATAAAAGAAGTGAAATGTAAGAATATAATTAAATTGCATGCTAGAAGATTAAGGAGTCTCTTAATGTTCTCTCCAGCTCTGAACTAAAAAGAAGGTGAAGCTATTTAATGATAATTTTGTCCTCAAAGAGGATGAACAAGTAAAAATAGTATTTAGGTCTCATACTGCCAAGTGTTCTTTTTTATCCTTACTCAAGCTTGCTAAATTTCTGATTATTTTTATCTTACTTTACTAATAGAACTTAATCATCTGATTTAGAGTTAAATATTGGAAAAAGCTGGTATTTGCAGTTTGGGACATAGAAACCAAGTCAAGACAGTGGCCCTTTCTTTCATGAAGTTGATACTTGAAATTGAGAGAGAGAGAGAGAGAGAGTGTGTGTGTGTGTAGTGTGTGATGCATAGCTGATAATATGTTTTTTGGTTTTTGTAATGTTATTTTCCTAAGCAAAACAGTGCAAGGCAATACTTTCATTACTTGAGACGATTCTCACATTAGCCTTGTATCTCATATTGAATTTCAAGAAAAAACGTTTCCCAGTTATGAGCCAAGCATTGTTTTGGAAATGTCATTACAAAAGTTTTAAAATTTTAATTCTTAGGATAATCTTGTAAATAGGTACACTATAATTCCCATTCTGTGAATGAGGAAAATAAAAATCAAAGACTATGTATGCCCAGGTTCACCTTAGTTAGAAATCAGTGCAGCCAGGATTAGAACTCCTGAGGCTATAATTCCAAGTTTCTTATTCTTTTATTACCCTAATTTTCTTAGCCTTCCATTTTGTGTTTGAGTGTTGGTTATTTAGACCAGGGCTTGAGGATGAAGAGGTTAGTGTGTCTAAAGAGCACAAACTTTGTAAATAAACTTAACTTTGCCTACAATTATTCCTTTACCATCAGCTAGTGCGGCTGGGCTAGATCTGATGGAAATATGATTAGACTGTATTGCTGCCAACTTGGGCAGTGCTGCTTTCCTTTCTCTGAATTTTTGAAGATGCATTTAGTTCAATTGGATTCATTCATTAACTCATTTATTCTTTATTTCTAATAACCTGTTAGGTGCCAGGTGTAATGCAAAAGGATCTTTACTGGGAATTTTAAAAATGAGGATGCAGTTCCGTACTATGATAGGTATCAGGCCCAGAGAAGATAACAGAAGGGAAGAGCTACTCAATAAGTTACATCTATATCTAGATAAGGTTCATGTTTATTAGTCACTGTTAAAATTATATGAATATGAAGCTATAGTGGCTTATCAAGTTAAAATTGGTGGTATTAAAGTTTCTAGAGTGGACATATATTAGTTTTACAGTAAAGGTAGAAAATTGTTAAAATTACTTGTTTTTTAAAGTATTAGTAGTAAGAAAATATTCATGCAGTCCAGCTTTACTGGAAGAGGTCTGGTCCCTTACTCATTGGTGGAGTGCCCCGTGGGAAGAGGAAGATGTGCCTTCTTTCTTGTTGATCCAGATTCAGGCTTTTCTGAAAAGCTGCTAAGGGATAAAGCGTGAAGTAACCTGCGGACACGACCACAGTCTTAGCATTTAAAATAACTTCATTGAATGATGCTAGAAAAATTTGGTCAGGAAATTTTATGCTAAAATTATAAGTTGTTCTTGATACTAACTTTTGTGCCTGATAACAAAATTTGTTTGCTTAGTGCATCTGGTATCCCATTTATGTTAGTGATTAGTTTTACCTTTTCATTGAAAAAGGTCTTTGCAAGTTGAAAAATAAACTTTTAAAGATTATTTTGTCTAGAGGATGTTTTCCGTTAAAGAAATGGGAATGCCATTTGACACTAACATTCCTTCAACTTTGTCTAAGGAAGTGGTTAAGCAGTGGTGAAGGTGATGGTGATGCTGTTAAGACTAAAGCCATTTAGGTAAATAGACTATGATTCTGAAGTTGTTCTGAGAATGTATTAATTGAGATAACTGGGGGGGTGCAGACAGTTCCATGTTTGTTTGTTTTTTGCTTTTCAATTGGATAGTTATTAAAGGGAAAATGATTCTGGAAAGGTAGTCAGATAATGTAAATGATGTGCTTAGATTTCATCTAACCTATTTTAAATATTGGGGGTGAATAAAAAGTCTTTTGAATCTGTAAGGTATTTTTCAGATCTCACTTCAGGATTTGAAGGAAAAGTTGTTGAATCATTCTCTGAAAATAAAGACTTACTGATCTAGGAAATGAGTAAAATCATAAATGTGTGCATATCGCCGCCAAGTGGCAGAAAAAAACATTGTTTGTCATACTTGCTTAGCTACAGCTTCTGGGAAAGATTAGAAAATAAAGGCACATTGTTTGATAGGATTTTCTTCCATAGCTGCTGTTAAACTCTAAGCTGGCCTCTAAGCTGGCCTCTTGATGGTCAGATTTTTCACTCACTGAGTGTTTGGTACATATTAGCGACCTATTCATATTTTAAAACTCTTCTGTTTCACACCTCATTATAAAGGTGTACTTTAATTTTTATTGTTAATTAGGGTTTTTTTTTTCCTTATCTCTACTCCTTTAATTTCCTTTCTGTTGTCTGTATTCTTCCTCTTTTTTTTTTGTACATATTCTGTCTTCTATTTTATTATATAGTACTGAAGTCTTTGGAAATGAAACTTTGATTCATTCTCTGTTTATGGGTGGTAGTAATATTAGGCTGTTTAAAATATTGTTAAAATGATTCATCACCACACTATAGAAATAATCCGTTTTAGATTATGTTGGATTTGCTGTTTTCTTGCATTATAACTTTTTTGAATAGTTGTAGAATTGATTAAAAAAACAAACAGGGCTAGCTCAGAGGCAGTTGAAGAGACTTTTTTTGTTTGTTTATTACATGATAGTAAAACCACTTTCAGTAAAGAACCTTGGTCAATATTTTGAGTGATAAAGAATTTCTTGCCTCCCGTCTAATTTTTATACCCTGCTTGTTTCATGCCATTTTAACATGAAAGAGCCAGCACTACCCAATCTTTTACAGTTTCTGCCCTCTTTATATTTTCCAGATGTGAAATAAAAGTACTTTTTATGAAAACTTGTTGAGATGTGACTACTATATTTGATACACTATACTAAAGCACAGCATTTTGAATTTCATAGCTGGTATATCAATTTACTAAGGAGTCTTAATACCATTATTGAGTAAAATACTAATAGAAGACAAGTTTCCAGAAATTGATGTCTTCTCAGCCTCCTGACAGTATGCCAGTTAGGTGTTTGAGTCTGTGCATGGTGAGCATTGGGTAGCTCTCAGCATTACAGGCCAGAAAGATTCCTGGTGTAGACTTGAGTCGAGCCAATTCCAGGAGTAGCCCAGCTAATTCAGGAATCCCTCCAAACTTGGAGTGACCTGGAGCTGAGCCCACTGCCTCAGCTGTGACCTCTGTGTCCGGGCCACAGTGAAAGTGTACGGGCATGAAAGCTGCTCTGATGAGTTAGATAAATATGAGGAGACTTCCGAGGCTTCCCTCCTTACTCAGCTTGATCCCCAAGGGCCTACTTGGTTTACTCTCCCATTACCCCTGACCTCTTTATTGTTCTCTCCTCCTCCTGTCTGTTCAGCCACCTGGTCTGTTTGTTTCCCTACCATCATTGCAGTCCTTCCTGCTTTAGAGCTTGTGCACTTGCTCTTCCCCTGCTGCTGCTCTGACTTCAGATCCCCATGGCTATAGCTGTGACTCTAGGTCACCTTCCTGTGGAACCGTTACCCAGCCACTGGGTCCTCAACAATTTAACTACCCCTTTCCTACTTTATTTTCTTTTCTCTCAGTACTTGTCACCAGCTAACAGACCATATACATTATTTTACTCATTTATCTTTTTAAAAAATTGTTTGTCTCTTCTATTAGAATGTGAGTTGCATTAGGGCAGAAATTTTTGTCCTATTTTTTATTTTTTAAAAAACTATTTCTAGCTCCTGGTACAGATTAAGGATGTGATTAAAAAATCGGTGAATTAATATTATTAAATAAACCCAGCCTACTTATAAATTATATGTAGATTCCCTCTGAAGTAGTCCTTAAAAAGTGAGCAAAAAATAGGTGCCATGATATATTTTGATTCATTCCAATCAGCATTGTAGTAGGTGTTAAGAGGGAAGAAAACAAGAACTATTACTACCGGTAGGAAGGCCAGTCTGCAGTGGCTGTGTGTGTACTTACACATATCTGTATGTGTACAGCTTTCTTTTTTAAGCCTGCACATTATTGGCTTAAAAGTGTTAAAAAGCATAAATCAGTGGCCAAGTTATAAAGTTAGAAATTATATAAAAACTTGATTTCTGGCATCAGTTGAACAAATTGAAGGATGTGACCAATACTGGGTCCACATACCTGTAGTTCAACAGTGTGATGGGGTGTATACTCACAAGCTTGCCATTCCCTGTTGTTTTCTTACCATCAGAGCCACACATCACTGGCTAATTATCATTGTATTTAAGCTCTTGTTTTTCTTACAGTGGTCTTAAAAGAATTAAGAAAAATTTTCCTATACTCGTAACTATATAAAAAGTGGGAATTACCATGAGGGCTGTGTGGTTCAAGAAAGGAGGGAGAGAACCTTCTTCTTTGGGTAATTAAAGGATTTTCCTACTTATTTCTTGTACACCTGGTTCACCATTTACATTACTTACTTGGTTAATATTTCAGTAGGTATTTGAGTTTTCAGGCCCCTTTATGAGACATAGCATAAATGTTTTAAAGTGCGTACAAGTCAGTGTGTATAACTGAGCAAAAGGAAATTATAACCTATGTAAGGACTGCATTGATGGTCTGAACTATGTAAAATATGGGGCTTAAGCTAGGCTTTGAAATCGATATTTTTTTAATTGCTAAAGAGAAGATTATAAGAAAATTATTCTAGATGGGAAGAATTTATGAGGGCAGGTTTTTGGCAATCAGCAAAACAAAGCTATTGGTAGTCTGTGAGGTGAAAGGATGCAGTATATTATTCTTTCATTCATCTCCATCCACCAGGTGTTGAGGGTGTAAGATGTATAAAGTATAGTAATTTAGTGATCATCCACTTTGCTTTTAATTTTACCTAGTTTTAGTACTATTTTGAAAGTTTCTACATTGGGCATTGCTCTGATTCTTTTCTAGGTTAATTATCAAATAAAGTTAAGTGTAATATCATAACAATAATGTCATTAATTAACATTACATAATTTTGAGACCTTGTTTGGCAATTGCAGACTCTGTGGTGGCGTATCATGTTTGGTAATATGTTAGAGCATATTGGATTTGCTGAACTTCATTAGTTCAGAATTCTGAATTAACTGAATGCATAACTCCAACATAGATGAGCCTTACCTGAACAAATGCAGTCTTAGTGGAAGTCTTGATTTCTGTGCCATCAACATGATTATTTACATTATAAAAGGCTTCCTTAGGAACTTAGTACAATTCAATATGATTTTATATTCATATGTTCAAGACAAGGAAGTGCTTTTTAAAAATCTAATTGCATTGTTTTTGTTTTAATTGTTTCAGGTTTTTTTGCCCACCTCCTTGTGTGTATCTTATGGGCAGTGGATGGAAGAAAAAAAAAGAACAAATGGAGCGGGATGGTTGTTCTGAACAAGAGTCTCAACCATGTGCATTTATTGGAATAGGAAATAGTGACCAAGAAATGCAGCAGCTGAACTTGGAAGGAAAGGTACATTAAAGCTGTTGATTTCCCATAAATGCACTATGGTACCAGAATGTAGTTTCCTTATTTGTTTTTGTGGTAGTGATTCCTCTCTCCCCTCCCCCCTGTGGCTACCAATAGCAATTTTTTCAATACATAAGTCAGAACCAGAAATAAACTTCTCAAATAGCTGTGGTCTAGTCATGATTCATGGAGCTCAAGCTGTTAATATCTAATGGTGGCACTCAGCTTGCTAGCAGTTTTACCAGACTGTGAATCAGATTTCCATTGGAAGTGATATATTTAGGAGGCTAATCACTCATCTGACAGGGGTGTGATACTTAAATAATGATAAAGACATAGTCCAATAGTATTTTACTATGCTCTCTTAATCATAGTCTTGTGCTAGAGTGAAGTGATATAGATACATTCTTATCCTTTAGCATTTACCTGGGTTTTAAAGATCATAAATATTTTACCTAGCCTCTGTGTGGAGTAGATCTATGCTATAGGTAAGCATAGCCACAATTAGTTTCACTCAAACTTTTAGGAAATTTTCTTTGATTAATGTTCTAGGGAATAAAATTTATGAATTAGTTTTACTAATTGTATTTTATAAATTTAGAAAGCAGCCATTTTCATTTGTACCTTTGGAATTCAAACATAGTTCCTTATTAACTTAGCATTTAATATTTGTTTTCCCTTGATATTAAAATTTCGAAAATGGTTAGTTCTGATCTCAGTGAGCACATACATGTCTTTTAATATAGTGCATACAAAGCTATTTTTTAAATTCATTATATTTTTATTGAATGTCTTAATGTTTGCTGTGTTATAGTTGCACTAGGGATGGGGGTTAGAAGGCAACATTGAAGGTGGTGAGCTAAAGAATTTGTACTTTCAGGTTCAATTTTAGTCCTTTTATAGATAATGAGCAATAAGAAGCCTTAATGTCATCCTTTTATAGATTTGAGTATTTTTATGTCATTTGTATCTTTATAGTTTTTGTCACTAAGACTTGTCAACTATGTAATTCAAGTTAGGTTTACAATAAAACTTATTACAATAAAGGTTGTTTTATCCTTTTTTTTTTTGGTGTGTGCCCCTAGCGGGAACCGAACCCAGGACTCTCTGGTCCGCAGGCCGATGCTTCAACCACTGAGCCAAACCGGCCAGGGCAAAGGTTGTTTCATCTTCCCCCCCTCCCCCTTTATTGATTTTTAGAGAGAGAGGAAGGGAGAGGTAGAGAGAGACAGAAACATCAACGAGAGAGAACATCAATTGGCTGTCTCCTGCATGCCCCCCACTGGGGATTTGGCCCACAACCTGGGCATGTGCCCTGACACGGAATTGAACCAGCGACCTCTTGGTGCATGGGTCAGCACTCAACCACTGAGCCACACTGGCTGGGCAAGGTTGTTTTATCTTTTTTTTTTTTTTTATCCTCACCCGAGGATATTTTTCCATTTTTTGTTCAGATAGAGTGGGAGGGAGAGAAAGGAAGGGAGAGAGAGAGAAACATCGACGTGAAGGGACACATCGAGTGGCTGCCACCTGCACGACCAACCAGGGCCGGGGACAAACTGCAACCGAAGTACGTGCCCTTAGCGGGAACCGAACCCGGGTCTCTCCAGACTCTAACCACTGAGCAAAACTGGCCAGGGCAAGGTTGTTTTATCTTAAAAGAAAATACAGCAGTAAAAAGTATTTCTAAATGATGACTCTTGAGCCAAAGTGAAGGATATATTTAAACGGTGGGTTTATCTAATAGGCCTTAGCCATGTCGTATCTATTTTCCTCTTACATAGAAAGCCTCAGAGTTCTGTGTCTCCAAGCTGTATCTCAACATTTGGTACTATGAATTAATATTTAGATTAGATAGAAAGGTATCAGGAAGCCAGGGATTCTGGTGACCGATGTATATGCCTATGTTAATTATTGCTTGTGTTAACCAATCCAGCTTTCAGCAATTTTAAGGGAAGTAATACCAAACAAACAGCACCCCCTGCCCCCACCTGGCCTTTCTCATCATCATGTCTTAGTATATCTTCCTTCAACTTTTATTATATCCTTTTCCTAAGTCCTAGGAATTCATAGAAGAGGAAAAGAATACCTGAGAGCTCAAGCATTAATAATATTTAAAAATCCTGCTAATAGAGTAACACAGTGCCTTTTAGCTAAAATAATGTTAATAGTTTCAATGAAAAATGCTATTAGAGAAGTCTATATAAAATAAGACTTGTTGAGGGTAAGCAGAAGGCATCCTAGGAAGAAAGAACGACGTAATCATGTGCTTGGGACATAAAGGCATATGAACGGGTATGTTTGGGCCCAGGTAGGCAAAGAGCGGTGGGATGCTGAGCTCCAGAAAGAGACACTTTGCTCCTGTCTGTCTGTTTTAACCTCCATTCATTTAAGGTGATATTATTTTCTTTCAACAGTCTATTTATTGAATGGCATAATTTATCATTATTGAAAAAGAAATAATATAGCCCTTTGTGTGTAGGTCCAACCTTCTCTAATCTTTTTTTCCTTTTCCGTTTGCCAGTCTTTCTTACCATTTTTTGCTAGGTTTCATTAGTTTCTGTTTTCTGATATTGATCACATCCCTTAATGTTGACACCCAATTTAATGATCTTAACATTAAAAAAATTTCCCACTAGAATGTCATTGCCTTCATTTAGATACATATTTCATTTTTGTTCCCTATAACTGTCTGCTTTAGTATACTGATACCATATTCCTAGTCTTTGTCTTATATTGCAGAATAATTCCATAGTTGAGGCTTAAGTTGACCATTGATGCTTTTTAAGGTTTTTATCCCCGGTTCCTGCCACAACATCTCTGAATGCTTGGAGATCCTTGGTGAAAGGATCTGTGTGAATGCAAACTACTGTTGTTTTCACTTACTGTGTGTTACTATTATTAGCTTCATCTTAATTTTGTCTTCTGCAGAGAGAAGTCTCTCAGAGCTTTTACCACTTTTGGATTTATAAAAACGTAATTAATTGAGTATAAAATATTTAAGATGTCATCTAAATTTTTTAATATAACTTTGCTATTGAGAAAGAAAATAAACTATGGCATTATATTTGTTCTACTAAAATTGCCTATGAGTAAAGTTTAAAGATTAAAAACCTAGGGCACATTAGCTCATTTCTTTAAGTGAGTGCCATTTGCCCTGCTTTTTAAAAGAAACACACAGCAGAAGGTAGTCAGAGAAACTTGCTTAGCCTAATTTTAAAGTAAAACATTGGTCTTTTAAAAAATATCATTCAGATATTTTAAATAAGCTGTGTTTGAGCATCATTTATCTAGTCTGAAAAAGGCGATCAGTAATTTAGTTCCTTTCCCAATTCACAAAGATATATAGAATTCTCATATATATTTGAAATAATAGCATTTTCAAGTATCTTTGCTATTTTGTAAGTGCTATAACTCTTTAATACTATATTTTTAATTACCAGAGTGCATTTTCTGGTAAACTGACATAATGTCATGCTATGTTTAGTTTTTCTAGTACCTTTAAATTCAGTTCTTTTGGTAATATGAATTATTCCATTGGGCAAAGTTAACATTTTTTTAAGAAGAGTCCTTTAAAGTATACTCAAATAAGCCATTTCTGGCATAATAATCCAGTTAGCACTAGCGTTGTTTTCCTTAGACTTTATAGGTGGTTAGTCTACTGTTCCCATTTTGTGTACTATTTTGGGAAGGACCACTGCTAAATTTTTTTACATAATTTGATTGAATGTTGATAGCCTTGTTTATATATTTTCTTTACAAAAAGATATAGTTTTTTTTTTTAGCTGTAAAATTCTAACTTTAAAAATTACCACTTATATTGATAATTCTGTGATATAGATGTAGAGCTATACAAAACAAGAAAATACTATTTTTTAAAGGTCTTTTAGGGAGAGTAAAATGGTTCACAGTGTTAGTATTTATAGACTTGATAAGGGAGGCTGTACTTTGTCTTCAGAGATTAATTTCAGTAATTTTTATAGTTGTTTTATTCGGGTTCTCATTGAAGTTATTGCATTTAAACCTGATCAAACCTAGCCATGACCATACAGAGTTATAGGTACATAACCAACAAGTTTTTGGTGCTATTAAAAGTTTCCTTTTCTTTTACAGAACTATTGCACAGCCAAAACATTGTACATATCTGATTCGGACAAGAGAAAGCATTTCATGTTGTCTGTAAAGATGTTCTATGGCAACAGTGATGACATTGGTGTGTTCCTCAGCAAGCGGATAAAAGTCATCTCCAAACCTTCCAAAAAGAAGCAGTCATTGAAAAATGCTGACTGTATGTATACTTTAGTTTTCTTTTATGTCCCCAACTTCCACCATGAATTAAGATAAATATAACTTTTTTTAAAATAAAAAATTGCTTTTTGATAGCCAGTTCATTTTTAATATTTTTGTGGCCCCCACTTTATCTAAAAATTCATTAATTGTTGCTGCTTTCTTGTCTTTTTTCTGTACCGCAGGCCGACGCTCCAACCGCTGAGCCAAACCGGCCAGGGCTTTCTTGTCTTTTTTAAAATTAAAAATGGGCAATGCCTGGTCTGGGAAGTGGTTCCCAACTAGAGTTGGTTCCTCACTGCTTTCCAGATGCATTTAGAAAAATAGGAGTGTTTTTTCTTTTTGCACTGTGACTAGAGGGAGTGATGTTAGTATTGGATGTCTTGGGTCAAGATGTCCTCATTCGACACAGAATTGATTTACCAAGAATGTCCAAAGCACCTTTTTTGAGCCCTGGCCAGTTTGGCTCAGTGGTTGGAGCATCATCAGCCCTTGGACCAGAGAGTCCTGGGTTCGGTTTCCGCTAAGAGCACATACCTCTGTTGCAGTTTGTTCTGGCCCTGGTTGGGGTTGTATGGATGGCAACCAGTTGGTGTGTGTCTCTCTCTCCCTCCTGCTCTGTCTGAAGATAAATGCAAAAATGTCCTCAGGTGATATGGATTAAAAAAAAAGGCACCTTTTTGAGAAACACTATTACATCAAATGGGCTTTGGAAGGCCATCCGGAGACCCTCCGCAAGATTTTTAACATGGTTGCTTTGGCAGAGACTTCTGTCTCATCAGCAGATTTTTAGATTTCTCAGAAATAAATGCTGTCTGTTTGAATTAAACATTTCAATCCCTATATTTGTTTTTCTTTTAACATTTTATTATGAAAACTTTCAAACTTAATGAAAGGGTTTAAGTACTGTAAGGTGACCGACCTTCCACCTGGGCTCAGCAGGCTTTTATCAAGTCTGTTTCATCATCTCCATGACCACCAGCACCTCTTTCTCCTCTAACTGCTGAAATATTTTAATGTATATCTTAGATATCCTATCCTCTCAGTTACCATTTCTGTAGTAGTGACTCTCTAACAAATAACGTTCTTTTTAAACATTGTTACACCTAACAAAGTTGACAGTTCTTTGATGGAAAAGCCCAGCCATGTGCAGATTTATTACATTGTCTCCGAAATACTATTTCAGTTGTGTTGTTGTTTCTTTAACAATTAACTTATTCAAAACTGGATCCAAACAAGGGTCATGCATTCTAATCTGTAATAGTTTTTTCTGTCCCCCCCTTCAGACTTTTATTTCTTTCTTATAATTTGTTAAAGAAACAGATCATTTTTCATGTGGAATTTCCATGTTCTGGATCTGGCTGATTACATATTTCTCTGTCTCATATTTTCCATAAATTGGTGGCTAGACCTCAAGACTTTTATATTTAGCTGGCCCTATATATGTTCATTTCTATTGAATCAGAAGTTATATAATATCTGATCATCCCACTTCTTTTCATAGTAAAGTTGATTATAGTAAATTGAGCTGTTGTTAGCCCAGTCCATCCATTACACAGTTCTGAGCAGTCTAATCTAATGGTTGTAGTAGTCATTGATGATAGCTGCTTAAATCAAATATTTCATCAGGGGCTGCAAAATGGTGACTTTTCTAATTCTTTTTTTCATTATTTCTGCATTTGTTAGCAGTTTGTTTCAAATGTAGTCAGTAGAGGAAAGGCAGGATAAATGCTTATTTATTAATTTGCAGAATAACAATAATATACTTTGAAGGTGACCAGTGAGGTTTTAGGACTTCCATTTTGTTTGGTTCTTATTTTGTTTTGTTTTGTTTTATTATGAATTTATAGGTTTCTATATCTATTGGATGGTTTTTAGTCCACACAGTCATTGTTATTTTCATAATGAAATGAAACCTCCTGTGTTCTAACTTCAGCAGTGATCTTAACTTCATCTTCATTCTGTACCCCTATCCCACTCTGGCTTTTCTCTCCCCTCATTTTAGTTTGATGCAAATCCAAGACATCTTCTCATCTGTAAATATCTCTGAAAGATAGGGTCTCCTGTTTTATAAAATAATCATAACAACATGATCACATGAAAACAAACATGTTATAAAATAACTAAAAAGAAATAATTTCATTAAATATCTAGTCAGTGTTAAAATTTAAAATGGTCTAAAATGTCATTATTTAGCGCTTTGTTGGAATAAAAATTTAAATAAGCTCCAACTAATAATACAATATATATTGTATTGACATGTCCTTGAGTATTTTAATATGTTCTTATTGATTTTTTAGAGAGAGAGGAAGGGAGAGAGGGAAACATCAATGTGAGAGAAATATCAATTGACTGCCTCCTTCATGCCCCACACTGGGGTTTGAGCCTGGAACCTAGGCATTTGCTCTGACCAGGAATCGAACCAGGACCTCTCTCAGTCCATGGGACATGATGCTCAGTCCACTGAATCACACCGGCTGAGCTATCCTTGTGTATTTAAAATCTGTGGATTCTCCTTACAACTTATTTATTCAAGAGACTGAGTCATTTAGCCATGAGAGCTTTCCACAGACTGGATTTTGCTAATTTCATTTCCTTCGTGTAGTTGAACGTATTCTCTGTGAATTGGTGGTTTTAAAGAGAAACAGAGCATGACAGTTAAAGGTAGTAAAGACAGGTTTTATTCAGTACTTGTTGCAGTGGGGAAAAGAGACTTCAATGTACAGTTGAGCAATTCCAAATACAGCAAGGACAAATGGGGATTTATAGGCAAGGAGCAGTGCATGGAAAATTACTAAAAGCAGACATCATGGGTAGGGGGATTTTTGACAAACAAGTCTGACGGAACTTGCTGAGGACAGGACTCGGATATCAGATACAAAGCTTGGGGGATGGTAAGGAGCTTGATCAGATAACCAGAGTGGGAGGATGGCTTAGCAGGATTCTTGCAATAACTGGGCCTGTGGCAGGGCCCATGGAAGAGGCCTAGTCAAAAGAGGGCTCAGAGGGGCCTGTCTAAAATTTGGTCAAGGAAAGAGTCTTTGTCAGTAGTCAGTTTAGAAGTTTGATCAGATTTAAGTTAGTTGTTCTTTTGTCTTTTTGTTGTTGCTGGAGGGCAAGGCTCACTTTATAGTGGTGAAGTGTTCTTGCATCAGGAAGTATATAATGTCGTGTATTTGGGCTACTTCTAAATCAAGTTACAGGATTTTATTTAACCTCCAACTTTGTATCTCTAGTCACAATACGTTTCTTGATGGCAGAGAACATATTTTATTTTCAGAATATTTTCCTGCTTATATAGATGTGGCTGTTGTTTTAAAATTCATGCAATGCTATATACTTTAAGGTATTTAGAAGAAATTAAAATCTCTGGTGATCACAGTATTCAGAGGCAATTACCATCAACTTTGGTAAACATCCTTTTAGACCCCTCCCTATGAATATTCTCTACAGGATTGGATATGAGCAATGGAGACACACCGGCAATCACATAAAAATATGTACATTTGCTTAATGGAACCACACATACCAAGTGTTTTAGCATCTGTTTTTCCATTCAATGATATTCCAAAAAGATAAATATTTTCTTATCAGTGCCTTTAATACATGTTATTTAAATAGGTAATAGGTATTATAACTTATTTAATCAATTTCCATTTTTGGACATTTATTATTTTAAAAATAATTTCCCTTTAATGAATAGCACTGCATTAACATATTGTATAGTTCTCATTTAAAGATGATTTTTATGGGCATATTTTATATCTGTACCTTAAAATTATTAATGAGAATTACCTTGACTTTTAGGGGGATATTATCTGTATTCTTTGGAGTGTTAAAATCTTGTTAAAAGAATCTGTTAAATTATAATATTAATTTAATATAATACAAATATTAAATTATAATAAAGAACAATCATAACTTGCCAGCTGCCAATCCCCCGCCCTGCGCCCCCCCCCCCCCACATAAACAGCTATTTTTTTCTCTGCAGTATGCATTGCCTCAGGAACAAAGGTGGCTCTGTTTAATCGGCTTCGATCCCAGACAGTTAGTACCAGATACTTGCATGTAGAAGGAGGTAATTTCCATGCCAGTTCTCAGCAGTGGGGAGCATTTTACATTCATCTCTGTGAGTATAAAAATGTGCATTTGCTGTTTCTACTCTGAAATTGTTAAATTCTTTTTGATAACAAGACATATGGATATATTGTGTTGTTGTATTCCTGAGCAGATTAATGAATTCTGAAAGATAACAATTTTCTCTCTTTTTCCACCCACCTCAGTGGATGACGATGAGTCAGAAGGAGAAGAGTTCACAGTTCGTGATGGCTACATCCATTATGGACAGACAGTCAAGCTTGTGTGCTCAGTTACTGGCATGGCACTCCCGAGACTGGTATGGCTCCACTTTTGTTCTAGTAATATGTGTAGTAAAAATTAAGAAAACAGAAACGCCACAACATTCAAATGAAAAATATACTTCAAGCTCATGCTTTTATTTTTCCCCTCCCCTCCCCTTCTTTCCTTTCTTCCTCATGCAAGGATAATTTTCCATTTATCTTTAGATAGAGTGGGAGGGAGGAAAGGAGAGAGAGGGGGTGAGGGAGAGAGAGAAACAATCGATTGGCTGCCTTCCACACTACCCTGACCAGGGCCGCAGACAAAACCGCAACCAAGGCCTGTGCTCCTGACGAGAATCGACCCTGCGACTCTGGTCCTCGGGCCATCGCACTGAACACTGAGCCAAACTGGCCAGGGCAAGCTCATGCTTTTCTACTTAAAAAGAGATATCAGTAATCACTGCTATTTGTAATTAACAGTTAAACCCCAGTTTATGTTTAAAATGCTTTAAGGAAATTAGCCAATTTTTATCAATGCATTATTAACGACTTCCTGTTGTACTATTTTTAATAAGTTTTTGTAGCATTTTTCCTTTTTGGTTGTGTATCTGAACATGGTCGATAGAGGGCGCTATAAAATTACATTGTGATTTCTTAATGCAGCTGTACTGTATTCATTTTTCGTGGTACCTGCTGCATCCCAACATAGGATCAAATTTTCAAAAACATAGGCATTTTTATTTCTTTAGAAATATATGTATAATTTTTACCAATTTATTCTCCCACAAGAATAAAGAGGTATTAAAAATTAAATAGAATTGGTGTTTATTACTATAGGAGACAGGCATATTATTTAGGGCTTTTTGTTCACTAGGGAGATCATGAAACTGTAAAAATGCTTTTCCTACCAAAATGAAAGCAAAATCTCCTTTTACTCCTTCCCACATACTCTCTTTTTCTGAAACAGAATGTAGTTTAGTGATAGTGAAGGTGGGGAGGACCTTTGAGTAAGTTTGATTCAAGAACAAGTTGCAGGGGTTGGGTGAATGGAAGAGCATTTAGTATTACTGTTCCTGAATATACTTTATATTTATCTCTAGTGACATATTTCATTGGCTTATATTTTCTGGGACTATTTCAGCAGGGATTGGGTCTATAATTATCTAAATAAATGCAACATTTTTTCCCCTTGTTTTTGTTTTTATAAATTTTTCTATGTCATGGTTTTACAAGGTGGTTTTATTTCCCATTTCAACTTAATAAGCTCAACTATATAGTAATTAATTTATAAAACCTTAAAACTGAGACAAATTATAATAAAAGGGTAAAGGTAGAGAGAGAAGGGTGTAAAAAAAAAAAAGAAAGATGCAAACAAGAAAATAAACCAAGTCAACCTTTACTCGAATTCTTTTCATTCATTATTCTCACTCTTTTTCAAGGGTAATGTTTATTTGGTTTGGCATTAAATGCCAAATATGCATTTACTTAGACAATAGTAGTAGACATCTTTGATTTATTTATTGGGGAGAGCTAGCTCATTTAGCAGTGTCTATGTCCAAAGAATTATTGTGGGAAATAAAAGTGAACCAAACATGGCTCATGTCCTGAATGTGCTTATTACTAGCGAGTAGAGAAACCATGGAGTACACAGCAATGGTAGTGTAGCTCAGTTGTGACTCTTACCAGGTGGGGATACATGAGTGAGTGCTTATAGACTTACAGGAAGCTTTAGACTTCATCGTTCAAAAACCCGTTATTTCTCTAAGGTCCGTATTATTTAATATAGCTTTAAAACTTTAGCATTGAATTGAAACATTTTGTTTAAGTTTCATTAATCTTACAGACTTAGAAGCTTTAATTACTAAAAATGTACTGACTCTTTAAACTCAAAAATGAGTGAGTGGTGGTGTAAATAGAATTATAAATATTCTAACAGACTGCAGAGCTAAAAATGTGTAAATATGAACAATGTCAACATAAAGATTAGGACTTTTTTTACAATCATGGCTTAGCTGAAGAAAAATCTTTGAACACAAGATGTGAATCAAGTGATGGAAGTCAGCAATGCTACATAGTATTAATAGCGCTGTTCTAAGCACTTTTACATATATTGATTCATTTAATCCTCACGAAACTC
This sequence comes from Molossus molossus, assembly GCF_014108415.1. Lineage (NCBI taxonomy): Eukaryota > Metazoa > Chordata > Mammalia > Chiroptera > Molossidae > Molossus > Molossus molossus. The sequence goes on from NW_023425344.1 coordinate 18,171,262, forward strand.
TGAGAAGTTACTGTTAAGGATGTTCATTGTGGAGCAAAGTATTAGAGTCCTACATGCAGACGTGCATTATACAAATAATCCTGAAACCTCTGTGTGCCAGGTGATCAAGACAGACTTCCTGTCCTCATGGAGCTTACATTTTGATAGGGAGATAGAAAAAAATCAGCTAAAGAAATACCCACACGATGAAGTAAAAGGTTAATATAAGTGATATGAAGGCAGATTTAAAAAGGATAAAGGGATAGGAGTTGGGAAAGTGTTTTAGAGTAATCAGAGAAGTATTTTTGAAGTGGGGGTATTTGAAGTTGAGAAACCACAAACTGGTAAGGAGCGTTTTCAGGGAGACAGAATCCATACAGAATGAACTTAAGACAGGAAGGTGTGAGCACTAGTATGGAAGCCGCTGCAGCTGGAGCTGCAAGAGGGGTGGATAGGGCATGTGGCAGGAAGTCAGGCTGAGGTTAGCCGTGGGCAACATCTTGTTACTCTCTATCTAGTGTAAGGACTTCATATTCTCTGTGTGTGTTAGGAGGCCACTCGGAGGGTTTTAAACAAGGAATGATGGCTGATTTATATACAGAAGGATAATTCTGGCTGCTCTGTGGAGGGGAGAACATAGGAGTGTCCAGTCGGCCCTCGTTTATCACAGTTAATCAGTTCCAGACTGTACCGCAATAAATGAATGTCCACGAAGTAGGATTCTTTATTCATATGCAGTCATGTGTCGCCACTTCGGGCTTTGACTTTCATGGTTTCAGTCTTCACGGTTTTTTCAAATATAGTATAGTATTCAAAATATAGTATTTGGAAAAAACCGTGATAGAGTGAAGCCGCGAAAGTCGAAGTGCAAAGTAGTGAGGGATGACTAACAGCGGAAGCAGAGATGCAGGTGATTGCGTCTTTGTCATAATTCAGGCAAGAGTTGACAGTGGTATCGTAGACTAGGATTGCAATGCTGAGGTGATGAGTGGTGACTGATTTATTTGAAAGTAGACCGAACAGAATTTGCTGAGAGATTGGATGATTGGGTGTGAGAAAAAGCAAGGAGTCAAGGATGACTTCAAGGTTTTCTTGTTGAGTGAGTGGTGGTGTCATTTGGTGAGCTGGGGGTTGGAGGAGTTATGTTTTATTAAGATTGAGATAGCCTATAAGACATCTTAAGTGGAACTGTTGACTAGGTAGTCAAATATACAAATTGATGCTGGAATGAGGGTAGGGCTGGAATGTAAATTTAGGAGTTGCCAGCCTCTAAACAGTATAGAAAGTATTGAGTATAGAGAGAGAAGAGGTCTGAGGACTTGGTCCTAGGGCACTGTACAGGCCATTAGAGCAGCAGTCTCTGAAAGGAGAATGTCTGTGTCAGATGCTTCTGAGAAAGCTAATAAGATGAGGACAGATGTGCCCATGGCATTCATCTGGAAGTCCTTTGTGGCCTTCCTCGACAAGAGCGATTGTAGCAGAGACTTTGAGACAATGGGCTGGAAGGATTTCAGGAGGGGCTGGATGGTGAGGAAGAAGAGTTTTCTAAAAAGAGGAAAGTGAAAGTGGATGATGAGAGGGAGGCATGGGGACATGTAGTCAAGGAAGAGTTTTCTTTACTTTTGATTTTAGATAAGAAATAGTTTAAAAATGTTTGTATACTGTTAGTCATGATCTTCATAATCATCAGACACTTAGTGATTACCTTCTATGTGACAAATGACATCTAAGGTTTGATAGGATTATTTTCAGATATCCATATATGTATTTTGTGGAATATTTGGATTATAATCTTGTGGAGCATAAGAGTTCAGGCTGGGCAGGCAGACAGCCCAAGAATCATATTTTGGTCTTTCAGCCAATAAGCAGGTGATGTTGAGGAACTTCCTGACCTTTCTGAGCTCATTTCTAATCTGAAAAATGATACCTATTTTAGGTGTTTATATATATTAGATAATGGACTACACTGACTACTATACCCACATAGCCTTTAGAGAGTTTTTCCTTTGATATTTGTGTTATTTGCCATTTTATTTATTTTTAAATTTTAAAAATTTGTCACTACATTTTATTGGAAAGGTCATCTGAACTTGCTGCTCAAAATATAGACCAACAGGGTTAGCATCAACAGGGAATTTGTTTAAAATGCAGAATCTGAGGCCCCACACAACATCTGTTGGCTCAGAAAAGATGTATTTTTAACAAGAACCTTCGGTGACTTGTATGCACATTGAAGCGTGAAATCACTGATCTGGAAAGCCAGTGCCCACCCTAGTTTCAGGTGCTCATCGAAGGAGGGACAGGTTCCACATTCTAACATGCTTGCGATCTGAAAGCATTTTCTATACCTCGTCTTACTGTTTGTAAATGTTTGTGTAAGTAGGTGTGTGATAGGTAATAGATGTATTATTATATAGCTTATTCTTTCTGTGTACTCTTGAAAGTATACCCAGTGGAAACTCTCCATGCGTGATGACCTCTTCTTGTTCCATTGTTGAAATACAGATAATTAGAAAAGTTGATAAGCAGACTGCGTTACTGGATGCAGATGACCCTGTGTCACAACTCCATAAATGCGCATTTTACCTTAAGGATACAGAAAGAATGTACTTGTGCCTTTCTCAAGAAAGAATAATCCAGTTTCAGGTATATTTTTAAATTACTGGTGACATCTAAAATGTGTATTAGGTCAATAGCATGCAGAAATATGAAGCTCTTGTTTAATGTTAATTGTATCCAAATACATGAAGCTGTATTCAGATATTTATCTTAAGTCCTAGGGTCTTTAGCCCACACGGTCTTCAGACATGTTGGTCATCCTACCTCAAGAAGAACTCAAAATTCTTGAAAATGTTCTCAGAGAAACAGTTAACATCTAATTCTGGGGGACAGAAAGCCCCTTGGATTATCCAAAAGTAGATATCAGGTATTCAGCAAATACCCTGAAGTTGTGTGCACACATTGTGTATGGATACATGCATATTTCGGGGAGAGTTCATAATTCTTAATCATATTTATATTGGGGGCTTCCAAGATAGTAATGATGACATGTTTCAAAAGCTAATTTTTAACTACATTTACTCAGAAGTCTTTCATGGGGACATTTATGACACAGGCAACTTATTAATATAAGAGTTATACTTTTATTTGAAACTTGTTTGTAAATATCTAGAGACCTGTCCTGGAGATATGGCCACACACAGCCGTCTCCTCAGCTCAGCACTGGTGGACTGTCTAGGTGTTTTAAGGTAGAGGTGAGATGTTACTGATTTACATCTTGGTTGCTTCCTCGGAAAGGACATACGTTTCTAGCTGTTTTCTAAGCAGGAGAGTCTCCTAGTCTTGCTCTTTCTTAGGGATCCGTAAAGAGTTTTGTTTTTTTTGTAATCCTCACCTGAGGATACGTTTTCACTGATTTCCAGAGAGAGGAATGGAGAGACATCGATGCAAGAGAGGAACATTAGTGGTTGCCTCCTGTACGTGCCCTGACCTGGGATTGAATGCACAACTTTTTGGTGAACAGGATGACGCACCAACCAACTGAGCTGCCCTTCCAGGGCAGGGTCTTTCAGAGTTTTAAACAGCTATTTGCATCACAGATACTGACCTTTTATTTAATAAATTATGCAGGTGTTGGTGTACTAGGAAATAGTTGTTATGAAGGGTATTATCAGTTATTTAATATGTCACTGAAATATCTGACATTATAATAAAAACTATATGTCAGGTTTTCATGTTAATATTTTGTTTGTGTTTATTTAGTGATTGGCAAAGCACCATGCTTGTGAAGTTTATAAATTTTTACTAAATTCTTTCCATGTTCACTCTGTAAATGTTACTTGTTAAAATTGTCTTATACTGCAATACACATAAAAATTTCTACACTTTCTTCATAAGGCCACTCCATGCCCAAAAGAACCAAATAAAGAGATGATAAATGATGGAGCTTCCTGGACAATCATTAGTACGGATAAGGCAGAGTATACATTTTACGAGGGGATGGGCCCTGTCCTTGCCCCTGTCACACCTGTGCCTGTCGTAGAAAGTCTTCAGGTGAGACCGCTATTCACAGTTTACTTTTACCTGTTTGTAGCTTCTCTCAGCTATGACTTAGCATAATTTTATTTCACAATAATATTGATTTTTCTCCAAGTATTGTGATTTGAGTATTTTGTTATACTTTATTTGTTAATAGAAAAACAAAAATAGGAGCCTACTTTTATGAAGAAAATTTAAATTTAAAGCCAACTTCTATGTTATCTTGATGTTTTTAGCTTACATAATTCTGACTTAAAAGAAGCATTTTAGTTACTCATTTTTCTCAAATGATAACTGAATGAGAAACTAATCTGTGTACTTTAATGAGAAATGAAAAGTTTTCTCTGTTCTAATTTTCTGTGAATTGCAGTTGAATGGCGGTGGGGACGTCGCAATGCTTGAACTTACAGGACAGAATTTCACTCCAAATTTACGAGTGTGGTTTGGGGACGTAGAAGCTGAAACCATGTACAGGTACTTGTTAAATTTTTTACATCATCTGGAGTTTTGGGTGGGGTGGGTGTATGAGACTCTTTCCTGATACTGATTGTAATATATTAAGCAATGCAGTTTTAAGTCTCAATTCTAAAATTTGCCTTGCGTGTAAGTGCTTTGTGTTTCCTCCTCAGATGTGGAGAGAGTGTGCTCTGTGTGGTCCCAGACATTTCTGCATTCCGAGAAGGTTGGAGATGGGTCCGGCAGCCAGTCCAGGTTCCGGTAACTTTGGTCCGAAATGATGGAATCATTTATTCCACCAGCCTTACCTTTACCTACACACCAGAACCAGGGCCACGGCCACATTGCAGTGCAGCGGGAGCAATCCTTCGAGCCAGTTCAAGCCAAGTGCCCCCTAATGAATCAAACACAAACAGCGAGGGAAGTTACACAAATGTCAGCACAAATTCAACCAACGTCACATCATCTACAGCAACAGTGGTGTCCTAACTACCGTCTTGTTGCTAGGACTGAAACTGACTCGAATGCGGCGAAATGTTGACAAAAAAAGTGAACAGTCTTGTGGTTTCTTGGGAAAACGTTTCATACCAGTTGATATTATCAGAAAGCCCATTACCTGCAAGTGCTGATGTGAAGTGCAGAAGCCACAGTAAAACAAACAAACAGAAAGAACACCAAAATGTACAAACTATTGGAAATCGAATTTTTTCAGCTGTTATTTTTGGTTGGTTTTTGTTTTGTTTTGTTTAAATGGGCAAGAAATAGAGATGTGGCTGGAATAAAAGTTAAACTAGAAGACACAAATCTAACATAGTTTTTATGGACCAAGGAACCTTGTATAAGCTTTAGTAAAAGGTACATTTTCACCATACCTTTTTTATATCACCGTATATAGCACACCTTGTTACCAAATAGGTTGTCTTCTCCCTGTCCCCTTTGAGCTTTTGCTCTTAAGAAGTACATTCAAGTTCCAAGCCTGACCATGCTTGTTGAGTCTAATTACCATACTCTTCCAGGTTTTTTGGTCTCAGGCTGAAACTGTTCTTATTTTTTTTTTAAAGCTGAAGTCTTATGACTTTTCATGAGTTGAAATTGTTTTGATTTCAGCAAGTCAAATCTTGTAAAGGCCTGCATATTTTTTTTAAGATTATATGAAGTCTGTGCAAAAGCTTTAAAAAACGCCTCTGCCTTGCCTGCAACACATGCAGTGTACGTCGGCTTAGTCTCTGTTCTCACACGTTTGGCAGTGGTTTCTGTGTTTTCTTTTTTTTTAAAAATGTATTTATAATGGTGATCCAAGTGGTTCTAACATTTACATGGAATTAAATGTGGCCATTTAGTCATTAATGAGTTAATGGCACAGAACATGTTGGTATTTGGTGTTCTCTCTCCTTTCCCATGCAAAAATGGTTCAGGATTTGTTCAGGTTTTTCCTCCTCCTGATCTTGTACATAACTTGTATTATGTGTAAGTTAAACATTTTATTTTGAACTTGTAATGTTCCCAGTGATTTCATTCAGTAGGGTGTTTTTTGCCTTGTTGGCATATAACAACAAAAAAAGCATAGAAGTATTTGCTACCTGTTGGTAGATGGTGCCCTTATTGTATAATGAGGAAAATCTCAGCAAAAGCATGTTTTTATTTACTTTTTTTTTTTTTTTTGGTAGCCTAGACCAAGATATCATTGTAACCTTAAAACAAGATGCTCTTACTAGATGAACTAAAATAGCTGGAAGACAGTACTTTAGGAACAGATAGTTGTGAAATTATAAAAATGCAGATGCAACTTATCTTTCCATTTCTCTCTCTGCTTTTTGTTGTCTTCTCTTTCCCAGTACTGAGCATCTCCACAACTGTCTCCTACTCAGAAAATATTTCTTTGCCCTTCAGTTACGACTGGGCTGCATTCAGGTTGTGTGCTGGCCTTTGCGCTAAGCTCACCCGTTACATGGCTTCCGTTTCTGCACTTTGGTTATGCCTGTGTTGGTTTCTTAGACATTGTAGCAGACTCTGGGCTACTTTTAGTGCAGGCACCATGTGTGTAATGTTATAGGACACAGTCTAGTGATACAATCATCCTTGTTAAGTAAAAACTACCTCTAGATTGTGGTAAGATTTTTACTGTCCCATAAAACAGGAGCCAAAGTACCTTATGAACCCCAAACTGTAAGTTCAGTATTTCCATACAGAACATTGTCTTTCTGGTGTCCTGGGCTACTTTGAAAATGTTTCCATCGGTAGTCTTTTTCAACATTGCTGTTAGTAGCATTTTCTGTTTCAGCTTTGCTGTCTTCATCGCGCATTCTTTTACTCAGTTTACATCATTGTAAATACAATTTCTAACATCTTTAAATCACTTTTTCCTCAGTTTTCAAGGGGGAAGTCATTTATTTGTAAAAACACGTTTAGTGGTTAAATCAGAGTTACTGTGGTTTTTCTCTTACTGCAAGCCTTTTTAATCACCCACAGGCTGCATTGTATTCTATATAGCCTTCTCTCCAAATCTGCTCCAGTCACTAGCTTCTCTCTTACAAGCTAACCCTGCCTCATACTTTCAATCTCTTTCAGTGATCAAGGGCAGAATTCATTGTGGCCTTATCTTTCTTTGTTTTAACTGTTTACTGGCTTTTTCTTACAAATTTGCTTATTTCTGAGTAGTATTTATTCTTCTCTCTGTTGCGTCATACAAGCAGCCTTCACACAGTGCTTTTTGTTCGAGTGTGGAAATGTTTTCTGTTCTGCTTTACCTTTAATGGGTCACAAGTTTCCTCCACTTCCCAGGTTTGATATTAAGTTACAAAATTACATTAAGTTAACTGGTAACAGATGAGATACTTTTGAAGAATAAAACTATTCCTTACCCAGCTTTGCAGCTCAAAGTAATTCTTCAAGTTTATGGCTTTATTAAAACTAACTTTTGCTTTCTTATTATTTAAATATATCTTATTTCGGTTCTTTGTTTCTTTTAATAAGGTAATGGAACTATTAGACTGTAAACTCTTTCCTGTTTTGTTTTTCTAAAAAGTCCAAGAATGTACTTATATAGGCATTTCCCTTGCTTTTTTTTTGTCATTCTGAATACTACAAACTAAAGACTGAAATGATTTGTCTGTTGTAGTTACTGTTAAAGGAGTTCTTTTGTCAGCTGCTTAAAAATTATTTTTCATGGATTTGTAAATCATTTTTAGTATATAATTTATAGGAGCCTTGTCCTCTCTTGATAATAGAAGGTTGGTCTCCCCTCCCCACCCCCATGGTGGCATTATTAGAGATGGTCATTTTCCCTCCTGAAGATCTTAGAATGGTAACTGCTTCAGTTAAAGGATACTACACTTGAGTTGTTGTTTTTCAGATTCTGTTTTAGAAGTACATCTTATGCTCTCATGATTCTGTGCAGTTTCTAAAACTGCATAGAAGCTGAGTCGGTGATCCAATATATTTTTATTAGTTGCATTGAATTGATCACACAGATTGAGGAAGACAAGCCAAAGGCTTTAAATGTAAAATTCCCTTTCTATTTTGAATGACTTCAGAGTTGAACACTAGTGTAATATTTAGCCTGCTGCTGACTTTCTTAAACTGTAGCAACTGAAGGCCTCATATACATGTTAATTAGTGAACTGTTTGTCACTCTTACTGCACAGACTTATTTGCAATCATAACCGGCTACTTTTGTTTATATTTCTAATGAAACTGGTACCATCTGTGCCCTCACAGAAAATTTCCAATACAGTTTTTGAAAACTAAATTAACTAGTTATGTTTAACCAGATAATCCATGGGGGCTGGGGGGATTTCTTTTTTAAACAAAATCCTATTCAGTTATTAACCAAGTTATTTACTTTTGATTTTGAAAGCAGCTGTTTCTGATGAGTACTGAACAAATATGTGTAATTTTCTGTGCCAGACTTTTGGCTTTGTTTTCAAGCACTGTAATGTGGGAAGGATGGTTAGAAACAATAATATATTAGGGTTTCTATTTAACCCTTTCAGGACTGAACTGTATCCCTTACTATTAATTTTTCCCTGTGTTGTGATAAATGTTTGCCAGCATTCAGTACTGTGTTGGTCCCAATGTAGGTTTATATGCTCATTTTTAGCTTATTTCTTGTACCTTGCAGCATGCTCTACACATTCAGTCCTTAAGGGGTTTATTTTGCAGACTGTGCGCCTGTAAGGTTTGTTAGCAATAAGATAGAAAATTGAGCAAGTTTATACAATAATTTTGTAGAAAAAAAGAATCTGCTCAGTTCCATATTTCATCCATGAGAAACCTGCAATACGGGCAGTTTCAAGGAATAAATAAAAAGGAAATGTAAACCGTTGTAGAAGTCTTCTGTCGAATGTGCCTGATGCATGCATTATCGTCTTTATTTCAGAATACTTCATCAAGATAAAATTAAATTCCATACACAGTCTGTGCTTTTACAGTCTTCCCTTGCTGCCTGCATCCCGTCAAAGTGCTGGCTGTGCTAATTTCCTCTGTGCTGCTTTAATGAGATAGGGTTCTTTCCCTCCCTTGTAAATGGGGAAGTGGACTTTGTCACTCAAGGGGCCTATCTCCCAATTTAGGGACATTTCAGGCTAATCTCAGCAAAATAGGAGAATATTCTATAACAACAGCGTGCTTTTCCAACATAAGGCTGTCATTTGGTCTGGTGTACTAAAGAACATGATGGTGGTCTGTGCTTTTTGCTGGGAGCTCCTAATTAGAGAGAGAACACGCATATTTTGTTTACTAGGGAAACAGTAAAAGGGGGAAATTATGTATTTTTTAAATCATAGTTTCTTTTTTTTAAATTTATCTTTATTGTTGAAAGTATTACAGATGTCCCTCCTTTTCTTCCCCAGTAAAAGGAGGCAGTTACGTATTTTTTAAATCATAGTTTATTTTTTTATCTGACCTCCCACCAAAGATAAAACTATTAAATAAAGTTATCAGGATTTTGTTAAAGATATCTTGCTCTAAAAATAGTAATTGTTAAATAAATAAGAAACAATTTAGTTGGGATTAGAATTTTGAGGCCTTTAAAGGCTAAGATTGATAGTGTTTACTTGGCTTAGAATTTAGAAGAGAATAATAAGCTTGTACCCCTTGCTGTAAATAGTACATGATCACTTTCTAACAAGTGTGTGTGTGTGGTCATTAACCCCCTAGATCAGCGGTTCTCAACCTTCCTAATGCCACGACTGTGTAATACAGTTCCTCATGTTATAGTGACCCCCAACCATAAAATTATTTTTGTTGCTACTTTATAACTAATTTTGCTACTGTTATGTCTTAGGTGACCCCTGTGAAAGGGTTGTTTGACCCCCAAAGTGGCCGTGACGCACAGGTTGAGAACCGCAGCCCTAGGTGGTAATTGGTGACAGGGACGGAGGGGGCAGGCTGCATAAGATTCCAGTCATCTCCTCTATAAAACCAAAAAATATAAAAACAAACTGGAAAAGTACACTAAGTAGAAACCCTAAAGAGAAGTATAGTGCTGGAAAACACTGAGGAAGATAGATTGAGTCGATAGGTATAAAGTACCAATGAGGTGGTTCATCTCGACTTGTAAATTAGATCCTAAAGCTTAAGGCCAGGAGACGGTGTGTCACAAGCCCTCCCAGGACCTGTGAGACTGACGGTCATATACCTGGTTCTTTGTGAGCCTAGGGTTGTTTGCGTGCCTGGCACATAGTCGTTCAGTAATTTAGGTAAAGGTGTCATGCACACATGTATAAATCACGACTCATCTTGGTTTATAGAAAAAGCAGACAAATATTCTCTAACATAGAAAGGGGACAAGAAACATTCATACTAAACAGATAGGTTATTTTATAACTCTTGGAGTTTATAGGGGTTTTTTACCTTGGGTAGGTGGCACATTAAATGTGCTATTCTAGCCTACCCCAGCCGATGTGGCCCAGTTGCTTGAGCACCGTCCTGTGGACTGAGAGGTCCGGTTCCATTCCCTGTCAGGGCACATGCCTGGATTGCGGGCTTGATGCCCAGGAGGGGGCGTGCCGGATGCAGCTGATAGGTGTTTCTCTGTCACATCGATGTTTGTATCCCTTCCTCTCTCAAAATCAATAAAAACATTTAAAATAAATAAGTGTGCTCTTGTATAAAAAAAAATTTAAAGGTAAGTATGAAATTTAGGTGCATATCAAGTTCTCTCCAGCAGGATGAATGTAGTCCCTGCCTTTTGAATCTCCTTATATTAACTGAAAGTTTTGTACAGATGCCAGGTGTTGGGTTTTTTAAATTATAATTTTAGTCCCCTGACCTCTTGGCTGATATTAATCACCCCTAGCCAAGCCTTACATATAAGTAAGGCTAAATTATACAACTCTAGAGAGAATCATTCCAGATACTTCAAAACATTTTCTATCTTCCAGATGAAGATAATGGATCTTCATCCCTCACTGTCATAGCCAAGTCTTAACGAGGTATGTTTCTGGGCCTCACGTGCTGTCTTTAGGGAGACCAGAATGTGAAGCAACGACTCCTACCTGTGGTGATGCTCAGGTCATAGACGCCCTTGTGCCATTCATTTATCACCTGGGTGGCTGTTCTGCATCTCTCCACTGTTCATTCGTCTCATTTGTAACTCGGGTGAAGGGTGCACAGTATTAGGAGGGAGCTCAAAAAACCTTTTGCTTGATCCTGGTTCTGAACAGCCTCCAAGCTTGGATGCCTGCGTTGGCTGTGCTCAGCTGTAGTCTGGCCTTGACATGGTTTGGGCCTTCCAGGATCAACGTGAGTTTAGTTCTCAGGCCTGAGTTTTGCTTGTTCGTTCCAGAAAACAGTGATATGGCCGTTTTGCATTGAATAAAGATGTAAACATGTACACCTCCAATATAGTAGCCTTTATTAGCATTTTAAAAATCAGAAATCAAGACTAGTTAAGGGAAAGGGATTTTGTGGAATAGCAGAAACAGAGTTGATGGGAAGCCCGAATGAATCATGCTCCGAAATGTCCCAGTGCTGGGAGGGCCATGCTCGCTCAGGTGGATCTGGGGCGTCTAGCGGGCCCTCGGAGCAGAGCTGGCCCGGCGGGAAGCAGGATGGGCGTGGGGCTGAGGGCGGGCAGGAGCCCTGCGGGGCCCGGGCAGCTCAGCACATGGCTGATTCAGGAGTGGCCTCTCCCCACCTCAGAACCCAGCTGGGAGAAGGAGGTGCCGTTTACCGATAGAGAAGACTAAGTGGAGATGAAATGGAGAGAGAAGCAAGTTTGGGGTGGGAAGGAAATCAAGAGTTTTCGATATGTTCATTTTGAGATACCTCTTAGACTTCAAGTTAAAAATGGTCAGTAAGCAGTTCGACCTCCAGGTCTGGAGCTCACGGTGACATCTGCTGAGAGTCCTTAGCCTACAGATGGCATTAACACCCATAAGCCTCAGGAGGTCACCGAAGGAGGTGAAGAGGTAAAAAGGAGGTCCCCGACCGAGCCCTGCGCAGCTGTGTGTAGGATCCCCGAGGCAAGGGTGTTAAAATGCTTCGTCTCACAGTAGGTCTGCTGGTGTGGTCCTCATGTCCTGTGTTTCTAACATGCTCCCAGGTGACCAGGTGACTGATGCTGCCGCCGAGACCCCCCATCGAGCAGCGAGGGCCTAGTGTGTCCCCAGACTAATGGGAGTGATTGGCAAAATGAATGGTGCCTCTTCAGTCCATCAGTGATTATTTTTAACATGTTTCTCCCAAGTCACTACTAACTCAGTAATAATGGCTTTGGAATTAGCCTCACTATTTTATAGGCACAGAATTAAAAGTTCTCTTTACACTTGAGAAGGCCTTATATACAAAATCACAAATGGGCGCATCGGATCCTCCTTTCAAGCCGAGAACATGGCCTCTCTGGAAAGCACAATGTTCACATACAGTTACGGTTACGGCGCACAGAGGCCTGCATTACGTAACCGCGTGAAGTCCAGAGCCTTTGAGCATCCAAGACAGAATTGCTGTACCCAGACATTACAGAACATTGAATAGCTCCTGGGTTTTAAAACTCTCTGGTTTGGAAAAAAACAAAAACCTTCCTTTTTAATTGGATTCCCTTACCAATCATGAGAGCAATTCTACAAATTCAGAGAGACTAAATGATCACCAAAACCTAAATGGCGTCGGCACTAATGAGGTTTCACAGACAGACAATCCTCAGAGCTGTGTGGGAGCCAGACTCCACGCAAACTGACCTGGCTTCTCCGCAGACACACTTGGGGTGGCCTGGCACCGGAAGTGCGTTTTCTTCCCTCACTGCGATTTTGGGGCAAAATGAAACAGCACACAAGTGCCTTCTAGGCAGTGGGATTGCGGATGTGAGGCGAGCAGAGGGACGCAAAGGGAGAGAGCCCCAGAAATGTTACAGGTGCACAGACCCCACCACCACCGTGTGATGTTCAACATTATCTGGCATGTGATTTGGACAAGCCAAGCGAGTGTAGAGAGCAAAGCTCTGCACATTGACTGACAGGCAGAGGGACAGACTTGACTTTGTAGATAGGTGCTGGAGCCCAGGACAACCCGAAGCTCTGCTTTGGTATTTTTTTTCCTTCTTAAACTTTGTGACAAATGTGGAGGTGTTTTAAAAGATTCAAAGCAGCATCTTTAGGCGTATGAAATACTTTGTTTTCTGGGCTGTTTAAAGCCCAGCTAGATGCAGAGTGCTTTATAAAAGTGTTGCTTTGAAATGTTGCATGTGCCATTCATTCACTTGACACAGCCGATGGTGCCCCCATTTTTTTTTTCAATCCTCGCCTGAGGATGTTTTTTCCCATTTATCTTCAGAGTGGGAGGGAGAGGGGGGGGGGGGGGAGAGAGAGAGAGAGAGAGAGAGAGAGAGAGAGAGAGAGAGAGAGAGAGAGACATTGACGTTAGAGGGACACATCGACTGGTTGCCTCCCGCACAACCCCGACCAGGCCCAGGGACAAAACTGCAACTGAGGTACGTGCTCTTGACTGGAATTGAACCTCCGACTCTTTGGTCTGTGGGTCAGCACTCTAACTGCTGGGCAAAACCAGCCAGGATGGCTCCTCCATTTTTTGAAGCTCTTTTCATTTGGCTTCTAGGACGCAAGCTTCCTAGCGGATTTTTCTCAGTAGGCTTTTCTGGTTCCTTCTCACTTCCCCACCTCTAAATCTTGGACAGCCTCAGGGCAAAATCCTGGCTCTTCCCCAGCCACACCCCTCCCATGGGGCTCTCTCCCCACCTCCTGGCTCCCTGGGCTGACTCCCCAGCTCCTGTTTCCTGCCCAGACTTCTCACCTGAACTCCAGATTGAAGAGAGAACTGCTTACTCAACATCTGGAGTAAGACGTATCTCTCACTTCGATCTGAAACCGCCCTCCCTTGCTCTACGCCCCTCGGGCTCCCTTACCCAGCCAGCCTTCCCCTCTGGGCACATGGTGTTTGTATTCTTCCAATTGCTTGGGCACAGTACTCAGAAGCAGTTTTGATTCATATCTTGCTCTCACTCCACATGCCAGGCAAGTGTCTCCCCACTTAACATGCCCACCATCAAGCCAGTCAGCAACTGCTTTGAACGTGACTGTCGCAGGAGATTTGGGACTGCCCCAGCCTCCCCCTGCCCGTGTAGAGCCTATTTTCCACAGCAGCCAGAGCGAGTCTTTGGAAGTGTGTCCTTGTGCCCCCGAAAGCCCTCCATGGACCCGATCTTGCTCTGGATAAAATCCAAAGTCCCCTCTGTGCCCCCACCTGCCTTGCTACCACGGAGTCCTCTTCTCCCTCCTCTCCCGGGCTCACTGAGCTCCACCGGCTTCCTTGTCTCTGCATGATTTCACCAAACCTGCTCTCGCCTCAGGGCCTTTGCCCCTGCTTCCTGTGGGTTGCCATCTCTGGACATCTCCAGCAACTTGTGTTCCTGCTCCCACCACGCCCCTTTCTCTTCGGCCTGCTTTGCTTTTATTTGCAGCACTTATCGCCACCTGACATGTGGTGGATTTACTGGTCCATGTGTTTATTTCTGTCTCCAACCAGCTTGAAAGCTCCTTGAGACCGGGGACTGTTCCTCACAGTGCCCCCGGACCCTAGCGCAATAAACGCTTGCCAGATGCATGACTGTTTTCTGGTCACACCATCAATGGTGTGTCAAGTGTACCTCGCCAGCCAGATCCCTGCTTGAATCTAGGAGCTTGGTAAAGAATGGAGCATCCAGAAGAGACAGGAACTATGCAAGAGCAGAGAGACAGTGCAGACACAAGAACATAAACACTGGGAGTGGAGGGATTCTAGGCAGCCAAGAACATGGGATGGTGAAAAACCAATGTGGTCTTTTTTTTTCCAATGAAGTTTCCTGTTATTAGGTAAAACAAAGTGGGCAGGACCATCCACTACCCAGGGGATAGTTTGTTAGGATATTAACTCATTCGCAATTAATCTGGGGGGTAGGACTTGTAACTGTTTTCAGAGGAGGTGGATCACACAGCCTGTCCTGTGACAATTCAGGATGTTGTATACCTAATGGTGCTGCGTATGTGTGTGCCATGTGCCAGACACTCAGCTAAGGGCTGATTGTCATCTTGAATCCTCACCAATACAAAGAAGGATGCTGTTCCCCTATTTCAGATGAGACGCAGGCTCAGCGCAGACAATAAATGGGAAAGCCAGGAGCTGAATTTTTTCTGGCTGTCACCATGGGATCTGTTAAATTTGTGGAACACAGTGATGTCGGTCAAACACCGTGTATGCTACTACTATTAAGTGACGTGTTTTGTGGGTTTTTTTTTTTCTTTTTTTGCTATTTCTCACCTGAGGATATTTTTCCATAGATTTTTAGATAGAATGGAAGGGAGGGAGGAAGAGAGAGAGAAACATTGATGTGACACATCGATTGGTTGCCTCCTGCAGGATCCCAACCGGGGCCTGGGATCAAACCTGCAACCCAGGTATGTGCCCTTGACTGGAATCGAACATGTGACCCTGCAGTCTGAGGGCTGACGCTCTAACTACTGAGGAAACCAGCCAGGGCTAGTAAGTGTTTTTACGTAATTACTTAATACACATTACAGTCAGGTATTTCCTGTGACCTAGGGAAGCCATGAAAAATAACCAGATGCTCAAGGACGTTTGGGAACCTCTGCACTTGTGAATAACTGATTTCTTTGGTTTAACCCAGTATTTGCTACTCAGTTAAATCAGGGCTTCTCCCTCACTTTAGAAGTTTTTATTTTTTAGCAAAGTACTGTCACCATAAGGTTTAAGAAGACCACAGAGTACTAAAAACCAAATGAAAATCCCGCTTCCCTTCCTTGTCTTTCCACTTCCCAGAGCTAACGATGTTCAACTCGGTTTTCTGGCATTTACCTCTGTATTTGTACGTGATATGTGTATACTCTGTTTCTTGACTTGCCAACGAGCAGTGTCTGCCAATTTCTCGCTATGGTAGATGAGGATTTTGCTTGTTTATACTTTTATGCCCATTTCTCTCTTCCTTTCCTCCAAATACAATTTTCATTTAAACCACTGGTTAGTGTTTGTTTTTTTATTAATATTTTTAAAAATCTTCACCTGAAGATATTTTTCTATTGATTTTTTTTAAGATAGAGTGGAAGGGAGGCGGGGAGAGAGAGAAAGAAAGAAAACATTGATGTGAGAAAGACACATCAATTGGTTGCCTCCCAAACGACCCCAACCAGGCTGGGGATTGAACCTGCAACTGAGGTGTGCGCACTTGACCAGGAATTAACCCCATGACTCTGGTCCGCAGGCCGACGCTCTACCACCGAGCCAGACCTGCCAGAGCTAAACCATTGGTCAGTGTTTAAATAATAGTCCTCATCTGTAAAATGTGGGTAATGATACCTGCCTCACTGAGGTTGTGGAAAAAGATAAAAAGTCAATTGCATATGTAAAGTGGTTGGCACACAGTAGGCTTCCATGCACGCGAAGTGTGATTTGGGGCGTGTGGAGACTCAGCCACAGCTTTAGGAGGAAGGCGGCTGCTTGAAGGGAAAGGGCAGACCTGTTGTGTTTGAAGCCAACTGGCACTTAGCAGCAGGTGGCGGTGAGGGCGGCTCACTGTGTGTCAGCAGCGCTCTGCATTCTCTGGTAAGGAAGGGGAGCAAGGGGAGCGCCACCATTCCCAGCCTCCCAGAAACTGTCTGTCGTGGAGAAGGGAGCTACAGATGTAGGAGTTGCCCGGCGTAGCAGAGAATATGAAAGTTGAGCCGGGAGAAGTCAGGCAGATTTCTCCCTCCCTGCCAGAGAAGCTCACCCTCTGCTTAAGGAAAGCCGTGCTAGGACTTTGAATTTCTGCAAAACCCAGAGGCATTTCAATCTACAGATGGCCAGGGAGGGGCTTTTTTTTTTTACCCTCACTGGAGGACATTTTTGCATTTATCTTCTGATAGAGCGGGAGGGAGAGAGGGGGGAAGAGAGAGAGAGAAATATCGACGTGAGACACATCAACGTGAGACACATCGACGTGAGACACATCGACTGGTTGCCACCCACACGACCCCAACCAGGGCCCGAGACACACTACAACCGAGGAACGTGCCCTTAGTGGGAACCAAACCCGGGTCTCTCTGGTCAGCAGGCCAACGCTCTGACCGCTGAGCCAAACCAGCCAGGGCCAGAGAGGGGCTTTTTACTGGAGGGCTGCAGCCTGGAGGGGAGCCTGCAGCCGCGTTCTGCAGGGCAGGGACAGGCTTAGTGCTGCAAAGTGGCCAGAGGCAAGGGCCTCGAGCTCAGGGAGCCTCTGAGTCGGGAATGGGCCCCGGAAACCGAGTCAGGACTCACAGGTCAGGGGTGAGAGCCTGCTCACCTACAGGGTAGGAGGCCGCCTTCCCTGGGGAACAGCTGAGGTCACCAGCCAGCCATTTCTCTGAACAACTTCATTGGCTTTTTTTACCTCCAGGAGTTTGAAGGTGCCTTAGTCAGCGTGAGATAAACCGGTATTTAAGCATCACACAGGTGTGCAGGGTCCCACAGATGCCCACAGCGAGAATACACGGGCCCGGGCATCCGGGTGTTCTCACGCTGGGCAAGGACAAGCAGGAGCAAATATTGGGGAAAAAACACAAAGAGTTCAAAAGCAAATGTTGACATTAAACTGAAGACTCCTTTGAACCAGCAGGAGGACATGTATTGCCAAACACAAGCCAGGCTCAGGTCCTGTCTGGGCGGGGGGAGTCCGTGGGAGATTAGCAGTATTGATTTTTTTTTGAGATAATCAAATTACAGGATGATTATAAAATTGCGTCTCAGTGGGTCACCCATCAGCCTGTCTGGGCCAGCCCGGCTGTGACCCTAGAGCGGGTTGGCAGGGGCACGCACCCCAGCAAACTCATCTATCTGTGGCTTCCTGAGCCAGGGCCCGTGACAGAAACCGCCACGTCGGAGCCTGGAGCCTGGAGCACAGGGAAGCAGGCCCAGGAAACGAGAGGTCCCCTTTCCCTGCCCAAGCCCTTCCTCTCTGAGAGCCCATTATGTAGAAGTATTGGACTCTCAACGTGCAGGGGTGTGGGGGAGGGTACAGGGGCCACCAGGCAGAGCAGCCTGGGGTGACATCTGGGCACCGATCCACAGACCACGCCACTGAGATGGACATGGGGGTTGGGCCACTTCCAGTGTTTGAAGCTCCTGGTGTGTTACAAAGTAAAGAAATAACCCCAATCTCACACCCCAGAGAAAGGAGAGGGTAGGTCTGTGCAAAGTCATATGGGTGTTTCCAGCAGCTGTATTTATGTCCCCAAATTAGAAACAACTCGAATGTTCATCAACTGACTGAAGAATCAACAATATGTGTTCTATCCATAGGTAATGGAGTATACAGGTGGGTCCAAATCGCCGACAAGCGTCCTTGTAGGAGACGTGCAGAGGGAGGAGGGGAGGCAGGGAGGACTGAGGCAGAGACGGGCTGTCCAGACACAGTCCTATTTGGAAACACTTCGTAGGTTAGATTCTCTCCTTTGCTTAGAATTTTTGGTATGCCTGGTGATTGCCAAGAAACTGGCCATTTGCAAATTAAATGTATTAGATACACATGTAGCTAATTTGAAAGGCAAAATTGTAAAAATCTTCTCAAAAAAATGTTTTACCATAAAACCGTGTTTCATGTGGGGTGTGGCTACTTTATATGAATGGGGGAGCGGCTCCAGGACCAGCAGGTGCCCAGGGCCCGTGGAGTCTCCCAGTTGTGCGGGGTTGGATGGGGGTGAACCTGCTCTGGTCATGTAGCTGTCTTGTTTTTTGTGTCTGAAACCTTCCTTGACTCTGTCTGCTGCTTCCCTTTCCCAAGCCCATCACTCTTGTCCAAGCCTCCATCGTCTCCCGTGGGCACGTGTCCAGGCGCCTCCCAGTGATTCCCTCCTAGCCTCTGGTTTTCCACTCCCCCCTCGGACCTTCTGAAAGAGAAATGGCATCACATCTCTTCCTCTTAAACCCATTAGTCATTGCTGGATTGTCAGTGTCCTGGCATGAAAGACAAATTCCCAGCAAACCCAATAAAACCCTTCATGGTCAGGACCTGCTCGTCTGTCCGGCCACATCTCCCCCCCCCCCCAACCTCTGCACCGCCCACGCTGCCTCGTCAATCCCTCTTCAGCTCTTCTCCCTGTCTCCTCCTTCTGTCTGCGGGCCTTTCCCCTCAGCACACCCCACCTTGAACTCACTCACTCTGCTGAGCTCGGTCCAAATACCACTTCTTCTGGGAGCTGTTCCCTGTCACCCCCACGCCCAGTGCCAGCCCTCCCTCTGCCGGTCCTCTGCCCCTCTGTGCATGATTATTTACTTAATTCCTGGTCCCCCAACAGAGTCTCAGCTTCATAGACTGTGCAGGTGTCTTATGGAACAAGGGTCTTGTCTCTCTCTTCCAGCCCCAGGCAACCGGAAGAGTGGCCAGCACTTGCTTAAATGTCCGTGAAATGATGATATGGGAATGAGTGAGTGACTGAGTGAGTGAGTGAATAGATGAATGAATGAATGAATGAATGAATGAATGAATGAGGGACAACTGTGTGTACCACTCTGACTCTTAGCGGCCCAGCTCAGACCCAAGCACAGAACTTACTTAGAGGGGACGTATCACCCAGCAGAGCTGTGAATTTCAAGCTTGGGAAATGCCCACCTGGTGCCCAGCAGACACCCTGGCCGGGGTAGGGACTAGCTCCAGACCAACCACTTTCTCTGTGCCCACACCCTCGGGATCCCGGGCGTTCACCTGCAGGGGCCCACTTGGATCTGTGCGCCTGCAGCATGTGGGACCTGGCAGCCCGCGCCCACTGCTGGCATGTGGCACAGACTGGGTCTCTGAGGAAAGCTCTCCCAGAAGAGCAGGTACAGGAAATGCTATAAAGATCACCCAGAAAAGTAGGTTCTAGAAGAACTGCCCAGGGTGAAAATTTAAGGTGGATGAAAGAATGACAATTCTCCTTGAGGTGGGGAGGAGAGAACATTTCTTCCAATCATGATCACTTACTCATTTCCCCCTAAAAATAAAAATGGCAGCCCCTACTCTGAACCTCCAGCCTGGGAGGATGCCGAAGCAGTGTGAAGTGTTTTCCTAGAAATGCCATTTGACAAATGGTTATGGAACACTTGCTATGTGTCGGGGTTCTGCTTGACTCTGGGTGTCAGCTGCAATGCTGCCCCCTAATCTGTCCCCTTTCTGGGCTTTCTCAGCAGTTTTTACATATGCTCTACATGAGTGGATAAAAAAAGAGTATGAACTTAATGGTTGGATGCCTGGGTCTGGTTCCTGGTTCTGCCATTTTGGGGCTGTGTAAACTTGGGCAAATTACTCAACTTCTCTGTGCTTCTTCACCTGTGAAGTGGGGACTGAGGATACAACCAATCCATAGGACTGTTACGAGGGTGGCATCAACACTTGCAAGGTGCTTACCGTGGTATCCAGGAGAAGTTAGTCCTGTACACACGTTTGTCATCATTACTGTTGTTACCACCTCCTTGAGTTTCCCCCCAACACTCCTCCCCCATTCTCCTCAATAGTGTAACCAATTTTTAGAGGTGTATTTCCCTCCCTCTCTGCTCATCATCCTCGTGGTCAGCGTGGGAAAGCATTTCAAGGATTTGGGGTGGAGCACATGACCCAGATATAAGCCAATCAAAACAAGCCCTTTTTCTGCCTACGGACATTGGGTCGGGGATGGTAAGGTGAGGTAAGCTGGTCCAACCAGAGTGATTCCCAGGACCTGGCAACGGCTCAGCTGGCTTTCTCCTCTCTGAGCCGTGTGAACTTGGGCGGTTGGGTGGGGACCGAATTGCTGCCACCCTCTTAGCTGGGAATGAAGTGAATGCGGGGAAGCCTGAGCTCAGCCGTGGGGGACGCCGAGTCCTGGGTTCATCAGGGAGCCCCGGGTCCGCTGGGGGGAAAGCCAAACCAGGTTCCCAGTTCTTCCATCACCCGGCCAAGACATTTTCTTCTGGCTTAAACCAGAAATGTTCTCCTCGCAACAGAAGATCCTAATAAACACATCACATATCGGCGTGACACCTATCTACGGAGCGCCTGCCTGCCAGGGCCCGTGCTGGGGAGATTTGTGTGAGACAGACTATGCCACTGATCTCAGAAACCCTGATTTCTAGGAGAAGACAGACAGTAAGACCCAGGCACTGTCTTGGGACGTTTGGGAAAGAAAACCACGGGCTCTGTCTGTCCACCCTCTGGAACCCCAGAACCCCCTCACCCTCTTCATCGGTCTGCCACGTTCTCACCTGCAGGGAGACACGGGTGCACAAAGTTCCCATGCTCTACAGAGGGGCCGGTAATTAGGACACATGAGCCTAAGTTGAGAGGAATTTAAAATGAAACTGAGTTTCCCCACAGTCATGTAAGAGAAAACACACACACTTCCCTGGACCCACATAGACACACTCGAGGTCCTTGGTTTTCTTTCGTGTCAGCTGGACACCCTCTTACAGAAGATTCTCTTCTACAAACCCTCACAATAGGAAGGAAAAGCCACCCTTTATCCACCAATGTTTTAAGTTCCACATGGGCTTAGTTGAAATTGAGATCTGTGGAGAGAAAGACAATGTCACGTGTTGGCCAGTAGATGGCAGCAAGTTTGAACGTGACCGGGGAAACGGTTTGGTGTGGCCGCATGCAGTCAGCCCTAGCCCGAAAAGGCACACAGGCAAACAGCGCAGGATGAAAACATGAACTGTAGGTGGCCTCCCGTCCTCATCTGGATGGATCTTTGTAAAGTCCATTTACATCTCCATGCTTTATGGCATTTATTAAGAAACAGAGATTGAACACCCACGTTGTGCCCGGAAGGGAGGTCATAGCAGACAGGGCCTCCACCCTCGCGAAGGTATGCGACTTCTGCAGCCAGTGTCCCGACGCAGATGGTCTCTCAGTGATGTTTAAGAGCAAGTGCGTTGAGGTGCAAAACAAAGGTGTTCCGGGCAGGCATCTATGCAAGGCATCCATTTCAGCTTGCCTAACAACCCCAGATGAGCACAACCGAGAACGCAAAGCAGGTTCCACACCTTACTAAAGTGAGTTCTGCACTGAGGAAAAAAAAAAAAAAAAAAAAGTTTATAGAAGGTTTGATGTCTTAGAAATGAAAAAACAAAATTTTATAACATCAGGGCTTAAAGTTGATTAATGAGCCATGAGCATAGACCGACCTGCAACCTGTTTGATCGGCTAGTAAGAAGGTGTCCTCTCTGGGACTTCTGTCTTTAGGGTTTGTTTGTGTGGTTGATGGTTCAGAAAGGAGGCTGCCTTCCAGAGCCATTCAGAATCCTGTGCCATTACCTCTCCTGAGGTGCAGCAGGTGAGGCGGGAGGTTACCAAGGGGAGAAGGCGCCTCTCCCCGGAGCTGTGACGCTGTTCAGTCGGCCAGGCTCCCGCTGTGTGTGATGCTGCTGCACCCTCCCAAGCTCAGCTGGCTGGTCCAACATGCACATCTAGTGGTGGTCGGCTCGCTGGGGCTCAGTAGGAGCGGCAGGTGTCCGAGCCATGGCAGGGAAACGGGCTAGCAGCGATGTTCAGAGGCTCAGGCAGCAAGAACCTTAGGTAGTGGGTTGGGGTCCATGTATCTGGAACAATATAAAATAGATGGTACCCTGGCCTAGAGCAGGTTCAACTTATCTTAATTGTCTTTTTAATGATAAGAATCGCTTGGGATGGGAGGGCATGCTTATTAAATAACAAGGACCCTCCCACAGAAATTCCGATTCAGTGGAGTGGAGCCTGAGTTTCTGTATGTTTAACAAGCTCCCATGGGATACCGATGGGCTAGTCCTTTGACCACACTTCAGCAACAAGGGCCCAGAGTCCCTTTAGATGCTAGATTCTACAATGGGCTCTTGTCACTGGAACGACTCTGGTTTGTATGTAGTAGGGAAAGTCAGACACCACCATTCCTGTGGGACCTAGTCTATGGTGACATTAGTTTTTACGAGGTATCTCATTTAATTCTTTCAACGTGCAATCTCATGATTGTCTTACTATCCCCATGGTATGGAAAATGAACATGAGGATCAGAGAGGTTTGGTCAGTTGCCCAAGGATGAAGATGTAACAGGCGGAGCACTGGGGACTCAAACCAACATCAGACTGGTCCAATGCATATTCATTAGTCAACGAATTCATTAATCCAAAAAAGAATTATTAACTATGTCTATGAACTAAGCACTGTACGAGGCATTAGGACATAAAGTAAGCAAAATAGATGAGGTGTTGACCCTCACGGAGCTTGTATGTCAGCAGGAAAGGTGACATTTCAATGAGAAACACCACAGAGTAAACGCAGTCCCCAAAGCTGCCACTTCTCACTGTGCCGGCTGCTGCCATGTGGTCCATGCCTCCCTGGTCTCTTGTCTAGAGCATTGAGATGACCTTCGTGTCCCCTCGTCTGGGACACTCTTCCCCAGATCTTTACATGACTGGCCCTTTCCTATTTCTCAGGCAGCAGCTCCAATGTGACCTGCTCCTTGAGGCAATATTCTGCATATCAGATAAGAGTATAGACTGTGGAACCAACACTGGGCCTGCCTTCCAGCGTCTCTACCCATCAGCTGTGCTACAGGGCAAGTCCCTTTACTCCTCGAGACTCAGTCTCCTCGTCTGTGTCAGAGTGATAGCAGTACCACCCCATGGGGTTTCTATAAGGATTAAATGAGGTAAAACCCATGAAGTATTAGAATAGCATCTGTCCCAGGATAGCAGCATGGAAGCTGCCACTTGCTATTTCCTGGCCACCCTACCTAACTGTGATGTACCCCCTTCTAGTCACATATGTCACAGCACCCTGTCTTATTTTCTTCGTGGTCCTGGTTACCAAACCACTCACGTTCTTACTTGTACATTGTAGGTCTCTCTACCTCCAGAGTCTAACCAGGGGACCTGGGCATTATCTGTACTCCATGTGTCCCCAGGTCCTGAAGCTGAGCCTGGCATACAGCAGGCTCTCAATGACTCTTTCAGGGAATGAATGAATGACCTGAAGCCAGGGTTCTATGGAGAAACCTGTCATGCTCTGTAGCCCAGGCCGGGCAGTCAGGAATGGCTGCCTTCTATGAAGAATAATTTTGATCCAACTATGGACTATACCCCAACATGACAGCCACAGCCTCTGCCATTAAGGACAGATGATGGAAAGAAAAAGATGGGCTTAGTCGGCCTCTGCTGACCTCTTCCTTGAGTAGGATGTGCCTTCCCAGAAAATCATTAGAGGCTTTAAGCCCAGAAGTCAAAACTTGAAGAACATCTAGTTACTGAAGGTTAGAGCCAACAGTCTGTCTTGGATTGTGTTGGTCTGTGTCATACCTTTGACATTACATTTAAACATGGGTTTTTATATTTAATAAACAAAAGGGCCCTGAGAGATTCTCTGGAGCCTTCTGCTAACATTCATCATCCGCCCGAACACACACTGCTATTTGGACTGGGGATCTGGCCAAACTTGAAGGGAGGGGTGGGGAGGAGGGGAGGTTCTTACACATCCAGCTAGAACTGCCAACCCATTCTTCAACTTTTGCAGAACAAATGTTAGAGTGAAACAGATGCAAGTCTGTTGCTAAGCCCTTCTTCCAGCCAGTTAGAATTTTGAGTCTTCCTCAAAATTGAGGCAGAATTTTGGGGTCTGCCTCACCCTAGGCTGCTAGGAATATGAAATCAGGAGACCCAAGAATGATGTCCCCAGTCTATAAATGCCTTTCTCACTCACTTGCTGATTCCTGAAGTCTTAACAGCAACATCTGTCTTTCTGCAAAGACACAAATGACTTGAAAAAAGGACATATATTTGGGAGGGAAAAGTTTGTCATTGAAATTCTGTCTAAGAGGTAAGAGGGTACCTCAGACCTTTAGGTTGAAAGATTTTGATAGGGAGAAGCCAAAAGCAAAAGGTGTAATAGGAAACGAGGAAAGGGCAGTGTGTCAGCCAGCTAAGGCTACAGTGATGCCGTGTAACAAATCAGGCACAAACTCAGGGACATATATTAAGCATTTATTTCCTGCTCCAGTGTCTATTGGTCAGCTTGGGTCCAGCTGCTCCGTGCTAGTCTCCGCTGGTCTCGGTTCTAAGTGCTGGGTAAGGTCCCCAATCTGCTCCACGTGTTTCTCGTTCTTCTTGGACCAGCTGTAAACTGAGGCGTGCATGGAAACATCTAGTGTCTCTTCAGCTCAGAACTTGCTCCCTATCACTTCCACCTTCTACCCCTCTATATTCTTTTGGCCAAAGAAGTTACACAATCAATCCCAGTATCTCGGGCAGTATCTCCCATGGAGAGGTGCCGGTGTCAAGAGGAAGGATGTTTGCTGAACAATAATGTCATCTTCCACAGGCAGCCGGGGTATCAAAGGCCACACTTACCAGCCTCACAAGGTGCCTCACATTGAATGAATCCCTTTCAGTTTTATTGGGTCCTTACAGAATTAGGACAATCTTAAATGGGACCAGGGTCTTTAGGTCATGTTACCCTCTCATGCACCATAATTTATTCTGTGAAGGATTTTTCATCACTTGCCCCAAATTTCAGGGCTCCAGGCCCCACTCACTTCACTTCTTTGGGGCAAAATTAATCAGATTCCACTTCCCTGTCTGGACCTTTATATCCCTGGTTCAGAGACTTGGCTGGGGGGTGGGGGGAAACACTACCCTCCCCAGTAGAAACTCAGCCATTGTCCAGTATGCCCAAATTTCTCTAAATTCCCCTTGTAAAAACAAGGGGTAAGGGGGCCAGGAGCTTCAGACTCACCTTAAGGAGATGATCTTTCGTACAGGAAATTCACTATCAATCGTTATTTTCATAATCAGTGTATTTTGTCATTGCTGAGCTAAAAATAAGAAATTGACAGATCAGAACTGACAAGGGCAGACCTCAACGCATTTTCCTGTTTGCTCGGCAGCGCGCATGCGCAGAGCCTCTCACCTTTGGCTTTGATCTTGCAATCGGCTGACAGCTGGGCCCCCACCTGGGTCAACAAAGGACTGGGAAGGTCAAGGGCTGCGGGACAGCAGCGTGTTTCTTCCTCAGGTGGTGCGGGTTCCTGATTACCGTGGGCAAGAGCAGAACGCCTGCTGCCGGTCTCAGACGCTAGTGAAACAACAGGACCCGGTCAGGTTACGGAAAAAAATCACCCAGGGAGACCTGCCTTCCGTGCTCACTCCCTGCCCCCTCCCTCTCCCAGGGCAGCTGTGCGCACCACGTGGGGATGGCTGAGAAAGGCGGGTGAGGGCCACATGTGTTTATCAGTGAGTCGTTAGGGTAGTGAAGGAGCCTCGGAATGAAGAATTAGCCGCATTGCCTTTCCGGTTTCATGGGCAATGCCTCCGGGTGAGTCCACTTTTGAAGGATGAGGGGAGGGGTTAGGGAAAGGATGTAACTGGCCCATGGGATCCATCTCTGTCTAGGCTTTTGTTCAAGTGACTTGGGGGCTAGTCCGCGTCATGGGTACCTCCCTTGGGCAAACCCTGGGCAGAGAACCCTGGAGAAGATCAAGGGCATTAGGCCTGCCCTCCCCGGCTTTGGATCTAAGGCTGGAGATAGGAGCAGCACCTGAGTGAGGCTTATATTCGCAAAGCAATGTGGTCAGGTGGTGGTGGGTGCGTCCCGCATGGAATCCAACACATGTTTATTGAGCATCTAATCATGGGTGCACTTTCCTCTTCATGAGCTTGCCAGAAGCACAAATAACGAATCCCATCGAGACTCACTGGTGAACTGTTTACTGACACCTCTGAGTGCCATTGACATGGTAAGTGCTTTTAAAAAGATGACCTCCTTTGTTCTCGGCACTTCCCTCCGAGGCGGACACTGCCCTCCTTCCCCGATTCATAGACAAGAGCACTGAGGCACAGAGAGGTTGTCCACTTGCCAATGGCTCACAGCTAGCAAGGCAAAGGGTCCAAGATGAACCCTGGTAGTCTTGCTTGCAGTTGCTACACGACACTGTGCCACCTTTCTGACGGTCCGCACAGGAACACTCTTCAATTAGCCTGGACATGCTAAGCAGCCAGCGTAGCCCTCCCTGGGAATGCCACAGTTCCTTCGTCTGTTCCATAAGGTCTGTGCAAAATTCTTTTTTCTGCCCTGGACCACTTTGCTCCTTGCTCAGTCCCAGCCTGTGACCCAGTTGTCCCCCAGTGGCTCACAGGCATGGGGCTGTGGTAAGATCTGTTGCCCCATAAGTCCTTCTAAAGTACAGGCAGTTTCGGAACAGAAATTCTGAAAGCGCACCCCATGAACCACCTGCAAAAATACCTTGTGGGTGTTTATTAGTGATGCACAGTCCTGAGCCCCATGCTGGACCCTAGGGATGAGGCCCAGGAACCTGCATTTGTACTAGTCTTTCCAGGTTCTCCTGCAGACTCTTGTTTGCGAACAAGGTTTTGCTTCCTTTGCTTTTTACCAGGACATCCCTGCTTTGGGCTGAGGGAGTTGCTCTATTTATCTAGTTGTGAAGACCTGCACTTTCAAAGGGCCGGGTGGAGTGGTATCTGGGAGCTTTGAATGGCAAATGTCAAGTCCTTGTGTCCATGTCAGTGTGTCTTGAGACCTTATTTTCCTTCTATAATTACAGATGTAGGTTCCTCTGTCACTCACATATGTTCACATTTCCCATGTACCAATGCATGTAAATTTTTCCCTGCTGGGTAGCATTTCTTGTACCAAATGCAGAGAATTTGCTAGAAACCTCCAGACCCAGGCACCTGTTCGATTCCCTACAGGAGACTCAGTTCTCTGCTGGGGACATTCCTTGGTGAGGCCTGTTCCGGAGCCTTACTGACTCGGCCCTGTTCTGAAGGGGCCCGTGGATACATGCTCTGGAGCGCTGTGGCTCTGGGCGAGTCTCTCAGTCTCTTTGAATCTCAACTATAAAATGAGGTTAATAAAACCCATCTCAAGGAGCCATGAGGGTGGGAAATGCACATCAGAAAGTGCATTCTGACGTGAGCTGAGGGAAATCTCTCCTCAGACCCAGACTAGAACAAACTTCCCTGTCGGATGTTCAGATGGCTCCCAGGTCTCTTCTTTCGCCAACTCTGCACGTACACAGCTCTTACTGTGGTTTGTAATGTTGCAGTTGTGTGATTGCTGTGTCATTATCTTCTCCCCACGAGCCTGAAGCGTCCTGAAAACAAGAGCCATGTCTGTTTGGCAGATTACTGTAGTGACTCCTCAATGTGAGCAGCCAGCACCATTCATATGTGAAGTCATAACCCCCTGTACTTCAGAACGTGAGCTTATTTGAAGATGAGGTCATTGCGGGTGTAATTAGTTCAAACAAGGTCATTGGGTGGGCCATAATTCAATGTCTGCTGTCTCTGTAAAATGGGGAAATTTGGACCCAGAGGCACGAACACGGGGAGGACACCATGTGAAGACGAACAGAGAGATGGGGTGATGAGTCTGCAAACCAAGCAATGCCAAAGACAGTCAGCAAACCACCAAGAACCAGGAGAGGCCCGGAGCAGGTTCTCCCTCACAGCCTCCGGAGGAACCAACCCTGCCCACACCTTGACCTTGGGCTTCTAGCCCCCAGAACGGCATGAGAAAGTAAATGTCTGTTGTTTAAGTCTCCGAGTTGTGGTGCTTTGTCATACATGAACACAGCCACTGCTCTGAGGGACCAGAGTCTGTCCCCAGGGGTCTGCCAGCGAAGCTGTGGCTGGGATGGCGCCGGGCCCAAGGCTTCCCCAGGGCTGTGATCTTGAGAGAAAGGATGTCGTGCTCTCTCCGCCCAAACCAAGTGCACGTGGCTGAAAGCAGTATTTCAGGGTAGGCTGAGCAGCGTGCTCAGAAGAGACGGGCCTGAGTGTGTGTTTATTTCAGCTGCAGTTCGACAATCCTTCTGCTGGGACCACCGCCTTCCCTGCAGCCCTCAGGTGCATGCCTGAGTCAGCACCTGAATTTGCCAGCACCGTCCCGGTCTATATGGGAGCCACGGACCCCGGGCAAGCTGTTTTCCTCCCTGCAGCCTTAGCTAGGTGGCAGGTGTCACGGGAGAAACACCACGGTAGACAGAAGAATGGCTCCCAAAGGTGTCCACGTCCTAATCCCTAGAGCCTGTGGGCAGCTACCATTATCCAGGTGGACCAATGTTGTACAGTGGTCCTTACAAGAGGGAGAAGGAGGGTCAGAGTCAGAGAAGGAGCTGGGATGGTGGAAGCAAAAAGAGAAGCGCGAGGGGAAGGGAGCGGAGACGGATGCGAAGATGCTGCACTGCTGTCCTTGAAGATGAAAAGGCCACGAGGCCTCAAGACACTGGACAAGGGAAGAAGTGGGTCCCCCCTAGAATTTCCGGAAGGAACACAGTCCTTCTAACATCTTGATTTTAGCCCGGGGAGACACATTTCAGATTCCCGACCTCCAGAACTGTAAGAGAATACATTTGTGTTGTTTTAAGCAACAGGAAACAACGACAACTGGGATTCTTTGACTTGACTCTAAATGGGGGGCTGTAGGGATGGGGACAGTCTCCAGCCCCTTCTGTCCCAGCTGGAGACACATCACCCAGAGGCTGTCCTCTCCCTCTCCGAACCGGTTCCGCACCTGCTGTGTGCCAGTCCCCACCCTGTCCCGTGTGTGCTGCTCCTGATCATATTTGTCTTCTCACCTCTCCGTCCACTTCCTGACCTTCCTTCCTGGCCCCAGCTCTGCTCCACTGAGCCCGGGGATGCTGTGGCCAGATTTAACCAATAAAAGTACAACATTGCACGGGACACGTTCTGCGAAAACATGACTCATTGCTTATCTAAAATCCAAATTTAAGTGGCTGCTTGTATTTTATCTGGCAACCCTATACCTGGAAGGTGCCCAGGAAAACACCTGCCCAATTAGGTCTTGGGTTCTGCTGGCCCCACTCCGGGGGAAGTTTTCAGCTGAAACCCCTTCGGCCACGATCCGAGTTCTCACCTGCCCATCTCATTTATTTGCTCCCTGACTGATTGTTTGCTTACTGCAGCTGCTGCTCTGGGCTTGAGGGATGAGTCTGGAGACAGAGGGGGGTGTGGGGGGGGACAAAGCAGCGGAGGGAGGAGGGATGGGGAGCAGGTGGGAGGACTCAGCTTGCGTCCCCACCTCTCAGTCCATCCGGCTCATGCCATGGGTGCGGCACTTCCGGGGCTCTGTCTTCTCTGACCAGCTCGGGTTGGTTTCGGGTCTTGGGAATGACAGTGGCCCTCTGAGCCCTGCACCCTTCAGGGAGGGGAGGTGTCAGCAAGGGCCGCATAACAAAATACCACAGATTAGGAGGCTTAACCAACACACTTATCTTTCCACAGTCTGCAGCCTGTGGGTCCAGGATCCAGGTGCCGGCAGGGTCGGAGTTTTCTGAGGCCTCTCCTTGGCTGGCGGCCACCCTCTTGCTGGCTCTTCACACGGTCACCTCTGTGCTCGTATCTCAGGCCCTCTGTGTCCCATCCTCTTCTTAGGACATGCCTGCCATGTTGAATTAGGCCCCCGTAACGGCCTCATTTTAATCACCTCTTTAAAGGTCCTATCTCCAAATACAGTCACGTCCTGAGGGACTGGAAGTTAGAGTTTAACATGAATTCTAGGGAGACACAATTTGTAACGCGAGACATGTTGGGCAGGTCCCCTCATGGCTAGATGCTGAGGTCCATGGAGGAAGTTCATGCTTTCCTCCCCCAGGGCCTCCATCAGACAGACCAGGGGGCCCTTCCCCCCCGGGCAGTAAACGCGAGCTGTATAAACTGGTGTACACTGCGGCCCTGGCTGAACCCAGCCTGGGAAGGCACGCTGGTTGTTGCTGATGAGCTGAGCTGTGCGGAAATCAGTGGGAAGAGGCCTTCTGAAAGCTTCCATCACGGCCGAGGAGTCCACGGCGGGAGTTGGGGATAGACCTCGGGTTAGAGGTGGCTTATCGTCCTCGGGGAGATTTGGAATCTAGGAATCACAGACCTTTAATGCAGGGGTAGAGCCCAGTTAGGGACTTCAGTTTTTCAGCTGGAAAGACTGAAAAACTCCAGCCATCCCAGATCGTTTTAGGATCCCTACATGGCTGCTGGGACAAGCCAGTCTAGAAAAGGCTGACTCTTAGAATGGGGCAGGGAGTTATTCTGGGTGTAGGGGAGACAACCCCCTGGCTCCAGCTGGCCCTCACTGGGCCGGTGCCTTGCTGGCAGGAAACCACGCAGGGAGAGTCTGGTGGGTTGAGCCTGAATGATGCACGAGGGCTCTTGTCATTGAGAACCTAATGGAAAGTGAGGAGTGCTCAAAACCAAGGGCACAGCGAGTCTGGAAACGAAGGTCCTGAACTTGTGCGGCCAAGCTTCACTGAGGTTCCTGGGTAGTCGTGATGGAAGCAGGCTGACTCTGCAGGTCCCAGGCTCGCAGATGATTGGTCCTGCAGTGGAGCTGAGTGAGTGGTTGCTAAGCCATGTTCCTGGGTAGTTGTGATGGAAGCAGGCTGACTCTGCAGGTCCCAGGCTCGCAGATGATTGGTCCTGCGATGGAGCTGAGTGAGTGGTTGCTAAGCCATGTTCTATAGCCCAAGGGATTCTACAAAGATATCAAGGAACTGTCTCAAAGCCCCCATTTCTTCAACATGAACAGCTATGCTACTATCTCTTTCCCATTTTGGGCTTCCATATAGAATTGCTGACAAGGAAGAAAAGGAGGTTTCCCTGTCTTAAAATTTGAAAACCATTAGTCTAATCCAAATATTTTATTTTATAGGTGAAGGATTCATTCATTAAACAGGTTTTGAAAACCTTCATGTAGGTTGCTCTGTACTAGATCTGGGGGTTGTTTATTATTGAATGAAACAAAACTGACCCATCAATCCAGAAACCCTATGCAGACTTCTTACATTTCACTGGTGTCTTGGTCCATTTGGGTTGTTGTAACAAAAATACCACAGGCTGGGTGGATTAAACAACAGATATTTATTTCTCACGGATCTGGAGGCTGAGGAGTCCAAGATCAAGGTGCTGACAGCTTTGGTGTCTGGTCAGAACCTGCTTCGTGGCTCATCACAAGTGGCCGTATTCTCAGCGTGTCCTCACGTGGCCGAATGGGTGGGGGAGCTCTCTGGGGTTTCTTTCATAAGGGCACTAACCCACTCACGAGGGCTGCTCTCACAGTGTGATCACCACCCCCGCAAAGGTTTCCCCTTCAACCATCACATTGTGGGTTAGATTTCAACATACGAATTTTGAGGAGATACCAATGATCTGTGTATAGCAATATTAGAGTTGGCTTTTATTGGCTTGTAAGAGCCAGTTACTAAATTTTTATGAAACCTGATAATAAATATTCAAAATGCACCAGTTTCTGTTTGTTTTATGACATTTAGCCATTCTTGATGCTCTCCATGCTCTTTGTGCTCGTTGTATCGCACGGTGGAAATGATACTATAAAATGGTGTGCAGACTGGCCTCTCTCCCCAGCCCCACATTCAGGAATGTCCCACTGGGAACTTGGCTGGCCATGGAGTAATTGCACCACGGAAATCAGCAAACTTCTACAAATTAAGGCTTTTAAAAAAATTGGAGGGCACGCTGTTGAACATCACTGGCTAGAACTGGGACACAAACTTATCCAAAAACCAAAAACTAACAAGAGGGAATGAGATTGTTATGTCTAGCACAGACGCACCATGATTCACTCCTCGGATCGAAACTCCACCCCGCCCCCCAACACCTGCTTCCTAAACATAATACCTTGAATGTCAGTATATGATGCAAACACTGAAAAGTGGGCGGGGGCAGCTTTTGGTGGACACAGGGAAGTATAAAGAGTGCTATGCACGCTCAGAGAAGGGAGAAGTCCTTTCTTGTGGAGGGTTGGGGAGGTCATGGAGAGGCTAACAGGTGAGCTGAGCCGTGAAGAACGAGGAGGTTTTATCAGGAAGAGCTAGAGAAGAAGGGCACATCCCAAGGTGAGGGAGGCATGGGCGCAAGGACGGGCTTGGGGAACAGCAAATCCGTCTGTTCTGAAAGGAGGAGGAAATGGAACCATAAGGAGGGCTGAGTCCCGGTGGCTGGGAACTTCGATGCCAAGCTAAGGGAGGGGGACTTTCGGGCAGTGGATGGCTCCGTTCCTGGGCGGGGAGGCCGATCTGACACAAGAGTGCAGCGGGCACTGAGGTGGAAGTGAATTGGGAGTTGCGAGACCAACTACTTTGACTTTCTAGGTGATCACTAACAAAACAAATTCTGATAAAACTGGAAAAGACCAGCCAGACTGGGTTAATGACTAGCATTGCTTACGAGGGCTGCCATGGACGAGGTGCCCACTGTGTGCCAGACACTGTTCGCATGCAGCACACCCATTCAGAGATGTGGAACAATTAGGGAACAGCTTTATTCTTCTCCCACCTCCGTCTTCAGTCCTTATCTGTTAGATGGTTCCTGCCCCCTCGATGATCTGTTGGGTAGACCCATAGCTTCTCCATCTCTCCGTTAGAACACCTCATCTTTGGCGTTTAGTGTGATATAAACCAAACCTTTTACCTCACATCCAGTGTGCAGCTTACTTCTTTCCTGGAAGTCAGAGAGTCCCCATCCAGACAGCTACGGTGCAGAGGAAGATGCCCCGGTCCTGCCTCATTTCCCCTGAGGAGGGCAGGAGGGCTTAGTGGTGAAGGCTCCTCTTCAGGGGTCGGTGGTGGACGGGCTGGAGCTGGCTCTTCCCCGGGGGCAGTTCTGTGGGTGTTCCTGGCCCTCCCGGCCATGCACCCACCGGGGCTGGGCCTCCACTGTGCGGTTTTCGGACGCGGGCGATGCGTTCTGCAGGCAGCTCCTGCTCCCGCGGCACAGCTCCCACACCCGGCCACGGACACAGGCTGAGTCCGGGAAAGGCCCCTTAATAGCCTTAAAATACCACTTCAAATGTAATGTTATTAATATCCTTTCATATTCTTTCATTTAGTTTTCACAAAAACCCCATGAGATGCATGCTGAGCGGAAGATTTGAAATCTAGGGGGCTGAGTGATCGTAGCTAACCCGCAGCTGGCGAGCCCGGGGCCTGGGGTGTGGGTTCAAGCCTTTCTGATCCGAAGTCTGTGTTCTCCACCGCCTCCTGATACCACCCTTCAACAGGTGAGCCAGACTTCAAGCCTGAGCATCAGAGAGAGCGGGGGTACCGCTACAAGCAGTGCTTTGGGATATGACAGCTCTGTTTCAGATATGATGAGCTTGGGGTTTGCAGGGACATCCGGGCATCCTAGTGGCCTGCAGGTAATGACAATCTGCACATCTCATGGGGAAGGGGGACTTGATGGAAAGGTAACAGGTGGAAGGGCAGACCAGGGAGCCGTGCACCTCAGGCCGATGCACAGGTGGCCTGTACGTGTCTCCTCTCTGATGATTCTGGAAGAAATAGATCCACCTTAATAATGCCGACAATTTGCCAAAGAGGTGAAAGCTTGTTGACTGATAGGATCTCTTAGCTTCCCAGTGAGGTGGCAAAGTGTTTGTTATCTTCCTTCTAAAAATAAACACTGAGATCGGAGCATGGAGGGCACAAGAGCAGAAAACCAGCCCTGAGATCCTCCGAGGGGGGTGGAGGGGACAGTGGCGGATTTCTCTTCCTTGGGGTCACTGCAGCACAAGGACGAGGGGCTGTGAAGCGCTGTAGGAAGGGACATCGCCATTGATTACTTAGACTACTAAACGCCACCTGACCCTGACGGCAGCCTGCTGGCATTAGAATGGGGCCCGATCCTGTCTCTGTCATTTACCAGCTACCTGACCTTGGGCACAGTACCAGCTCTCTGAGCCTTAATTTCCTTACCTGTGAGATGTGGAAATGATGCTGCGCTTGGAGAATTACATCAGAAACCACACAGAGCCGACGTTCATTCATCCCCTCTATGGGTTTCTCGTCACCTGCTGTCACTGGTGCCTGGCACAGCACACAAACAGGCTTTGATAAATGTGGATACCTCTCACCTAGACCAAATGTAAGGTGGGAGTGAATGTTGCTGCCTACATTTCCACAGGAGAGCAGCTGGTGTTCCGGAGACCAGCCCCCCGAGGTCGCTCTGGGTGGCTGTGACCCGAGGTTCTGATGTCGTCAGGTGTCTCCTGGGCGCTCGCTTTTCGCACACGGGCCGCCTCCTCCCGGGGCTGTCCTGGAAGGCAAGTCCTCAGAGAGGGCGCTGTGCTTGGCTGTCAGGGGGCTTCTCTGATGGCAACGTTGATGGGAAGCCAATGGAATTAAGGGGGATGTTGGAATAATCAAGGGACAGAGTAAATTCTGACCCACTGACCACACAGTATCAGAGATGAAGCAAAACCCCCTCATTTTGCATAAAGAAAGAGATACCCAGAGAGGGTGTATGACGTGCCTGGAGCCACACAGCAAGTTAGTGACAAGGCTAAGGCTGGGACACAGAGTTCTGGGCTTTCAGTCCAGAGTATATCCGCGTTCCCCTCAGAGGAGATGTCTGTGGTCAGTGACCAGAAACAGAATGGGGATGCCCTGTCAGCACCCCTTTGTCCGGCACCACTGCACATTCAACGAAAGATGCCTCTGGTTAGGATGGCGTACCCTCCCCAAAGGGACCAGGAAGGCCTGGCCTTCAGGAGCAGCTCCATCCACATGTCTTCCTGCATTCCCTCACTTGTCCCCAAACACTTACTGAGTCCCTGCTATGTGCTATGACCAATGCCAGGTGCTGAGCAATTTATACCTGTCTGACCTCTCTTCCTGGGCAAGCAGGAGGACCTGTGAGTCCTCCCAGGCTGGGCTTCTAAGAGCGAGGGTGCGGTGTGGACTTGTGGGACTGGCCTCCAGCTGTGGAAGCTGGTTTAGGACATCTGGAATCTATGTTCCACTCGAGGGTGGCCAGCAAGCCAAAGGAGCCAGAGATGTCCCATCCAAGGAAGCAAAGACACCTCCCCGACTGGTGGAGGGGTCCTACAGGGCAGCGAAGGACGGGAACAGCCACGGGTCACGTGGGCTTCGGTGATATTTACCAGCACTCCTGAGTGATTGGGTACTTGAGCATGGACCGGGGAGGTGGTCATGGTGTTTTACTGTGGCAAAGGGAAAGAGGGCAGGGAGGAGCACAGCAGAGGGGTACTATAGACCAGTGGTTCCCACCCGAGCACCCCCCTTTTTATTGTGATAAAAAACATAATATAAAAATGACCATGTTCGCCAATGTTAAGTGTATAGGCCAGTCGTGTTAAGTATCCTCACACTGTTGTGCAACAGGTCTCTAGAATTTTTTCATCTTGCATACTGAAACTCTGCGCTCACTAAATACTACTTCCTCTTCCTCCCACCTCCGACCTTAGAAACCACCTTTCCACTTTGTTTTGATGATTTTGATGACTTCTGATATTTTGACTGAGTGGAATCATACAGAATTTGTCCTTTTCCCCAACACTTTACACACACACACACACACGGGGAGGGAGAGCCGGCGCCAGGGCTCACACTGCCGAATCTTGCGGGGGGGATACAAAGGAAGTTGAAAAAAGCCCTCTAGAAATTCTGATACTGTCCCCTCCCCCAAGAATGTGACCTCCATGCTGAGAATCACCACTATGGATGGGAAGAGGGTCCCCCAAAAGCACAGGAGGCAGAGCAGAGGTCCAGCACAAGGTTTATTGAGCACTCACGGTGTGCAGAGTACTGGGCAAAACACTGGAGGGAACACGGGGGAGGTTTAACAGCTATTATCACTGTCCTCGTGAAGATTACATTGTAACTGACTGGAGGGGACACCCGTTAAACATACACAAACGCGTAGACAGCCATATAGATGCATGCACTGTGCGTTCATCACTACAAGTGTACAGTGAGAGATTTCCTCAGTAACTGCGACGAGAAGCCACTGGGACACATGGTTAAAAAGCTCGAAGGTACACTCAAGCTGTAACTTACCACCTGCTGGTGAGTGGGAGTTACCGGAAGACACTAGAAAAGACCAGAAACCTGGTGGCTATTTTCCTAACGACTGGTCACTTGATTTCAAATTCAAATTGGTAATACACTTTGGCATGAAATAAAGGCAGTTGACTCAACAAAATACTAGAATAGATTTATATTTAAAAAAAAAATTTTTTAAGAGTAAAATCTTCCTGTTGATACTAACATTCCCAAAGGTCAGGCACAGATTCTGAAAGTTAATAGCATTTTTCTTCTTCTTTTTTTTTTTTTTTTAAATAAAACTTCCATTATGTGAAAGACCTTCCAAGAAATTTAGTGAAGAGAGGTATTTTATTGGTCTATATCTGGAAAATCTTGTTTATAGTTGTATGTGAGTCAAAAATTATTTTATAGGAATGTATTTAGTGCATGAAACATGAGTACTCATACCAAAAAAAATCTGTTGTTTATCTGAAATCAGAATTTAACCAGACATCTCGTGTTTTTATTTGCTAAGTTTGGCAATCTATCTTTAGATTATTATACCTTTGGAACTTCCAGAGGTTCCCAAGAGTAGAGGCCTAATTTATCTTCATTTATACGCTAACACTGTCAGAGGGGACGGCTTCTTCTTCAAGCAGAGAAATTGTAGATTTTGTAGGATCTACTCAAATATTGAAGACATTTTCAATTTCTTATGCCTTTTATCATTACCATTTTCACTGTGCGCATTTGAGTTGTTGACTTTTTACTTTGAAATTTTTGAGATGACTGGTTATAAATATTAACATTATACTGCAGTCAGAGGACTAGAAAAACGAACCTCTGACTTGAAAATTCTTCTGTAATAAATAGACATGTCCTCAAATGTCTTTCCGTTAGTATGTGACCATCCTCCCAGCTCCCAAAACAAATGGTGACATTCATATCTTCTTAAATTATACAATGTCCCTTCCCCATTCATTATCACTTCTTGCCATTCTTCTTCCCCTTTCTCTCTTCCACATTGAATTTTTTTTAAAAAATTGAAGCCACTGGCCCTCATGTGCTCTGAAGAGTGTCAGACCTGGATCAATGCATGGTCATGGTCTCATTGTCCCATGAAAACAAGAAAGAGAAAAGCTCACTTGTTAGATGCTTGGAAACATGGAAGCTACAGTTTACTTGGTGTTTTGGTTTATTTCCTACACTAGCATGTAAACTTGTTTTAGTCAAAAATGTCTGTGTTCGTGTATTTAAGCAGATCCCCAACTCCCCCCAAAAAGAAAGAAGTACTGCTAGACTGGATTGATACATTCTAGGCTAGAAACGCATGTCTCATTATCTAAATGTATAAATGTATAATAAGCTCACATCTTATTTTTTGAGATTTGTAGGTTGGAGGGGAGAGATTTCAACACGCATTTTGCAAAGACAAGAAGTTGACAGGAAACTCCAACTGATGTAAAGAAGTGTGAAATGATAACACTTGCTGGATTCCAACATCCATTCGCTTTTCTTTTTTGAAAACACATCAAAGAATATACTTATATATAAATAACATGTATGTTTGGTTTACACATCTACATAAAGCCAATACAAGTATTAGCAAATACATAGATTGTATTTAAAGGCATAGACAGCTTTGACATTCAAAAGCTATTTTGTTCATTGAGTCCAAGTATGCCCATTTTCATTCTGGGCCCGACTACTAGTTTTTCCACCCCTGACCGGGTACGTGTAAGTTACAATTCTCCTTTGCACCTGGAGGTTTTTCTGGAAAACAGGAAGTGCCAGATGAGTATGAAAACTTAATTTGAGGCAAAGAAGCCATGGGGTTTAATATCACCATACAAATGCGGAGTTAAGCGATATATATCATCGAAGTAGAAAAACAATTTCTGTGCACCTTCTGGCACTTAATATTCCTTAGAGTAGGGTCCCATGTGCTCCAGCTATTTTGTTATTTTGGAAATATAAATTCCACATTCCATCTTTGAGACAGTTTCTTATGCTATTCTGATGATGACATACACATGTCTCTGCATGTCCTTGACCAACCTCAAGAAGAAAAAGTCAAGCTACTCTCTTACTACAGAAAATCGCCAGGAGAGGGCTTTCCTCCTCTTCCTTTTTGTGGTCACAATGAGGGGGCGACTGCCGACTACCTGAGTGACAGACTCCCCAGGGGCAAGGCAGCTGCCACAACACCGCATGGGCAGCAGCAGAGTGCAGAAGTGTGTCATCTGGAGTGCAAGCCCACCCTGGACAATCCAGGCCCTTCTAAAGCACAGTAGGGCTCACATGCCCAGTGGAGTATGTGCTTGGCCATTCCATCTGCAGCTTGAACCCTGCTGGACTCCAGTTACTGGCCTGATAAGGTGTTTCTGACCGTGGATGTTATTGAAAATGTCCTGCCTTGAACTGACTGCCTTGAACCAAGTCGGGGCGCACCCCGGCAGCCCTCCTGGGACCCGCGTGAAGGACGACCAGCAGACAATAGTTCCCGCTGGGAACTGAGCCTTCTTCTCCCTCACTTTGCTCCTTATTTCCTCCCGCTTTCTTCTCTTGTCCTCCCTCAGCCCCCTCCTTCCTTCTGCCCCAGGGCCGGCAGCTCAGGGGGCCGGGGCCGGGGCGCCCATGTGGCTGTAGGAGTACCTGGACAGAGAGGCCCCGGTCGTCCTGCCCTCCTCCTCCTCCCCGGCCTCTGCTCTCGCGCCCGCGGGCCCAGGGTGCGGGCAGCAGGGGAAGGTGGCCATGAAGCCCAGGCGGAAGCGTCTGTTCATGAAGCAGTAGATGATGGGGTTGACGCAGGAGGAGGTGTAGGAGAGCAGGAGGATGAAGGAAATGGGGGTCCCCGAGAGCTGGCGCTCGGCGGAGGCCGTGTCGTAGGCCCGCCAGGCGTTGGCGCTGAAGATGGGCATCCAGCACAGGAAGAAGAGGACCACGATGACCATGAGCATGCGGATCACCCGCTTCTTGGCCATCAGGTTGGCCGCGGAGCTGCTGCTCCGGATGCGGCCGGCCCCGCCGCCGCCGCCGCCGCTGGACAGCCGCTGGAGCTCCAGCCGCCGTGGGTGCCGGGACCTCTGCAGGTAACACCCGTCGCTGTCCTCGTACCTGCCGCTGCCGCTGCCGGTGCTCGGCTTCCTTTCTGGGAGGGCAAGCGACATCGCTTACTGTTCAGGACGGGCCGTGCCACACAGAAGGCACGGGGCGCCACCCCCTCAGCAAGGGGTTCGATCCAACCCGGACTGGGTTGGCAGGCAGCCTCCGCCTGCCATAGGCTAAGCACTGACCTATGCTACTTTTTCCTGCAAACGAAAAGCTACTGAAACTAATAAGTAACGTATGCTCTATGACATACATCCTATATAAAAATAAAACAACGCTGTATATATGTGGATTATAAGGATTAAAAATGATTAAAGCATGCATATTCACACGCTTTTCCTCTCTTCCCTGGCTCCCCGGGGAACAGGTTCCTGCTTGCTCGGTAAGCTCCAGACTATGAGGATGAGATACTGAGCAAAAATGGACAGAAACCAACGAAGCTGCAGGGACTAAGTTGTGTACCTGATAAAGAACCAGGTGAAGAGATGGGGTGAGAAAGGGAAAAAGTTATGTCAACAGAGGTGTTGGGGTAAACTTTGTGGATAGTGGATTGTGATGATTGGGGATGGGGTGAGCCCTTGTGACAGCTGCAATGTGACAGTGAAGGGGGGAGACAGACCAGGGACTGGAGTTGCAATTAGCTTCAGTTGCTGAAGCGGGTCCCTTTGAACACAACAATACAGAAAGTCTGGTACACATAGGCCCTCACCTTCCAACGGGGGTCTGTGTGTATCATCTCATTTTATCCTACTCGGCAGCTTTTTGAAAGGAATGATTACTCCATCGCACAGATGAGGAAATCATGACACAGTCTGATAATATTTTTAAAAATCTCCAATATACTGTGGGTGTATCTAGTTACAGAAAACAAGTTGTTTGATCTTTGGCATAAACATACAGTGAAAAGATAGTTACCTCTCACAGACTTCTTCTGGCTAGCATCAAATTTTATTCCTTGGTAAAGTTCCAGAGAGATTAATCCATATGCCACCATCATCACGATTCCAGGAATAAGAAAGAGGATGAGTAACAGGAACGTGTGCCTAATAAAATAAAAAGAAATCCAATAATCAGCTATTCAGTATTTCAAACTCAGATGGGATGGAATAAATAGGGTTCATCTCCATTCAAACTGGTCTGAGCAAGCACAGTAATTACTAGCATTTAATGTCCTTGGAAATTCCATGTCTGGAGGTTCAACAATTAGAAGTTATTTACTTCTTTTCTTTCTTTTTTTTTCTCTCAGATGAAGTCTCTTATGAAGGACGAGTTTGGTATGATTCTGTGCCTGAAACAAGTCTACATATACAACTAATGAGAGCTTAAAAATAAGAATATGTGAACTTTATCTTAATAAAGCTGTTACTCAAAAAAA
Source organism: Molossus molossus (assembly GCF_014108415.1). Classification (NCBI taxonomy): domain Eukaryota; kingdom Metazoa; phylum Chordata; class Mammalia; order Chiroptera; family Molossidae; genus Molossus; species Molossus molossus. Next base: position 18,212,476 of record NW_023425344.1, read on the forward strand.
AAAAAAAAGAACCCCACAGAAACAAGAGCTTACATTCACTGAAGACTTATTAAATGTGTTATACACCAGGGTAAGCATTTTTTTATCCTCACCCGAGAACATTTTCGCATTTATCTTCAGATAGAATGGGAGGGAGAGAGCAAGGGAGAGAGAGAGAGAAACATTGATGTGAGAGAGACACATCGAATGGTTGCCACCCACATAACCCCAACCAGGGTTGGGGACAAACCACAACCAAGGTACATGCCCTTAGTGGGAACCGAACCCGGGACTCTGGTCTGTGGGCTGATGCTCTAACGGCTGAGCAAAACTGGCCAGGGCCAGGGTAAGCATTTTATATAGATATTACTACATTAAACTCCCTTAATAACCTGTGAGGTAGGGGCTGTTACCATAATGTCTACTTTACAGATAAGAAAACTGAGACTTAAAGAGATGTAAATAATTTGTCTCAAGTCACACAGCTAGTGGCAAAGGTGGGATTCAAACCCAGGTGACATGATTCTAGAACCTGTGTTGTTAAGTATATCAATATGCCACTTGTTGACTTTGTGAAAACAGATTAATCAAAAGCACAGGCAGAAACCATGGCAAGCCTCCTTGGTGTTGCCCAGCCTGGCATTCCGGCTGCCTGTGACGCACTGGCAAGGGGCACGCTCACTCCGGTGCCTGGTGGGGCAGAACTATGCGTTCTCTAAACAGATCGGAGTCCTGAACCATCACAGCCTCCTCTTTCATGAGACTGGCCCCTAAGTCACTTTGTAGCCTGGATGTGTACGCAATGAGGCCATAAAATTGTCAGAGGCTCAAGGTGGCTGGGCCATTTCTCATTTTGATTGGACATGTTTTGATAAGATTCCTTTTCAAGTTCCTCTCACTTGCAACATAATTCTGTGTGTGTGTGTGTGTGTGTGTGTGTGTGTGTGTGTGTGTGTTACAGGGTTGAAATGAGAGAAAAAGAAAAGGTAAGGCAAAGAAAGCAGACTATCTCAGTTCTGAGCATTTTTCAATGTCTAGCTCCCTGCTTATAAAACATGCTTCAAATTGGTAAACATAATACCCTGCATTTGTACAGCCTTTTAAAAGATATTTAATGACATTTTTATACACACACTCTCATTTGAATCTTAAGCCACCTGGTGAGGCAGATTAAAAATATCTATTGTATTAAAACCCTTGTATAGATAAAGAACTCTACCTTAGAGAGCTTAAGTGAACTTGTCTACCACTACCCAGCAAAGAAACAGGTGTTAGAATCTGGCCTTTTTATCTCCAGTCAAGTGCGCTGTGCAAGTATCATCGCTGCAGCTCTACAAAAAACCACATGGGGTCTAGGACTCATCCTCACTCTATCTTCAATTCTTGGAGAGTCATAGCCCCCAAATCACTTGGCCCTAACCTGCACTACATCATCAGGAAACACAGAGGCTCTATCTCTTCTCGGTTCGTGACTTTGAACGATTTACTTAACCTCTCCGCGTCCCGGTTTCCTCATCTGTAAAATGGGGACAATAACAGCACTTACGTTTTGAGAGGATTCATTGAGTGAACATACATATAGCATTGAAAACAAGCACTCTAGGAGTCTGTTATCACTATTGTCCTAGAAAGAGCTTAGACTGATCCTTCTCCAAATGTTTTCAGGAAACAGACCCCCCAGCCACTCTGGACAATACATTTGAGATTTTATAAAAACTTCAAAATCATGTCAAGCTATATCAAACAAACGAACACGAGGTAACCTTACCAGAACTGCTGCATAACATCACTTGGCAGCAGAAAGCGGCACATGTTCGCAGTCTGGTTGTTATTTTTGGTAAAAGGCACCAAGTTGCTATAAATTGGATATGGAGTCATGATGGCAAAGGAGAGGCACCAGGTAGCGGCGATCACCTTCAAAGCATGGGATTTCGTCTGCCAGACCCGCGACTGCAAGGGTTTGCAAATCGCACCGTATCTCTCCAGCGATATGGCGACCAGATTGAAAGTGGATACACTCACAGAGGTGCCTGGGGAGGAACAAAGAGGTCGGTTTTGTCGGGTCTGAAATCCAAAGTTTATTTGCATATTAGCTTAAGCATATCTGATCTACACGCGTTTGATATCAAAGGAAATTGCTCAGAGGCTAAGGCAATCTCATATATGTATATTTTTTTAAAAAATGATTTATTTCCAGCTTTGTTCCAAAAAAGGATTTAAGGAAGCAGTTAAAGAAATGTATTTGCAAATACATCTTATTGCCAATTTTCAGATAAGTATATTGGACTTTGATTACAACCTAACCTCTTCTTAGGCTGACTGTGCTCATTGCTCATTAATTAATAACTAGGCCCATTAAGCATGTTTCTAGCCCACGTAGGAGACTTTGGAGTAACCCACAGAAAAGCGCTAATGTTGGGCACGACCTGCATAGTTAAGTTGACCTTATCACCCACATTCTCAAGGACTGTGACTCCAAGAGGTCACTGGGGTCTGAGCTAAGGGCATTAAAACTCTTTCTAAAAATATCTAGTACAGACTGTAAGAGTGAAACATTCTAAATTTCAAAATGTAGTTTGTTGATGAAAACCCATAATAAAATAGGATGAAGAAGAAATACTCCATCCTATAGCTAAAGGTTTCTCTGGATGAGGACTAGTTTCTTCCTTCTTATTCTTCTTGCATTTCTGATTTTGTAGAATGAGTATGAATCATCAATACAGAAGACATCAAAACATCTCATTTAAAGTGATGTACCGAGGTATAGTAAAAAAAAAAGCTTAATTTTCCTTACTTTTTGTGTTTTTTATTTTTGTACTTATTCTAATGTCTTATCCCCTTACAATTCCCTTTAATTCTTCACCCATGAAGTCTGTCAATTCTCTGATTATATTTTACAATGACATTTTAAGCCTAAGGCTTCATCTGAGTTTGGGAGCAGAAGTTCTTAGCCTGGGGCCTTTTATGGACATAAATGACCTGAGACTATGTATAAAAGTGTTCGTTTCCTAGGGAGAATAGCCATAGTTTTTCTTAGAAACTAAATAAAACTGCAATCCTCAAACCATAAAATAAAAACTTGCGTTTGGAGACAGGCTTTGCGGTGGTTCCTGGACCTAAGAAGGCGATGACATTTAGATTAGAGCGTGTAGCCCGAAGTCCTCAGAGTCACGTGTGTACAATGGGTCCACAGTGACTACAGACCCACCCCCAGGCGAGCACTCCATCTTTTGACTACATAGCAGGAATTGAACGAATGTTAACTGTTAGCAGTAGCTTGAAGAGAATTCAGAATTAAGGGAAGAATTGAAATCACTGAAATCAGAAATTCAACAAAACCATTACACTATTGTAAGCACTTTCAGAATTATCTTGCTTTTTATTTCAGCTGTTTTTACACACATGTTTTATTGAGGTGAAATTCACATAACATAAAATTAACCATTTTATGGCATTTAACACATTTTAAATTTCCTTTCACATATTCTGGCTTAAGATTCTGAAATAATATTATTGTAAGGTATATACTGACCGCCCTTAAAGCCTACAGTGCTATGAAATGCTAGTTGTTATTATTGCTTCATTGTTTAACAGTGATCTTTTTCCTTTGTAATCTATCTTTATTTTCGAGGACTCGGACACAGAGTGACACTTTCCGGGTTACTTGTCCGTGGCACGCAGGCCAGGAATTCATCATCATTTTGTTAGTGCCGGATCCTGCTTCCTCAACTGGGAGAAATAACGGCTCTTTGAGCTTTCTGGTCACTGAAGACTGCCCCAGCCCAACTCGGTTCTGCGTATTTTGCAAGGCTTCTGTCAGAACAAAAACCAGCTCCCTCCCATTTTCCTCCTCTCCTCCTCCTCCCAATTCGTTTTCAGAACATCAGGGTCCAAGGCAATTGTGCAGACAAGGGACCCAGAGACGTGTGTGCGCAGCTCAGGGGGGCCAGGCAGCTGGCAGGGAGGCAGTGTGCTCACTTACCCTGTGGCGCCTACTGATCTGGGTTCAAGTCCCAGCTCTGTGGCTTACCACCTGTGTGTCCTTGGGCACATTATGAACCTCTCTGTGCCCCTGTTCCCTCCTCAGGGAGACAGTGAAAAATAACTGTACTTAGCATGTTTGGTCTATAAAATAAGATCACAGAAGTAAAAGTACTTAGCATAACATCAGGTGCAAAAAATGTTCTAAAAATATTAGTTCTTGTGATTCATCATCATCATCATTTTGATTGGCATAGGCAGAGAGTCACATATCTCAGTTAATCGGGGTCAACTTAGTGACCCCACAGCCCTTGTGAGCAAATTCAGCTCCCATGTAGGAGCAGAGGCCGCTCTCTGGGGGAACGGACTGGGAAGCGAGTCCTGACCAGGGAGTCTAGAGCTGTGATAACAGCGGCTTTCAAACAGCCCCTGTTTAAGCAACAACACAAAGAGCCCCTCTCTACCTCCCTCGCAACCCCAAAAGCCATGACTCAGGTTGGGTCAATCAACAGCTTCCAGAAAGTGACAAAGCAGCTTGTATCTCTCTTTCTACCAGAAACCAGCAAAACAAACCTCTTCTGTGGTTTCTCATCGACTTATTCCACTCTGAGAAACAGACCTCTGAAACGTATGACTGGGACGAACTTCTGGGGAGTTACGGGGATTGAACTACCCTAAATCCCGCACCCATGTCCTCGCACGTGGCCTTGCACAGCCAGATGTCTTGTCTTTCACACTCAGCAGGGCCCCTCCGCTGAGGCTACCAGGGGCTTGGGGAGGTCTGGGGCCGAGTGGGGTCTGGGGCGAGCTGCAGATATAGCCACCCGCAGCAACTCACCCATGAAGTAGGCAGTGGTCTTGCAGACAGCGCTGCCGAAGATGAAATCCTTGAGCAGGTTGGGGATGAGGTTGAAAGGCATGCAGAAGAGGCAGAGCATGAGGTCGCTGACGGCCAGGGACAGCAGGAAGATGTTGGTGACAGTCCTCATCCTCTTGTTTCGAATCAGCACCGTGATCACCAGCGTGTTCCCCAGCACGCTGAGCAGGAATATCAAGGAATACAAGAGAATCTGCACAGCTGGCTGCCACTCTGCAAAGAGTAACAGGCAGAAGACGGAGAGATGGAAGTTACGAGAGCAGAATGTTAAAACCTTAGCACATGAAGCCAACGGTTATTTCCTCCTGATCCCCCCCCCCCACACACACAGAGGTGTAATCATTGAACCCAACTGTTCCCAAACTGACAATATTCTGCAGAAACAAACTGAGGGGAGCAGAGTGATTCCATTGCTTCTCAGAGGTGGGTTTGTTAAAGGATCACTCGGGGAACCACTTTTTCTTAAGAACAAAGCTGCTCCAGTGAGTAGTGATTGTTTCTTTCCTAGCTGCTAAGCATTATCGAACCACTTCTTCATGCCGGATTTGCCCCGAGAAAAGGCGACAGCTAGACTGTGACAGCACCTTTTCTGCACTGCTGGTAAGTTGGGGATTCCGCACTTGCTTGTGGTGCCTTCTTGCTACACTTCAGCGCCTCCTCCCACTGCTTTTGTTCCCCCAAGTCCTGGACGTTAATCCCCATGCTCCCCGGGCGAACACTGTGAATATTTGACTCAGTTCTGCTTTCTGATCTCTTATCCAAACTTCTGAACAGATGACTCTATCCAGCCTGGTCTCATGAAGACGTGGTTATATTTTCTCTAGCAGCCTTGCCTTTGCTGATTTCTCCCTCAACTTACTAGTTTTCTGAATTAAAATGACAGTCTCTGCTGCCTACCTTTGGACGGATGGGGCTGATCCAAGAAGCAGAAAAGCGTCTCATTTTCGATGCCCAGCTCGCAGGGAGGAGGGATGTCGCTTCCATTCACGAGAAGGCTGTCCCCCACATCCATTCTTGCCTGCTGCTCTCCACCCAGTGCTGGCGAGCTGGTGAATTGCTCACTGTCACTCATTCCTCTAATGACCGGAGCGTCTCCCAGATGCGACCTGCGGTGGAGGGGCAGGGAGGGAGGGTTCTCCAGGTGTGGGCTTTTCCAGCCATTCCTAAAGGAGACTTGAGTTCTCTGCACTCGGTCCAGCGAGGCGTTTGCACTCCTGACTTGGAAGAGGCAGCCAATGTAAGCCAAGCCCACTCCACCTTCCAGGCCCACCCCTCCTGTTCCTGGGCCAGCCGTGGGGCCCCGAGCGCAACCTGACGGTGAGTTAACCCTTCCCAAGTGTCGCTGCTTTGACACACACGTGGACACACACATGCATGGACACAAGCACACACACTCCCCCGGTCCCTCTCTTCCCTGCATAGGAACCTGTCACCATCCCAGACACGGGCAGAATGAGGCCCACACCGGCTGTGCGAGACAGGAACAATTAACAGGGTAACAGATATGATAATGCAGACCATCAAGACTAAAGGACACAGAGGGACTGCATTTCTACCTCCTTATAGAAAAGCAATTAGTGCCTTTTTAGCTTTGGAAACATGCCCAGCAATGTGTGTGCATATAACTGCCGGCTGGTTGTTAAGTCGTTACCAACCACAGTGTTACTTCTTGCGCTCTCTGCGTTTGTTAACAGAAAGGAGGGGTTACTTTTAAATATAGGTTCCTGGATCCTCATTACAAAAAAGTTTGCAAGATTTCCCATTCGTTTATTTATGTATTTACTGGTTCATTCATTCAGCACATATTCATTGAGAGTCAACCATTCGCCAAGCACTTTTCTAGGCACATAAGCAAACAATGAACAAGATTATTTCAGAGAGTGTTAAGCACCACAAAGGAAGTAAAGCAGGAAGATGTGATAGAGAAGAATGGATTGAGGGTACTAATTTAGATGGAGGGGTCAGGAAAGGCCTCCTGGAGGAGAGGGCTGTGATCTGAGACCTGGTGACAAGGAGAAGGAAGCTCATGAAGATCTGGAGAAAGCATCTTCTAAGCAGGAGGAACAGCATTTTTGGCAGAGGTCACAGCAAGTGCAAAGGCCCTGAGGTGGGAATAAGCTTGGCCTGTTTGAGGAAGGGATAGAAATAGGATTGAATGAGGGTCAAATAGTGGGAGATGAGATTAGAGGGGGGGATGGACCCAGGGGTCTGGGTTTTCCATGATGCTCTGTGGTGTTTGAAAGTCCCATAGTGCCCATCCTACAGAGGGGCCCCTCAGTTCCCTCTGGGAAAGCAGACAACAGTAGAACTCCTGTTGTGGACATCTGCTTGGCTGGGTTGAAGCTCGGTCTATTTGCTTGGTCCTCTGGGTCCTCTTATGTACTGACAACCCTATCAGATTTCCTGCTAGACACAGATGGACTTACTGACATTTTCACATCAAGGCTCAGATGCGGGGCTGGGAGCCAGAGTGTTGCCCCTTTTCTTTGTAACCATGAATATCTCATGTTCCAGGCACATAGTCATGGGAACCAGAAGTGGAAGGAACATTGGAGAAGGAGTCAGTGGTTATTAAGGGACAGGTTGTAGGGTTAGACAGGCCTGTGATAAAATCAGGTCTCACTGGTTACCTGCTGGGAACCAGGCACCTTTCTTAACTTCTCTGACTCATGTTCTTCTTCTATTTAATGGGGACAAAAATGACTTCATAGATATTTGTTATGGAGATTGATGGCCTCAGTCAGGGCAGTGCCTGACACACAGAAAGTGTTCAATAAGGCACAGATAATATTAATAGCCATCTAATAGTAATCATTATTTATTTTATGCACAAGGAAACTGAGACTCAGAGTGGCCATGTGATTGGCTGGTGAGAACCAGCAGGGGATGCCCCGTGTGGACTGGCCAATCCTGTCCTCACACCACCTCCTGCGGCGTGGAGGTGCCTTCATTATTCTAGTATCGTGTAGGCAGCTTGGAGCCAGGATTCCTGTCTCTGTGTCTCCTTCCAGCCTCTTGTCCTGTTGGCTGAATCTTCCCAGTATGCAGCTGGATACGGACTCCACCCACTCGGAGGGGACACAGTGCAGCACCGTCCTTCTCTGGGGAGGGATAAACATTCAGGTGCAGCTACATTTCACCCACTGCCCTTCCCAGCGGCTGACTGCTTCATCTGGGCAGCCATCACCTCCACAGAGGGCCTCCTAGGGACAGTCATCAAGCCATCAGCAGTTGCTTCCACAGCTGTGGGGAGCCTGCTGCTGCGGGTCCAAGAACAGAGATGCAGAGGACTCAGGCTCCCCGTGCCCTGAACTGAAACAGCTCAATTAGGAACGTTTCTTCCTCCCTTTCTTCTCTGCCCTCCTCCCTCCCTCCTTTCCTCCCTCCCTCCTTCTCTCCATTCCTTTCCTCTCTTCACATTCCAATTCCATTCTGTTGATGGGTGGGCAGGCATGGAGGGGGAATGTAGGAGGGCGGTGGTAGAGGTTTGCAGACTCACAAGGAGCGTGTGCACATGTGTGTGCTCTGCTTTACAAGCATTAGTGCACATGTGAATGCCCGGTTAGTGGTTACAGGATGTGGGTGTCCAGGCTCCCCATCCAGAGGCACGGAGTCTGCATGTTTACCCTGCATCCCCGGTGATGCCGTGATTCGAGCCAGTGATCGCAGGATCACCTTTCAGGAAGCTCCCTGGAAGTCATTCAAGCGTGAGCACAGGTGTCAGACAGCAGGACCCTAAGCCTGTTTTTTTCCACCAGCCATGGGACATGAGCAAATGGCTTCACCTTTCTGAGGCTCAGCTTGCACATCTGCAGAACGTCTGGAACTTAACTCAGTGCTGCCTGTACACCAAGTCACATAGGGAAAGTGCAGCTATGCCTGGAACACAGCACAAAATTGTTATTCTTAGTGGATTAAGATTAATTCTAGGAATGCTCTGTTTACTCCCTTGATCACGGCCAGGTTAAGAACCCTAGCACAGTGTCTGGCATATGGTATGTGTTGGGAAAATATAAATGAATAAAGGACAAAATATTAGGAGAGCCAATATTTCATTGCTTATTATACCCTTTTATAACATTATTGCATTGGCTTTCTTTCCTGGCCAACTCTAAATTTTTCACGGAGTTTCTGAGCCAGGGTTACTATAGATTTACAGTGGAAAGGAGAGAATGCCGAAGACAAACGCAAGGGCTTTCAAGGGAAGAGGTGATGCATTTTCCGGGATGTTGGACTTATTTCACTCCTCAGCACACACTTACCGAACACCTAGGGCCAGGCATGGCGCCAGGTGCTCAGGGTAAGCCATGAGCAAAGTAGATGGAAATCTTGCCCTCATGCCATTCTCAGTCCACCGCCGGAGACTGGCAATATGTAGACTGGGCAGCATGGAAGTGCCCTTCTCGCCTCGGAGCCCTGTCCTCTGACTGGGCACTGTTCCAGGCAAAGTGATAAAAAGTTACTAAATGGAGTTGGAATGATGTTAGTGCCGCCTCTCTCTCCAGGACACTCAGCTCTGGGTGGAGCGTGAGCCCGGTGCCTCCTCCAGTCTACAAAAGCCCCTTGGGTGTTGGGGATGCATCTTTGGCCCCTACTACCCTAGAAGGACAGAACACAAGCAATGTCAGTGGGTTCCTGGCGAAGGAAGTTTGTAGCTGCTCCTCAAACCATTCTCCATCTTAAAAAACAATTATTCAAAGACACCTACAAGATTGGTATGTGTGTTTTCCTCATTATAACATGAATCACATGCTCACTGCAAACTTTTTTTTGAAATGACAAGTATATAAGTATAAATATAACACAAATTTCAGGGCTCCACTTGACTTATTTTTTAATTTAATTTTTCAAAGACAGTTGACATTCAATATTAGTTTGTATTAGTTTCGGGTGAACAGCATAGTAGTTAGATAATCATGCACTTTACAAAGTGTTTCCCTGATGTTTCCAGTACCCAGCTGGCACCATACATAGTTATTAATTGTTAACTAAATTCCCTGCGTTATACTTTACATTCCTGTAAGTATTTTCTAACTACCAGTTTGTACTTCTTAATCCCTTCACCTTTTTTACCCAGCCCCCCCAACCCCCTCTCTCTGTCAACCATTGGTCTGTGTTCTGCATCTATGAGTCTGTTTCAGTTTTGCTTGTTTATTTTGTTCCTTAGATTCCACATATAAGTGTAATCACATGGTACTTGTCTTTCTCTGTCTGACATGTCACTTAGCATGATACCCTCTGGGTCCATCCATGCTGCACGTGACTTATTCTTCATGTGGCACCATTTTCAGAGACACACAGTCCACAAGTCAGCGGTAGTTAGTAAGTAATTGCATACTGCAGGGCAGCCTGACATTTTTAAACATCCTCCTGGGCAATTTCTCCCCATCTGCAGCTCAGACTGTTGCTCTCTAAGTTCCTTATTCTCCATTCTCTTCCCAGACTCACCCAGACTGTGGCTTGTTAGCATCTTCCTCTTTTTCTTCCTCTGACTGCCTCAGACTTTGGGAAGTGACCGACGGGACTTCCCTCCCCCCTCCCCCTGCGCTGGCCACACTGGGTTACTCTGGAGGGGGACAAGCTGAGGTTCTGGGGCACCCCTGCTCCCCATGGAGGACTGTGTGTGATTGCCCCCTGGAGTTCTTCTCCCACTGGCTGCCCTTTTGGAAGACATTATAATGGATTATTTCTGATTAATTAAAAAACCCCTCCTTGCTAGAGAGGAGAGCAAGCTCCATGTCTGTCTGACGAGGCTGTCACTTAGCAGGCCCCAGCTGGGTTCGAGCAAGGAGCTGTGTCTCTCAGTCTGCAGTTCCTTCCCTGGGAAATGGGTTAACACCTACCACCTACCTCCGCGGGCTGCTGGGACGGTGCATGTTACGATGTGTGTAAAGCACCCAGTGGAGGGTTTGGCATGTCATACGGCCTCAGAAAAGGATGATGATGACACTTTACCATGTTTCATGTTGATAGGAACATTAAAATCATCCTTAACACCAATGCTTCAAGGTAACATTTATTAAAGGTTTGGTGAATATCCTTCCAGCCTTTTCCTCTAACTACATTTTTTTTTTAAAAAAGCAAATTTGGAATCATACTCTATTTATGATATTTATCTTACGACTTTTTGAAAATGTATTTTTAAGTTAATTTCCCCCTCAAACTGAGATGTATAGCTTTAGCAGCATTCTGAAAAAAAAGTGTTTATTTTTTTTTAAAAAGAAGAAAGCAAAATCATCTACAACCTCATCATCCAGAGGATTTAAAACATGTTTGACATGGGTACTCTTTTGTGTGGTTATTTTTTTCACTTAGTATGATTTCATCATTACATTTCAGTACTTTTCTATCATGTTAGTTATGTCTATTATTATTATTTTTAATTTTTTATTTTATTTTTGTTACAGATGTTATTTCATTAAGAGTATGCAGTTCAATTTACTAAAATACTTCTATACAGTTGGATATTTAGACATTCTTTTTAGCCTCTGATTTTATGTGACACTGTAGTGAACACTTGTGCACACTTCTTTAAAAAGTATTTTTCAAATTTGCAATTATAGTTGACATTCAATATCATATTAGTTTTAGATGTATGACCCCATGATTAGACATTTATTAACTAACTAAGCGGTCACCCTAATAAATCTAGTATCCATGGCTACCATATATGGTTATTATAATATATTGACTGTATTCCCTGTCTCATGACTATTCTGTAACTACTAATTTGTACTTCTTATTCCCTTCACCATTTTCACCGACCCCCTCTAACCCCACCCCTCAATTTGGCAACCATCAAAATGTTCTTTGTATCTGTTTCTGTTCTTCTTGATCATTTATTTTGTTTTTAAGATTCAACATGTAAGTGAAATCATATGGTATTTGTCTTTGTCTGTCTGACTTATTTCACTCAGCACAATAGGTCCATCCACGTTGTTGCAGATGGCAAGATTTCCTTCTTTTTTATGGCTGAGTCACATTGCATTGTATATATGCACCACTTCTTTTTTATCTATTTATCTGTTGATGGACACTTAGGTTGTTTCCATATCTTGGCTATTGTACATAATGCTGCAATAAACGTATGGATGTATATGTCTTTTGATTTAATGTTTTGGGTTTCTTTGGATAAATACCCAGAAGTGGAATTGCTGAGTCCTTCTTTGCCTCTTGTTATAAGCTTTGTTTTAAAGTCTCATTTTATCTGGTTTAAGTACTGCTACCCCAGCTTTTCTGGGTGTTTGTTTTCATTTTCATGAAATATTTTTTCCATTTCTTTCCATTCAGTCTGTGTGTGTCTTTCCATCTGAAGTGAGTCTCCTATAGACAGCATATGTAAGGGTCTTGTTTTGTTATCCATTTGGCCACTGTATATCTTTTGATTGGGGCACTTAATCCATTTGCATTTAAAGTAATTGTTGACAGAGATGTATTTATTGCCATTTTATTATTCATATTTTTTCTTTTACTTCTTAAAGAAGACCTTTAACATTTTTTAAAATATGTTTCTATTGATCTTTTAATTTTTATTTTTATAATTTTTATTAATTTATTTTTGTTACAGATGTTTCTCCTTTCTCCCCCCATTGACACCCTCCTCCCGATCTACTCCCTCCCCTGGCATTGATGTCCATGTCCATTGGCTATGCACACATGCATACAAGTTCTGGGGTTTACCTCTTTTCTCCCCGCCATCTTCCTCTTCTGAGGTTTGTCAGTCTGAACCCTACTTCTATGTCTCTGGATCTATTTTGTTCATCAGCTTGTATTGTTCATTATATTCCACAAATGAGTGAGATCATGTGATATTTGTCTTTCTCTGATTAGCTTATTTTGCTTAGCATAAAACTCTCCAGGTCCCTCCATGTCATCTCAAAGGATAAGAGATCTTTCTTTTTTACAGCTGCATAGTATTCTATTGTGTATATATACCACAGCTTTTTTTTATCCACTCATCTATTGATAGATGCTTGGGCTGTTTCCAGATCTTAGCAATTGTAAATAGTGTTGCTATGAACATAGGGATACATATATTCTTTCTAATTGGTGTTTCAGGCTTCTTAGAGTATATTCCTAGAAGTGGGATCACTGGGTCAAATGGCAGTTCAATTTTTAATTTTTTGAGGTAACACAATAGTGTTTTCCATAGTGGCTGCACCAGTCTGATTCCCACCAGCAGTGTACTAGAGTCCTCTTTCCTCCACACTCTCGACAACACTTGTTGTTTGATGATTTGTTGATGGTGGCTCTTCTGGCAGGTATGAGTGATACCTCATAGTCATTTTAATTTGTATCTCTCTCATGATTAGTGACATCGAGCATTTCTTCATATGTCTCTTGGCCATATGTATGTCCTCTTTGGAGAGGTGTCTATTTAGGTCCTCTGCCCATTTTTTAATTGGATTCTTTGTCTTTCTTTTGTTGAGTTGTATGAGTACTCTATATATTTTGGAAATTATCCCCTTATCTGATGTATCTTTAACATTTCTTATAGTACTAGTTTGGTGGTGATGAACTTCTTTAGATTTTTCTTGTCTGGGAAACTCTTCAACTGTCCTATCTAAATGATAGCTTTGCAGGGTAGAGTAATCTTGGTTTTAGGTCTTTGCTTTTCATCACTTTAAATATTTCTTGCCACCGTGGAGGATCAGCTGTGCAGCAGCTCACTCCATAGAGCAGGACTTACTTCAGTGGGACTCTGGTGCCCACTGTGTCTGCCCCTTGAGTGTGTCACTTGTGGAGGTTGTTGGGTAGTGCTTCAATGTGGTCTGAAGTTTTCCACCAGGTACACTGGCTCTGGGGCTTCCCTGGAGATGCAGAACAAGGTTAGCCACCTGTGTTCTACCAGGGGCCACCCAGCATGAACTATGAAGCAATCTTCAGATGGCTGCTACTTGTGGTGGACTTGGAGGTGCCTAGGAGAGGCCAAGCTGTAAACCAAGGCTAGCTGCTGCTAGTGCCAGGCCTGGGGCCACTTAGCAGGAGGTATGCCAAGGCCAGATGTTGCTTGTTTGAGAGACTTCAGGAAAGTTTATATCATGAGCCAAGACAGGCTGTTTGCAGGAAAAAGTCATTGGAAACGGGTTGGGTGGGCCTGAAAGTTGGGTGAGCCAGGGTCTCAGAATCACCAGGAGAGGGCAGATGGTGTTAGCCAGGTTGATGGAAGCTCAGATATGGCACCTGTCAGCTGTTTCTGTTGTGGGTGAGAGGTTCAGCAAAGGAATAATGGACTTTGCCAGCACTTCTGTTGGGGAGAAAGCTGCTCCCCCCACATCTTGTTCTGATGCCTGATAATTCTGTTCTTCTTTGTATGTCCTTGGTTTATTTCAAGTAGCTGCTCCAGCGCTGGAGCTCAGAGAGAGTGAGTCCAGGTAAGTCAGTGCATGGGCTCTTTAAGAGGATGTCTGGGACTCCAGAGACTTCTGTCTCACTCAGCCAAAATCCCCACTGGTTTTGACCACTAGTAGTTATGGGGACCTGTCTTCTTGGCACTGAAACCCTAAGCTGGGGGGCGTAGTGTGGGGCTGAAACCCTTGCTCCTTAGCAGGGACCTCTGCAGCTAAAATATCCCTCCTGATTTTTCACCACCACATGTGGCTGTGGGGCCAGCCCATTCCACGTCTCCATCCCACCCAACAGTTTCTTTGTGGCCTATTCTTTATGTCCTTGGTTATAGGACATCTGCTCAGCTGTATTTCAGGTGGTTTCAAATGATGATTGTTCTGTACTTTAGTTGTAATTTTGATGTTGTTGTGGGAGGTTCCAAGTGCAGTTTATCTATGGGCCAACTTGAGCGGAACTCCCTCGTACACACATTTCCTGGCATCTGGTGTACTTCAGTGACGTCAGGGCTGCCATCACACGGCTCCAAGGTCAGTGTGCACTGCCCTGCCTGGCGTTCACATCTGCTATGTGGCCGAGACTGATGTCTTGTTTTTTTCTTGCGATGAAGATAAATGTCTTCAATCTGGCTGGTTTGGCTCAGTAGTTAAAGCGTCAGTCTGTGGACTGAAGTGTCGTGGGTTTGATTCCCGTCAAGGGCACATACCTGGGTTGCAGGTTCGATCCCAGTGTGGGAGGCAACCAATCGATGTGTCTCTTTCACGTTGATGTTTCTCTCTCTTTCCCTCCCTCCCTCCCTTCTACTCTCTCTCTAAAAAATATATATATATACATATATATATATCTTCAGTTTTTAAATTTTATCTCCACTGCTGTACCCCTAGTCCATGTGACCCTCATCTCTCACATGGAGAGATGTTGTGCCCTCTTAACAGATCTCCCTACTTTCCCTTTGACTCCTCCAATCTCTTCTCCATGCAACAGCCCAAGCGGTGTTTTAAAACATAGCCCAGAATGTCACTGCCCACCTGAAACCCTCCCGCACAGCCCAGGGAGGCCCTGCCTGGAGGGCCCTGCTCCCTCCATGGCTTCATCTTGCACTCTTCCCCATTTGTGTGTTCCAGACATAGTGTCTCCCCTCCTGTGCCCTGCTCCTGGCCCCTGCTCCTGGCCCACCCCCTGGAGGCTTTGAATACATCATTCTCTCTGCCGGGGCTGTTCTGCTTGCTTTCTCGCTCTCACTGACCCCTACCCGCTGATGCCACCTTCTCAGGGAAACCTCTCCTCGGACCCAGACGAGAACAAACTTCCCTGTCGGATGTTCACATGGCTCCCAGGTCTCTTCTTTCGCCAACTCTGCACGTACATAGCTCTTACTGTGGTTTGTAATGTTGCAGTTGTGTGATTGCTGTGTCATTATCTTCTCCCCACGAGCCTGAAGCGTCATGAAAACAAGAGCCATGTCTGTTTGGCAGATTACTGTAGTGACTCCTCAATGTGAGCAGCCAGCACCATTCCCTTAAAACCTCTATGTCCATATTATTTATTATTACAATTTCCTTTTGCAGATGAGGAAGATAAGTCTTAAGGAAACCGTAAATGCAGCATCAGTATTTACACCCAAGTCAGATTGGTGCCAATATCGATGCCTATTTCATTACACACTGCAGCATAAACGCCACCATAACTATTCCCAGAGTCTGATGGGAACAGAGATTGACAACTTTCTTACTCCCACTCCTGTCTGGTCCTAAGCACAGTGTAGGAGTGGTGGTGTGTGTATCTTTAAGACCCAAGGGCATGAATCGCAGATTGGAACTTTATAATGTAGGACAGACACTGGAGGAGACACTGGAGGAGGGAGGCTGCAGTGATTTGAGAGTCAGCAGAAAGACAAAAGGAATAGCTTAGAATTTTCCCACTCTTTCTTAGGGTCTCCAAGGAGCACCCAGAGCAGGACACCAAGAGGCAACTGCTGTGTGGTGAACACGCAAAGACACCAGTGTGTGTCCTTATGAGCCACCTCCACGATCTGATGTGACCCTCGACTTCCATCTTTCTGATGGAAGGAACTCCCCAGTTCCTTGTCTGAAGTACAGGTCATCATATGAACCTCACAGGGAAATGTGATGGCGCATGTGTGTGAAAGTTCTGTCTGAACTCTAGAGAGATGTGGGAGTGATAAAAGCACCGTTTATTGAACACAAACACTCCCTTAGATGTTTTATTCTGTCGTTTCTATTCCTCATGCAACCTCATGAGGTGGCTTTTGTGATCCCATTTTACCCACGAGGAAACTAAGAGTCCCAAGAATTGGATCTGCTGCCCCACCAGGGCGCATCCTCGGTTACGTGCGGGAGAGCTCAAAGCAGGCCTCACGCACACCTACAGGCTATTCTCTCATTTGGTTCCCTGGCAACACCTTTCACTTTATCTCCCACCCTGGGTCCCACCGTGGACATGTGCTACCCTTGCAACCACTGGAATCCCTTCGTGAGAATGTCACAGTCCACGGAAAGGACACTGTTTCCATATCTCACCACCATGGTCAGTTTATGGGCATCAGCATGCAGAGGTGGGAACCGAGTAGCCAGATGGCTCTTGGGCCAGCACCTCAGAAAGCCTCCCATGAAGAGTTCCCCTGGCTCTGGTCCTCAGCCCATCCAAAGGCCCACCTGGCTCTCCGTGCCCCTGCTGTCCTGCTGCGCCCCCTCAGCCAGTGCCTTTCTCCTCTCGAAGTTGCAAGACAAAATTCCTCAGGAACATCAGTGTGTGCAGGGAGCTGGACGTACCTCTCTGGAGGTGTCGAAGAGGTCGGGGTCTCACCTCTGCCAGCCAAACGTCCTACTACATCATCATTATCATCATGGTTCAGTAATGTGTTGTGATTAGGCCAGGAGGAGGCTGTGGCACACTGTTAGGTCACTCAAAAAACCGGGGTTCACATGCCTGGAGGTGTGGGGAACCAGCAACATCACTCTTACGGGAACCTTTTAGAGAGCTGTGCCCAACTGGCATCTGACCCACCCGCGTCCACTTGCTATTTTGGGATAGTAACAGCTACCAAATCCATTAACTGGACTAAAAGTGGAAGCAATTGGAAGCACAAGTGCCTTGAAATGTTTAAGCACCATGATGCTGATCTGGCCTAATTACTGCAGAAAGTAGAGTCAGAACAAGACTCGATCTCAGCCCCCTTCACGGACCAATACATGGAAGGAGAAATGTCAGACTTAAGGATTCAAAATGATACTTTCTATGCTTGTCAATGATCACATTTTTGATTTGGAATTCGGTTACCTTAGACAGGCGCTAACAGGTCACAGAGTGACTGCAGCACCCAGCCGCCAGCCTGAGCTTCCTCTGTGATGTAATTCACAGTCGGTCTGTTTCCACCTGAGCACCGTCCCGGAGGGCAGGCGCGCCAGCCCTGTTTGCTGCAATTACGGCTCCAGCTGTTCCTACAACGTCTAGTGCATTAGAAACATTCTCTAAGTGTTTGCTGTGTAAAAAGGCTGAACAGATGGACGATTGATGTCATTGGATGTCCTTTTACCATTCTTATAGATGGAAGAAAATTTAGATGTCTGAAATGGTGGGATTTTCCAGACTGGATGGAATCATCTCCCTTATTTTACTTGTGATATAACTGTTTTTGAGAACTTAAGTTTGTTGAATGACGTGCTCTTTCCAAACCATTAATAATAGCAGCAGCAACAACAAAATAACGATAGCTAAAATGTACTGACTTCTGTTTCAAGAGCTTTGTAACACATTGACACGTAACCCTCACATCCACCCGTGAACTGGAAATGCCATGACCCTCATTTTCCAGAGAGGCTGAATAGTTCCCAAGGCCACAAAGGAACGTATGCTCCACTGAAGCTGTTCTTGACCTTCTTTGGGTCTTGACTCCCTCTTAGGTATCTAATATTATGACTCTCCACCTGAGAAGAAATGGACACTCCTCAAAACACACAGTTATGCACACAGTTTCAGGAAGACTATGGACTTGCTGACATCTAACCAGAAATAATAGGTTAGGACCAATGAGACAATGTCTTGAGGCTCTGGAATCAGATATACTTGGTTTCTTTCTCTTTTTAAAAAGTATTAATCATTAATTAAATAATAAAGGAGCACATATTCTTTAGCGAAATCCAAACAGTAGAGGTAATGTCTAAATTCCCTTTGGCCAGTGAATTCCAGGACCGTTCCTAAGAGTGATCATTGTTATCAGTTTATGCGATATCCTTCTTCTGTACATTAAATACCTATCTACTTACCTATGGAAATTATTTGGTATGATTGTATATACGAAAATGATGCTGCATTGCATCCTTTTTTCCCTGCAACTTGCTTTTTTTCACTTAAGAATCATCTTGGAGGTTTTTCAGCCCATATAGATCTGCCATGTTCTTTATTTTTAAAAAAATGTTTTTATTGATTTTTTTTTAGAGAGAGAGGACAAGAGAGAGAGAGAAAAATATTGATATGAGAAAGATACATCAATTGGTTGTTTTGCATTCCCCTACTGGGAATCGAGCCCGAAACCCGGGCATGTGCCCTGACCAGAAATGGAACTGTGACCTGTTAATCCATGGGATGATGTTCAATGCACTGAGCCACACCGGCAGAGCAAATCTGCCACGTTCTTTTATTTATTTATTTTTTATTCTCACCTGAGGACATTTTTTCCATTTTTTGTTCAGATAGAGTGGGAGGGAGAGAGAGGAAAAGAGAGAGAGAGAAACATCGATGTGAAAGGGACACATCGCGTGGCTGCCGCCTGCACGACCCAACCAGGGTCAGGGACAAACTGCAACCGAGGTATGTGCCCCTAGCGGGAACCGAACCCAGGTCTCTCTGGACCGCAGGCCGACGCTCTACAGCTGAGCCAAACTGGCCAGGGCTGCCATGTTCTTTTAAATTACTGTGTAGTAGTCTGTATCTGGGATATGCCACACTATTACCATTTTCTTAAGTGACTTTGGTTTGTTTCTAGATTTTTACTCCTGCAGACAAAACCACTTTTTTGTGGTTTTACATATATTTCTTAAGCCCATGAGCCGGTGTTTGTCTAGAACACCAAAACTCTGGTATTGCTGGGTCATAGCATAGCATAGCATTTTTTTTAAAAAGCTCTTATTATTTTTATAATATTTTTTCTTTATTGATTTTAGACAGAGAGGATGGGGGGGGAGAGAGAGAGAGAAACATCGATGAGAGAGAACTTTGATTGGCCTCCTCCTGCATGCCCCCCACTGGGGTTTAGGCCCACAACCTGGGCTTGTGCCTTGACTGCGAATTGAACTGGCGACCTCTTGGTGCATGGGTTGATGCTCAGAATATGTGCATTTTTAAAAAATACAAAATACACCACCACATTTTCCGGGAGAATGGAAGTGCCAATCTTTTTCTTCCCACATCGTGCAGGATCCATATTTATCCACATGCAACCATTACTTTGATCAATCTTTCCAATTGTCCCCAATCTGATGGAAGAAAAATGGCATTTTGTTTTTGTTTGCATTTTTTATTACCAGTCATATTGAGCATCTTTTTGTATTTTGTTAATCACTTGTATTTTTTTGTGTGTGAATTACCTACTCATTTTTTGCTCATTTTCCCATGCATTTTCTGAGATTTCTATTATATTCTGATACTAGACATTTATTAACTATGTTAAATATATTTTCCTCTCAATCTATCTCTTGTGCTTGTAATATATACATTGTATTGGAATCCTGGCACTAACTTTGATTTTCTGAAAGACTTAAATAAATACTTACCTCTCTGGACTTTAGAATTCTCATGTGCAAAATGAAAGTAAGCATTTACCTTTAGGGTTGTTAATAGAATTAAATGAGATAATGACTATAAAATGCTTGGCCCAGTGCCTGCCATATAGTTAGTGCTCAAAAAGTAATTATTATTTGTTGTAATCTTTAAAAGATTTTTCCATATATGAGCCAAAATAATGTCTACCTTCAACGTAAACCCATTGCCTATAGATCTACTTTTTACAGGAAACAAAAATGAAAGTCTGAAAGAATGAATTAGTAGAAAAAAACATCACATCTGATTTTAGTTTATCATTCCTACAATAGGTCTATTTTTTTTTTTTTTTTTTCACTTCTAGCCAGTTTTGTAGAAATCAAATTGTTAGCACAGCAGGAGAAGGCCTGAATAGAAGTAAAATTCAGTTTTCATTGAAAAAAACTTTTAAAGCAAATTTATAAAAAAATTTTCATAACAGCCTGGCAAAGATGCAGGGACACCTTGTCTTCCTCTTCCCCCTGTAACATCACCTACAAAATCATTTTTCCTAAAACCACACATTAGTTCTGAGAGACCAAACAGTTCCTCTGAATCTGAGTGATCGTAAGACTCTTCGTATGACCATGCTTTGCAGGTTACAGACCTTTTTATGAACTTGATTCCTCCCCCAAAAACTCTAAAATAGTTGAGGCAGGAAGACCTACTTCCTCCAAACTTCCAAGTGGGGAAAGAGGCTCTGAGGACAAAGCCACCCATGATCTTCTCCGTCTGACTTAGGGTTCCTCCTAGGCATCGCCGTCCCACCGTGCACACATCTCTACCAGACTATGTTCAGTCATGCAGAATAGCCTTGGCTGTCTCTACTAGATGAGTTTCTTGTGAGCAGAAACTCTGCTTTCTCTGTGTGCATCCTTAATTCCTGTCCAGCAGGTATGAAACAACGGATAGATGGGTGGATGGATGGATGGATGTCATACCTGCTAAGAATTGGTACTCACGTCTCCATAAACCATATCAAGCACTCTTTTTAAAGATTTATTTTAAAACTTTTAATGTCTTAAATGGTCATACAGTACAATTAATTTTGGGGGTGTGTATATTGATTTCTATGAGTTTTGGGACATGTATAGATTTGTGTGCTCACTATTTCAATCAAGTGATAGAACTGTTGTATCATCAGAAAAGACAAACAAACAAACAAAAATCCTCCCTCATGTTGCCCTTTATAGTTAAAACCTTCTCTACCCTAACTGGCAACCACTGGTCTGTTCTCCACATTTCATCTTTTGAGAATGTCACATACGTGGAATCATACCGGGTTTCTTTAACTCAGTATAATGCATTTGGGATCCACTCAATTGTTGTGTATATCAATAGTGGTTTTTTTTTTAATTATTAGTATTGCTGAGCAGTATTCCTTTGTGTGGCTGTACCATAGGGCATTTATCCATTCACCTATAGAAGACAATTTAGGTTGTCTCCAATTTGGGATAATTATAAGTAGAACTGTTATAAACACGCATGTAAGGTTTTTATGTGAACCTAAGTTTTCATTTCTCTAGGGAAAATTCTCAGGAATGATATTGCTGAATCTTATGGGAAGTATTTGTTTAACTTTAAAGAAATTTTAAAGAGTGGTTATATTGCCCTGGCCAGTTTGGCTCAGCGGTTGGAGCGTCGGCCTGCGGTCCTGAGAGACCCGGGTTTGGTTCCCGCTAAGGGCGCTATCTCGGTTGCAGTTTGTCCCCGGCCCTGGTCGGTCGTGCAGGTGGCAGCCACTCGATGTGTTCCTTTCACATCGATGTTTCTCTCTCTCTCTCTGTTCCCCTCTCTCCCTCCCACTCTACCTGAACAAAAAAATGGGAAACTGTCCTCAGGTAAGGATAAAAAAAAAAAAGAGCGGTTATATTAAGCATTCTCGCCTTCATACCATACAACTTTTAAAAAAAACCAAAAACTCTTCTTTATTTCCTCTCTGGGGATAGATGCCATTCCTAGGCTTCTGTCCCTCCAAACTCCCCTGTCTGCAGCCTTCGGACGCCAGGTGCCTGCCTGTCCTCCCGGGCCCAGGGGCAACCGTCCGTCGGGTGTGCAGTACGCGGCATGGGCAGGTGCCCCCTCCGGGCCTCTCCCTCTTCGCTTTCGAATATCAGCGCCAGAATCTATCTTCCATCCTTGTTAACAAGCAGATGGTCGGGACTGGGTCCATGTGGGCTCTTTTCAGTTATATTCTCCTTAGCACAAACCACATTTAGGGCTTTTCTAAGTATGAACTGGGTGCTGGAAATGGAGCAACCAGGAGGGGTTGGGCCTCCGGAGGGAATTAGGGGAAGGCAGAGGGTGCCCAACGCGGTTTGTCTGTCCTGGGACAGCGTTGCTCACCTACACGCTGACTCTTGGCAATGGGCCAGGGAGACCCACCACCCACTCCATCTTACTCCTATACACTTCTATTGGTTCACCTTTTTCACTTGTCATGGTGAACCCAGCACTATTGGTTCCTTCCAACCTTTCATACCACTCTGTTAGCATAGAGAACCAATCTAAAAGAGACCAATTTATTTATGTTTTCCCCATCTTCTCCCCTTTGCCCACCTACACCCAACCCCTCCCATCCCTACCCTGGCCTTCACAACTCTGTTGTCTGTGTCCATGGGCTATGTATATGTGTTCTTTGGCTACTCTCATCACCTTCTTGTTTATTTATTTATTTTTTATCCTCATCTGAGGACATTTTTCCATTTTCTGTTCAGATAGAGTGGGAAGGAGAGAGAGGAAGAGAGAGAGAAACATCGATGTGAAAGGGACACATCGAGTGGTTGCCACCCACACAACCCAACCAGGGCCGGGGACAAACTGCAACTGAGATACATGCCCTTAGCGGGAACCGAACCCCGGGCCTCTCTGGACCGCAGGCCGACGCTCTAACCGCTGAGCCAAACCGGCCAGGGCTTGTCACCTTCTTTATCCAATTCTCCCTCCCCTTCCTCTGTGACCTCTGTCAGTCTGTTCCATGTACCCATGCCTCTGATTCTATTTTGTTCATTAGATTCCACATAGTAGTGAGATCAGATGGTGTTTGTCTTTCTCTGACTGGCTTAGTTCGATTGGCATAACAATCTCATGCTTTTAGCTGAACTAACGATAAAGCCCCCAGTATATTGGCATCTCACATCCTGGCTTCTTTCTTTGGGTCTAATTATGCATCCCTCTTCATTCGACACCACGCGGGGGGCAGGGAGTCCTGATATCACACAGGCTGTGAGATGGAACACAGTCCTGCCTCCTAAAACTGTGGAAGAGGCACCACCACCTCTTGAAATGATCTACACGTAGTATTTCAAGTCTCGTGCTCCTTATTTCATCTGTGATTTAAACACAGCCCTGGCAATGAAATAGGATGATGCAGCCTCACGGACACCAATCATGATGTTATTTGAGTTGCTTCGATCTTGACAAACTCCGCAAACACAGGGGATGGAAAGAAGAGGCTCCTTTTGTCTTTCTCTCTCTGTGAAATCCTGACACACTGCAGATCCACATTCTTCTCACGGGCCTTTGGCCAACTCCTGGGTGGTGCGATCCGTCAGTGAAGCCCACAACAAGTTTGTCTCTGTGGATCTGGGGGGGCCCCGCGGGCGGGTCTGGGGTGCTTGCCCAGTGGAAGTCCTGTTTCAGGTCGCCCCACGTGCCCATCTCTGCCCTCCTCCCCAGCTGCCTGTGGCATTTCCTCATTTCCAGAAGCAATTTTTCAAAGATTCATAGCTCAGAGCGTCCTCGGTGCTATGATCCCTCCTACACTGATCAGGAGCCCTTTGTCCCCCAGTGGGGCCTTCCCCTGGGGTGTGCACACCAGAGAGCAGTGAGGAGGGAGGACCAGGGTGTGAGATGAGGCTGTTTCTGGGGATGTGAGTCGGGTGGGGTCACAACACAAAAATCCCATTTGGGGAGGGCGGGAGAGAGGGCATGCGGGCTACAGAATCCACGGTGTGCTCTGAATCTCAGTGTTTCTGAATGAGCTGGACAGTGAGGACCAGGAGAGCATCCCTGCCTCTCTCTGGCTCTTTCCTGCTCCACGATAACTGCTCCTGGGGCCACGGTAACACTGACGTGTGTTCTCCACACTGTGAGCTAAAGCGCTATCAGGAGGCTTTTTCAGAAAAGGGGCACATAGTAAATGTTTGTGTTTTTATTTTGCTGCAGAAAGCATTATTCTTTCCATTTGGTCCAAGGCATGGGAGAGGGCTCGGAGGTAGTTAAAAGGATGGCTACTGGTTTTGGGGAGAGGCGCAGGCAGAAGCCTAGCACCAGGGGGTGCAGAGGGGCCCCTCAGAGGCCTCTGGGTTCAAGGCTGCGAGTGGTGCTTGAGGGTGAGCCTGTGGAAGAGACACGCCCGGCCCAGCCTGGGGGCGGCTGGCCCGAGGGGGTGAGTCAGGTGCCGCCCATCTTCTTGATGAGTTTCACCTGCTCATCCAGGACGTGGTTCTCCAGGAAGTCACAGAGCTGAGGGGCTGTTGGGGTCGAACCCAGGCACGCGGATCCCAAAGGGCCTGGTTCAGGTTCTTCGCCAGGAGGCCTCCATGGCGTCCTGAGTTTCACCCCAGTCCTGTGGGGAAGGCTTCAGCATGTCCTAGAGGAGAATGTGGCCACCGCTCTGGTTGTGCATCTTTAAGAGACGCTCAGCACCCTGGTGCTTCTTCTCCGCCTTCGTCGTGGTGGAAACAGAAGCCCAGAGAGAGGTAGGTGCCAGAGGCCACAGATGCAGGGTGACCAGGTGATCGACGCAGCCTCCACTCCAGTGGAATAATTCAGACGAATCTGGGGCTCTGGTTATTTGACGATGGGAGTTAAGGTTCAAAAACAGCGTTGGCTGGTCTCAGAGGCTGAGGATGGCCGAGGTGGTTCCAAAGGTGGGGACTGGAAAGAGGTTGAAGTGTGATCAGAGGCTGGAAGAAGGGGCGCCCCGGGTTTGTCCTGTCCAAATACTGTTAAAGCAAGAGACAGACCAATGAGGTCTCTGCCCATAGTGAGTATTTCTGGCTTTGCGGGCCATGTGTTCTCTGTCACAACTATTCTACTCTACCTGGAGCACGAAGGAAGCCAAGACAACATGTAAAGGCGTGGCCATGGCTGTGTTGCAATAAAACTTTATTGACCAAAACAGACAGTGGACCAAGTTTGCTGGCCTCTGCTCTAGGGGATGACAGAGAAGCCAAAGAAAGATTCTAGCTTCCTGTGATATCAGCTCTGAATTCTTTCTGTTTAGTCTGTTCGGTGAGAGAGAAATAAGTGTCGAACTTGTTTAGGAAGCTGTATTGTGGGCTCTCTCTCTCTCATGGCACTGTATCCCATCCTTGCTTGGCTTGTGCCTTTATTTTATTTAAAATTTGTATTCAAATGCCACCTTCTCAGAGAAGAAATGCCGCCACCTCATCTGAAATAACACCTCCCATTATCTCTAGCCCCTAGACCTGCTTAATGTTTAAATGGTACTTATTACTATATAATATTAAATATTTTAAATAACTTTTTTACTGTCTATATGTCCCAGTTAGTTCTATAAGGGCAACGACATTTTCCATCTTAATATTGTATTCCCAAACCCGGAACAGGGGTCGCCCATAAGTAGGCTCTCAGTAAATCTATGGTGAGTGAAAGATTGAAAAAGGAATAACCTTAAAGGGTCTGGAAAGTTCAAAATACAAGAGATTAAAACTGGTGTCCAAACTTGTGTCATTACTCCCTCATCAGCCAAACTTTTTGTGCCTGTACCCTCACTATAGGACTATTAATTTATTTATAAATTATGTAGGAATATTTAAAGGATAAGATGAAAAAAGAAGTAGAACCTCCTAGCCATCGATGAATTGCCTCCCGTACCCACTTTGGAGTCCTCTGAATTAGAGGTGGTGGTCCCAGGAGGCCTAGATCAAAGTTGACGCTAGGGATCAAAAGAAAAATCTAGGCACCACTGCAGTCCAGTAGTGATTTAATGAATCACCCAAAGGTCTCTGGGAGCCCTGTCCTTCCTCAGATCTCTGCTGATGCTGCCTCTGCCCTGGGTGAATGGTTCAAGGAGCTGGCTCTTCTTCTTCTTTTTAATCTTCACCGAGGATATTTTTCCATATATCTTCAGATAGAGCTGGAGGGAGAGAGGGAGAGAGAGAAAGAGAAACAGTGTGAGAAAGACATATCGATTGGTTGCCTCTGGGGCCCTGGAGACGACCCGCAACCTAGGTATGTGCCCTTGGCCTAAATCGAACCGGGATGGTGGGGGCCCTCTTTGGTTCGAGGGCCAACGCTGTAACCACTGAGCCAAACCGGCCAGGGCAGAGCTAGCTCTTCTTAACAGCCAATGTAGAATCCAGGGGATGACCTCAGCCAGGAAACAAGAGCATGTGCACAGGCCTTCAGACCAACTGGAAAATTTGGTACTTCCTGCAGCGGAGGAGCTTACAGTGGGGACGGTCCCCTTTCCTCTAATTTCCAAACTGTCTAGAGCGCACATGCCACTTTTATTTTAAATTGACTCTCATTTGTTTCTTAAACACAGTCCTCATGTCAGGCCCTGTGCTGAGCTAACTCAAGGGGTTAAAAAACAAGGCTCTCAAAACCTAGGAAGCACTACCTCCCTTTTACACGAGAAGCAAAGTAAAGCAGGAGCAAGGCACAGAGGTGGAACGATCCTTGTCCCTTGCAGAGCATAGAGAACATTTCCAGGGCATTGAATATTCCAGAGCCTGACCTCCGTGTGGTCAGCACTGCAGGGGTGGGGAGCAGCTGCTCTGGCGAATGTTTCCCTCGCTATTCCGGGGTCCTCCTCCTGCTGCCGTCTTATTGGCAGTTTGCCTCTCTCGCAGGAACTGACTCCGCAGACCAACCAGCCTGCTCTTGCTTCTGGCTGCATCGAGACGGGCTTTCTTTGTGATGAACGCTTTCCACACTCTGTGCTCTGGATGCCTTTAATCTTCGCCTCATTAAAACTGGATGTGCGAACACTGGGTGTTTTCATCTTTATTAATATATATTTTATAATCCAGCTTGTTATTATAAATCCTTCTTCCCAGAACTCTGGTGCAAGTCCGTGGGGCCTGGGTCAGAAGGCAGACTGTGGACACGACTATGGAATCTCATGCTGGGCTCCAGCCCTCCCATCATGCTAATCCCGCCAGGCTGGGATCACTTCTGCACACTTGACTCTAGCCTGGGATGAGTGTTTTCCCAGGAGGACCTTCGGTTCCTCATGCAGATAAGGTCTTGGTATGATTCTCCCCACTGGTCTACCAGATGCATCTGGATCTAGAGTAAACACCCATGGGAATCTCCACAAGTAAACTTGCACACACGGAGTGTACACAGCTTGGGTGAAGTGGCATGGGCCTTGCTGTCAGCAAGATCTGTCATTGAAAGGGATTTCATCATGTGCTAGTGTGTGACCTTGGCCAAGTTACTCAATCTTTCTGAGTCTTGGGTCTCTTATTTTCATGTGACAGAGAAAGAAGAAAAGCTATTAGATTATGAATATTTGCACTTGTACACACACACACACACACACACACACACACACACCATGATACATCACAGCTGACATGAGCAAGGATTCTTTACCTGCCTAATCAATTATTACACTTTGGATGGGTTCCATCCTAGGTAAGAGGTGGAGAGAGGAATTAAAGAGACCAAGAGAGCTAGATGACATTATTTAAGAAAAATATGAAGGGGCAGTAGTGAGCCAGAAAAGATGCAGTGGGATCCTTTTTTATGGCTAACTACCAGGACACAGGAGCTTTGGAGCTGGGCCTTAGGTGTTTCAGTTTTGATCTTTCAAGACGCAGGCACCAAGAGGGAATTAGGAATACAGAGATTCACTGGAGGAAATGTCTGTAGGATAAAAGAGAGAGAAATCAGGAGGAGCCAGAGGAAAGACTGACAGCTGTGAAGAAAGAGTGGAAAGGAAGGAGAATTGAGTAAGAAGACTGTCCATCTATAGTGCAGCTCTGAGGAAGTCTTGGCCAGGCTGATGGGGAGCCCAGATCAAAGATTTCTCATCAGAGGAGTCCCCTCTTAGGTGGGAATGGCTGGGCTCTGGTACCCTCATCATCCTCTTTGGCTGGGAGCCACCCAGGGAGAGGGTGTCCTTGCTGTTGAATCTGTGATGGGTCCCAAAGGTGCCCCAGCTCAAGGCTGTCAGCGGCTACACTCCTCACAGCAGCTTCTTCTTGAAGGAGATTAGAGAGCATGCTCCCATGCTGCCACGGACACTCTGTGAAGATGGCTCTACCCTAGGCACCGCCACGGCTGCCCAGTTGATGCGTTAGTATTCTATTGCTGCTGTAACAATCATTGCAAACTCATTGGCTTAAAGCAACCCAAATTTTTATCTTACAGTTTTGGACATTAGAAGTCTGACAAGAGTCTTTGTAGGCTAAAGGCAAATATCATAGGACTGGGCTTCTTTCTGGAGGCTCCAGGAGAGAATCTGTTTCTTTGTCTTCCTCAGGTTCTGGGGCTCAAGGCTCCCTTCCTCCATCTTCAAAGCCAGCAGGTGGAGTCCTTACATTCCTCACTGACCTCTCTTCTGCAGTCACTCTCCCTCCCTTTCTGCTCTCCCCCCCCCCCCCCACTATTAGGGACCCTTGTGGTTACATTGGGCCTACCTGTCATCCAGGATAACCTTTTATTGCAAGGTCCTTAACCTAGTCACACCTTCAAAGTCCTATTTGCTGTGTAAAAGCAGTATATTCATAGGTCTCAGGGATGAGGACGTGCACATCTCGGGAGCCACTGTTTGCCTGTCACAGTGGCTGTGAGTCTTCAGTTCTGATGATGTGTCCCAGCAGAAACGCAGCCCACAGAGCCGGCCATCAGTGGAGAGGGAAGCAGCCTGCTTGTGTGACAAAGACGTGAACTCCAACGCTGGACCTTTACCAAGAACTGCACAGGGAGTTAACAACGGAAAAATCTTACAAGACATGTCCTAACGATGTTCTGTTCAAGTAAAAACAGGAAAGGACGATCAATTTAAGGACAGAGGTAGCTAGAACAAAATTTCTTCTGTGAAAACACACACACACGCACACACACAAATGTAACAAGTTTGGGGGATGTTCTCATAGGAAGTTAGTTTTTATCTGTTGTTTGTTTTTGTTCAGCAGCCTTTACCCACAAAGAAAACACGTAAATATCATCCACATGATCCAAATTTCAAGAGAAAGCTATTTATAAAGCATAAAACTGCTTATAAAAGAAAAAAAAATCTTGAAGTGCAGTGAATTTGAGAGGGATTTAATTCTTTTGCTTAAGAGCTGTACTTACATTCTGTGAGGAAACTTGTTGAGAGGGAGCATTATGGGATGGCCTTCATCAATGTTCAAAGTTCTGTCGACATCACAGAATTCATAATGGACTCAAAATCTGTGAATTTAATAAACGTGGGAAGGTCTTTAGCCATGGCTCTTATTTTGTTTAACATCAAGGAGAAGTAGATGCTGGAGAAAAGATGTGGATATAATAAACGTGAAAGGCTTTCTGAGCCAGGCTCGTGTTTACTCTGTCAGAGAACTCATATTGTGGAAAAGCCCATAAGTGTGATGAGGGTGGGGCTTTTAGCAAATGCTCCGACCTTACTAGACCCCACAGAATTAGTAATAAACATGAAACCTATGAACAGAGTGACACCAAAGGCCAGGCCTTCAGCCATGACTCTTGCCTCAGGTGAGATCATTCGTATTGGAGAAAAGCCATATGGATGCAATGATTGTAGGAAGTCCTTTGGGCTGGGCTTAAACAACTCTCAACATTACCAAATTCACATGCACGAGAAACCTCATGTAAGTAATGAATGTAGATATTGGCAATTCATACACTGAGTAAGCCCTATAAACATAAAGAGTGTGGGAACACCTTTAGCCGCTACTACTTTTACTCATCTCGGCGAATTCATATTGGGGAATGAAAGTGGAACTTATTTTAGGTATACATATCATTGATTTAGCATCAGAACACTTACAGCAGTGGGAAACCTCTGGATTCGGCAACGTCTTCTGCTGTAGCTCACATTCATTGACAAGCAGGGAATTCTTACGGAGGGGAAATCCAAATCACGGGGCCAGTGAGTAATTTGAATACACAGCGAACAAAGCATGAGAAATGTGAAGCAATCCATTCACCTATGTACATACATAGTTTTCATTACCAGTTCACAGAGAATATTGATAAATAAAGCCTTACAGAGAGGGATCTTGAGGATTTTCATCTTGGAGCCCAAATCAACTGAGGCCGTGGTTAAAAATAGGCCTCAGGTCCTAGTGCAACAAGGAGAGAGCCAACTGCTGCATGATAAGGAAAGCTGGTTACATTCACTTTTAAAGGGCTGTCTTTTAATGACATGTACGATAGGCATCATCAACGAGCTCATCGCTAATGGATAAAATTACGAGTCTATTCTAAATGGCTCCGAGGAGACACTGAACAATGAATTACTCTGGAATGAAAACCTTCCAGACGAGAGCAGTCCTGGTGTGCAGCGAGAGGCCGCTGATTTCTGGGGATGAGGGGAAACAGAAGCCGAGGAGGAGGCCCGAGGAACCTGTGATGTTAGAGTAGGTAGTGATGGGAACTGACTCTGGGGAGAAAACCAATGAGGACAAGAGTCAAGATGGAAATTTGTGGAATGGAAGGGAAATGTCTCCGTTAGTGTCAGAAACGGTGCAGAGAAGCAAGTACGAGCAAGGCGTGTAGGGGGGAAGGGCCAACGTTCTCTGGGAAGACGCCTCAGGGCTTGTCCCTAATCCACCGTGAACCTAAGGATTTATGTTATTGTTTCACTTGGAACCAACTTGATACGATATAATGCATAAACAAAAATATTTTGGGGAAAGAAAAAGCTGTTGGACGGCCACAGGGAGAAAAGGTTTGGAAGTAGAAGGGAGGCGAGCTCGGGAACGTGAGGTGGCTGAGCAGGTTCCGTAGTGGAGAGCAGACGAGAGATGGGCAGGTGGAGCTGGGGCTCTGGGAGGAGGGTCTGCAGTGGCTGGGCCTTAATTTCTTCTTTCCCATCACGTGTGTCCCCACCCTGCTCTCCCTGAGTACAATGTTCAGATTTATGTTGCTTTCATTGCCAACAGGTTAGATTTTTGCTTCGTGTAAGGTGGTCTTGTTTTATTTGGGTTATGTGTAAAATGGCAAGGAACATCTACCTTTTAACACAAGGAATGATTAAAGCAATTCATGTGGAATTGTTTGACACACGACATCCTGGGCACCTAATATGTACCTGTCACTATTCTGTGTGCTGGGAATGCATCAATAAACAGGATGGATATAGTCCTGGCCCTGTGGATCTTAACAAGAGGTTTTCTTATCTTCCTTTCTTAATCTCAGGGGGCATTTCAGATTAGGACATAATACCACCAAAGGGACATTTTTTTATTTCATTGCAATCCTGATTTCACACATGCATAAATGAACAATCCCCTAAATTCACATGATGTTGGTTAGTTATGATAATAATGAGCTTAGCTAATATTTGTTCTTTGCACTTTGGGAGTTTTTGTGTGTTAATGCATTGAATGGTTAGACGATACGCATCAAGCAAGTATCTGTGTTAGCCCATTCTAAAGATAAGGAAAAGGGAGCAGAGAGGTCTTGGAAGTACTTAACAAAGTTTTGGTAGAGGTGCGATTTAAACCAGATGTTGGCCGGCAAAGCTGCTGCCCTGTGGAGGCACCATATTCTCTCACTGGGGAGAAAAGGCCTGTGCACTCTGGAGAAATAAGTGTTATCTAATGACCCTGCCCACGCAGCCCTTACCACGTTAAATGTTGGGCAAATGTTTGCTTTTCATACAACAAACCTTAATGCCTTTATCTTTCTAAATGTGTGTGGTACCGGCCCAAGGCCATCCAGGGAGCCAGGAACAGAGGCAGGCAGAGTAAGGCTTTATTTACATTTACGTTTTCTTGCCTACAGAAGAATGCTAACATCTGTCTTTGGAGCTCCTTTTGGGGGTCCCATTGCTGTTTGCTACGGCTGTTCCCAGTCCCTGGCTGCCAAGACAGCCCTCCTCTTCATCGGCGGGATCTACAGCCTTTCTCGCTCTCAGTTCCGGAGAGAGTATTCCTCTGCCAGTGTCCGAACTCATTCTTCAACAAATTGCCATGTTATTCCTTTATTTTTCAATTTGTGGCCTCGGGTCATTTTCTCTGCCGCCATATTCATTTCTCCTGTGAAAGACATACCTGTTGATGAGTTCATTTCTCTCTGCCTTTTTTCTCTGATCATTTTGGTTTTTTCTTTCTATTATTCAAGGTCAGCAGTGATATTCACATCCTATATTTGAATAGTGCTTTCTAAATTACAAGTGCTTTCGTTTACATTACTTTAATCCTCTCGAGACTGTCATGAGATGGGTATTTTTTTTTAATATTTACATTTATTATTATTTATTTTTTTAATTTAATTTTTGTTACAGATGTTTCTCTTTTTTTACCCCATTGACACCCTCCTCCCTATTCTCCCCACCCCATCCCCAGCTTTGTTGTCCATGTCCATTGGTTATACGTACATGCATATAAGTTCTGTGGTTTATCTCTTCCCTCCCTCCACCACCCCCTATTCTGAGGGTTATCAGTCTGTACCCTACTTCCACATCTCTGGATCTACCCTATTCCTGAGACTGTTAGGTTCATTATATTCCACAAATAAGTGAGATCATGTGGTATTTGTCTTTTTTGCTTGGCTTGTTTCGCTTAGGATAACACTTTCCAGGTCCCTCCATGTCGTCTCAAAGGATAAAAGATCTTTCTTTCTTACAGCTGCATAGTACTCCATTGTGTATATGTACCACTGCTTTTTTATCCATTCGTCTACTGATGGATATTTGGGCTGTTTCCAGATCTTAGCTGTTGTAAATAGTGCTGCTACGAACACGGGGGTACATATATTCTTTCTGATTGTTGTTTCAGGCTTCTTAGAGTATATTCCTAGAAGTGGGATCACTAGGTCAAATGGCAGTTCAATTTTTAATTTTTTGAGGTAACACCATATTGTTTTCCATAGTGGCTGCACCATTCCCACCAGCAGTGTACTAGAGTCCCCTTTCCTCCACACTCTTGCCAACACTTGTTTGATGATATGTTGATGGTGGCTATTCTGGCAGGTGTGAGGTGATACCTCATTGTTGTTTTAATTTGCATCTCTCCGATGATTAGTGACATTGAGCATTTCTTCATATGTCTCTTGGCCATTTGTATGTCCTCTTTGGAGAGGTGTCTATTCAGCTCCTCTGCCCATTTTTTAATTGGGTTCTTTGTCTTTCTTTTGTTGAATTATATGAGAACTCTATATATTTTGGAAATTAACCCCTTATCTGATGTATCATTGGCAATGATGCTCTCTCATCCGGTGGGTTGCCTTTCCATTTTGGTGGTTGTTTCCTTTGCTGCGCAGAAGCTTTTTAGTTTGATATAGTCCCATGTGTTCATTTTTTCCTTTGTTTCTGTTGCCTTAGGTGATGTATCAGTGAAAACTCTGCTGCACATGATGTCCAAAATTTTGCCTACATTTTCTTCTAGAATTATGGATTCATGGGTCACATTTAAGTCTTTTATCCATTTTGAGTTTATTTTTGTGTATGGTATAAGTCGATGGTCTAGTTTCATTTTTTTTGCATATAGCTATCCAATTTTCCCAACACCATTTATTAAAGAGGCTGTCTTTACTCCATTGTATGCTCTTGCCTCCTTTGTCAAATATTAATTGAGCATAATGTCTTGGATCCATTTCTGGGTTCTCTGTTTGGTTCCACTGGTCTAGATGCCTGTTCTTGTGCCAGTACCAGGCTGTTTTGATTACAGTCGCTTTGTAGTGTAACCTGATATCTGGTATTGTGATTCCACCTACTTTGTCCTTCATTTTCAAGATTGCTGTGGCTATTTGGGGTTTTTTTTGGTTCCATATGAACTTTTGAAGTATTTGTTCTAGTTCTATGAAATATGTCGTTGGTATTTTGATGGGGATTGCATTGAATCTATAGATTGCTTTGGGTAATAGGAACATTTTAATTATGTTAATTCTTCCCATCCATGAACAAGGTATGTGCTTCCACTTTTTTATATCTTCCTCTATTTCTTTTTTCAATGTCCTGTAGTTTTCTGCAAATAAGTCCTTTATTTCTTTGGTTAAGTTTATTCCTAGGTATCTTAATTTGTTCCTGTGATGGTAAATGGGATTGTTTTTTCAGTCTCTCTTTCTGTGAGTTCATCATTGGTATATAAGAATGCCGTCAATTTCTTGATGTTAATTTTGTATCCTGCTACTTTTCCAAAATCATTTATTAAGTCTAGTAAATTTTTGATGGAGTCTTTGGGGTTTTCTATGTATAATATCATGTCATCTGCAAATAAGGACAGTTTCACTTTCTCCTTTCCAATTTGGATCCCTTTTATTTTTTCCTCATGTCTGATTGCTGTGGCTAAGACTTCCAGTACTATGTTAAATAAAAGTGGAGAAAGCGGGCCTCCTTGTCTTGTTCCTGTTCTTAAGGAAAATGCTTTTAGTTTCTGCCCATTGAGTATGATATTGGCTGTAGGTCTTTCATATATGGCCTTTATTATGTTGAGATATGATCTCTCTCTTCCCACATTGCTGAGCGTTTTGATCAGAAACGAATGCTGGATTTTGTTGAATGCTTTTTTGGCATCTATTGATATGATCATGTGTTTTTTATTCTTCATTTTATTTATGTGGTGTATCACATTTATTGATTTGCGAATATTGTACCAGCCTTGCATCCTTGGGATGAATCCCACTTGGTCATGGTGAATAATTTTTTGACGTATTGCTGGATTTGATTTGCTAGTTTTTTTTTTGTTTTTGTTTTTGATATTTTGTTCAGATAGAGTGGAGAGAGAGAGAGAGAGAGAGAGAGAGAGAGAGAGAGAGAGAGAGAGAAACATCGATGTGAAAGGGACACATCGAGTGGCTGCCACCCTCACGACCCAACCAGGGCCGGGGACAAACTGCAACCGAGGTACGTGCCCTTAGCGGGAACCGAACCCCGGTCTCTCTGGACCGCAGGCCGACGCTCCAACCGCTGAGCCAAACTGGCCAGGGCGATTTGCTAGTATTTTGTTCAGGACTTGGGCATCTATGTTTATCAGGGATATTGGCCTGTAGTTTTCTTTCTTTGTAGTGTCTTTTTCTGGTTTTGGAATTAAAATTATGCTGGCCTCATAAAATGAGTTTGGAAGTCTTTCTTGAATTTTTTGAAATAGTTTGAGGAGAATGGATGTTGGTTCTTTTTTGAATGTTCGGTAAAACTCCCCCATGAAGCCATCCAGGCCTTGGCTTTTGTTTGCCGGGAGAGTGTTGATTACCTCTTAAATTTCCTTAGTTGATATTGGTCTGTTCAAGTTTTCTATCTCTTCCCAGTCCAGTTTTGGGAGACTATGTGTTTCTAGAAATTTGTCCATTTTGCTTAGATTTTCGAATTTGTTGCCATATAATTGTTCATAGTAGTTGTTAATGATCTTTTGTATTTCTGTGGTGTCAGTTGTTACTTCTCTTTCATTTCTGATTTTGTGTATTTGGGTTCTCTCTCTTTGTTTCTTGGTAAGTCTAGCTAAGGGTCCATCAATCTTGTTTATCTTTTTGAAAAACCAGCTCTTTGTTTCATTGATCATTTGAATTGTTATTTTGGTCTCTATGTCATTTATTTATTTATTTATTTATTTATTTATTTATTTATTTAAAATACTTATTGTTGAATGTAGGATGTATTACAGATGTTCCACATTTTTCCCCCATTGACCCTCTCCTCCCCACTCCCCACCCCCCTCCCGCCTTTTCCCACACAATTGTCTGTGTCCATTGGTTATGCATATAACTTCTTTGGTTTATTTTTTCCCACCCTCCAACCCCTTTCCCTTTGAGGTTTGTCAGTCTAGCAACCAATTTGTACTTCTTAATCCCCCAAGCCCCCTCCTGTCTGGCAACCAACAAAATGTTCTCTGTATCTATGAGAATGTTTCTGTTCTACCTGTTCATTTTATTTGTAGATTCCATTGTTGATAGATATGTATTCATTGCCATTTTGTTTGTTCATATATTTTATCTTTTTTTTTTCAAAAAGACCCTTCATCATTTCATATAATAATGGTTTGGTGGTGATGAACTCCTTTAGTTTTTTCTTGTCTGGGAAACTCTTTATATGGCCATCGATTCTAAATGACAGCTTTGCAGGATAGAGTAATCTTGGTTGAAGGTTCTTGCTTTTCATCACTCTGAATATTTCTTGCCACTCCCTTCTGGCCTGCAAAGTTTCTTTTGAGAAATCAGCTGACAGTCTTATGGGAACTCCCTTGTAGGTAACTAACTGCTTCTCTCTTGCTGCTTTTAAGATTCTCTCTTTATCTTGAACCTTTTGCATTTTGATGATGATGTGTCTTGGTGTGGGCCTCTTGGGGTTCATCTTGTTTGGGACTCTCTGTGCTTCCTGGACTTGTATGTCTGTTTCCTTCACCAAGTTAGGAAAGTTTTCTGCCATTATTGTTTCAAACAGGTTTTTGATTTCTTGTTCTCACTCTTCTCCTTCTGGCACCCTGAAATGTGAATGTTGGCACGCTTGAAGTTGTCCCAGAGGCTCCTTACACTATCCTCAATTTTTGGATTATGTTTTCTTTTTGCCGTTCTGATTGGGCATTTTTTGCTTCCTTATATTCTAAATCGATGGTTTGCTTCTTGCTTCTTGGATTTACGTACTCTACTATTGAAGCTGTGTAAATTATTCTTTATTTCAGTTAATGCCTCCTTCAATTCTGACTGTGCATCCATCATTTCTGACTTTTTTTTGTATGCTCTTGAGGCCCTCACTAAGCTCACTGAGGTTCTCACTGAGTTCATTGAGTATCCTTATAAGCAGTATTTTGAACTCAGCATCTGTTAGGTTGCTTATTTCCATTTCGCTTAGTTCTTTTCTTGGGGGTTTGTTCTGTTCTTTCATTTGGGACCTGTTTCTTTGTCTCCTCATTTTGGCTGCCTCCCTGTGTTTGTTTCAGTGTATTACTTAACAAGAGGTATGGGGCTAGCTGAGACCAGATGCTGCTCGTTTGAAAAAATTTAGGAAAAACCTGAAGCAGGATCCAAGACAGGCCAATCCTATGGTTAAGCAAGTGGCAACAACTTGGGTGGGCCTGAAAGTTGGGTGGGGCGGGGCCTCAGGGGGTCACCAGGGCGGAGAAACCAGTGTGAGCCAGGTTGCTGGAGTCCCAGATATGGCGTCTGTCTGCCACCCCAGGGAAGGGCTCACCAAAGAAACAAAGGCCTTTGACAGCACGTCTGTCCCAGAGAAAGCCCCCTCTCCAGCCCTCGCTCCAGTGCCAAACAGCTCAGTTCTTCCCTGTATGTCTCTCGTGCCTCTCGAGCTGCCTCCCCTCCAAGCTTAGAGGGAGAGAGTCCGATAAGTTCGTACACGGGCCCTTTAAGGAGCTGCCTCTGGCTCCAGCCGCCCCAGCCTTCCTGAGCCTCAGTTCCCACTGGTTTTTCCAGCCAGAAGTTATCGGGACTTCTCTTCCTGGCACTGGAACCCTGAGCGGGGCACCTGGTGTGGGATGGGGACCCCTCAGTCCTCAGGAAGGACCTTCCCAGCCGAGGTGTTCCTCCTGATTTTTATCCACCACACGTGGATGTGGGACCAGCTCGACTTGCTGCCGCCCCTCGCACCAGTCTGGATGTGGCTGCTGCTTTAATTCCGTAGTTGTAGGACTTTCATTCAGGTTGATTTCAGGCGGTTTTGAATGATGGTTGTTCTGTAGTTTAGTTGTAACTTTGATGTGGTTGTGGGAGGACGCAATACCGCGTTTACCTATGCTGCCATCTTGACCGGAAGTCTCTATGTCATTTATTTCTGCTCTGATCTTTACTATTTCCCTCCTTCTACTTGCTCTGGGGTTTCCTTTTGTTGCTTTCTAATTCATTAAGTTGTAAGGTTAGATAGTCTATTAGAAATTTTTTTGTTTCTTGAGGTAGGCCTGTAGTGCTCTGAACTTCCCTCTCAGAACTGCTTTCACTGCATCCCATAGATTTTGTGTTGTGTGTTCATTTTCATTGGTTTCTAGGAAGTTTTTAATTTCTTCCTTGATCTCCTTGGTAACCCATTCATTGTTTAATAACATGCTATTTAGCCTCCATGTGTTCAAATGTCTTTGTATGATTTTGTTGCAATTGATTTCTAGTTTCATGTCATTGTGATCTGAGAAGATGCTTGATATTATTTCAATCTTCTTGAACTTGTAGAGATTTAGTTTGTGTCCTATCATGTGGTCTATCTTTGAGAATGTCTCATGTGCACTTGAGAAGAATGTGAATTCTATAGTTTTGGGGTGTAATTCTCTGTAGATATCTATTAAATCCATTTGGTCTAGTGCTTCATTTAGAGTCTCTGTTTCCTTGCTAATTTTTTGTCTAGAGGATCTATCCAGTGATGTCAGCAGGGTGTTGAAGTCCTCTGCTATGATTGTATTGCTGTCAATTTCTCCTTGGAAGTCCTCCAGAAGATTTTTAATATATTTTTGTGCTCCTATATTGGGTGCATATATGTTTACCAAGGTTATATCTTCCTGTTGGACAGATCCTTTCAATATTATGTAGTGGCCTTCTTTGTCTCTAGTTATGGCCTTCATTTTGAAATCTATTTTATCAGATATAAGTATTGCTACCCAAGCTTTTTTTTCCCTTTCCGTATGCTTGGAAGATTTTTTTCCATCCTTTCACTTTCAACCTATGTGAGTCTTTTGTTGTGAGGTGGGTCTCTTGTAAACAACATATAGATGAGTCATGCTTTTGTATCCAATAAGGTACTCTGTGTCTTTTTATCGGAGCCTTCAGTCCATTTACATTTAAGGTGATTATTGATATGTACTTATTTATTGCCATATTTGTTTAGTTTGGTTATATTTTTCTTCCTATTTCTTCTACAAATTTTCAGCTTTATTTGACCTTCTATTTTGAGTGATAGCCTTGCTGGGTAGAGTAGTCTTGAATTCAGATCCTTGTTTTTCATTACCTTAATTACTTCATGCCATTCCCTTCTGGCCTGTAGTGTTTCTGTTGAGAAGTCAGCTGATAGCCTTATGGGGGTTCCTTTGTAGGTAACCTGTTGCTTATCTCTTGCTGCTTTTAGGAGTCTCTCTTTGTCTTTAATTTTTGGCATTTTAATTACTATGTGTCTTGGTGTGGGCCTGTTTGGGTTCTTTCTACTTGGGGGTCTCTGTGCTTCTTGAACTTGAATGCCATCTTCCTTCACCAAATTAGGGAAGTTTTCTGTCACTATTTCTTCATATATATTATCTAACCCTTGTTCATTTTCTTCTTCTTCGGGGACTCCTATGATGTGAATATTATTACGTTTCCAGTTGTCCCACAATTCTCTTAAGCTGTCTTCCTGTTTTTTTTTAATTGTTTTTTTCCTTTTGGTTTTCTGATTGGTTGAGTTTTTCTCCCCTGTCTTCTAATTCACTGATCCAGTCTTAAGATTCCTCTACTCTGCTGTTTAGACCTTCCAATGTGTTCTTTATTTTTGATATGTCATTCTTGATTTCTTCTTGGTGGTTTTTAATTTCCAATTGGTTGATTTTCAACATTTCTATGTCTTTACTCATGGTTTTGATGTCCTTACTTATGCTGTTGAGCTTCCTCAAGATCATGGCTCTGAATTCTAGCTCTGTTAACTTGCTTAACTGCTCCCTATTTATCTCATCTTTGGTAGAGGTCTCTTGTTCTTTCATTTGGGCTTTGTTTCTTTGTTTCACCATTTTGGCTATCACAGTGGGCTTTGGACCCTGCCAAATTTTCCCTGTGGGTGTTGGTGTTCTGCTGTTTGTGGCCCCCTCTCCTGTGTTTGGATGAGCAAGGGAGGACCCACATTAAACACCACTGTCAAGTCTTACTTTCCTGGTTGGAGTTGGTAGCCCAGGAATGGTTCTAGCTTTTTGCCTAGAGGCTGTCAGTAGCAGTTACTTGAAGAGCCTTGGGTTCTTACTTGAATGAAAAACTTCCTCAGGTGCTCAGCATAAAGGAATTTCGCAAGGGTGGGGCAGATGCTGATTGTTAATGAGCCTCAATTTGCATTTCAATGGCCCACCTGGGTGGGGTTGAATCTCTGAGGGAGGGACCACCACCTCTCCCCAGATCCCTGGGAAAAAGTAAGATAGCCACCATTCTGAGTGGCTACAACTCAGCAAAAGCTCTGAGCACCTTCAAATCCCGAGTGTCCCCACACAGTTCCAGTCCAGTCCGCCCTCCCTCTGCCGGATCCCAAGGTGAGTGGCTGTGGCTATTTTAGCGTCTGTCCCAGCTCTGGCCTGTGGAGCTGCTTGGGAGTTTAACCCGAGGGCACTACTCACAGCTAAGGCCACTGCTGTATGTGGGCTCCCAGCCCTCCTCTCACACCTCCACAATTCTACCAGGATCAAGTCAGTGTTCCTGGTTATATGATTCTCTCGAGCTGCTTTTCTGTTGCTTTTCCCCAACGATTTGTCTTTATTTTAGTTGTAATTCCATTTTGGTCCTGGGGGACGGTCTGTGTAGCTTCTATTTACTCTGCTGCCATTTTGGAATTTTTTATGAGATGGGTATTTTATACCCATTACACAGATGAGAAAACTGAGACTCAGGTATTTTTGGTGATCTGTCCAATGTGATTTTAGGATATTTATTGTTCACACAGCATCCATTCCTCATATTCTAATGCCATCCCAGTTGCTAGTGGAGTCAACTCCCTCCACTGGGTATGAGGTCCTTGTGATGCTGTCACCCAATGGTTCCACAACTGGCTATTAGAACAACACACCACCTGAGCAACACTAGAAACTTGTCAGCGACCTTCTCAGAGTCCACTTAAGCTCATTCTGAAAGTGACTTGAAAAAGAGCCTTCTTTTGACTGCACATGAAGCTTGAGGAGAGGCCACAGGAGAAAAGAAGTGACTGAAAATGGAGGTGACACAGAAGAAGGAAGAGTTCAGGACAGTCAGCTTCTTTATAACCTGGATCCAGCTGAAAGTTTTGGTTGAAAGAGGAAAAACACTTCCCTTCTAACTCAAGCCAGGTGAGCTGGGTTTTTGTGGCAAAGTCCTGATCACACCCTACCTGCTCAAAAATGGCACAGGGGATGTGACCCAGATCACTTGATTCCATGACTGGTATGATTGCTGCTGCTCAGAGACCCTTCAAAAAGTCAGTGGTCCTTCATTTGGGTGTGACCGGAAAGCCTAAGGGGCCACTTTCTATGATGTCACCTCTTACCCTATGTCTCAAACTCTGTTTATCTCAGCAGCCACATTTCTTGTCTTAGGATTGTCTCCAATATCTTCCCAGTGAGAACAACAGAGTTAAAAATGTCCAGCCTATAAACTTGAGGTCATCCTTTTTTCATTTGCAGTATAAGGGTGACCTTTTCTCATTTCATGAGAGCTTACTTCATCTTTCTGAAGAACTAAGAAATAATGGTTAATGGCTTTGCAGTAATAACTTCCCTCTCCTTAAGCACCTTATAATAAAAGCCATCAAGCTTTGTTGATTGGAGTACGTTCAGTTTCTACATAATCTCAGTCATTCTCTCTATTTGTGAAGAGAGACATTAAAGGAAAACTGTGAATGCTCTCAACCGTAGTGACAGTATTTTTTTCATTTTGTTTTGTTTTTCTCTGATTGTTATTACAAAATTCATACATCCTGTAACAACCTCAAATAAAGAATATACAATGAAAAACATACTCCCACCCTCCATTAACCCACTTTTCTAGGCCAATTCTCCCTAAGTAATTACTGTTAACAAATTATACTTCAATCTTTCCAGATAATTTTTATGCATTTCAAACATTCTTTGAAAAAAGAAAGAAAAGTATATATATAAATGTTTCCTTTCCCCATTCTTTATTTTCACTTCCTTAGGGTTGTAATTGGGACTATTTTATACTGTTCTGCAACAGTTTTTATTTTTACTTAATATGTAATGGACACTTTCCAGATAAACACATACAGTTCTGTTTTCCAAAAGCTACATAATACTTCATCATCTACTTATACCATAATGAATTTAATCACTCTCCAATTGATGAGCACTTAAATTGTGTCTATTTTTTGTGATCATAGACAACAAAGGAATAAACATTCACATCCACATATCTTTACACAGTGACACAAGTATTTCTGAAGGTTCAGTTTCTAAAAGTGGACTTTATGGGTCAGAGATTAAACACATGGATTTTAAAAAATATATATTGTCAAATAACGCTCCAAAAAGTCTTTATCCGTTATACTGCCATCAAAGTAAGTGGAAATTTCTCTTTTTCATCATGCTTGCCACCACTGGAGGAAATCAATATTTAATATTTTTGCTGGG
Organism: Molossus molossus; assembly: GCF_014108415.1. Lineage (NCBI taxonomy): Eukaryota > Metazoa > Chordata > Mammalia > Chiroptera > Molossidae > Molossus > Molossus molossus. The sequence goes on from NW_023425344.1 coordinate 18,254,839, forward strand.
CATCGGGTGGAAAGTGAAATTTTGTCACTAAGTTAAATCTACTTCTTTTACTATTAGCAGAAGTTTGTTCCTTTTAAAATATTTACTAACCATTACTATATCTTCAATGAATTTCCTTAATAATGTAAATCACTTGACCAAATTTTTATTGAGTTGTTTGACTTTTCTTATTGATTCTGTAGGAAGTCTTTATATTTTGATCTATGTTAACTCATTTCACCCTCGTTCCTCCCTATTTTTATGTAGTCAGATTTGTCATTTTTTTCCTAACATAGTGTCCTTCTTTGTTTCATTTTATCATTAGGAAAATCTACCTCAATTAATAACTGATTTTCCTCCAATATATATATCACTTTTTAGTGTATTTTTAATTTATATGATATAAAGGAGGAATTTAATTTTAACTTAATAAATTGGTCACCAGTTATTCCAACACATTCTAGTGAATAGCAGTTCATCCTTTTTCTTTTAATTTTGAAATGCCATCTTTATGATGATTTCTTAAACCTGTCTTTATTTAATTTCTGGATTCACTGTTCTGTTCCAGCAACAATATATCTGTATATTCTGAGTCAGCATTGCAGAATATCCCTGCTCTAAGTTATCCACGATATGTACTGTGTACATAAAAGCACAGGAACTGGTATCAGACTTCCTGGGTTCAAATCCCAGCTATACCACTTCCTAGCTGTGTGAATTAGGGCAAGTTACTAAATCTTTCCTGACCCTACTTTCTTCATCACCTGTTTTATCTACACAGTGACATGGAAAAAAAATTCACCCAAATTTGCATCTGCTAAGTAACAGAATTCTCTAATTGCCATTAGGATGCTTGCTTGGCACCCGTATGGGGAGGGTTAGACATCTCCACAGTTGGCTTTGTTGATGGAAAATAATTAGAGTGGTGACTCAGAATGTAGAAATCGCATTACTTGAAATGATATGAATAGCAGTCTGGGCAAGAACGCGGTTATCTCTAGGTGGGATCAGAAGGCAGAGTCGCTGTCACAGTCCAGAGCAAGGTCTGTGTTGTCTGCTTTCCTTCCTCCTCCGGACAATTTAACTGACAGCTGATCAATCGAACATAGAAACCAACCGCAGTGTATTTAAGAAAATAAGATGGTATCTTCGTCTGCTCCAGCTCCTGTAGCAGAATGCTATAAACCGAGTGGCTTGTAAACGGTGGACATTTATTTCTCACAGTTTGGAGGCTGGAACGTCCAAGATCCAGGGGCCGGCAGATTCAGCGCCTTTGAGGGCCCGCGTCTAGTTCCCAGCCAGGTGTCTTCTCCCTGTGTCCTCACCGGGTGGGGGGTGGGGGAGGGGGGCTTTCGGAGGCCTCTTCTATAAGTTCTCTGATCTTATTCACCCTGGCTTCATCCTCATGACCTAACCACCTCCCAAAGGGCCCATCTCCTAAACAATGGGGATTAGGATTTCAACATACAAATCTCAGAGGATCACGAACATTTAGTCTATAGCAGATGGCATTTCAACTTAGTTGGGGTAAAAAATAAACCATTATTGCCCTGGTCGATGTGGCTGACTTGGTTGGAGCGTTGTCTTATGGATCCAAAGATTGCGGGTTTGATTCCCGGTCAGGGCACATATGGGAGACAGCTGATTGATGTTTCTCTCTCTCTGAAATCAATACAAACACATCCTCGGGTAAGGATTAAAAAACTAGGTCATTATTATATTCAACATTTTATACAGAAGCAATTAATATTTGAAAAAAGTTAAGTCTTATTCTTACCTCATAGCCTACTTGAATTAGTCAGTGTTCTTGGTTGCAGACAGCAGAACACTTTCTAGCTGGTTTAAGCAGACAAAGAAATGATTTAATTATTAAAGGATATTCAGTGACCCTGACACTCTCTAAGAAGGCCAGGAAGGAAGCCTGAGGGCTATGCAGCTAGGAATAGCCCAAATTACAGTCCAGGCCAGCTCTACTGGAGACCCCACTGCCCCCGCCCGCCCAGCACCAGCCTCCGGACCGCAGCGCTGTCGCCAGGAAAAAGCTAGTCCGCCAGAACTTGCCATCACTGCTTCTGAGGTCTGGAGGCCTGTGCCTCTCCCTCCTCAGAATGGATTTTTGGGCGCCCGTCCTCTGCTCATCCCTGGTCTCTAGATTAAAATTTTCCATGGATCAGGGGTACCATGATGATATGCCTGTGCCCCATTTTCAAAGGCAGTTGGAACATTGAGTTTCTGGCTTCTATGGTGGGGAAATGACAAATTTTTAGGTGGGAACACGCCCCCTCCAACACACAGACATACACATGAAAGATGGTCAGCCAAAGAGGTAATAAATGTTTGTACCGTACTGTAAAATTAGTTTTAGGGACTAAGGAGTTAACTGGAAAAAAGGGAGCCCTCAAAGGACTGGAAGAAGATAAAAGCAAATATTGACCTGATCTTGGGAGAAGGAAGGACTTTCTGAGCATAAAAGCAATAGAGGAAGTCGCAAAGAAACAGATCAATAGATTCAACTGCTTAAAAAGCCAATCCTTTTTGCCTAAAGGAAACCATGAACAATTTGACCAGCCCCACGGTGGTGTTTGCCCCCTTTAAAATTTGCATAAGCATAGGCCAAGTCAGCTGAAGAATGTATATTTGGAAGGTCATCAGAGATCACAATTTGAGTCCAGATGAAACTGTATCAGTTCTCTCAGAACTGCCTACTCCAGGCGATTATTTGTATTTCTAAGGAAGAGGCTTTTGTTTTTCCCAGCCTCTTAAGAATTGCTCTTACATATTTGGAAAGTTTAATTATTTTTATTGTCCAAATTACTTTCTATCTTTTAGAGGAATTTAAGTTAATCCATGTCTAGACTTATGAGATTCTTTTAATTAGAAAGAGTAATGACTTGGGTCACAATGTAGATTTCTCCTCCAGTTCCCTGTGCTCTGTTTACAAGGTTATTGCCGAATGTTTTATTGCTGGAGTGGAGGCCGATGGGGGACAGTTAAAAAGAATTCTCTTTATTCCTTTTCATTACAACCACTGGAGAATGTTCGGACTTGGCTCTCGTGGCTAGCTGGAGTCTGACGATTGCTTTTTACAGGCAACATAAAATATATTGCGTTTTGATTTCCCATCAGATTTAAAATGTGGCATTCAGATGATAATAAACAATCTAACAAAGAAAATGAAAAAAAGAAGAGGAGCAATTTAGGGTCTTGGCACGGAGATGTACTAATGCGTGTGATGCTAGTGGTCTGAGGCTGAGAGCAGTGTGGATGTGGGGGCATACCCCCCACTCTGGCCCACTCTAGGGTGTGGGAAGGGATGAATAGTATGCCACAGATGGAGAGGAGATAAAGAAGGGCTATCTGATCAACGTGAGCTTAATTATTCTGGAGTTTGTGATCCAGGATTAAGAAAAAGAGGGGACTTGTATGCAGGTATAAAATGAGGGTCTATTTCTAGCCTGTGCTTCCCACACTTGGCATTCCCACCCCTGGAAACCTACCAGAGTACCCATTTCATTGCAAGAAACAGGAAATGTCAGAAAACCTCATTTTGGCCTTTATATGCCAAGTATTTTGAATAGGTAACAAAAAATAATTTTGCTATTGACAACCCTTTTTTAAGATAATGTGTGTAGTGGATTAAAGCTAGTGCAATGTATTATTTTGCTCCTGTTCCTCTTCATCTGAGTCAACTTGAAGAGAGAAAGGGGGGGAAAGATAGATGATAATAGAGGGTGGATAGATAGATAATAGATTTGATAGATAAATCTGTAGATAGATGATAGATAAAGCAAGAGAGAGAGAGGAGCTCAAACCACCAGCCCACTCTACCCCAACTAGTTTTGACCAGTAGAAAGTAGTGGAAATTTTTACTGTGGGACTTCCAAGGCTATGTCTTAAAAGAACTGCAGCTTCTGCTTCCAAAAGCTTAGCATGTTTCCCCTGGGAACCCAGGTGCCATGCTATGAGAAGCCCAAGCGAGTAGACAGACCACTTGGAGGAGAACTGAGTTGGTCCAGCTAGCCCTTAGCAGAGAGCCAGCACCAACTGCCAGTCACGTGAGTGCACCGCCTTGGATATTCCAGCCTCCCGATGACTGTTGCACCAGCTGACACCAGGCGGAACAGAGGAACCGCCAGGCTCATTCCAGCCAACCCAAAAGCCACGAGAGAGATAATAAATGCTTGTTGTTATAGGCCGGTACGTTTGTGGTGGTTTTTTAATGCAGCAACAGGAAACCCAAATAGTGGGTCCTGATAAAATAATTGGACCCTTTGTTTGCTAAGCAGTGGATCAAGTTTGTATGTGTTTGTGTGGAATTCAGAGTTGGCTGACAGCCCAGGTCATGTGGTAGTAAAACGTGGATGGAGTTGCCTGGGGTGAAAGATTTTGGAGGGGAAGGAGTCTAAAAACTGAGAGTATGTGAAGAGAAAAAGGGAGGGAAAGATAGATGATGATAGAGGGTAGATAGGTAGATGATAGATTAGATAGATAAATCTGTAGATAGATGATAAAGTGAGAGAGAAAGAGAGAGAGAGAGAGAGAGAGGAGAGAGAGAGAAGCTCAAACCACCAGCCCACCCCACCCCATCCCCTCTCATGGCAGGTTAGCAGGAAAGGGAGTTGGGGAAAGAAACACTATGTCATTTGCCGTGGTGGGCGATCGGTGAGGCTCTTCTTCACGGCCCCTACCAACCTTCAGGGAAGGCTACATTACTTACAAATGCATCTGTGCAAGTGTATTCTTCGGAGAAAACTAAAAAGTGATTTGAGTTCCGTATGTGGGTGAGTAGGGAACAATTAGACACAGTGGCTGCCCACAGTTACTCAGAAGGACAAGGAGGCGCAGCACAGGGCACAGGCATTAAGCAGTGTGTCATCTTGTCTGCAGCCCTGTGAGGTATCACTGGCCTATTGGCCAGTGAGCAAGTCGCGGCTTGGAGATGTGCAGTACTGCTTAAAAGCAGTGAGCCCACAAGTGTCAGCAGTCGGATTCCCGCCCAGTTCTCTCTAATTCCACTGCTTGAATTCTTTCCACTTCACCTTGTTTTTTGTGTCTCTTCTCATTTTTTTTACTGTCCAGATAAGCAACCTTTAAGACTTAAATTCAGTTTCTCAAGCCTTTTATTCTCATAAATGCAATGTCCCAATAGTACTTACATGTTCTTTGGGAGGCTATTAGCTAAATGGTTCCATGCATAGATACTAAAGCCAGATTACCTTGGTTCAAAGCTTCGTCCTGTCATTTACTGGTTTTATAATATTGGGCAAGTTCCTTAACATTTCTGTGCCTCTGTTTTCTCATCTGTAAAACAGGGATGAGGTTAGTTGGGAATGTTTAATAAATTAATGCCTAATATTCTTTGGCAGTACCTAGCATGTAATGATTACTACACAGGTATTAGCTATTGTGACTGTTACCTCACTGTTTCAGTAACTTTCTGAAGATGGGAAATTCTTTTTTTTTTAAGTTATTCTGGGTTTTGTTGCTGGTATTTCTGTATTGTATATTTTTTAAAATATTATTTTTTTTCTTTATTGATTTTTAGAGAGAGAGGAAGGGAGAAAGAGAGATAGATAAAAACATCGATGAGAGTGAACATCGATTGGCTGCCTTCTGCATGCCCCCCCCCACCACTGGGGATTGGGCCTACAACCTGGGCATGTGCCCTGACTGGGAATTAAACTGGCAACCTCTTGGTGCACGGGTTGACGCTCAACCACTGAGCCACACCAGCTGGCTCTGTATTGTATTGAAGATGTATGTGAGATAAAATTCCCTCTTCTTCTTTTTTTTAATCCTCACCTGAGGATATTTTTTTCCATTTATCTTCAGATAGAGTGGAAGGAAGGGAGAGAAAGAGAGAGAGAGAGAAACATTGATGTGGGAGAGAAACATTGACTGGCTGCCTCCCATACAACCCTGACCAGAGCTGGGAACTGCACTGCAGCTGAGGTACATGCCCCTGACTGGAATCGAACCCACGACTCTTTGGTCCGTGGGCCAACACTCTAACTGCTGAGTCAAACTGGCCAGAGCTGAAATGCCCTCTTCTGTTTTTTTGTTTTTGTTTTTTATTTTTATTTTTCTTTATTGATTTTAGAGAGAGGAAGGGAGAGGGAGAGAGAGATAGAAACATTGATGAGAGAGAACATCTATTGGCAGCCTCCTGCATGTCCCCCCTGGGGACTGGGCCCACAACCTGGGCGTGTGCCCTGACTAGGAATTGAACCAGTGACCTCTTGGAGCATGTGTCGACGCTCAACCACTGAGCCACACCAGCCAGGCTGAAATCCCTCTTCTTGAAGTGAGTCTGTACTACCTACTCCCTGAAGTGATTAGGTTGTCACCAGGAAGTGGGGAGGGAATTCTGTCCCAAGATATCACCTATAATTCATTTAAATTTTTTTTCTTTATTTGGGATAAAAAGAAATAAGCTCTTCAGTAATTTAAGGAGATTGATATATATCAGAAGAGCAAACAAACAAACTTATTACACAAGAACTAGAAACTAAGAATTTCTGGATATACTAATTTCTCTCATTAAAAGACAAGACGAGCCCTGGCCAGTTTGGCTCAGCAGTTAGAGTATTGGCCTGTGGACCAGAGAGTCCTGGGTTCGGTTCCCGCTAAGGGCACGTACCTTGGTTGCGGTTCATCCCTGGCCTCAGTTGGGGTCATGCAGGTGGCAACCAGTTGATGTCTCTCTCTCACATTGATGTTTCTCTCTCTCTCTCTTCCTCTTTCTCTCTCTCCTGCTCTATCTGAAGATAAATGCAAAAATGTCCTTGGGTGAGGGTAAAAAAAAGGAAAGATCAGTGACTTTGGTTGGCAAACCTCATGTGTTTTAATGCCGAGGAAACAGTGTTACACCATTACACCAAACGTTTCAGATGCAATTTGGGGAGTTGTCTCTAGGATTCCCCATAAGAGAAAATGTACAGAAAAAGTTTGAGAAAACTATTCATTAAAATAGTAATGGTTAGGACTTCTGGTCAAGATGGTGGGTAGGTGAACGCAGTATCGCGTATCGCGTCCTCCCACAACCACATCAAAGTTACAACTAAACTACGGAACAACCGTCATTCAAAACCACCTGAAATCAAGCTGAATAGAAGTCCTACAACTACAAAATTAAAGAAGCAGCCACATCGAGACTGGTAGGAGGGGCAGAGGTGGATGGGCTGGTCCCATACCACGTGTGGTGGGTAAAAATCAGGAGGGACCTCGGCTGGGAGGGAAGGTCCTCTCTGAGGACTGAGGGGTCCTCACCCCACACCAGGTGCCCCGCTCAGGGTTCCAGTGCCAGGAAGAGAATCCCCATCACTTCTGGCTGGAAAAACCAGTGGGAACTGAGGCTCAGGGAGGCTGAGGCAGCTGGAGCCCCAGGCAGCTCCTCCTAAAGGGCCCGCGCACAGACTTGTCGGACTCTCTCCCTCTAAGCTTGGAGGGGAGGCAGCTTGAGGGGTGCCAGAGACATACGGGGAAGAACTGAGCTGTTTGGCATTGGAATGAGGGCTGGAGAGGGGGCTTTCTCTGGGACAGACGTGCTGTCAGAGGCCTTTGTTCCTTTGGTGAGCCCTTCCCTGGGGTAGCAGACAGCCACCATATCTGGGACTCCAGCAACCTGGCTCACACTGGTTGCCCCACCCTGGTGATTCCCTGAGGCCCTGCCCCACCCAACTTTCAGGCCCACCCAAGTTGTTGCCACTTGCTTAACCATAGGATTGGCCTGTGTCGGATCCTGTTTCAGGTTTTCCTAAATTCTTTCAAACAAGCAGCATCTGGTCTCAGCTAGCCCCATACCTCTCGTTAAGAAATACACAGAAACAAACACAGGTAGGCAGCCCAAATGAGGAGATAAAGAAACAGGTCTCAAGTGAAAGAACAGAACAAAACCCCAGGAAAAGAATTAAGCGAAATGGAGATAGCAACCTAACAGATGCTGAGTTCAAAACACTGCTTATAAGGATGCTCAATGAACTTAGTGAGAACCTCAGTGAACTTAGTGAGGGCCTCAAGAGCATAAAAAAGGAGCAGTCAGAAATGAAGGATGCACAGTCAGAAATGAAGGAGGCACTAACTGAAATAAAGAATAATTTACACAGATTCAATAGTAGAATAGGTAAAGCCAAGAAACAAACCATTGATTTGGAATATAAGGAAGCAAAAAATGCCCAATCAGAACAGCAAAAAGAAAAAAGAATCCAAAAATTGAGGATAGTGTAAGGAGCCTCTGGAACAACCTCAAGTGTGCCAACATTCGTATCTTGGGGTACCAGAAGGAGAAGAGAGAGTATGAGAAATCGAAAACCTATTTGAAACAATAATGGCAGAAAACTTCCATAACTTGGTGAAGGAAACAGGCATACACATTCAGGAAGCACAGAGTCCTAAAAATGATGAACCCCAAGAGGTTCACACCAAGACATATCATCATCAAAATGCAAAAGGTTCAAGATAAAGAGAGAATCTTAAAAGCAGCAAGAGAGAAGCAGTTAGTTACCTACAAGGGAGTTCCCATAAGACTGTCAGCTGATTTCTCAAAAGAAACTGTGCAGGCCAGAAGGGAGTGGCAAGAAATATTCAGAGTGATGAAAAGCAAGAACCTACAACCAAGATCACTCTATCCTGCAAAGTTGTCGTTTAGAATCAATGGCTATATAAAGAGTTTCCCAGACAAGAAAAAACTAAAGGAGTTCATCACCACCAAACCATTATTATATGAAATGTTGAAGGGTCTTCTTGAAGAAAAAGATAAAATATATGAACAAACAAAATGGCAATGAATACATAGCTATTAACAATTGAATCTACAAATAAAATGAACAAGCGGAACAGAAAAATTCTCATAGACATAGAGAACATTTTGTTGGTTGCTAGATGGGAGGGGGGATGGGGGAATGGGTGAAAAAAGTGAAGGGATTAAGAAGTACAAATTGGTTGCTAGACTGACAAACCTCAAAGGGAAAGGGGGTTGGGGGGGTGGAAAGAAATAAACCAAAGAATTTATATGAATATATGCATAAACAATGGACACAGACAATAGTGTGGGAAAAGGCGGGGGGGGGGGGGAGTGGGAGTGGGGAGGAGGTGATCAATGGGGGAAAAATGAGGAACATCTGTAATACATTCAACAATAAAGATAAAAAAATGAAAAAATATGAATGGTGAGAAATTGGAAGCTTTTCGACTAAGATCATGTGCAAAGCAAAGATTTTACCTTTTACTACTCCTTTTCAACATTGTACTGAAAATTCTAGCTAATGCAATAAGGCAAGAAAATAAAATAAATATATACAGATTAGGAATAAAGAAATAAAACTATCTTTGTTCACAGATGATATGATCGTCTATATAAAATTAGAAAAATTTGACCAGAAAATTCCTGGAACTAATAAGCAATTTTAGTAAGATTACAGGATACAAGGCTAATATACAAAAACAATGTTACAAGATACAACGTTAATATACAGAAGTCTATTGCTTTTCTATATTCCAACAACGAGCAAGTGGAATTTAAATTTAAAGACACAATACCATTTACATTAGCATCTCCCAAATTAATTTCAACTTAGGTATAAATATAACAACATATGTATGAAATCTGTGTGAGGACAACTACAAAACTTTAATAAATAAAATTAAATAAGATCCAAATAAGTATAGAGATATTCCATCTTTGTGGATAGGAAGACTTAATATTGTCAAGACATGAGTTCTTTCCTACTTTATGTGTAGATTCAGTGCAACCTAAATAAAAATTCTAGCAAGTTGCTTTGTGGATATCAACAGATTGATTCTAAAGTGTCTATGGAGAAGCAAAAGACCTAGAATAACCAACACCATGCTGAGGGAGAACAAAGTTGGAAGACTGATACTACCTGACTTCAAGACTTACTATAAAACTACAGTAATCAAGACAGTATGGTACTTGTGAAGGAATAGGTAAAGAGATCAATGGAATGATCCAAGAATAGACCTTCAAATATAGTCAACTTATGTTTGCCAAAATGGCAAAACACAAAGCTATAAAATCACTAACATATAACATAGGAGGAAAATTTTGATGAACTTAGGTATTGTGATGCCTTTTTAGCTACAACACCAAAGACATGATCCATGAAAGAAATACTTGATAAACTGGGCTTCTTTAAAATTAAAAACTTGTGCTCTGCAAAAGACAATGTCAAGAGAATGAGAAGACAAGCAACAGACTTTAAGAAAATGTTTCCAAAAGACATATCTGATAAAGGAGTGTTACCAAAATATACAAAGAGTTCTTAAATCTAAAAAGAAAACAAACAACCCAATTAAAAAATGGGCCAAAGACCTTAACAGACACCTCACCAAAGAAGATATAAAAATTGCAAATAAGCAAATTAAAAGATGCTCCATGTCATATAGCATCAGGGAAATATAAATTAAAGCAATGTTGAGATGCCACTATACACCTATTAAAATGGCCAAAATCTAGAATAAATGCTGACAAAGATGTGGGGTAATAGGCACTCTCATGTATTGCTAGTGGAAGTACAAAATGGAATAGCCTCTTTAGAACAGTTTGATGATTTCTTTTTTTTTAAGTGAAACCTTTTATTTATTTATTTATTTTTATTTTTATTTTTTTGGTGGTATGTGCCCCTAGTGGGAACCGAACCCTGGACTCTCTGGTCCGCAGGCCGACGCTCAACCGTTGAGCCAAACTGGCCAGGGCCAGTTTGAGGATTTCTTACAAAACTCAACATTCTCTTACCATGTAATCATGCTCCTTGGTATTTACCCAAAGGAATTGAAAACTTATGTGCACACAAAACCTACATGCAGCTACTTCATAGCAACTTTATTCTGACTTGCCAAAACTTGAAAACAACCAAGATGTACTTTAGTAGGTGAATGGATACATTGTGGTATATCCAAAAAATGAAATATTAATCAATACTAAAAAAATGTGCTATCGAGTCATGAAAAGACATGGAGGATACTGAAGTGCATATAACTAAGTGAATGAAGCCATTCTGAAAGGTTAAAGCTGCATGATTTCAGCTATATGACATCTGGAAAAGGCAAAACTATGGAGATAGTAAAAGATCAGTGGTTGCCAGAAGTTGGCTTGGGGGCAGGGAATGAATAGGCAGAGTACAGAGGATTTTTAGGGCAGTGAAAATACTCTGTATGATGCTATAATTATGAATATATATCATTATACATTTATCCAAACCCATAGAATGTACACCAAGAGTGAAGCCTATGGTAAACTATGGACTTGGGGTGATTCTGATGTGTCAGTGTAGGTTCATCCTTGGTAACGAATGTACCCTTCTGGTGAGTGATGCTGATAATGGGGGAGGCTAATGCATGTGTATGGAGGAAGAAAGTCTATGGAAAATCTCTGTGCCTTCCTCTCAAATTTTTTTGTTTTATCCTCACCCGAGGACATTTTTGTTTTTCCATTTTTTTGTTTCGATAGAGTGAGAGGGAGAGAGAAAAAAAGAAAGAGAGAAACATCGATGTGAAAGGGACACATCGAGTGGCTGCCACCCGCACGACCAACCAGGGCGGGGGACAAACTGCAACCGAGGTACGCGCCCTTAGTGGGAACCGAACCCCGGTCTCTCTGGACCGCAGGCCGACTCTCTAGCCACTGAGCCAAACCGGCCAGGGCATTCCTCTCAATTTTGTTGAGAACCTAAAACTGTCTTAAAAAATTAACAATGGTCATCTCTCAGCAAGTTTAACTTTTTTCCCATTAAACTTTTCTGATTAAAAAATAGTGTTAATAGATAAAAGAAAGCCGTTGTAAAGAAAAGAAAAGAAAAGCTCAGAACTCATTATCTGGGTATTTATGTATTCACCATGAAGTCTCAACTCCATTTACAAAGTTTGCTGTGACCCCGTCCAGCCCATCTGTCCCTAGTTGACAGAAACAGTACCTACTCATCGCACTTAATGATGGTCTCTCCACTTATGATGATGTTTCTTCCTTCCTTGAGGAAAATGACAGCAATTTTATTAGTCTTTTTTCCTAGAGCTATTTTTCCAACCCTTTCATCTTGTTAACACTTCCTATTGGCAACCCCACCAACTGTGAAAAAAATTACATTTCACTGATCTCCACCAAAGCAGGTTGGCCACATCCTGCAGCAGACATTTGGAGAGAAATAAAAGCTTACCAGATCACTTGCATCCAAGAAAGGGCAAATAAGGTACAATGACTAACTGGGTCCCCGGGGGCCTCCAGCAATAATTACATCACTACTACAGTGTCAGTTGTCACTGCAAATCCTACCTGGGAATAAGCTTTAATCTCTGTTATCATGAGACATAGGGACCAGAATGCTCCATTGCCAATTGTCCTGTCTTAATAATAATAGTTCTAATTATTATATCATTAAAAATAATAAAATAATCACATTGGTATGTTATTATTGCTATTATTATAATGAATGCTTATTATTTGCAGTGGTGAATGTTCTATAGACTTACCAAGAATTTTATATTGGTGGATATTGAACCATTGCTCCTAGGGAAATACAAGGTTAGGTACGTGCAGGCCTCTGGTCACCACATGTTAATCAATCAATGCATACCTCATTTCATGTGTGTTTCTGTTTAAAACACCTTAGTTAGCATATTGTTGATTCACTACTATTGGACTCAAGGTCAACAACACTATAACTTATGCCTGAATGAGACTGATCTTACTTGAATCTCTACAGGGTGTGGCACAGCCTTCTTGCACTTAGGAACAATAGACCACACTTCACCATAACACATGGGGGTTGTTTTAAACAGAGAAATCACCAACAAAAGGCACAAAAATGCAAAAGCATGGCACTAAGTAGACTGCAAAGAGGACACTTGTTTATGGTTTGAGAGCTGAAACAAAGGCAGAAACAAAGGCAGAGCACTGCCTAATTCAACCTCAGCGGGGAAAGTGTGTTGCATTCCCCCCTAGTTTAAAGAGACAAACACATGGCGGAAGAGCAAATACATGTGGTTGCTAGAACAGAACTCCTTTGTCTTATTCCTCAATCACTTCAGAACTGACTGGGCCTGGCACGTGCACCAACAGCTGAAATTTTCCTCTCTGACTCCTGAAATTGTTTGAGCTACCCCTTTTTCAAACACATCCAGTTACCCAGAAAAAAGAGATGCTTTATACAGCGAACTGTGAGAGAAGACACCCAGCAGGTTACAGTAACCGTTCAGGCTTGGCTTGTGATTCCCGTGTATTAACTGCAGATGCCAGGGGCTACTTCACAGCTCAGGACCACCCACATCACTTCCCTTGTGTATGCACACTTCCCAGGACTCCCTGGCCGTGTCAGGGCTACACATTATCCAGACACGGAACAGGAACCCTATTGTTCGTTGCAAGCTAGATATATTCTTTGTTTTGTTTCAGAGCATAGCATCAGTCTTCCCAGGGCATTTTATACTTAAAAAAGATCTTCCTAGAGAGCGGTAGGTAGCTTTTGCAATTTAGCAATGTTTATTTGGGGGTGGCTGGAATGAAGTAAAATCTAAAATTTAAAGAAGAGCGTCTAACCCTGAGGAACAAGAAAGGCAAAGTTCAGGTTAGATTTCTAGCGAATTCATCCTCTTGTTAGGGTCTCCCTTTAAAGCCGTTTGTTAGTTACAAACATAACTCTCACACTGTTATTTATTTATTTACAGGTTAGAAACAGCTTGCACATTTCTCTTCTAAAATAGAACGAAGGCAGATCTTTCTTGTTGAGCATTTGGCCGGTCTGAGTGCAGTGCTAGATTCTTTCACAGGTAATACTGCGCTTCACCTCCGCAACGACCCTGTGAATTGCCTGTTATTACTCCATTTTACTGGTAAAGAAACCAAGGTTCGTAATTTTCCCACAGCAGCTCAGTTAATAATGGGAGAACTGAAGGAAAATCAAAGTTTCTAAGACCAGGAATAAGATAAGAATTTTTTTTTTGACCCGGGTCCCAAGAATGACAAATTTCACTACATTAAACAAACAACAAAGAGCTTTTACATGGCAAAAATACTATAAGCAAAAAACATGTAAGAACTTCCACTTTCCAGAGTGAGACTGTAGACCATCTATGCAAAAGTTGCAAAAGGTATTTTTTCAAACCCGTGGAGTGATCCCCAGAAGAACGACCTGCAGAGGTGCCGGAGGAGAGCGCTGCGTGTGCTGTGCTCTGTCTCCCTTCCATGAGGGCGGGGAGGGAGCGCTGCTTTCCCGCGGCAAGCCAAGTGCTGCAGGTTATGAGAGCTTGTCACGTGCCTCCTGGAGTTGAAGGAGCACTGGGATTTGACCCACTTCTGAACAATTCTACAGGCAGGTGGCTGCGCAATGCAGCTTAGGTGGCTGAGTGGGAGCAAACCGTAGTTCACTGATGGGAGCACAGATGCTTCTGCAGGACCAACTGGGACAAATTGGAAGGATTCATCTTGGAATCCTATTGGACTCCATTCCAGGTAATTTTTCTGGAGAGGTAGTGTGACCCCAACTGAGGGAGGGGACAGCCAGATATCTTCAGGCTTAGGAGGAATTATAAGTAGCCAGCGAGACAGGAGATACTCCACATTAAGGAAGCTACCATCTCCTGGGGCATCTCTGGGGAATCCATGAAAGCATTCCACGAGAGAAGAAATCCGCTTTGGAAATCTCCGTAGAGTGGAGACAAAGCCACGCATTCCAACTCCCCTGCACACAGAGCATATTTCCCAGCTGCCCTTGCAGTTTGGTGGGATCACATTACTGAATGACAACTGATGGAGTGTGGGCAGGAGTGGTATGCTATCATACCTTTCCAACTAAAGTTCACTCCAGGGATCCTCTGCTTTTTCTCCTCCCCACCAACAGAAGACAGGATGAGGCCCTAGAAAACAGACGCAGCAGACTGGAAGAAGGGGGGGCTTTGCATGACTTGTAGATCAGAGTCCCACATCCCAACTCAAATGCTGGTTCATGTTGCCTGTGACATGAGTGAGAGACCAATGTCCCTGTTAAGTTACTCTAATTTGGGATGGTCTGTTTGTTATTACAGTTAGTGTAAATCTGACTAGTACACATCAACACCTAAGGACACCATTGTCGGATTGTATCTAATCTTAACCTCTCTTTCCTCCCCCACCCCAGCCCTCTAACCTGGGAGAAGTCAGAGGCTGACTAGTGAGGGGCAGAGCAGAGAGGAGCCAGGAGGAGAAAAACAGCAGCAGCCAACCATGCCTCTTCCCCATGTCACACTTCCAACCTGTGACTGTGGAGAGGGGACATCCTCAAATAAGAATATGACAATATTAATACTGTCCTTGGTTGGATATCCAGGCTAATATAATAGGGCCAATTTTGTAATTAAAATTACCAAAGGCCTTTTTATTATCTTAAGTGACTGGGACATAAAATATGAGAATAGATTGCAATTTCATGGGGTGGGGGGGGGGGGGTGCAGGAAGGAGCCAGCCCCACAATGAGAGAAAAAATAAAGTTGTGTTTTTATTGTGCCCTAAAGAATCAAACTCATTTACACAAACATCAACACATTTAGACTGTTTCTAGTTTATTGCTACAAACAATGCTTCAAAAAATAACCGTGCACATATATAATTTTATAGGTGTGTGGGTATCGCTGTATAATAAATTCCTGACATTTTTCCTGAGTTCAAATGCTGTGTGTGTGTTTGAAGTTTTGATAAGTATTACCAGTTGCCCTCCATAAAAGTTGCCCTCTAATTAATCACCCATCAGTAATGTGTGATAGAGTTGGTTTCCCTACACGCTCCATACTAGAGTTTTATATTAGTTTTCTGAAACTGCTATAACAAATTGCCCCAAACTTGGTGACTGAAAACAATGCAACAGCAATTTATTCTCTCCTAGTTCTGGAGGCCACAAGTCTAAGATCCAGGTGCCGGCAGGGCCATGCTCTCTCGAGAGGTTCTAGGAGAGTCTTCCCTTGTCTCTTCCAGCTTTTGGTGACTCCAGCATCCACTGGCTTCCTTGGCTTGTGGCTGTATCACTCCAGTCCCTGCCCCCCTCTTCGCATTGCCTCATCCTTGGCTATGTAATGTCCCCCTACCTTACTCTTACAGGACATTGTCACTGGATTTAGGGCCCATCTGGTTAATTCAGGATGATCTCAAGATCCTCAACTGAATTATGTCTTCAAAGACCCTTTTCCCAAATAATGTAACATTAATAGTTCCTGGGGATTGGGACATGGACATATATCTTTGGGAGTCACCATTCAACCTATTACAAGCTTATTAAAACTTTAAAAAATCTTTATTTATCATAATCATAGGGGTATTTATCATAACCTGAAACTAATATAATATTGTATTATAATTAAAAAGTAAGAAATGATTAAATGACAAAAATACATAAATAAAATAAAATAAAAATAAATAAATAGAGTAAAATTCTTAAACCTTCATGCACAAGAAATCTTTAGCCATCTAATAGATGAAAACATAGTACGTCTGTATATTTTTTTTATTGTTGAAAGTATTCCAGATGTCCTCCTTTTCCCCTCCTATCCCCCTCCTTCCTTCCCCAGCCTAATGTCTGTGTCCATTGGTTGTGCATATATGCATATAAGTTCTTTGGTTTATCTTTTCCCACCCCTCTCACCCCCCGTCCCTCTGAGGTTTATCAGTCTGTTCCCTACTTCCATGACTCTAGATCTATTTTTGATTGACAGCTTGTTTTGTTCAGGATGTTCCATAAATAAGTGAGATCATGTGGTACTTGTTTTTCTCTGACTGGCTTATTTCCCTCTGCATAATAATCTCTAGATCCCTCCACATCATCTCAAAGGTAAAAGATCTTTCTTACAGATGCATAGTACTCCATTGTGTACATGTACCACAGCTTTTTTATCCACTCATCTACTGATGGACACTTGGGTTGTTTCCAGATCTTAGCTATTGTAAATAGCCCTGCTGTGAACATAGGGCTGCATCTACTCTTTCTGATTGGTGTTTCGGGCTTCTTAGGGTATATTCCTAGAAGTGGAATCACTGGGTCAAATGGCAATTTCATTTTTAATTTTTTGAAGAAGCACAATATTGTTTTCCATAGTGGCTGCACTAGTTTCCATTCCCACCACCAGAGAACATATTTGCCAATGATACATTGGATAAGGGGTTAATATCCAAAATATATAGAGTACTCATACAACTCAACGAAAGAAAGACAAACAATCCAATTGAAAAATGGGCTGAGGACCTGAAAAGACACTTCTCCAAACAGGACATACAAATGGCCAGGAGACATGAAAAAATGCTCAACATCTCTAATCATCAGGGAGATGCAAATTAAAACAACTATGAGATATCACTTCACACCTGCCAGAATGGCAGCCATCAACAAATCCTCAAACAACAAGTACTGGAGAGGATGTGGAGAAAAGAGGACTCTAGTACACTGCTGGTGGACATGCAGACTGGTGCAGCCACTATGGAAAACAATATGGTGCTTCCTCTGTATGGTTTTATACTCTCTCCTTAATATGTTCTTGTTGCTTGAGCTCTGCAATGTCACTCTCTTGAGTCCTCTCCTGGCTGCTCCTTTTGGTCTCTCCTCATCTTTGTATGTCCCTCCCTAGGTTGTACTCTTCAGACCTCATACCTTCTCTGCCTTCATGCTTTTCCTCCATCTGACCTCAACCAGTTAATAACCTGGTTATTATTCATAAGAAAGAACAACAGGAAAGACTAGATAATATACATACCATTTATACAGCTTTGCCAGGAAGCTGCAAATTAACACTCTCTAGGTCTGTTCCCTGCAAATTGATGGCTGAAGGGACTGGACAGAGGCAGTCTAGACACATGCCCAGTAAGATGTGGGTGATGTGGGAAAATGCTTACCTGTCAGTCACACCTGGGAACGAGTCAGTGGTCAGAATAGGCATGACCACTGCAAGGACAGGAAATCTGAGATGCTGAACAAAATTCATTTGCTGAAGATATTGCAAGAGCCCCACTTCCACTAGTGACAGAGAAATTTGGCCCACTCATTTCTCCTGCAACAGTTTTAAATACCGCATCTATGTGTTCATGCCCTACATTTATATCTCCTGCACCAACTTTTCTCCTGTACTCCAGGCTCTATGTTGATTCAACATTTCTGCCTGGATATGGTGCTGTGCATACTGGAGCCTGAGGCAAAAGCAAACGTAAGCTCCTATGTGCATTTATCAAAATATACTCCAATATTCTAAACCAAATGGGAATAGGTAATAAAAGTTCTACATTTTAAAATGACTATAGCCCTGGCCAGTTTGGCTCAGCAGTTAGAGAGTCGGCATGCAGACCAGAGAGGCCTGGGTTTGGTTCCTACGAAGGGCATGTACCTCGGTTGCAGTTTGTCCCCAGCCCTGACTGGGGTTGTGTGGATGGCAACCACTCAAAGTGTCCCTCTCACATTGATGTTTCTCTCTCTCTCTTCCTCCCTCTCTCCCTCCTGCTCTATCTGAAGATAAATGCAAAAACATCCTCGGGCGAGGATGAAAAATGACTATATATAAATCCTGTGTAGCCTTATCTCTTCCAATACCATTGTCAACACTCATAAAGAGGGTGAGGGGCTCCACCTGGAACAGCAGACTGATGCAAATGATTGATCCTGTTGCATAACAATGCAGATCATAGAACAAGCAAACAAGACCCTATCTTTAAATTTCTGATATTTTCAGAGTAAAAAATGGCAGCAGAGTGAATGAAAGCTACACAGACTGTCTCCCAGGACCAAACTAAAATTACATTTAAAATAAAGAAAAGTCATCTGGGCAAATCAACTGAAGAGCAGCTGGAGAGAACCCTTATAACCAGGGACATAAAGAGGAGCCCAAATTGAGACTGGTAGGAGGTGTGGAGGCGCCAGAGGGCTGGCTGTGTTCCCATAGGCAGCAGCTGAGTGCTGTTTTAGTTGTGAGAAGTTCCCTCTGAGAAGTCGGAGGTTTAAACCACAAGCTGGCTCCCCAGTACAGAGTGGCAAGATAGGGAAAGGCACCCACATAACACCTGGCTGAGAAAATCACCAGAGCAGAGGTTCTGTCCAGCAGGGAGAGGTGCTGGGAACACTGGCAGTTCCCTGAAGGGTCAGGGCACTAAATTACACCTATAGCCACTCACTTTGAGCTCTGGCAGAGGGAGGGTGGACTGGACTAGAGCAGTGTGAGGAGAGTTGGGGTTTCATGGCACTGGGGAGAGAGCTGGGCAGGAGACCATCCGGAGCCCTGTGCTGAGTCATTCCCCCAGGCTGCAGTACCCATAATTTTTCTCTAGCAGCAGCTTCCCATGAAAGGAGCTTTAGCCCAGGTGAGAAGCAACTGCTCCTCCCTTGGGAATTTAATCCTGCCCGGCTAGGAGAAGCGCAATCTGAGGTTCATTAACTGCCAGAGACTACCCATCAGCTAGTAGGCAGAGATGAATCTTTGAAGACTTTGAACCTTGGGCCTGGCTCTAGGTTGTTGAGTTTCATGGCTCTGGGGACCCAGCTGTGAAGGCTGAAGCCTGGGTCCCCATGCTGAGCCATAAACCCATGCTCCAGGAACCATTCTTCTCAAGCAAAGCAAACTTCTCACATTAAAGCAGCTATAGCCTGGGGGAAAATAACTGCCCCTCCCTTGGGAATTTAACCCACAAGGCCAGGAAAAGCACAACCCAAGTCTTGTTAACTGCCAGAGACTACCAACCAGCCATCAGGTGAAGACATGTCTCTGCATTCTCTGACCCTTAGACCCAACTTGTCATTCATCATTGGGCTTCGATGCTTTGAGGTCAGAGTTGAGAAGGTGGATGCCTGAACCCCAGCACTGAGTCATTAACCCATACTGCAGAAAACATTTTCTTCAGGCAGAGTTTTTCTCTCAAAGCAGCTTTAGCCCAGGGGGAAGCAATTGCCCCACTAGCTGGAAATCCTCTTACCCAGCCCACCTAGGGGATTTTTCATTCAGCTCAGGGCTACAACCTGAGAGTCATTAAGTAATTGAGACTAAAGTCAGCCTGCAGGCAAAGGCTCTGGGATAATTGAATCTTTGCTTGGCCTGCAACTCTACCCAGGAAACTAAGACTAGACATTGCTGTTCATTGTAGTCCCTTTCATAGTCATCCAAATCCAGCAGAGGAAGCCACAATCTGAGAAACATTGATGCTCACGGGAGATTTTGGTAGGCTCCAAACTCTGCTGAGAAAGCCAGAATGGTGAAACAAAGTCCCAAATCCCAAATGAAAGAAGAAAAGAATTCTACAGAAGAAAGGCTAAATGACATGGAAATAAGCAAGTTATCAGATGTAGAGTTCAGAGTAATGATTATGAGGAAGCTCAACAACATAAGTAAAGATATAGAAACAATGAAAATCAACCAACTGGAAGTGAAAAACAACCAAGCATAAATGAAGTCTGACATAGCAGAAATAAGGAACGCATTGGAAGGATTAACCAGCAAATTAGAGGAAGCTGAGGATTGGATCAGTGAATTAGAAGACAGTGTAGAAAAAAAATTAATCAGAGAACCAAAAAGAAAAACCAATTAAAAAATAGGAGGACATACCTGGCTTGTGTGGCTCAGTGGCTGAGCATCAACCCATGCACCAAGAGGTTGCTGGTTCGATTCCCAGTCAAGGCAAATGCTCAGGTTGTGGGCCTGATCCCCAGTGAGGGGCATGCAGGAGGTGGCCAATTGATGTTCTTTCTTTCCCTCTCCCTTCCTCTTTCTCTAAAATCAATAAAGAAATTTTATTTAAAAAACAAAATAAAACAGGAGAACAGTTTAAGAAAGCTGTGAGACAATATGAAATGTAACAACATCTGCATCATAGGAGTACCAGAAAAAGAAAAAAATGAGCAAAGGTTAGAGAATCTATTTGAAGAAATAGTGGCAGAAAAGTTCCATAACTTGGTGATGGAAAAATGCATACAAGTTCAGGATGCAAAGAGAGCCCCAAGAAAGAAGAACCCAAAGAGGCCTGTGCCAAGACACATCATAATTAAAATGCTAAAAATTAAAGACAAAGAGAAAATCTTAAAGGTAGCAAGAGAAAAGCAACAAGTTACCTACAGAGGAGCCCCCCCCTAAGACTATCAGCTAATTTCTCAACAGAAACATGACAGGGCAGAAGGGAATGGCATGAAGTATTTAAGGTAATGAAAAACAAGGATCTGAATTCAAGACTACGCTATCCAGCAAGGCTATTATTCAAAATAGAAAGTGAAATAAAGAACTTCTCAGAAAAAAAAAAAAAAAAGGCTAAGAGAATATATTAGCAACCAAACCAGCACTGTAAGAGATGTTAAAAAGACTGCTGTAATGAGAAGAAACAAAGAGAAAAACATAGACATAATAAATAAAAATGGCAATAAATGAATACATATCAATAATAACCTTAAATATAAATGGATTAAATGCTCCAATCAAAAGACACAGAGTGGCTGAATGCATCAGAAAGCATGACTCATATACATGTTGTCTATGAGAGACTCACCTCAACAAAAGACTCACACAGATTGAAAGTGAAGGATTAAAAAAAAATTTCCAAGCAAATGAAAATGAGAAAACAACAACAAAAAAAGCCGGGGTAACAATACTCATATCTGATTAAATAGACTTCAAACTGAAGGCCATAACAAGAGACAAAGAAGGCCACTACATAATATTAAAAGAATTAATCCAACAGGAGGATATAACCTTGGTAAACATATATGCACCCAATATAGGAGCACCAAAATATATTTTAAAACTTTTGGAGCACTTCAAAGGAGAAATTGACAGTGATGCAATCATAGCAGGGGACTTCAACACCCCACTGACATCACTAGATAGATTTTCTAGATGAGAAATTAACAAGGAAACAGACACCCTAAATGACGCACTAGGTCAGATGGATTTAATGGATATTTACAGAGAATTACACCCCAACACTGCAGCATACACATTCTTCCCAAGTGCGCATGGGACATTCTAAAAGATAGACCACATGTTAGGACACAAACTAAGTCTCTATAAGTTCAAGAAGATTGAAATCATATCAAGCATCTTCTCAGATCACAATGGCAAGAAACTAAAAATTAATTACAATAAAAATACTCAAAAACATAAGAACACATGGAGGCTAAATAGCATGTTATTAAACAACAAATGGGTTACCGAGGAAGAAATTAAAAACTTCCTGAAAATTAATGAACATAAACACACAACAACACAAAATCTATGGGACACTGCAAAAGCAATCCTGAGAGGGAAGTTCATAGCATTACAGGCCTATCTCAAGAAACAAGAAACATTTCTAATAGACTATCTAACCCTACAACTTAAAGATCTAAAAAGTAAACAAAAAGAAAAACCCAGAGGAGTAGAAGGAAATAAATAATAAAGGTCAGAGAGGAAATAAATGACACAGAGACTAAAAAAACAATTCAAAAGATCAATGAAACCAAGAGCTGGTTCTTTGAAAAGATAAATAAGACTGATGAATCTTTAGCCAGACTACTAAGAAACAAAGAGAGGACCCAAATAAACAAAATCCTAAATGAAAGAGAAGTAACAACTGACACCACATAAATTCAAAGGTTTGTCAGAAAATACTCTGAATGATGATATGCCAACAAATCAGACAACCTAGGTGAAATGGACAAATTTCTAGAATCACACAGTCTCCCAAAACTGAACTGGGAGGAGTCAGAAAACTTGAACAGACCAATAACAACTAAGGAAGTGAAGGTGTAATCAAGAAACTACCAGCAAACAAAAACTCAGGTCCAGACAGCTTCACAGGGAAGTTTTACCTAACACTCAAAGAAGAACTAACACCTATTCTCCTCAATCTAATCCAAAAAATTCAAGAGAAAGAAAGACTTCAAGCTTTTTTTATGAGGCCAACATTATCCTAATTCCAAAACCAGATAAAAACACTACAAAGAAAAAAAACTACAGGCCAATAACCCTGATGAACATAGATGCCAAAATCTTCAACAAAATATTAGCAAAGCAGATCCAGGGATATATTAAAATATTCACCATGACCAAGTGGGATTCATTCCTGGGATGCAAGGCTGGTACAATATTTGAAATCAATAAATGTGATAGATATACCACATAAATAAAATGAAAGATAGAAATCATATGATCATATCAATAGATGCTGAAAAAGCATTTGACAAAATCCAACACACATTTCTGATAAAAATGCTCAGCAATGTAGGAATAGAGGGATCATATCTCAACATAATAAAGGCTATATGAAAAACCTACAGCCAACATCATACTCAATGGGCACAAACTAAAAGCATTTTCCTTAAGAACAGGAACAAAACAGGGATGCCCACTTTTGCCAATCTTATTTAACATAGTACTGGAAGTCTTAGCCAAGGCAATAAAAAAAAAAAAAAAGACAAAAATAAAAGAAATCCAAATTGGAAAGGAGAAAGAGAAACTAGCATTATTCACTGATGACATAATATTATACATAGAAAACCCTAAAGACTCCATAAAAAATCTACTAGATTTAATAAATGAATTTGGCAAGGTAGCAGGATACAAAATTAACATCAGAAATCAGTGGCATTTTTATATACCAATGATAAACACTCAGAAAGGGAAATCAAATAAACAATGCTATTTACTATTGCAACAACAAAAAATAAGATTCCTAGAAATAAACTTAACCAAGGAGGTAAAAGACCTGTTTTCAGAAAACTACAGGACATTGGAAAAAGAAATAGAGGAAGATATTTAAAAAATGGAAACATAACTCTGGTTGGTTTGGCTCAGCGGTAGAGCATCGGCCCATGAATCAAAGAGTCTCGGGTTTGATTCTGGTCAAAGGCACGTACCTTGATTGTGGCTCAGTCCCTGGCCCTGGTCAGGGTCATGTGGTAGGCAACCAACTGATGTCTCTCTCTCTCCCTCCAATTCTATCTGAAGATAAATGAAAAAATATGCGTGGGTGACGATTTAAATAAAAAACAAACAAACAAACAAAAAACATGTACTATGTTCATGGATTAAAAGAATCATTAAAATGTCTATACTACTCAAAGTAATTGACAGATTCAATGCAATCCTTATTAAAGTACCAATGGCACATTTAACAGACCTAGAACAAATACTCCAAAAGTTTATATGGAACCAAAAAAGACCCCAAATAGTTACAGCAATTTTGAAAAAAGAAAAAGAACAAAGTCAAGGGATCAGAGTACCAGATATCAAGTTATACTATAAAGCCAATGTAATCAAAACAGCCTGGTACTGGCACAAGAACAGGCATATAGAGCAATGGAACAGAACAGAGAACCCAAAAATTGACCCAAGACAGTATGTGCAGCTAATATTTGACAAAGGAGGCAAGAGCATACAATGGAGGAAACACAGTCTCTTCAATAAATGGTGTTGGGAAAATTAGACAGGTACAAGCAAGAAAATGAAACTAGACTCTACCAACTTATACCACACACAATAATAAACTCAAAACAAATAAAAGACTTAAATGTAACTCCTGAAATAAAAATCCTAGAAGAAAGTGTAGGTAGAAGAACCTCAGGTATCATATGTAGCGGAATTTTCACTGATGCATATCACCTAGGGCAAGAGAAAAAAAGAAAAAAAAATTAATAAACAGGACTACATCAAACTAAGAAGCTTCTGCATGGCAAAAGGAACCAGGATCAAAATGAAAAAGGAACCCAGTCTCTGGGAGAACATATTTGCCAATAATACATCAGATAAGGGTTAATATCCAAAGCATATAGATACTCATAAAACTCAACAAAAGGAAGACAAACAATCCAATTAAAAATGGGCAGCCCTGGTCGGTTTGGCTCAGCAGTTAGAGTGAAAGCCCACTGACCAAAGAGTCACGGGTTTGGTTCTGGTCAAGGGCATGTACCTCAGTTGCAGTTTGATCCCCTTCCCCGGTTGGGGTCATGCAGGAGGCAACCAATTGGTGTATCTCTCTCACATCGATGTTTCTCTCTCTCTCTCTCCCTCCCTCCCTCCCACTCTATCTGCAAATCAATGGAAAAATGTCCTTCGTGAGGATTTAAAAAAAAAAAAGAGGTCAGAGGACCTGAATAGACACTTCTCCAAACAGGACATACAAATGGCCAGGAGACATACGAAAAAATGCTTAAAACAACTATGAGATATCACCTCATACCTGCCAGAATAGCAACTATTAACAAATCCTCAAACAAGTACTGTAGAGGGTGTGGAGAAAAGAGGACTCTAGTACACTACTGGTGGGAATGCAGATTGGTGTAGTCACTATGGAAATCAACTTGGTACTTCCTCAAAAAAATTAAAAATGGAACTGCCATTTGACCCAGTGATTCCACTTCTCAGAATATATCCTAAGGAGCCTGAAACACCAATCAGAAAGAATACATGCACCCCTATATTCATCGCAGTGCTATTTACAATAGGTAAGATCTGGAAACAACCCAAGTGTCCATCAGTAGGTGAGTAGATAAAAAAGTGTGGTACATTTACCCAATGGAATACTATGCAGCTGTAAGAAAGAAAGATCTCTTACCCTTTAAGATGACATGGAGGGACCTGGAGAGTATTAGGCTGAGCGAAATAAACCAGTCAGAGAAAAACAAGTACCACATGATCTCATTTATTTATGGTTTATCCTGAACAAAACAAGCTGTTAATCAAAATAGATCCAGAGTCATGGAAGTAGGGAACAGACTGACAAACCTCAGAGGGAAGGGGGGCTGGGAGGATGGGAAGAGATAACCCAAAGAACCTATATGCATAGATGCACAACCAAAGGCCAATGGACACAGACATTAGTTTGGGGAAAGCAGGGGAGGTGGTGGGAGCAGGGAGGAAAGCGTCAATGGGGGGAAGAGGGGGCCTGGGTGATATTTTCAATAATAAAAACATTTACAAAAAATAAAATAAATACACTTCTTCTATTTTCCTCAACATCAGTTTTGTTGTTTTTTTTTTTTTTTGCCATAGTTTTTATTTAAAATATATTGTATTAAAATATCTTGATAATTAAGTTTTTTGGTGCCCTTTAAATTTCCTGCCCAAGGACAATACTTGCTTTACTCTGATCTTAGCCCTGCTCGATATAACAAAGCCAAACTCTTGATTTGCCATCACCCCCACTCCACGCCACCCCCAGTCTCAACTTGTTCCCTTTTCATCTCAATACATGTTAGCTCACTCTTCTTTCCAGTTGCTCAGGCTGAAACCCTTGATTCCTTGCTTTCTCCCATCCTCCAAACCTAATCCATCAGTAAACCTTGTTAGTTCTGCTGCCAAATAACTCACAGTCTGACCACATCTCTCCACTTGCAGCATTACACTTATGGTTTAAACTACCATTGTCCCTCATCTGTAGCCTTGCCAAAACCTTCTTCATGGCCTTTTGCTTTCCCTGTCCAGCAGCCTTTTGGCTCACTCAGAACAAGACCCAAAGCCATTCTTTGTTCTACAAGACCCTATATGATCCAGGCACCCACACCTCTTCCCCACCAGTTCTCTGACTTTATCTTCTCCTCCACCTTCCTTCTCCCCTCTCCTGCCACCATTCTGTAGCCACAATGTCTTTCTTACTGTTTCTCCAATATGTCAAGCCATTTCTGCCTCAGGGTCTTTGGACTTGTGTCCCTCTGCCTGAGAAGTGTTCCCACACACACCTGTATGGCCAGATATCTCACTCCATTAAGATCTCTGCTCAAATATCACTTCAAAAAAAAAAAAAAAAAAAAGGACTTCTTGACCATTATTTTAAAAATAATAGAATTCCCCTACTTCCAATCCTCATTCTTCTTTACCCTATCACCTGGTTTTATTTTTTTCATAATTACCAATGACAACCTAATGCAAAATATACATTCATGTATTTATTTATTTTGTCTGTCACTTTCTCTAGGTTATTAATCCATAAAGGCAGAGAGTTTCTATTAGTCAGTCATATATCCCAAGTTCTGAGAATAGAATCTGGCTTGGAGTAATATCGTAGAGCTTATGTACCCAAACTTGGCTCCCACCCCTAAAATGCAGTTAAACATATCATCCTTTGTTTTGTTTCAGTGACCACAGACCCTGTTCAAGTTTACGTATTCTTTAAGCAAGATCGAGTCTTGCTGGTGTTTCTCTCTGTGTTTCTGTTTCTCTCTCTTTAGCACTGCTCCTGTTAATGAAAATCTGATGATGATAATGATTTTCCTCATTAAATTAAGAATATGTGGTACAACTAGACAAACATGTGGCTGGAAGTCACCCTGGAGACTCAGGCTGATTGGTACCTTAGAAGACAGAAGTCAAAATAATTTAGTTCTTATTATGGGAATGAAAACATTTTAAGTCGTTTATATTGCTTGTTGATTACTCCACTGAGCCTTGTTGTTAATACATTGGGGAAAATAAATGTAATTCAAAGTCACTTTTACCAAAGAGGAAATGATCCATCAAGAATAAAAATAAACGTTAAAAGGAACAAGTAAGGTAATTGGGGGGGGGGGGGATGAATGGCAGTGACTCAGGTGAAAGACTTGAGTGTACACAGGACAGATGGAAGATCAGCTCTTAGTGCAACTCACGCTGGACCTAACACTACAGAGAGACGGCAGCTGGCATTTGTTGGATACTTTTACAGAGACAGGCACTATGGAATCTTGTAAGATAGGTAATGCTATCACCCCATTTAACTGATAAGCAAACTGAGGTTCAAAGAGGTAACTTGCCCCTGGTCACACAGGCTGTAGGGGGCACACCCAGCCTGCCACTGAATATATGCCCAGGGAAACCACAGACAAACCAAGGAAGTGCCTTTGATCTTTAAATTAGAGCTTTGGGTCCAAATTCATTCTATTTTAGACAGAGTTTGACACAACCCGAGAAGGAGCTGAGACAAATGGTTTAAAGGAATAGAATTGTGTGAAGAAAGCATAAAAACCAATCTACTCATGGTAAAGGTGGGGAGGGGTTGAAACAATATGTCCTAAACCCCCTGCTCTAAAATGATTTCTTACTTTGCAACTGAGAAGAAGTCATGCTGACTGGCTACTTGGTTTAAACTTATGAATGGATGTGCAATAGAATAGGAAAGGGTAATTGTAAGAGTTTAAAAACTGCATTGCATTTCAAAATAAATTGTTCACCTACACATTTTGGGTAGTCAGAGGACAGAGGCAAAAACCATTTAAATATTAGTTCTCCATAAATGTTAAATGACAAGAGGAAGTTGGAATGGTAATGTAGCAGTAGAATCACTGTATCCTGTATGTATTTTGTCTTTGCTCTCACCACACTGTATTGTAACTCTTTGCTGAGTGTTTCCCCTGCCTGTTGACTGTATCATAACAGTGGCATTCACTTCTTTTTCATCCTTACAGTTCCAGTGTCATATGATTTGTTGACTTTACTTATAAGAAGTAATGGCCATGGACTTTTATATTAATTAAAGACAAATTAGACGCCCTAAAATCTGTTTGTGAAATGGAGTTAAGCCAGCATGTATTAGTCAGGACTCTGACAGCTGTAAAGGGGCAGCATTTTAACTTAAAATGACTGACGTTCATTGTGAATCTGATGAGTTCATTGTGAATTAAAGCCAAGCTTGCAGAAATCACGGCTCTAGGGGCACTTGGGATTGGCACTGGACCCCAGTGCTCCAGGACTCTGCATCATCTACCTGTCATATTTTCTGGTCTCTCATTGTTTATTCTCACCTGCTAAGGATGAGCTTTCTCCATGTGGTAGGGAACAGGGTCCCTGGCAGCCCCAGTTTCATGTTCTTTATCTCCTTGTCCCTTCAACTGCAAATGGAGAAATCCCAGAAAAGGCTGTTTGCCCCAGCCTGGCCACTTTCTCACCCTTGAACCTTTTTCCAAGGCCAGGGGAATGGGACACTGTGGCTTTCCACAGATGAATGGCTAATCAGGGAGGTGGGTAGGAAAGAGGAATCACTCAATTGGAGGAGAAATCCATTTCTCTACTTGGAGGGGATGTGCTGAATGGGTAACAATAACAGTCACTTTAGAAATGTTTTGCTATTTGGAATAAATCTTACATCAGTAGATCTTTACTGAGCTTCTGAAGCTTGACATGAAGGTTGGGTACAGTAAAAGTTGGAGACTCAGTGTCTCTTTAAGGAGTTCCCAGATGGGAAGACACGAGGCCACTGAACATGCTGATTTCACCCTCTCATCCCTCAAATCCCACCTCAAATGTCAGTTTCCCTAATCTCTCAAACTAGGTGCATCCCTTTTTATAGACTCTGTCCCTTTCCTCAAGGCGACTTGCTCTTGGACATGTGTTTGTGTGCTGGTTTAGTTGGTGTCCTCCCGCTAGAGTGTAAGCCCTAGGAGGCAGGGCCATGTTGACTTAAGCTCTCCACTGGATACCCAGTGACCCGTCCCGCAGGTCGAGCAACGAGGACTCTAGAGGGGGAGTGAGGATGAGGAGGGACAAGAGACACGAGAAATGGAGACAAGACAGGGCTCTGATCAAGTCTCGTTTATTCTGGGGAGATCCACAGTATATATAGGGCAAGGAGCAGAAAAACAAGAACATTTGTTGCCAAGCATGTCTGTGGTGACCACCCCGAAGCAATTTCAAGTAAACATCATGTAAATATCACAGGTGGAACAAAAGACAAACAGCATAACTGGCTGAGTAAATGGTTACTTAAAGGAATGCAGAAACATTGTATGCAGAGATGCAGACAGAGATATCCTGCCTTGGGGCAGGAGATGGCAGAGCAGATTTTTGCAAAATGGATGCCATGCAAACAGTCTCCCACAGGTCCCCCTTTTTTAAAATTTTTTTTTAAGGCCGAAATAATACCTTGAGGGGACTGTGCCTGTCTTAGGTCAGGAAACTTGCACACGGTGCCAACCTGTCCTTACCCGTCATTGGAAAGCAAGGCAGCATAAGGCCTTGTTCCTGTCTTAGGCGGTGGTTGGCGACGCGTGTGAGTTCCAGTTGCCCGTCTCTGGCTAACCAGCCCAGCGCACCAAGGTGACGAGGTTTTTGAGCTTATTGACTCACAGCTAGAGTGAGCTTCTCTGTCGGCCATTTCAAGTCTATGATAGTGGTGGACCTGTATAGATTGCATCTTAATGGCATCTATCTGCTGCTTGATGAAAGCCATCACCTTATTGAAGAGGAAGGGTCCTAGTGACACAATCAGTAAAAGGCCAAGTAAGGGGCCCAACAGAGGGAGAAGATACACCCCATTTAGCCCGCTCCAAAGGGGGTTATGGAAAAGTTCTTTTAAGCAGCAGCATTCCTGCAAGGCAGTCGCATAGGGGGCCAAATAAGGTCCTCAGGAGCTCGTCAGGGTGTGGAGGAGGCCCCAACCTCCTTCCACAAGCAGGCAAAGATGCAGTAGTATCCCTGCAGTAAGATTTCAGCATTCTGGTCCATTCCTGAAAAGAAAAAACAGAAAAGCCTCTCAGGGCGAATTTTCGTCCCTGGAGTTATCTATATGGTTATCTGTTATTCCTTTAACTTGATCAATCTGTTTAACCAAACGCTCTGGTAGCCATCTGGCAGATTTCATTTTCTTAGAGTAAATGCATACAGAACCTCGGCCCCAGATGAGGACTGGGTCTGGGCCATGCCAAGAGTTGGTTAGCGGATCTTTCCACAACACTGAGGCAAATTGGTTTTGGGTTTCTGTATGCCAAAAGCGATTAGCAGCAGATTGCCCATCAGTGTCCAAATTTAAAAAATTGAGGATAAATAAGGCATGAGAGAGAATATTTCTGGGTGACCCCCTCGTGGGATACCATTCTCCCTTTTTTTATTTTATTAATGGTGATCTTTAAAGACAGATGTGCTCTCTCTACAATCCCTTGGCCCTGAGGGTTATAAGGTATACCTGTTTTCAACATTTGTGTAGTAATAACAGCATTTGGGCTTCCCATTATTAATCCTAATTGGGATAAGAGGTCTCTACCCCAAAGATTTATAGGCAATCCAGCTATAACATATGGTTGTATGGTGCCCTGGTTACCTTCCTGATCTTTCCAAGTTAATAGTTTTGAACTTCTCTCTGGGTTTTGACTTTGCCCTATTCCTTTTAGGTGAGTCAGAGTTGCGTCTAGGGGCCAGGCTGTAGGCCAGTCTACTTTTTTAATTATTGTGACATCAGCCCCTGTATCTATAAGCCCTGAAAATTTCTTACCATCTAACCAGAGAGACATAATGGGTTTTTGTGCTGATATGACCTCTGCCCAGTAAACATCTGATGACCCAAAGCCTTGATCATCTTTGTCCTGATACTGTCCTATTTGTGGTGGGCATCAAAGGCAGGAGCAGCAATTGAGCAAATCTTTGTCCTGTGATGACAGTACTAATATTTTTGGGGGATGATACCATAACCTTAATTTCTCCGGAGTAGTCATTGTCTATAACTCCTGGAAGGACTTGTAGTCCATTCATTGTTGAACTGCTACGTCCTATTATTAGTCCAAATGTGTTTTCAGGCAGAGGGCCAAAGATTCCAGTAGGAAGGGCCTGAACTCCCATTTCAGGGGTTAATACTGTGTAGGTGGTGGAACTGAGGTCCAATCCTGCGCTGCCTGTGGTGGCTCTGAGAAGGTTTGAAATGGATTGTTGTTTGCTGGAACAAAACTGACTGCCCCAAAGATTTGTTTGGGTTTGGGGGCCTGGGGCTGGCCCCTGTGCCGTTTCCCTGCATCGGGGGTAGTTTGTTACCCTGAACATGCTTTTTAGACCTACATTCATTAGCCCAGTGTTTCCCCCTTTTACATCTAGGGCAAACTCCTGGAGTCTGAGTTTTTGAGTTATTAGTGGGATTTCCTTTACAATTCCTTGCGAAATGGCCAGTTTCCCCACAGTTAAAACATTTACTCTTGTTTTGTTGGGATAAGAATTGTCTAACTGTATACCCTTGCAAGGCAGCAGCCATGGCAAGGCCCTGTTGATAGGCAGTACCAATATCAGAGCATAGGCAAATATAGCCAGTTAAATCAGTCTTTTTCTTATAAGGTCTAATAGCGGCTTGACAGGCGGCATTAGCGTTTTCAAAAGCCAATTGTTTAACAAAATCCGTGCCCGCGTCTGCATTACCGAAAATTCTGCCTGTTGCAGTAATTAAACGGTGAACAAAATCTGCAAAAGGCTCATCAGGTCCTTGTTTAATGTTAGTAAGGGAGGAGCTCATGTTGCCTTTGGTGGGCAGTTTCCTCCATGCCCTAGTGCCTGCAGCCTGAACTTGTGCAAAAAGGCCTGCATCATATTGCATTTGGGCATCACTATTAGCATAATTTCCTTCTCCTATTAGCATATCAAAATTCCATCCATTACCAGCCTGCACATTGCGTTTAGCAATGTCCCTGCAGTTCTCTACGTATTCTGATTTCCATAGGAGATAGTCTCCTCCAGCAAGTGTCGCTCGGGCTAACGTCTGCCAATCCCCAGGCGTAAGCCAATTCTCGGCTACTGATTCTAAAATTGCCGTAGTATACGGGGCTGTGGCTCCGTATTGTGCTACAGCGGTCTTTAACTCCTTTATTAATTTAAAATCAAACCCACTATGGTGACGCCAAGACTGTCCTTGCGCATCCACTGTTTCTGTTACTAGAAAAGACTCTATATCATCTAGCTCCTGTGCAAGTTGCAAGCGGGGAGGGATTTTGGGGCAGCTCCCCTCATGGGTGGCTTTTGATTACCGAGGACTTCTGATCTTACTTCACTCTCCTTTTTAGATTTTCCTACTTTTAGTCCTTCTAATTGGGCTATGAGATCTTGGTGCTCCTTTTCCAGTTTTATTTGTTCTTTGAGGTGTTCAATTTTATCTCTAAGTTCTTTTCTAGGGTCAAGGACTGGACATGCCAGCGGGGGAGCACTGGGTTCATTATTATAAAGTGGGGGGTGTTGAGAAACAAGCGGCCAGTCAGAGTTACGATATCTGGCAACTTCATCCGCCAATTCATCCCAATTAACCTCCCCTCCGTCAGGAACAGTCTCCAAATATTCTGATAGGTCAAGATAAATCTTTGTCTTGGATTTGATTATTTCCTCTGGGGCAACACTAGTTTTTGTTCTTTTGAATTCTCCACCCTCTCTCTCTGTTAGTTTTTCTTGTCTCCCCGTATGAGAACTTTTAGGCATAATTTTATTCCAAGTGGGCTCAGTTTCTTCTTCCTCATTATCACTATCGAATGACATGAAGTCCTCACATTCTTTACTTTCATTCCCTTTTTTTTCTTTCTGTAATATACCCTCGCCATATTCTACTACATTGACAACGAGAGGATCAGAATGTCTCTGAGATAAAATCTCATCTATTAAATACCAATAAGAAAAAGCAGTTACCGGGACCTTCTCTGGTCCATAAGTCTTATAATAATCTCTAAGAGCATCACCAACTCTTTTCCATCGTTTTTGATCTATAGTTCCCTCTGTAGAAAACCAAGGACAAACTTCTTTAATATAATCAAAATACTGACACAAATGCTTAATTTTTACCTTTACTCCTCGTGCCTTGATAGCCTTTCCTAGTCCTTCAACGAATGTCTTATCTTGGCTCAATGCTTGACCCATAATCGCCGTTCACTTACCCGAGGGGTGCAGACGCAGCAGGTTCCCACGTCGTTCCCTCTTTTCTTTTCCTTTCTGCCGGCCACTCGAACGGCGTCCTTCACTGGATCCCCCGTGCTGGAGCCCCACGTTGGGTGCCACTTGACCCATCCTGCAGGTCGAGCAACGAGGACTCTAGAGGGGGAGTGAGGATGAGTAGGGACAAGAGACACGAGAAATGGAGACAAGACAGGGCTCTGATCAAGTCTCGTTTATTCTGGGGAGATCCACAGTATATATAGGGCAAGGAACAGAAAAACAAGAACATTTGTTGCCAAGCATGTCTGTGGTGACCACCCTGAAGCAATTTCAAGTAAACATCATGTAAATATCACAGGTGGAACAAAAGACAAACAGCATAACTGGCTGAGTAAATGGTTACTTAAAGGAATGCAGAAACATTGTATGCAGAGATGCAGACAGAGATATCCTGCCTTGGGGCAGGAGATGGCAGAGCAGATTTTTGCAAAATGGATGCCATGCAAACAGTCTCCCACAACCCAGCACAGAGCACAATATTTTGAATTAAGGATAAATGTCATTGCTGAAGATATCATCATTAATAACCTGTTTGAGGAAGTTCAAAGATAAGGCAAAGCTGAGAGCCAGGACCTGAGCCTTGGGAACTGAGTTAGAGGAAGACCAAGAGGATGCTGAGCTAACGGGACACGAACCAGAGGAGTGAGATTTGGCTTATCAAACTTCATTGTAGCCAAGAGAGGATCAAGTTTCAATGCAGTTGGAGAGATGGCAGTATTTCCTGCAGTGAACTAGAAAAGGATAAACATTTTTAAAAAGTCAGAGCCCCCTAGGTTTGTTCTAGAAGAGAGATGAGACTCAATGCTCCTGGCCCAAATCGGAACTGGCCTCCCCAAGGGTTAGGGAAAGTGCCTGGGCTTAGAAAAGCCTGAGCACTTGGCCTACAGCCCAGTTTATGAGTTTGATCTGGGGGGTTTTGCAGCCTTTAGGGGAAATGAATAAGTTCAAAGCTTCTGCTTGTCATTTTGTTAAAGGCCACTGGTCAGGATTCACTTCTGGTGGGAGACAGAAGTGATTAAGTCTTTAGCTATGCAGAAAAGGATGCAAACTCTTACTGGCATCGAGAAGCTGAAACAGTATGCGCAGAGCAGCTGGGCTTTCTTAACTCTGACAGCACATGAAACCATACGGGGAGCTTCTAAAACGTTACCTACCACACCCTGGCCCCAATTCAGAACACGTGAGTCAGAATCTCTGTAGGTACAGTCCCATCACTGGAATTTTTTAAAAAATCTCCCCAGGTGACTCAAATGTGCAGCCAGGATTGAGAACTGCCAAACCAAACTATTTTATACGATACGGTACAAGTGTGGTCCTCCTCGGGGGCAGAAAGTGTATGAGACGTTTGGAAATTTAGCTTTGTCTGCACAGTGTTAGAGATGGGGAGCTGGGAGAGACAGAACAAGAGAGGGGGTCTTTGATCTGATGCAGGAGTGGACCCTCTACAACTTGGTGGCTGGCCTATGGCTAAGGAGGTAGCCACCAAATTGGATGTCCCCTCAGTCCTATCTGTGGCCCCCATGAAAGAGCATAGCCAGTGAACTCTAAGATTTGTGGTATATGATTTACAATATTTATCTAATTTTCTTACACTGTGTGCTAATTCCTCACAGTAAACGTGTGTTAGCAGGGCCATGGAAAATGAAGAAAAGCCTGTGTCCACACTTGGGCAAGAGAGGGGAGATGGCAAGAGGTGCCCAATAGAGGAGCTTGGTGCAACCATCTTGAAGGAGACGACGAGCATCTCTCACCCAGTAACCTTAGACTGTATCTGGTAAGACACGGGGTTTCTCACAATAATGCAGAATGAGGGCCACATAATTTACTTGAATATAGTTTTTTAAAGTAACATGAAAGGGCAATAAATTTGAGGACAAGGAGGTCAGGACCAAAGAAAGACTTTCGATTTGAAGTTAAAGTCTGTGGAAACATCAGAACCACCCATTTCGGAAGCCGAGTGTCATATTTGCAGGGTCGTATGGACAGGGTCCGTGTGAGCATGTATGTGCTGAGGATGGTGGCGAGGACCAAACAATGAACATCAGCACCACTGATGACCACTTAGTTCAGACATTTAGCAATAAAAAGAAGAGAAATAGAACCTCAGCTAGAAGGAGTTAAAGGATCGGATGAGGATGCTCATGTGTTTTATATCAAGGCAGGCTGGAGCTGTGCATGCTGAGGAGAAAGGAGGGGCACCAAGGGGAACGCAGGAAGAGGGAGCAGAAGGGCATGGGTGTGAGCCCACAGAGAGAAGAGAAGAGCCACTTCTGGTGAGTGGTATTAGATCTTTTGATTGTGCTATACCTATTGGTAAAATATTGTTGAGGGCTTACACTGAATTCAAGTATGTTTACCTACTTAGGAATTGCTTATATGTGCCATAATGATATCATTATAAAAATTTGCAAAATGGATATTTTTAAATGATATAAAATATTTTTAAATAGTTTAATTATTTATGCTATATAAATATTTTGTACTCAAAATATTATTTATAGCCATTATCATATATGATTAATAATCATAATATTTTTAGTAGCCACAAAGTAAATAAATATGCTTCGCTATTTTTAAAAATCTTGATCTAACCATTTTGTTATGGCAATTCAAAGGTCTGGTTCTAATTTCAGCTTATTTTGACACTTGATTTTATGTTTGTCATAGCTGAAAAAGATACTTCACAAAGATACGTAGATCAGACCAAACTAGTGTATCATCTGCTTTGTTTACCAAATCGTGATACTCATTTTTTCATTCCCACCCATCAGTTATGCAAGGGCTGTTACTGAAACTCAGCTAGGAAATTTCTGTTTTCCTTGATGTCCATCATTTCTTCTTGTAAACTAATTGTAAGGTGTTCTGTCTCTGTGTTTTGAACAAATGGGATTGAAACTCTTTATTTAGGAAAAAATTTTTCTGTCAAGTGATAACCTACACACAGTAAATACACTGATTTTAAGTTCAATAGAGACTTTTTAAGCAGCAGAAAATTCAGTTTTTATGTTTTCAATTCCAAATATGGCCGCTTTTACAGGTGACGATCTTAAATTCTTTGGAGCAGCAACATGAAATAATTGTGGAAAACTCCCAGTTCCAGTTTCCAAAGTGATCCTTCCATAGCATAAATATATTTGGAAAAAAACAATGACCTTTTTACTCATCGCTAAAAATCAGCTTTACCTTGAAATGACAGATTAAACATATTTAGTTGTTTCAAACCAAAGAACTTATATGCATATATGCATAACCTATGTACACAGACAATAGTGTGATGAAGGCAGGGGATGGGGTGGGCAGTGGAGCTGGGAGGAGGGGGACAATGTGGGAAAAAAGGGGAAACATCTGTAATACTTTCAACAATAAAGATATATTTTTTAAAAATCTGTAAGGTAGCATTCTAGTGACATTCACTTGTCATCACAGAAAAGGTCAGCAGATGGGTAAGATTTATGATTTTTGTAAAAGAATAAAAATAAAAAAGTATTATCTTCAAGTTCCACAATGATTTTACCTTGAGATAACGGCTTTGTCTGTAGGGTATCTACTGTTGGTGATTGTTGCTGGGTGAGAAATTCCTGGAGGACCTCAGTAGCCTCTGGCATAAACATTTTTTCTTGCTCCAGGTCTAGGGTGACCGTGCTTTTGGCTGTGGGTTAAGAGACTTGGCTCTGGGCTGCTCCATGAGTCTTATTCCAGAGCCCAGGCTGATAGACAGTAGCAACCCAGGGCATATTCTTCTCAGCGACTGGCTGGTGTGTTTTAACCTCTGCTCTTGCGACAGCTGCTAACATCCCATCCCCGTGGCCAAAATGAGTCACACACTAAATCCAGAATCAAAAGTAGAAAGAATGCTCTGCTCACCATGAATCCATGTCAGGGGTAGTGAAGTGTAATTTTATAGCAGGAGAATGAATAATTGAAACCAATCATTCAGCTCACGATGGGTTCCCAAGGTTTTCGTAGTCATTTCTCATCTCACTAAAACATATTGCACAAACCACACAAGCAGTGCTGCCTGTGCACCCTTTCCCTGGGTGTGTTTGTTCACTGCTACCAGTGCTCTTGCTCCGTCAGGAATAATACTAACACAGCTTTAAACTAAATCATCTCTAAAAAAAGCAAGTCACCTGGGTGGTGTTTCTCAGTGGTTAGAGCACTGGCCTCTGTACCAAAGGGTCTCAGATTCGATTCCTAGTCAAGGGTAAATACCTCGGTGGCCGGTGCAATCCCCGGCCCCTGGGCACGTGAAGGGGGCAACCAATTGATGTGTCTCTCTCACACCGATGTCTCTCTCTGACTCCCCGCCCTCCCTTCCACTTTCTCTAAAAAAAAATCAATGAAAAAAATATTCTCAGGTGACAATTAACAACAACAACAACAACAACACTCCAAAACAAAAAAAAAACAAAAACAAAAGGAAGTCATATCCTATTGAATTCTCCTACTGGATACCTTTCCTTTGAGGTTCTCAATCACACAAAAAAGTAGCCCTTTCTCTGTTCGGTACTGACACAGAACCTTGAAAACTCTATCAAGTGAAGCATGCCAACAACATCTGTGTTCTCCTTTAACACAATAGCAAACTTCCCAATCTATTTAATTTGTACTAATTTGGAGGGTTTTTTGTTTTTGCCTTTTTTTTTTTTACATCTCCCAACAATATTTTCTGGCATACAGTATGTTTTTGTTTGTAACCATATTGTTTTCAATGTGCTGTTTTAGCCATTTTCACCACCTTGGGAAAAACTAGTGTTTCCACCCATGGTGTGTGGCTTGTTTGGTTTCAGTCTTGAGACATCTCTGAAGAGCATTCTAAATATTTCTCATTCAATTTAACACATTTTGTAAAGTGCTAGATTGATAGCACTTGATTTTAAATATTGCTGAAAGGTAGTAGGGGTCTTTCGTGTTTTGTCTGCTTGATTTTTTTCTTTTTGATTCTCACTCCAGGATATGTTTGTTCGTTTTAAAAATTGATTTGAGAGACAAAGGAGGGAGAGAGAGAGAGAGAGAGAGAGAGAGAGAGAGAGAGAGAGAGAGCCATCGATCATGGCCCCTCCTCTCACATGTGCCCAACATGGAATCAAATCCACAACGTTTTGGTGTATAGGTCAACTTCCTACCAACTGAGCCACCCACCCAGAGCTGCCTGCTTGATTTTTTTATGTGACTTAGTGTGCTATCAAAGGAGAACATCCATAACATATATAATATATACTAAAACACTTCTCCCTTTTCCAGTTACATATCTGTGTGACACTGGATTGTTTTGATCAACCAAAACAACATGGCATCACAGGTTGAGTACCTCAGCAGAATGAAGAAGCCAGATGTCTTCTGTTGAACCAGACATCAACAGCGTTTGCAGAAATCTAAAGCAATGCCCTTTTTCTCACTAATTTTTGTTTCTAAAAATACAGTTCTTTTAAATAAAAATATGTAGGTTAATATATAATGGATTTATTTTTATTATTTTGCAATGTATTAATAAGATTCTTTGTCTTTCAACAGTTTTATTATAATGTATCTCAGTATGGTTCTCTTTGAGTTGATTCTACTTGAAGTTTGTTGAGTTTCTTGGATGTTTATATTCATGTCTCTCTTTGAATTTGGGAGGTTTTGGCTATTGTTTCTTCAAATATTCTCTGCACCCCTTTCTCCTTCTCTTATTCTTGATGGTGTCCCACAGGTTCCTTAGGCTCTGTTCACGTTTCTAATATCTTTTTTTTTGTTTTGTCCTTCATACTTGATCATTTCTATTGTTCTATCATAAAGTTGGCTATTTCTTTATTCTGCCTGCTCAAGTCTGCCTTTGAGTCCCTCTAGTAGTTTTCATTTGTTATTGTACTTTACAGCTTCAGAATTTCTTTTAGGTTCCTTTTTAGGCTTTCTATCTCTTTACTGGCATTTACAGTTTTGTTCATACATAATTTTATTCACTTTCTTCATGTCTTTTTTTAACCTTTGAACATCTTGAAGACAGTTGTTTTAAAGTCTTTGCCTAATCAGTTATCAGGTCTTTCTTAGACACAGTTATTATTTTAGATTTTTTTCCCTTTTGAATGGGCCATATTTTCTTATTTCTTTGTATGCCTTGTGAGGTTTGTTGTTGTTGTCATTGAAAACTGGACATTTGGGACCAACAATGTGGTACCTGGAAATCAGATTCTTCCTTTTATGCAGGTTTTGCTGGGTTTTTTTGGTTGTTGTTGCTTTCCTTTGCTTAGTTTTGATTTGGGCTGTGTTTCTTCCAAGAACCAACCTAAGCGAACGTGCCTTTGTAGGTCTTTCCTGAGCCTGTGCCTTTCCCTTGGCATGTGGTGATTTTCTAATTTCCCCCATATATGTTGTTGCTTTTTTTTTTGTAATTTTTAAAATTAAATTAATTAATTTATTTTTGTTACAGCTGTTTCTCCTTTTTACCCCACTGATTCCCCCCTCTCCCTCCCTCCCTGCCCTGTCCCCAGCTTTGTTCTCCATGTCCATTATTCATGCACTCATGTATATAAGTTCTGTGGTTTATCTCTCCCCCATCACCCCCTCTTCTGGGGATTGTCAGTTTGTACCCCACTTTGTGGTTGCTTTTGAATGTCCAAGTCTTTAATGTCTGGCTCCAAAAAGGAAATAAAGAAAAAACAAAGACTCCAACCCTTTAAATTCCCTGGAAGTCACTTCAGCTGGAGAAATAGGGGCAAAAAACAATACAGGGAAGTCAACACCAGTGGCCACCTCTGTGCTGCACTTCTGAGATCAGAAGCAACCATCAGAATCAGAACACAGATCCCTAGTATTGCATGGTTTTCATTGCCTACCTGGACTCTCACATGATGCATGCAAGTGGCCCCCGGAACATGTGCTCAGCTCCCTGGCAATGGGTAGCTGCCGCTGAGCTAAGAGCTGAAATTGACCAAAATTTACTATCCAGGCCTTCCCCTGAAAATTGCAAGCCTTCAATAGGCTCCAGAGTTCCCAAGCGGTTGTATCAGATAGATTCTGCCAGTGAGATTTTTGTCTGAGTGTGTAGATGGATTCCTGATACTTCCTACTCTGCTACCTTCCCAGAATCCTCCCCGGCTTGATTTTAAGGGTCTCGAAAATTGGGATGCCTCCAGACTATCAATAGCTGATACCTAAACTACAAGGTACATTTAAAGTGAGGGCAATCACTTATGAAAATAGATGTAAACCTATATTTCTAATAGATTTATTAATATTTTCAAAGAATGTGAACAAATTTTAGTCATATCATCATATTGTTTTTTTATAATGTCTTAGATTGTCATGTGGTTGACAAAGGGCTTGTACCAGGAGTCACAAAGTACAACTTTGCCATTTTATGTATGTGTCCTTTGATTATTAATAATATAGTTCGGTCGATGCGGTGTTTGCAGGTATCTTGTTATTGTTATTGACCTGTTTATGAGGGTCAATTTAATTGAAACATGAGCACACAATCTAACTCCACTTCCCCCTGCTCAGGACCATGTGTCCCAAACTGCTGAAAGTGAGATGTGTGGCCAGCCTTCCCTGAAGCCCTTCACCCAGGACACTTCCCATGGCTTAGTGTGCAACATGCTCAGTGAACATGTGGACTAAATGTGGGCAGTTCTTATCCTAAAGAAGTTTAATTTTATTTTTATAAGATAAATGCATAAAAATAGAACTTCTAATATTGATCTTATCATCCTGTTTTAGAAAATGCAAATTCAGGCCAATCGTTGTATAATGGTAAAACAGTTTCTTAATAGAATATTTTAATTGCTTGTTCAAGATTAAGTTCTACTGGAAGGGTCAGAAAGGCTACCCCTTCTTGTGCTGGCATCTTCCATTCGGTTGACACAGTGTCAGTCTAATTCTCCGAGTTTAAAAGTTTATTTTTATTTCTTTCTTTCTCGGGGTTATGTTACCTTTGTGATCTAATCTGTACAGTACAATTGAGAAATCTCTTGATTTTTGTGTTTGGCTAAAATTTGTGTCTTTGAAAATGGGCGATGACTTTTCTTTGTTGTTCATGACAGATCTATTAATTCTGCTTCAGTCAGTTCTGGTGATATTGAGAGAATCAGTTCAAATTAAAGTCATTTTTTCCCCCTTCCTGAGCTTAATAGATACCTATTTCTGCAAAGACAGAGAAAGGATATTTGAATTTTCAGGAAATAGGGAAGATCATGAGACAGCAAACAGTGGTTCCAGACAGCGCAGTAGCTAAGAGAATTTCATGCCATTCAGGAAATAGCACAGCAACACGAGCAAGGTAAAGATCAAATTATGAATGGATTTTTTTTCAAACAAAGTACCCAAAGAATTAGAAAAGGAACATTAAGACTCAGAGAAGAATAAAGGATAATTTGACATGTTGAAATAGCAGACTGAATCACTGGGAAGTGAGCAAGGCTTATCTTTAGCCAGCCAGCCTCTCCCTGTTATTAATAACAACTTCTAATATTTTTTTAGCACTTGCAATTTACATAGAGCTTTTCTTATTGTTGGTACGCTCCTTCTTGTGTTCTCCCCTGGTCCCCTTGGGATTTTACCAAATCTGATCTCAACTCATTCCCAATAAGCAGCTTCAAATCTTTTATGGAATCAGACAGGGTCAAACTGAAAAAAAAAAAAAAATTCATTCAAACAAAGGTAAAATGACAGATAATGTTTAATGTGTGACCTTTCCAAAGGCATTTGTATTTTACCAGAAGATAAAGTCTGAAGTTAAACACATGAATCTGTAATTCAGGTCAGGCAGAAGGAAAGGTTTTCTGGAGAAAAGGAGGTCATAAGACTTGAAGTGTCCTTTTTTAAATCCTGAAATGAAACTATATAGAAAGCCTTTTTGTTTTCTGGTAAGGTATTCCTCTCTCTGGGTCTTGCATAGCTGAGCATACATTCCTTAGATTGGTTGGATTTAATGAATTAAAGTCCATATTTTCAAACCACTAAAAAATACAGATCCAGAATTTTAGAGATTGGGAGAATCTTATAGTGATTTTGGCCAAACCCATTATTTTATAGATAAGAAAATTAAGGACAAGAAAGTCTAAATTAGTCTGATTAATTAGAGCCACAGATCAAAATGCTTTACTTTTTTGTTTCTTTTTTAAAAAAATTTTTTTCTTTGGAATCAGTTTTTATTTTTCAGTTATAGTTGACATACAATATTATGTTAGTTTCAGGTGTACAGCCTAGTGATTAGACGTTACATAATTTACTAAGTGATCATTGTGATAAATTTTGTACCCATCTGACACCATACCTTATTATTAAAATATTATGGACTGAATTCCCTATGCTGTACTTTATGTCCCTGTGACTATTCTGTAACTATCATGTTGTACTTCTTAATTCTTTCACCTTTTTCAACCATCCCCCCTAATCCCTCTCCAATCTGGCAACCATCAAAATGTTCTCTGTATCTATGAGTCTGTTACTATTTGGCTTTTATTTTTTTCTTCAGTTCTTGATATATATGTATATATTGCCATTTTATTATTCATATTTTTATCATTTTTTTCTTCTTCTTTTTAAAGAAGACCCTTTAACATTTCATGTAATACTAATTTGGTAATGATAAACTTCTTTAGCTTTTTCTTGTCGGGAAACTCTTTATCTGACCTTCAATTCTAAATGATAGCTTTGTTGGGTAGAATTATCTGGGTTGTAGGTCCTTGCTTTTCATCACTTTAAATATTTCTTGCCACTCCCTTCTGGCCTGCAAAGTTTCTGTTGATAAATCAACTGACAGTCTTATGGGAGCTCCCTTGTAGGTAACTAACTGCCTTTCTCTTGCTGCTTTTAAGATCCTCTCAGTCTTTAACCTCTGGCATTTTAATTATGACGCATCTTGGTGTGGACCTCTTTGGGTTCATATTATTTGGGACTCTCTATGCTTCCTGGGCTGTATGTCTATTTCTTTCAACAGGTTAGAAACGTTTTCTGTCATTAGTTTTTCAAATAGGTTTTTAATTTCTTGCTCTCTTTTTTCTCCTTTGGGCACCCCCGTGATGCAAATATTAGCGCACCTGAAGTCATCCAAAAGGTTCCTTATGCTATTTGGATTTTTTTTTCTTTTTGCTATTCTGATTGGGTATTTTTTGCTTTCTCATATTCTAAATTGCTGATTTGATTCTCTGCTCCATTTACTCTATTGTTGATTACCTGTAAGTTATTCTTCATTTCAGTTATTGTAGTCTTCATTTTTGACTAGTTCTTTTTTATGGTTTCCATGTCCTTTTTTTATACTGTTGAAGTTCTCACTAAGTTCATTGAACATCCTTATAATTAGTGTTTTGAACTCCGCATCTAGTAGATTGTCTCCATTTTGTTTAATTCTTTTTCTGGAGTTTTGTTCTATTTTTTCACTGGGGACATGTTTCTTTGATTTCTCATTTTGGCAGTCTCCCTGTGTTTGTTTTGATGTATTAGGCAGAACTGTTACATCTCCTGGCCTTGGTAGAGTGGCTTAATGTAGTAGGTGTCCTGTAGGGTCCAGTGGCACATCCT
Organism: Molossus molossus; assembly: GCF_014108415.1. Taxonomy (NCBI): domain Eukaryota; kingdom Metazoa; phylum Chordata; class Mammalia; order Chiroptera; family Molossidae; genus Molossus; species Molossus molossus. The sequence continues at coordinate 18,298,921 of NW_023425344.1, forward strand.
CCCTGCTTACTCAAGCTGAGCATTCCAGGTATGCCCTACCCCTACCCCCATTTGGGCTGTGTACACCCTCCTATTGCAGTTGAACCTTGATTGCTGTTGGTATGTCAACTGGAAGGATTTACCCCCTAGGCTGATTGACTGCAAGAAATGGCTGTGACCACCATAGAGGATCAGCTGTGCAGGGGCCCACACCACAGAGCAGGGCTTACTTCAGCAGGGCTCTGGTGCCCACTGAGTCTGCCCTTTGAGTGTGTTTCTTGAAGTGGTTGTTGGGTGGTGCTTTAATATGGTCTGAAACTGCCCACCAGGTGTTCTGGCTTTGGGGCATCCCAGGAGGTGCAGAAGAAGGTCGGCTGCCTGAGTTCTGCTCGGGGCCACCTAGCATGAGCTACAAAGCAATTTGCTACTTGCACTGGGCTTGGAGGTGCCCAGGAGAGGCTGGCTGCTGCTAATGCTGTGCCTGGAGCCACTTTGCAAGAGGTATTGGGTATGCTAAGGCCAGATGCTGCTTGTTTGAGAGATTTAGGAAAGTCTGAAGCATGAGCCAGGACCGTCCATTCCTATGGAAAAGCAACTGGAAACAGCTTGGGTAAGCCCCAAAATTGAGTGGGGTAGGGAATCACCAGGGTAGGATGAACGGTATGACCCATGTTGATGAAGACCTAGAGATAGGTCATCTGCCTGCTGGCTCTGTGGGGGTAGGGCCAAGCATAGGAACAATGGCCTCTGCCAGCACATTTTTTCTAGGAGAAAGCTGTCCCTCCAGCTCTTGCCCTGATGCCAGACAATTCAGTACCTCCCAGATGTTCCTGGTATCTTTTGAGCTGCTGCCTCAGACATGGAGCCCAGAGGGAGTGAGTAAGTTCATGTGGAAGCCCTTTAAGAAGAATTGCCTGGGACTCTAGAAGCCCTCTGTCTCACTCAGCCAATATCCCCACTGGTTTTTATAGCCAAAAGTTATGGGGACTTCTCTTCCTGGCTAGAATGGGTTTGGACACCTCGCTCCTCAGGGAGGACCTCTACAGCTGAGATAACCCTCCTAATTTTTTTTTTTACATTATTTTTCTTTATTGATTTTAGAGAGAGAAAAAGGAAGGGAGAAAGAGATAGAAACATCGATGAGAGAGAACATCGATTAGCTACTTTCTGCATGCTCCAACTGGGGATTTGGCCCACAACTTGGGCATGTGCCCTGACCAGGAATCAAACTAGCAAACTCTTGGTGCATGGGTCGATGCTCAACCACTGATCACTAGTGGGGCACCCTCCTGATTTTTATCTGCCACACATGGGTGTGAGACCAGCCTGTTCTATGTCTCTGCCCTTCCTACCAGTCTAGATGTGGCTTCTTCTTTATATCCTTAGTTATAGGAATTCTAGTCAGCTAGATTTTAGGCAGTTCCAAATGATGGTTGTTCTGTAGTTTAGTTGTAATTTTGATGTCCAGAATACTTCAATAATTAAGGAAGCTGATAATGCAAGGACTAAACATTGAGTTGATCATAGAGAGTCTCTTAAGATGTATTGTTATTCAGACATAGACCAGGTACAGCATGTTGCCTTTGTTGTTGTTGTTGCTGCTGCTGCTATTATTGTTATTTCATCAGTCCAACTGAACTACATCTGAGCAATAGGAGATGTCACTATTCCAGTGTCTATCAATGTGTTGTTTTGATCTACGATAATCAGTACCTTTGTCGCTAGATGAATCATTATTACTGGCATTAATCTTTTATAATTCTGTGTATATCCATGAGATTTAATATTTATCAGAATACTAGAAAGTCAACAGATTCTCTTTAATTCTGGGTTCTTTCATCACCTTACCAAAGATGTCCTTCCTTAAAATATAGTATTGCTGAGCTGCTGGACTCTTTGTTAGCTTTACATCATCATAGTTTTTTGATGAAGGATATTTAGAGGTCATGTTTTCAGATGAGATACTGAGATCCAAAGAACCTCATATCTAATCTATAGCAGAACTAGAATGAGAACCTGGTCTTTGTCCACTATGCCACATGGCACTAATTTACAATCCCAGAAGCCTCTGGTGGCTCCAGAAAGACAGTTATTCTTAGAGAATGTTATCTAGCATGCCTTTGGAGTAAATCCAATTCTGGAATAGAAGAGGTTATTCTTTTCCCAGGCTTCATGAGATCACTAAAAATGTTCTGAGATGAACTGTTTGTCTCTAAGATTTTCCCCTTCAACATACTTTTGTTTTGTTTAGCCTTACAAGGAAGGAAATGACTTAACTGAATGCTACAGCCAATAAAATCTAAATTGGCTGTTTGTTATATGTCATTAAGTGTCTCCATTTTGTGTTTAAAATTCAGAAGCCCATCTTAAAGAGCAAAGGTTACATTTAAGGTTAACGTCAAGGAATTCCTAAGAAAACTGACTGGTCCTTGGAGAAACTCTTTTTTCCTGAGGAAATCCTGATGCCTCATGCTGGTACATGTATATCTTCCATGAAAATTGAGCATTTACGATTTCATGGCTGCATGTACACAGAAGCATGTGAAGGAATATTGGGGGTAGGGGGAAACCCAAAACAAAACCCTATCATCAGTTGTCTAGACATTTGGCTACATGATGACTACCATGGCTATTCTCAAATATCTACAACTGCCTAAAATTTGTACCATACAGATTTACAGCCATGGACACAATCTAATTCAAATCTGCATTATTGTCAAGGAACACTGTGTTTCTTCCTGGAATATAATCAAAAATTTAGGGCACAGATTTTGATGATTACTAGCTTAATGAATGATATAATATAGTTGGATACAAAACAGCACAACTCTTATCATCAAAAATTTGTTGAAAGGAAAACATGTAAGAGAAAGAACTGAAGCAATTGCACTGCCACTGCAATTTGTAATCAGAAGCCAGCAAACCATTGGCATAATGAGTATTTTAAATGTAAGTGCTCATGAAGACAATGACTTGAACAGCTTCAATATAATGGTGGAGTCTCTGGAAGCCTGCACCCTGAGTTCTACTGATTACTAACAGGAGAGACCAGCTATGCACAAAATGCAGCTTCATGTATGCACATTCATCTGTCTGAGCGTTCAGCAAAGAAATTCCTGGGGTCCAGAAAACAGAGAAAAAATATCACACCAAAGCAGGAGATTGTACGGAATGAGCAAGGTCTGCTCTCACCCACATCTATTCAACGGTCTCCAGAAAGCTTTACTGCTCAGAGCTATCCCATTTCTAACCACTGGCAGTCTGGGCTTTGTTTCCTTTGATTTTCATTTGTTCACACAGCAATAATTACTTTTAACTTTGTATTAATTATTTGGATGAGCATAATTTGATGCCAGTGACTAAGTAAACTGCGTCAGCTTTGTCAATTGTTAGAGATGCCTTTCCAAGTATCAAACACCTCTACCCATCACAACATTTTGTTTTCTTTAAACCAACCATGATTATTTAAAATTGTCATATTTTTTTCCCTTTATTGATTTTTAGAGAGAGAGGACAGGAGAGGGAGAGAGAGATAGAAACATTGATGAGACAGGACATTGATTGGCTGCCTCCTGCATGTCCCCCACAGCCTGGGCATGTGCCCTGGCCGGGAATTGAACAAGTGACCTTTTGATGCATGGGTTGACGCTCAACCACTTAGCCACACTAGCAGGGCTAAATTATCATTTTTAAAAAAAGAATTTGGTTACGTCTTTACTGTGCATTTCCTCTGTGGGGTGTAAGCACTGTATTAGACGGTTCCTCAGTGATCCGGGGCACTACTGGATCTCGTCTGGGGTGGAACCTGGCACACGGGAGACATGGAATAAATATTTGTTAAGTGGATATCTGAAATCCTAAGGTATATGGCCTTAATTCCTTTGGGATAAAAACTAAGTTCCAAGTTGCCATGCAAAAAAGAAAGTCCTAGAAGACAAGCAGAGATTTTGGAAGAAGTTAGAAATAACTAAAACACAAGGCTGAATAAAACACCCAGAGCCAGATAATTTAAAACAATCAAATGCTTATTTACTAGTTATTATGAAATTATTTAATTTAAATGATTTTACAGGTAAAAATTTTAAAGAAAGCAAAAAGATTAAAAAGCAGAAATAAACTAGGCAACAAAGGGAAGATATTGGGTGGAAGGTTTGAACTGTGGGGTTGGGCTGCTTCCTGTAGTAATCCTTGGGGAATAAAATACTGGATGGGTCAGAAGGGCAGAGGATCCGGGTCTTCCTGGCACCAAAAATAAGAGACTAGTCATTGGAAACAGCTCAGATTCAGATCCTGAAAAATGTAGGTCAGTCTGAGATGAGGCATAAAGGAAAAAACAAAAGGTCTTAGCACTGTACCTGCTTCTTAGTGAGTTTCAAAATTGTCACCTTTATGATGTACTTTTAACTAATCAAATGGGGGCTAATGAGCAAAGCTTCTGTCTCTTCCTTCCTTCAGCCACCAGGTTGCTCCTGAAGTCAAAGGAGTGTAGATTTATGCAGAATGTCAGCAACCTCCCGCAGACAACATTTTGTATCATCTCCTTTCTTCACTCTTGGGCACTTGAGTTTGCACTAGAGCCCTACACCTGGAATGGAAAAGAAGGTAAGGGTAAGGACTCCACTTATAAACTCTATACAGACACATATAACTCATCGTCAAAGATACCCACATCCTGTCCTGTGTTATGTTATCATCATAATCTCTACCTTCTTCTGTTATGATACTTAGCATCTGCTACTGTGTTTATAACTTTTACTTCTAGAGCAAATTTTCTAGGGCAAAGACTCATCTTACTCCTTGTTGTAGATTAAATTGTGCCTGCCCCATCCAAATGCTGAAACCCTAACTCCCAGTGTAACTGCATTTGGAGACAGGGCTCTGAAGGGGAAAGATTGATTAAACAAAGTCACAAGGGTAAGACCCTGACCTAAAGGGCCATCAGGGTTAGGCACACACACAGACAAAAGGCCAAGTGAAGACACAGCAAGCCATCTCCTTTGAAGCCAAGGAGAGAGGCCTCAGGAGAAACCAAATCTGTCAACAACCTAACCTTGGACTTCCAGCCTCCATGGTTCTGAGAAATAGGTGTCTGTTGTTTGATCACCCAGGCTGTGGTATTTGGTTATGGCAGCCCTAGCCAACTAATACATTCATCTACGTGGAAGTGGCAGATGGACCCTCTACCTCCCTCCAGTGTGTCTTCCTGTACTGTGGAGGCCAGAGAGCTCAAAATGTTCTCTTTTAGTTACAAATGTAAATTAGTTTCCTCAATTAGATGCTCTCCTGGGAGACCTGGAATGTAGCAGTGGCCATCTTTGGGCTGCTGTGGGTGTTGTTGAGACAAACACAGGCATGAAGATTCTGGGGTTCTCTGTAGCAGCAGTCTAGTAGCAAGTCTCTGGCTTTAAGTGTGTTGAGAGACAGTTGTGATGGTTGAGGTAGCCTGTTGGTCACTAGATGGCAGCTAAGGCATTGTATCTTCAAACTCAGCAGTTCCTGAGGGTGATCTGCTTCTCCCACCCCTGACTGGTGGAGGAAGCTGTCACCTTGGTGGGCTGCCTTGGCAGTGTTGTTCTGAGAGTCATTTCTGGAGCCCTGTTTTAAAATTTGTTCCTCAAGTCTTCTCTACTGTTTTCTAAGTAGTTGATGGTCTGTATTGAATCTGTTTCTACTTAAAAATCTGTGTCTACCAGAGTTATTCTTTTTTTGGAACTGAACCCTGACAGATGCATTCTCCTCTGTGACTTTGGTGTTGAACACCATGCTTGGCTTATGTAAAAGATAAACCATTGCTTATTGTTGTTGTCTATACCAGTGATTCTTAATCTTTGATGTGTATCAGAAACACCTGGAAAACTAATAAAAAAGACAAAGGTCTAGGCTCAGTGAGATAAGACAGAGTTCTGGTCTTTGTATTTCTATCAAGTTCCTTAGGAGATTCTAATACCCACCAAAGTTTGAAGCTCTGATGTAAACATTCTCTAAGGCCTACCAGGGTCTGGGTATACTGTGACTCATTTAATTTTCATAATAGCATTATGAAATAACAAGTAGTATTATCCTCATTTTATAGACAAGGAAACTGAGGCATTGAGAGCCTTAGAAAAATACTCAAGATCACACAGCTAGTAAATAGTAGATTCTAGTATCTAACCCAAGCAGCAGTAGACTTAGACCATGAGCCCCAAGCTCATGACCACTATACTCTTCTGCTTAGATGGTCTTCTCTCTTTGCAGACTCTAAAAATGAATTTCATTTAAATTTAAATCATATTCCTCCAAATAAGTCTTTATAGACTTCACAATATCCCAGTATCACCGATCTGGTGATTTAGTTACTAGTAAAAATGTTGAGCTAACTAAAATCTTCCATATAAAACACTAAATTCTTAGGTAATTGCCAACATATTTCAAAGTCTAATAAAGCCTACTTAAATCAAGGAATAGCTAGAGGAATAATTGCTCTCAGATACAAAACTAATAATTCTCTGAATTTTGTTATTATCTTTGAAGTGAAGAATAGCAAAAATGACCCTTAGGTCCATTCATTTATTAGAAAAAACATTATACATTTTCAAGAAGAATAGACCAAAATAGTATTATTTAGCTGTAGAGTCATACTAATCATATTTCTTACATTTTCAAGATTGCATCTCTAAGATTTAATAAAAACTTATTATTCTTTTAATGCTTAGAAATTAATAATGTAGAGGGAGATATTTGATGTCCAGAGGAACTTCTTACAGAGATGTGCAGAAATGCACGATGAATGAAAGGAAACATTCTCTCATTTTATACTTTTGACCTGTCTGGTCAATATAATTTCTCAAATTTAAATTTATCATTATGAAGAGAGAGGATTTCTGAAAACTTCTGGAACTGTGATATTTATATCTAGTTGGGTTTGTAAGGCAAAAATGGGACCTGAACATTTTGAGGCAAAAATTACCCTCAATTTTCCCAGAGAGGAAATGTGATGCTAAATAAGCCAGGTTCAAATCTCAGCTCTAGTATTATACACTTTATTGTGACTTTGATAAGTTGTATAATGTTTGTTAGTCTGTAAAATTTAGAGAAAACAACCCCTACCTTAGAAGGTGTTACAAAGTTTAGATGAGATATTTCCCCTTCCATGTTGAATCACTGCATCTCTAAGCTAAAAACAAAAAACAAAGAAAAGAAAACAGACAATGACAACAACAAACCACACACACCAAAAAAAAACCATTCTGGAGTCATGAGAATGCGTGGGGCAAATCATCAGAAAACTTGGCTGTGAACTTGGAGATCTGCCGCTCTCTTGTTGTGTGACTTGAAACAATTATCTTAATTTTACTCTCAGAAAGAGCAAATTTCACTGTTGTCAAAAGGAAATTGATTTTTTGACTTCCCAGGTTTGTTCTAATTCTAACTGTCCATGTTGCAGGAACATAAAAAGTAATTCTTGAAATTTATAAAAGAATTTTACACCTTTACTCATATCTTGAAAACCTTAAAATGTACTTTTCGATCATCCAGTTTCCTGTTCCCTTTCTTTCTTTATATTGTCAAGTGAAGTTGTTACAGCAAACAAGTCAGTTGAGATGAAAACATTTATTTATCTGATGTAAGATGCCAATGATACTCTTTTAAAGTGTTTCCAGTATATTTTGATATTAAACAACATATCACTCACACACACACACGCACACACACACACACACGCACACACACACACGCACACACGCACACACGCACACACGGTCTGATTAAAATACTAGTTCTGAGTCACAGCCACCCCTCCCCTTCTTTTTCTCCAGAGGCTGTGGTTTGACTCTACTATTTAACATGCATTTCACATTTAATTCCATGAATTGAACTTTGGTTTCTTTGGGGAATCTGAATATCACACCTTGTTTGGAACCCAACACAGTGTACTACTGGACTTAGATGCCTGACAAGCAACCCCCTGGAAGGGGCCCTGGACCAAGCTAAGAGTTTAGTCCCAGGAGTGAAGGCCAATCTAGCAGGGACAAACTAGTAACAGAAGAACAGTGCAGGGGCCAAAGAGCTCCATAAAACAGAAAATCAGATTTGAAGTGCTGTAGAGAAAGTCAGAACGTTAGGGAGACAAAGAGGGGTCGAAGTAGAATGGGATTTTGTGGAAAGAGGTGTGACTAGGACAAGGCTGTTAGAGAACTATGTTAAGAAGACAGATACCTCTTGTGATATTTAATAAGTGCCCAGTTGTTTGGTCAAACAGTAATCTAGATGTTGCTATGAAAATTGTTGGTAGAGTGGTTAGCATTAGCACTCAGTTGACTTCAAGTACAGCAGATTGCTCTCCACAATGGGGGTAGGCCTCATCCAATCATTTCAGGCCATAAGAGAAAACATGGAGGTTTCCTGGAGAAGAATTCTGCTTCGAAGCTGTAACCAAATTCTGCTTGAGTGTTCAGCCTGCTGCCCTATGGATTTGGACTCAAGCCTACAACGTCAGCTCTTACCTGAATTTCTAGACTGTTAACCTGCCCTAGAGATTTCAGATTTTTCATTCCAAACAATCATGTGAGTCAATTTCTTAAAATAAATCTATCTATGCATACGTATATACACACGTATTTATTTGTCTATATCTACATCTATATTTGTACCTCTTCTATTGGTTCTGTTTCTCTGAAGAACCCACCAGCTATTCTTCTCCTTCATCTTTCTCCTAGGAGTGACAATAAAATACCAGATCATTTCTTTCAGCTAGAAGTGGTCATGTGACACAGCTCTAGGCAAAAAGATGTATGGATAAGTCTTGGGAAAACAAAAAACAGACAGGCACAGTCATTGAGTACTCTTTTATTCTGCCCCCTTCAAGCCTGCCTTTGTAGGCAGTGGAAGGAGAAAGTGATATTTGGAACCGCAGCCATGTTGAGATTGAGGCAATACACCGGAAGGTGAAAGCCAACATGCAAAAGATGGCAGAATGGAAAAGAAAGAAAAATGTTGCTGAGTTACTGAGCCAACCTCGGGACATTGCTCCTGACTTGGTAATAATAAAGATTCTATTATTTAAACAATTGTTGCTTGGATTTTCTACTGTGAGTTTTATATTTTACATGGAGTCAACACAGCCTGAGCTTGCTCATGGAACCTGGAGCCCAATTCTCCCCATTCAGAGGCATGAAAGATGAGGAAGTGGAGCAGGGCATGGTCCGATACTCAGCCTGGACTCAGAAACAAGGCATGGCAAGCAGAATCAGGAGGGTCTTTTTTCAAGAGGGCTTCTGTGAGCCTTGAGACTTAAGCACCTCTGGGGTTTTGCAGTTTTGAGATCACCAAGAAGGCATGGTCTGATACTCAGCCTGGACACTGGCTTTGGGGCATCAAACCTCACTGAAGCAGGCAGAGCAGATCACAAGCAGACTTTTTCTTAACTACATATGGCTACTTCCTGAGGACTCCCAGTAATAAGAGGAAGAGACTTTGAAAAAGAGCTGGAGGTCCTATTCTAGAATTGGGGGAGGGGCAGTGAGGGAGGGGGCTAACTATCCAGTGATAGATAATTGGTATTACTATGAGCTCACTTGTTCCCAAAGACAGTGAGGCCTGGGACATTCATGATACAACACACATGATATTTTTTAAAAAGTAAATTCCTGAGGGCACACAATTCAGTCTATCGGAAACAGCCTGCCAAAAACAGTGTCTCCTTGTAAGCCAATAGATGAAAATACTTTTGATTGTAGACTGTAGAGTTTACGCAAGCCACACTCATGTAACTAAAGTAAGAACATGTTCCAGTACACCTTAAAGTGTGCCTTATTTTTGTGTTAGGTTGGCAGGATGTTTTTGATGTTGTCTATATCAGTGCTCAGGTGAGGCTACTGGTCAGTGGTTTCAAATTCATCCCCCTACCCCCTCATGCACAGTGAAATCTAACACATTGTGTCTAAAAAGACAAAGCAGAACAAGTCTGAGGAAGGCAGAATTGGGCCCAGAGCCTTACACATATTGGCCCAGAAGTGCCTCTGCTCTGAATTTAAATGACTATTGAGGAGGCTTCTCTCTGCCTCTATTTTAATTTTGTCTTTGTTTATATAGTTTTAACTACTCAGATGAGCTTGGATCCCTTTTTCTATTCATGTATTAGGCTGAGTCATGGTCTACTCCAAAATGTCAGCTATAGAATGTTTTCCCAATCCCCACCTACCCACTCTGGGTAGGGTAAGGATTTTCAAGTCAAAGTTCCACCTGGTGGGATGGAGACTGGAATCTACACCTTCTGTTTCTTATACAACAATGACTTCAAAGTAATATAATTTCTAGATACATGGGTGGGAGACTAAAGGGGCCTTTCTATCATTATAGCTCTTTGTGTACTGGCTTCATCACCTGTTTGAGATTGAGAATTACTTGAGAGAAGGGACCATTTCTCACTCCTTTTTGTATTTCTGCCATTTCTAGCACAGAGCAGTTGTTCTGAAAATTTTTGCTAAATTGAATTGGAAAAAGAGAACAAAGGGCACTCTAGAATTGTATTATAATCCAACACACCTGCTCCTATCTATGTAAGAAACAATTTTTTAATATTGGAATTAAGTTTTTTTTTTTTGGCTTGGGCATGCCTTCCAAATCAAATTCAAACTTCTTAGTTGTTGCTGTAAGACTGCTAATTGTTCTCTCATTAAAATAAACTTTTTAAAGCCTCTATCTGTGCAAAGAATTGTGCTGGGTACTTTCATATATTGCTACATTTATTTAGTTACTTTCCATTAATTCCCTTGTCTGTAGTACAGAATATTAGCTTTATTTACATATCTCAATTTTAACATGTAATTTATTCATATTTATTGATGTTTTGATGCTAGATACATTTGTTCCTCATAATATCTCCTCAGGTGTGTATTTTACCCTCTTGTTACAGATGAGAAAGCTGAAACTCTGTTGGGGGAGGGATTCATGTAGTCCCAAGGGTACATAGCAGGAAGGAGATAGGCTGTTTCTTAGTCCAGGCACCCTGCCTTTTCTTCTGCTTCACACTCTCATCTTCTTTCCCCTCTGTAATTTTTAACCTTCTCAACAAAAGCATCCTTACCTTTTTAGTTATCAATCACCTCACCCCTTTCAATCTCAAGAAAACTGTCTTCACAGTTTTCTTTTTTGTTGTTGTTGTTTAAAGTTAGGTTTACACTGGGAGATTCATTAATGGGTGGTGTGTTGGAATGAAGAAATGTTAAAAAGTTCAGGAGATTTACTCATCTGTAAGTGTGAGAAATTCTGAGTTGTGGGAGAATGTTTTATTGAGAAGCAACATGTTTTGTAGAGCCTGTCATTAATTGCTTCTGAGTACTTTTTTTTTTTCTTCTGCTTGCTTCTTTCCAAAGTTGTTTTAATAAACAAACCTGACAAAATAGGTTATTTGTGATCTGTATTTCCCATTGCACTATACTGAACAGTGGTGTTATGAATGTTAGGGTGTTGTGCATAGATGTTGGAGATCTAGTCCCTTTGAATTTCTATTGGTTACCTGCTCTGGTCCTTTGCAATTCAGAATGTAGTCCTTGGACCAACAACAGGGTCACAATCTCCTGGGAATTTCCAGAAATGCAGATTAGCAGATCCTACTAGAGGCCTATTGGAAAATTTCGTGTGATTCCTAAGCACATTCAAGTTTCAGGTAGTTAGGCTAGAGTTTTGCAGCAAACTTGGTTTGTTCTCTTGGAATCCTACCTTTGCTTTGCTTAAAATATATGCATAAACATATTTGAAATAAATTCTTGATTATTTTGGCAAGGTTATTCTAATTTGTGTGTTATTCCTTAGGCCTTTTTCTAGTTGCCTTTGGGAATGTTATACAATTAGTTAAATCAGTTACTTCTAGTTTTCCTAAAAATCTTCAATGCTTCCTTGAAGGCAAGGACCATGTTTTATTTACCTCCATGAGCACAGTTTCCTGTATGTGAATGCTCAATAGGTTGAAAGCTGAATGAATTCTGAATAAGTGATTGAATGAATGAATACCTGGAAGAAAAGGAATCAGGTTGGTACATTCCTTGAAGACTGGGACAATCACTTAGTCATCCTTGAATTGTGGAGGCTTCCCAGAAAACTTATCAATAACTGCTTCCTGGTTAAGTTGTTAGATGAAAAGATCTTGTTTATTTATTCCTGGCATAAACCCACAAAGAATAAGAACAGAAGACATGCAAATAAAATGGAGTGCTAAGTACAGTACTGTGCTAGGCACCTTTACAATTGTTACCTCAGCTAATCATCACATCTGTGAACTGGGTATTATTTTAGAAACAGAGTTCTGAAATTTAAGTACCTCGCCCAAATTCATGCAGCAGTGTCAGAGCCTGATAATTCTCACAAATAATTTGCCATGCCACTGTGTACACAGCGCCGTTTCTGCAGAGATTCAAAGGTGGAAGAGGAAGGATCCTTTATAATAAAACACAAAATTAAGCAACTCTCCGAGTTCCCCTTGTGCATCGGAGATGCTGTGGCTCTGGAGGAAAGAGTTCCTCTTCTGGCCTCTCAACCACAGACCAAGCAGTAACAACGCAATGAAAATCGACCCTCTCTCAGGTCGGTTTCCGCTCTCGGAACGCAGATGCTGGGACCATCGGGCTCGGGGGGGACTAGAGAGAAACGGACACGCGGCCCGCCAGTTGCCTGGTAACGCCCGCTGCAGGAGTCCCAGCGAAATAAGGTCCGGGACAAGTGTCACTAGCCTTGAGTGGGACCCCAAAGCCCGTTGTCTCCGCGCCGGCGGCCTGTCCCCGCCGCTTGGCGGGCTAGGGCAGGGGAAATGTTGCAGGAGGAGTCGGATCTGTCTCTCATTATTGCTCAGATAGTCCAGAAACTCAAGGGCTCCAGTTTGTACGCCCAGTTGGAACGGCAGGCCTGGGTAAGCGAGGCGGGTGGGGAGGGATGGGGACGGCGGGGCTGCGGCAGTGCCTCCCTCCTCTGGCAGCCCGCTGACCTCAGCTGGGGCCCGCCCCTGCCCGCTCCGCTCCGGTGCACAGAAAACCCTCTCTTCCAGGTCCACTCGCTCAGCCTCGCGTGGGTAATAGAGTAGTTAAAGAAGGGTGGGGCGCAGCATACCTTTCTGGAGGACACAGAAACGCCAAAGCTTTGTATTCATGTTATAGCCCTTTACAGGGTCTAATTGTTTAAATTGCTAGAATCAGTGGAGATAGTTTGAACCACACCTTCCCTCCTCTTTTCTGTTCTGTAGGGGGTTTGAACCCCCAGGAGCCTTTTTGTTTTAGCATCAATCTGTCACCTTCTTACACTCTACCCTCCCTGCAATAATTCGCCCTCTCTCCGTCCACTCCTCATTTATTGAGCATTTTCTAATGTGCTAGATTCTTTGATACAGAGATTGATCAGGAGATCTTTGCCCTTTTGTGTGTATGCGTGAATGTCATTTAAATGGAATTATTCAGTATGTATATTTTTGTGCCTGGTGTGTGTCATTTAAAATAATGCTTTTGAGATTCATTCATGTTGTTGGTATTTCAGTAGTTCTGTTTATTTTTCAGTGACAGTTGACATAGATGTTATATTAGTTTCAGGTGTACAACATAGTGATTAGGTATTTATATACCCCGATAAGTCTAGTTCCCCTATGAGTTCTGTTCCTTTTTATTGCTGAGTAATATTTCATTGTTTGGATAGACTGACTTGCTTATCCATTCATTGGTTGCTGGGCATTTGCAGTTACAAAGTTACTGGGTTGTTTCCAGTTATAGGGACTATAAGTAAAGATGATATATACATTCTGGTATAGGTTTTTGTTTGAATATTTGTTTTCTTTTCTCTGGGATAAATATCTAGGAGTAGAATTGCTGAGTTGTACGGTAAGTATAGGTCTAATTCTATAAGAATCTTCCAGACTTTTCCAAAGTGCTGTAGCAATTTACATTTCCACCAGCAATTATGAGAGTTTCAGTTGCTCTGCATCCTTTCTAGTACTTGATGTCAATTTTTATTAATTAATTACAATGTTCTGATAAGAGAGTAATGATATCTCATTGAAACTTTAATTGCATTTCCTTGATGACTAATGATATTGAGCTGTTTATATCTCTTTGGTTCAAATCCTTTGCCCATTTAAAAAAATTGTTCTCTTATTGTTGAATTATAAGGATTCTTTATATAAAGGACACAAACAAGTCCTTTATCAGATACTCATCTTGCAAATATTTGCTCCTAGTCTATGGCTTATCTTTTCATTTTCTTTTTCTTAAAAATTTTTTTTTCTTCATTGATTTTAGAGAGAGAGGAAGTGAAAGGGAGAGAGAGATAGAAGCATCCATGAGAGAGAACATTGATTGGCCACCTCCTGCATGCCCCACACAGGGGATGGGGCCCACAACCTGGACATGTGTCCTGTCCAGGAATTGAACCGGTGAGCTCTTGGTGCATGGGTCGACGCTCAACCATTTGAGCCACACCGGCTGGACTCTTTATTTTCTTAACTGAGTCTTTAAAATAGCAAAAAATTTAATTTTGATGACATAATTTTGTCAATTTCTTCATTTATGATTTGTACTTTCTGTATCCCACCTAAGAATCTTTTCCTAACTGTTTTGTTCTCATTTTATAGTTTTAGCTTCTACATTTAGATCTGTGATCCATTGTAAGTTCATTTTTGTATATATTGCAATGTAAAGCTCTCTTTTGCATGTTGATGTCCAATACCACACCTATTTCTGGTGCCTAATTGCTCATTTCCTTGGCACCTTTGTTGAAGATTGATTTAAGACACACACACACACACACACACACACACCCCTCTTTCTGGCTCTCTATTCTGTTCCATTGAATTCTCTGTTTGTTTGTTACTATGCTAATACCACATTTTAAATTTTTGTAACTTTTATTCTTGATATCAAGTATTAGTTCTCCAACATTGTTCTTTTTCAAAATTGTTTTGGTTATTCTATGTTCTTTGCTTTGCGATATAAATTTTATAATTATCTTATAAATTACTATAAAAATTGCTTGTAGGGATTTGGATTAGGATTCTGGTGAATCTGTTGATCAATATAGGACAATTGACCTCTTAATATTAAATTTTCTGGCCCATGAATACATTTTATTTCTCCATTCATTTATATCTTTATTTTCTATTATTAGTGTTTTACAGTTCCATATACAAAGTTTGCACATATTTTAAGATTTTCCCTTAAGTATTTCATGTATTTTGATGCCGTTATAAATGTTGATTTTTTTTCTTCTCATTTCAATTTCCAACTGTTTCTTGTAAGCAGAAATGCAATAGACATTTGTCTACTTACCATGTATCCTGCAACCTTACTGAGCTTATTTAGGAGATATAGTACCTTTTTTGGTATATTGCCTAGGATTTTTCAAGTACATGTTTCATATAATAAAGACAGTTGTACTTCCTCTTTTTCAATATGTATGTCTTTTATTTATTTTTCTTGCCTTGCTACAGTGGCTAGTACTTTCACTACAGTGGTGTATAGATACTTTTTATTTGGTTGAAGAAACTATTTTTCATTCCCGTTTTTCTGAGAGTCTTATTATGAATAGATATTGAATTTTGTTAAGTATCTTTTTTTGTATCTATAGAGATTCTTAATGTGATTTTCTTTTAAATATGTTGATATGGCGAAGAGTACTGATTGGTTTTGCATTCCTGAGATAAATTCCACTTCATCACAATACATTTTTATATATATCTTGATTTAATTTGTAAATATTTTGTTGAAGATTTTGTGAGTATTTTTATAAAAATATTGGTTTGTAGTTTTATTTTAACACCCTTTGCTAGTTTTGATACTAAATAATGCTGATCTCATAAATTGAGTTGGTCAGTGTTCCCTTCTCTCCCATTTCCTAGAAGAATTTGTGTAGAAGTAATATTATTTCCTCCTTAAATGTCTAGTAGAATTCCAGGTAAGGTCACTGGGGCCTGTAATTTTCTTTATGGGAACACTTTTAATAAGAAGTTTAATTTTAAAATATATGCAGGACTAGTTAAGCTATTTATCTTGTTGAATGTGTACTTGAAAAGCATTAGTGTTCTGCTGTTACTTTTCTATAAATGTCAATTAGGTCAAATAGATAGACCATTTTGTTCAAGTGTTCTCCACCTTACTGAGTGTGGAGGCTTCAATCAATATAGTCAAGGGTTTTGATATTACTGTCATTAGCTTCAGTGTATCACAGGCTTCAAATTTGGTGGGCTGGTATAAACTTTGTGCTTAGAAATGGACCTGGAGGTATTGGAGGGGTTTTCTCAGTGTTTCTACCATATCTAACCCTGTTTGCCTGTGCCATAGAGGGAGGTCCCTCTCCATTCTCTTATCCCTTCCTCAGCAATTGTTTGTTGTTACTCAGTCCTAAGTTCATGGTAGGTCCAGATGTTCTTATTCTCCTGGCCCTGTCCCAGTCCTGTGCATTGGGGGTAGGTCCTTCTCAGTGTTCCTTCCTCTTCTCCCTCTGCAGCCATACTCCACCTTGTATCTGTGGCAGATAATGGGTGAAAGAAAGATTTCTGCCCCTCCCTAGTGTGGGCTTACCTCTGATTTGTACTGGTATAGGATCCTAGGCCCAAGAATTTTCTTACCTTTCCATGAGGAAGATGGTTTTTCATCTATCTTACCCCCTGAAGCAATGAATTATTGCTTTGCCTTCAGAGTGGTTTGGTTTCTGAATTCTTCCCTAGAGATTTAAGACCTTTTCCTCACATGAGAGGAGAGTTTGGACAAGGTGGGCACGGTTTTATGCTTGTTCTGTTGTGGCAGCCTGTCCCTTCTTGCACAAAAGGGGGCTCTCTGCAGTTCCCTGCTCTGCCCCCAGTCTTTTGTGGGGGCACCTGGTGGAGACCCATGGAAAAGAGTGTGTAAAGGTGTGTGAATCCCCCTTGAGTTTTGAGCTCCCAGTTATTCTAAATTGACATGCTAGCCCACATTTAATCTATAATAGTTAAAATTTTGCTAAATTCTTCTTTCTTACTTTTGTGTGGTAGCCCCCTTTTCCTCCCGTGCTCTGTCAAAGGTCAAATAGTTTGGAGTCCCCTCTGTCCTTGGAGGGGCTTGTTACTCTTCGGAATTTAATTCACTGGATTGGCCTTCATTTTCAATTTCCTGGTGGGTTCAAAAGTTACGACTTTGTAGATTAAACCACTTTATCTCATATGTTACTATGAGAGTGACAGTGCTTGTAGTGGCTTTCTACATTCTATGCATAACAGAACTCTAACAATAAATATTTAAGGATTGCATCTATGTCTACGAGAAAGATTGGTCTGTAATTTCCCTTTTTATGTAATGTCTTCAACAAGTGTTATATCGAGGTTATGCTGGCCTGATAAGATTTTCTGTTTGCTGCAAGATTGTTATGAGATTGTTTTTTCCCCTTAAATGTTTGGAAGAATTTTCCAATGAAGCCAGTGTCTCAAATTTTCTTTTGGGAAGTTTTTTGTTCTTGTTTTTTAAAATTAGTAGACTTTATTTTTTAGAATAGTTTAGATTTATGGAAACATTGAGCATAACATACAGAATTCCCATACATCTCCTCTCCCCTTGCACACAGTTTTCCCTATTATAATATCTTGCATAGTGTAGTACATTTGTTGCAATTAGTGAACCAGTATTGATACATTATTGTTAAAGTCCTTAGTTTACATCAGGGTTCACTTTTTTATGTTGTACAGTTCTATGTGTTTTGACAAATGGATGTCAAGAACTCACTCTTCCACTGTCTTACAGAATAGTTTCACTATCCTGAAAATCTTCTGTGCCTCTACCTACTCATTTCTTTCTCTTCTCCTAAACTACTGGCAAGCAGTGATTTTTTTTTTTTTTGCTGTCACTGTAGTTTTGCCTTTAATGTCATAGTGTTAGAATCATACATACATTATGTAGTTTTTTTCAAACTGGCTTCTTTCATTTAATAATATACATTAAGTTCTCCTATGTGTGTTTTTTTTTTCCCCTGAATAATGTTTCTTGTATGTGGATGTATCGCAGTTTATTTATAAATTCACCTATTGAAAGATATCAGTTGCTTCCACATTTTGGCAATTATGAAGGCAACTGCTATAAACATTCCTATATAGATTTTTTTTGTCAACATAAGTTTTCAACTTATTTGGATAAATATCCTGAGGTGTTGTTGTTGGGCTGTACAGTTCAGACTATGATTAACTATGTTAGAAGCTGACAACTTGTCTTCCAATGTAGCTGGGCCAGTTCACATTCCCACTAGCAATAAATGAAAGTTTCTGTTGCTCCACATCCTCCCCTGTATGTGGTGTTTTAGATTTTACCCATTCTAACAAGTATGTTGTGATATCTCACTGTTGTTTTAATTTTCAATTTCTTTTTTTTTTTTTATCCTCACCTGAGGACATTTTTCTATTTTTTTTGTTCAGGTAGAGTGGGAGGGGGAGAGAGGAAGAGAGAGAGAAACATCGATGTGAAAGGGACACATCGAGTGGCTGCCACCCGCACGACCAACCAGGGCCGGGGACAAACTGCAACCGAGGTACATGCCCTTAGCGGGAACCGAACCCAGGTCTCTCGGGACCGCAGGCCGACGCTCTAACCGCTGAGCCAAACCGGCCAGGGCAATTTTCAATTTCTTAATGACATATGACACTAAGCATCTTTTCATATGTTCATCTGCCATGTGTATATCTTCTTTGGTGAGATGTCTGTTGAGATCTTTTGCCCCTTTTTATATTGAATGTTTTTTTTATTGTTGAGTTTTAAGAATATTTATTCTAGGCCCAGGCCCTACAACAATTCTAGGCCCAGTACTTTAGGAGGCCCAGATAAAGTACTGCCCTCATAAAGAGACGATAGTGTTAAAAAAAAAATACGGTTTCACAGTCCCTAACCAAAACCTGGGGCCAGATATGTTTTGGAATTCAAATGTTTTTCAAGTTTTAGAAAGGTAATTTATACATATTCTGCATGTTCTTTAATATCTTTACCATCGTCTCACAGCACCCAGTAATTATACACATTACTATTTATGCAGCAAAACGTATGAATTTTCACATTCAATATGATAAATAAGGACTATAAATAGTCTCATGGCAGTTCAGGTCAGATCAGATTTTCCTCTCAAATGAGTTCAAGTCAGGACAGATTTGATCACTAATTAAGTTACACAAAAACTTTGGTTTTCAAAGCTCTTTTGGTTTTGGAATTTCAAGTAAAGGATTATGTATCTATACCTAGAATATGTGACTGTGAGAAAAAGTAGGGCAAAGAAATAGAAAGATAAAACAGGGTAAGGAGATGATTACATGGGGCACTCAAAAACGTGTATCTGACTGGTTCTTAAGATAAATAAAATAACAGTCCTCTAATAGTATAGATTCATAAAACATAATTATAGGTCTTTTAAAAGTAATGCCATCTTGGGCTTGAAAAAATATGTGCTATTAATGTTGCCTTAGTTTGTATCCATTAGCTCAGACACTCAGTAGAAATCAGCTAATTCTTAAAAGGCAACTTTACAATCAGCATTTGATAATTATATATATATATATATATATATATATATATGCCATTTTTATTAATTAATTTTTGTTACAGATGTCTTTCCTCTTCCCCCCAGAGACACTGGCTGTTTTTTTGTGACACGCTTTTAAACTGTGAATCTGGAAGGTGTTTTCCTGCACCAGCATTTTCTGGACTGCCTCCACTTTGTCTGTTTCCCTGTGCCCAGAGAGTGCTGGAGTGGTGTGGCCCGACTGAATTAGAAAAATAAAATCACATAGAACATTTCTCAGCCAATATAAATGGTTTTAGACTTTTCCCCTACTTTCCTCTTTTAGTATTATAATTAAACATTGACTCTATTTTAATGTATCCTTTTATATATTGAAGTTTAATTATTTAAGATATTAATGTGATAACGTAGAATTTTGTGTTTCTAGAAAGGGGTTATGGTTTTTATTTCTGAGTTTCCTGAGTTCCTTCATTAGGAAGTCAACCTGCATCTTAAAATTGCATTTGTTCCCTCATCCTCTGGACACTAGAATAATAGCCTAAATCCAAATTTGATGTCTAGTATCAGATCAGCATTATTACTTTGTATCATGCATAATTTGGATTTAAAATGGATGTTGTGTAAAACCTCAAATGTTATTTCCATTCCATTAAATATTTAATGTCTTATTGCTCAGATTGTTATTATAAATAATAGAATTGTGAAAGGAAGGAACATGAAAGAAGATAGGCTTTGGAGAGAGAAGAAATAATATAAATGTTAGGATGTTGTCATACGTCTAGAACCCCAGAGTATCTCATTGCTAGTGTCTCTTTACTAAAAACATGAGAAATTGTACCACAGATATTGCTTTTGTACTCACCATTGCCAGAAACTTGTACCATGTATAGAGAATTTAGAGATCATAAAAAGGAGAAAAGAAACTGACCTTTATTTATTATTTATTTTAAGAAAATGAAAATTAAATGGATTAAATTAAATAGATTTTAATTAAATATGTTTTATAAAGCATGATTAGATAGGACATATATTGGTATTTAAAAGCCTGTGCCATGATTAGACCTTACTATCATATATCTTTTTTTTCCCTTCTCTCTAGGGTGGGAATTGGCATGTACTAGGGGAAGCTCCTGATTGAACTACTGCAGTTGATATATAAATGAATAATTCAGGGACTCTGAGTTTGGTGTGAACCAAGGAGTGGTATTATCCTTACCCATATCTAACTTGGAAAGTAAGATAGTGAAGAAATGGTACAGGATTTCAGAATAAGTAACCTCTGGTCTTCATAGAATTAATGTACTTGAGGAATAAGATACCTATTAAAATGTAGGTTTGCTTTATGTAATAAGTATATCTCTTCATGTTTCATTTCAGCACTGAGTTACTTAGAGAAGGCCACGTAAGAGTCTTGAATTAAGTAAGGCCACATTGCAATGAGAAGGAAAAGGTTGATTAGTAAATGTGAACTGAAGACTGTTTCAGGCATAAAGTATGTTGTGAAAAGAGGCGAAGAAGTAAAGATGTGGACTGAAGAGAGGGTAAGACAGCCAGTGCTGGCAGAGAAGAGGTCGGCTTGGGGACGTCAGCAAAGAACGCCAGGGAGGGATCCTCTGGTGCGAGAAACCAGAGCAGGCTCCAGTTATACACCCAGACCGAGGCTGAGGCATGGTCAGCTTGCACAGAGCCGAAACTGCCCATCTGAAACTAAACTCCTCCTGGCTACACGGCCTTTCTGCGAGGACTGCTAGGATTACAGAAACAGTCTACAGTTTTAGAAAGAACCAAAAGTGTTAGGAAGAAATGGGGATACCCAATTTTACATGTTTTAATGAGCTTCTCTTGTGCGGTGGTGATGGGCTCTTGACAGAAAATAGATGAAGTCCAAAACAATTATATTAACAATAAAAGAATGTTTGGGGAAAGGATATTATATCTTTTTTCTTTTATCACACTTTGCTCAGAGTTTTCTGTTTATGTTCTTCAGTACACTGTGAGTTCCTCAAGAGTGAGGGAGGACTATGTCTTGGGTTTTTTTTTTTTTAATATTCAACAACTAGAACATAGGAAGTGTTCAGTTAAGTACTGAAAGAAGAATGCAAATGAATAGACATAGACTAAGGTATTAATATACTGGAAGGAAACGGCTGGGATGGAGAAGGCTTGGATGGCACTCAGGGTGGGTAGATGGAGTGAATTCCCAGTGTAGGAACACAATGTGGCTGAGCTTCTAGAAGGTTTCTGTCTTGGGCACTTCCAGAAAGAGATTATATAGGCTGGATGGGACTAGATTTTTAGAGGATTGTAAAAGCCAGGATGATTTGCCTTTATTTCACAGGCAGTGAATGGGGTCACTGACGTATTTTGAGGAGAGTGAAGACATGAAAGTGGTTTTAGGAACGTTGCTCTCACATTAGTAACCAGGACAGATAGGAATAGAGAAGAGTGTTCCGGCTTCCTTCTCTTTATTTCTTCCCACATTCTATCGGGACTTACGCTGTTGCACAAACTGTCTGTGCACAGGAGCACCCCGTGCCATTGCTCAGTCCGTCCCCTTGGTCTGTCCTCCTTTGCTCCCCTTTCCCAGTTTCTTCCATTGGAATTAATTGTTCATGTCTCTATGGATAATACTTCTGTTATAACATTTTCTTTCTTATAGTGTAGTTCATTTCTTTTTAATTGGCTATTTCCTTTTCCAGATTAAAATTCCAGAGAACAAGGACAAGGTCTTGTTTGTTTTGTGCTTCCCATGGGGCTTTGCAGGTGTAGATATAAGGAATCTGTAGTGTAAATGCATTCATTGAAAACATGTTTGTGAAGCACCTACTATGTGGTAGCTATTGTGCTGGACCTTGGTACAGAGGTGAAAGACACTTGTCCTCAAGAAGCCGATAGTCTAGAGCAGTGATTCTCAAAGTATGGTCTGTGGATCCCTGGTGGTCTGTAAGACCTGTTTAGGTTAAAACTATTTTATATAATACAATAAATAATATATATAATGTATAATACAATAATATCTCTTTTAAAGAAGAAAATTTCCTTGTGCTGACATTTGTGCTGATGCTAAAAAACAATAGCAGTGGGTTTAACTGCTGGTGTTTTAGCACAAATCAAGGACCTGGGTGTTCTATGCTCTCTCACTGGATTATATTTCTGATCCTATTCTTTGCCAGCTCTTATAGTGAGCTGGAGGCAGTTTGTTTAAAAGAAGGCTTAATTTTTGTTGTAGATATTTTTAAAACCTCTAACTCCATTCACTCCTTCTCTGCCAATCTTTTACATTCAATCCATTGCCATCTGGGCACATCTTATAACACAACTTTAACTTTGGATTTATAGCCTAAAAATAACTGAAAAAAATTTTATTTTAGTCTCAAAATATCCTGGTTCAGGTATTAGTTTCTCTATAAAATAAAGAATAAAACTGAGATACAGAGAGGTAAAATGACTTGACTGAGATAATATATGAGACTGAGAGATTATTCCAGGTTTTCCGATGCAAAATTCCACTCTCATTTAGCCCCAGGTGGTTTTTAAACTATGCTGTGTTTCATCAAAGATTCTGAAAATATTCTATTCATTTAAAAACACTTGATTTAAAATTATATTAAGAAGCAACACTCTTTCAAATGCAATGTTATATCAAATACTACATAATCCCCTATGGTGCTTCCAAATTAACTTATTTCTGGGTAGATCCTAGGAGAAAAACCTTGCTTCTCCCATATTTCTTTATATGTTTGGAACACTTACAAATGTGTCACTGATAAGGAAGTATGTAATTCTGCACAGGTCTTTCAAAATATTTGGGCTTGTGCATATCCCTCATGGTGCATGGTACAAGCAAGGCCCCCTGCAGGGGTATGTGGTGTGCGGTGTTGGCCAAGTGGAGCGCAGGCACACTGGCTCCATCGTGGCGTCCTGCTGAGCTGTGGCCCAGGCGAGCAGGAGCATTTCGTGGTAGTAATTCCACGCTATGCATACTTTTAGCAGTTACAAGTACCAGAAGCTCTTTGTCTGATTTTTGTATTTATGATAATAATTTTAGTGATTTGTCTTCAAAATAAAAATTTCCACTCCCTTCTCTTTCAATTTCCCACAGCAGTTTAACCGGAGAGTGTGCTGAGGTTGCCAGGAAGGCTGTTAAAGATGCAAACACTTATCTCTGTGAATCAGGATTTTTCTTTATACTGAGCAACCAAAGCACAATATAAAAAAAAATTGTATATTGAGACTATATCAGAATAAAGCTGTGATTTTTAATGTTAACCATACCTTGCTCCATGAGGAAAGACTTGTTCTCATTGTCTAGAAATTCCACTTTCAGGGTGTGTTTCATAGCAGCGTTCCTACCAGGGCTCAGATTTTGTCTGGGAAGAGGGTGATGCTGCTGTGCCTTTCCATGTTGCCCTGTCACTGTCCTGTTTTTGATTTTCAAGTTTCTCAAGATTTTTATAATTAGCTGAGATTATTAGTTAATGTGGCTTGCCTTTGATATAAAAAACCTGTATCTGCCCTGGCCAGGTGGCTCAGTTGGTTGGAGCATTGTTCTGTACACCAGAAGGTTGCAGGTTTGATTCCCAGGCTGCAGGTTCCATTCCCAGTTGGGGCACGTATGGGAGGCAACCTATTTCTCTCTCACATTTGTGTTTCTGTGTGTCTCTCTTTAAAAACCAATAGAAGCATATCCTTGGGTAAGAATTAGAAAAAAAGTGTATCTAGGAGGTGTAGCAACTTTGAAGTATTGAAATGTTTAGAAGTAATAACCAATTTCTCTCTTGAAGTTCTTTAAATTGTGCTACCTCTGAGTCATTTCCAGTACAGGCTTAGTGAAAGAAAATCTGTTTCCCTTTGCCATGGTACTTTTGAATAATGAGCAGAGTTTTGCAGACTTAAAATCCTAGGAATAACAGACTGGAAACTAGCCTCTTCAGTTAAAAATAATTTTTATAAAGTTCTTTGTTTATTTGTAGGGAAATTTGTTAAAAAGGATATAACATAGTTTGGTCAATATAGTTTTGTCAAACAACAGTTAATGCCAAGTTGATACTTGGGTTACAGAAATGAAGAAGATAGGGTCTTTGCCCTTGAATTGAACAGTTAGAAAGATAAGTGCTACAACAGAGGAACAAGCAAGGGTGGGGGGAGTAGAGGAAGCAGGTGCAATCTGAGGGATGTCCTGGAAGCTAGTAGGTCTTCGCTAAGGTGGCGAGGGAGCACTGGCATCTGAGGAAACAACACGAACAAAAGCCTGGAACCCTTAACATATTTGACAGTTGGGGAATCAGTGAATATAGTTCACTGTGACTAGAGAGTAGGTTGTGTGTAGGGAGGAGGTATAAGAAAAGAGATGATGTTGGTAGCTCGTTGGAGGAGCAGCTGATGGATTTGGAGAGAGAAGATGGTGTACAGGGTGAAGGGCCAAGCGTGCTCACCCTGTTGAAAAGTTTAGGCTTCTTGAGTATGCTGTGGAGAGCCATAGCCAGGAAAGACTTACGTTTTAGGAAGAAAATGCTGGAAGAATGACTGAAAAAGGGAGATATTGGTTCATTTATTTAATAAGCTTTTATTGAGCACCTACTTGCGAAAGTAACTGTTCTAGGCACTTAGGATACAGCAGCGAACAAATAGACAAACATATCTGCCCTAGTGGAGCTTACCACTGTAGTGAGACAGACAATATACCAATAAACATAGTAAACAAATTAATCACACAGTATATTAGGAGGTAATACATGCTAAGAAAGAAGAGAAAGTAAAATAAGAGGGTGTGAGACTGGGGGTGGTTGGCAGGATGCCCATCCAGTTCAGAAGCTGTTGCAGTGATCCAAATGAGACATGGGGAGGACTCAGCGTGGGACTTTAGAATGGAGAGACGGAATAGATGGGGGACATGTGTTTCTTCTTCTTCTTGACCCTTTTATTGATAAATAAAACACAAATGGAAACTACACACATCTATAATGTAATGAGTTAATATAAGATGAACGACCTTGTAAAATCCACCCTGGTTATATATATTTAAAAAAAGTGAAATGTTGCCAGCCACACCAGAGACTCCTTCATTAGCCCAGTTCCAATCTCAAACCCCTCCCTCCCCCACAACCTGATTTTGGTAATCACTTTCCTACATTTCTTGATAGTTTTATTAACCAAATGTATATCCTTAAACACTCTAACTTAGTCTTGCCAATTAAAAACATTTTTTTGATATGCCTTTTTAAAATAAAGTCTTTTAGAATGTACAGATTTCCTCTCCTCCCCTTCTTTTTTCTTATAATTTACAAGCTGAAGAACTGGCCTGTTTGACTTTTATAACTTCTCCCATCCTGGATTTTTCTGATTGCATACTCATGTTGAAGCATAACATGTACCTCTGTCCTTTGTATGACTTTTAAATTGACAGCTGGACCCAGAAGCTTGAGCAGATGCAGGTGGCACCAATATCGGCAGCAAGTGTTCTTTCTTCGAGAAGCACATAATGTCTGGTTGTCTTTTGCAATGTTATTAGCTGTTTCTGCTTGATGCCTAGAATTAGAAATTCATTAGAGGGTTGTAAAATGGTGATATTCTAATTATATCATTTCTGTTTCAGTTATTAGCTGGAATCCATTTTAAAGAGACATTTCCTCTTATCTACAATTTGGTTACCCAGTGGTACAGTTCTCATAGGAAAGGCAGGATAAAAGACTTTTCCTTTATTTACCAGTTTTCGAGGTAATAAGTTGGTTCCCTGTCACCCTCAATTCTTGTTACTTTTCAGTATTTTCTCCCCAATCTGGTTTTGTCTGGAAAGGTTGAATTCATAGGTGCTAGGTGGCTCTGGGCTCTTGGACCTCATCTGCTCTCTTGGATTAAGCAAAACCCCTCTCAGTTTCAGCTCCTGTCCTAAAATTGGCTTATCATATGTTCTAGCGAACAACCCTGTTGGCTGTTTTGGAGTTCTCCTGTTTTTACATACATCAGATTCCCCCTGCTTCCCGCTGCTTCTCCCTCCACAGATGCTAACACCATACATGTGGATCTGGGTCTGTTGGCTTGTCCCCAACTGCTTGTATTTCAGGTTTGTAGGGCTATCTTATCATCGGTTTTGTTATACATCTTTTCCATGGGATTTTGGTTTTGCTATCTAGTTGCTTAGTCTGATTTTATGTGGAAATAAGGAAGATTAAAACAATAACAACAACTTACTGCTACCAATACCATCTTTCCAGAAATGGGTTGAATCCTAGAAGAGCTAGAGTGGAATTGAGAGTAACTGAAGTTTCTGACTTGGAAGACCTGGTGGATAGTAATTACATGGGTGAGGATTAAAAAGTAGAAGAGCCCTGGCCGGTTTGGCTCAGCGGTTAGAGCATCGGCCTGCGGTCCAGAGAGACCCAGGTTCGGTCCCCGCTAAGGGCACATACCTCGGTTGCAGTTTGTCCCCGGCCCTGGTTGGGTTGTGCAGGTGGCAGCCACTTGGTGTGTCTCTTTCATGTCAATGTTTCTCTCTCTCTCTCTCTCTCTCTCTCTCTCTCTCTCTCTCTCCCCCTCCCACTCTATCTGAACAAAATATCAAAAAGTGTCCTTGGGTGAGGATAAAAAAAAAAAAATTAAAAAGTAGACGAGAAGGAGCGAGGTAGTAAGTGGAAGGTAAGATCAATATTTTTATTTCATAGATTTGGAATGCTTATGAGATACTTTAATAGAAATGCCTTATTAAGAAATAGGCTTCTAGAATTTGATAGAGAGAGCTAACTGACAAAAGATCAACACACTAAAAGTAATGAAGCCATTATAAGTTGGAGAAATTACTAGTTTTGGTAAAAATTACAGTATGAAAAATCAGTAGAATAAAAGGCTTACACTTGTATATATGCATAACCCATGGACACAGACGATAGTGTGGTGAAGGCCTGGTGGGGGGACTGGAACAGGGTGGAGGGGGTCAATGGGGCAAAAATGGGGGACATCTGTAATACTTTCAACAATAAAGATAAATCTAAAAAAAGCTGTACTTGAAGATGAAAGAAGCACTAATAAGCATTTATGAAATAGTAGTTTTATATTTTTTTCATATATATGCACAACAAATGCAGGTTCACATTGGGCAGCAATCCACTGAGGAAGATACTACTCAAAAATCCATTTTATGGCTGCAACTAAACATTTGGACACTAGGTAGATGCTGCATATGTTGGGTATTATATTAAGAGAATGAACTTATGAAATCTGAGTATTTTTTCTACTAGAAAAATAGATGTTAAGTATTCATCAAGATAAAAGCCCTAGCCCTGGCTGGGTGGCTCAGTTGGCTGGAACATTATCCTGTATACCAAAAAGGTAGTTGGTTTGATTTCTGGTCAGGGCACATACCTGGGTTGTGGGTTAGATCCCCAGTCGGGGAGTGCATGGAAGACAGCCGATTGATGTTTCTCTCTTTCACCCTCTCTTCCTTCCTCTCTAAAAAGCAATAAAAACATATTCTCAGGTGAGGATTAAAAAAAAGAGGTAAAACCCCTAGATGATGGTAAATATTCTTAAGCTGAGTTGTTATATTTTGAGTAGACTACAGTATACTATCACAGATCCTCTGTTTTAAGAGTAGGTGAAAAAGCCTTCTCTCTTTTTGAGCTTGTCTAGTTCGTTCTCAGGTTTTCTGACCTCAAAGGGGAGTTTTAAAATAGTATATACATTTAGACACTCCTTTTTAAAATTTTCATTAGCATTAAATATCAACCCAAATGACTTACTTTTGACCTCTGACTTTTTCTTCTTTCTAAAATTAGGCCAGTCTTCAGAGACCTGAGATTAAACTTGAATCACTAAAAGAAGATATTAAGAGATTCTTAAAAACATCAGGTCTGTAAGTTTCTCTTTTCTAATTATTTAAGGCAAAATAGGAAATACTTTATTTGAAGGGAATATTCCATTCCCAGCAATCTAATTACTCATTCAAACTTGGGAAACAGCTGCTGGGTAGGTTTCTATTTGGGAGGAATTAGAACTTGCAGGAATTTTAATAAAATGCTGAAAAGATGCAGGGGCACTGGGGGGATGACTGCTTTACATTAATTAGTTTTAAATACTGTTTACCTTCCTGATCAAAATACATTCCGAATATAGGAAAATTCTCCCTGGTTAAGCAACTTGTCTTTTACTTCTTTTGTGTGGCTTTTCCCCCTTCTACACTTCTTTTTCCCTCCTCTTTTCTACCCTTTCAATGAGCACAAGGAAACCCCACTTCTTTTTAGAGCAAGAAGAGAGGTTCCCTACTCTAACCTTTGCACATGGAAACTGAGATGTTAAGCAATTTACTTACCCAGAAAAGTTCAAGTAGTTAGCAGCCAACATAGCTGGTCTGACTGGTGGTAGCTTATATTAAACAACCTGCTCCTGTCGCCCAGGAGTTCACTGACTAGTTCATTGTGACTGAGTACTGTGGTCTGTGGCTGCCACGTGCCCGGCTCTTTCCTGCCCTTCTCTTGGGACAGTCCTCACAGCACTAGTTGTACAATAGCCAAAGATGTCGGCATTCATTGAGCAGCCTAGTGGTAGAAGAAGGAACTTTTCCTCCCATCTTGAGAAAATGGTGCAATAGTTTGACTTAAAAAATAATAAGATGTCGTCAACTTGGCTGCTCTGTTTGCCACGGGATCTAGTGGGTGCACAGGAACCAAATCCTTAACCACACTTGACACAGCAATTGGTAGTTGATAAAGTTCCTCACAAATAGATATAACATTACAGTTTTAATGAGATAAATTTAATTAAAATGTATATTTATTTTTGAAACTAATATACTTATATATTTTATTTTTTTAAAAACAGGTTGGGAGAAGAAACTTCAGAATGCTGTTTATAGTGAACTGAGTGTGTGAGTTTTTCCTACCTATGTTGAAATACTATGTTTAGCTATATTTACTTTGTAAGTACTGAATACAGTATTGCTCTATATACTTATGGTATTATTTCTCATTAGTATTCATATAACATTTAAAATTTAATACTTTTAAAAATTACAGTTCTGCCTGAGAAATAATAATGACCAGATGGAGTTTTTATATCACCAAAAATTTTACACTAAAAATTCATTTATTCAGTGTAATTAGGGAATAATTCTTGTAAGTTAATATTTCAGAAAACTGAAGCTTACCAATATCCTTCTTACTGTTGCCATTTTGGATATTACCTTTTTTCTCTATATATGATGCTATTAAACACAATTAACTTTTTTTTTGCAAAATTGGTATTAAGAACATCAAACAAAATAAAAATTAACTTTTTTGTTTATGCGGACTAACCTTTAGCACCTGTTGAGGTATATAGAACTATTCGCCATTACAAAAAATGTAGACCTAGAATGTTGTTAGCTTTTGTTGTTTATTGACTATTTCATTGTTTATCGGTTATCTATTGAGTGCCCGCCATGTGCCAGCACCACACTAGGACTGGGAATGTGGTGCAGAATGAGAAGAGAGGTGCACTAGGCAGAGGGAACAGTGGGCTCAGAGACTTGGAGGTGGAACTGGGGCACCTTGGAGGAACAGAGTGGAATGGCTGGATGGTACAGGGAAAGGGGCATGGTAAAGGATGATGTGAGCTAAGTAGGCAGGAATGTTCTTCATACTCAAGGCTTTGTAGACTGGATCCTAATAGCATTTAGGTATCAATGTAGAATTTTAAGCAGAGTAGTGACATGATCATGTTTGAATTTTATTCATTCAACAATGTACTGGTCATCTAGTATGCTCCAGGCATTATGCTAGACACTGGGATTGCAGTCACTGGTGAATAAGGAAGATGTCGCTCCTGGTGAAGAGCCAGACAAATTGGCAAATAGGTAGAAAATAGCATGGAAGAAGGGGGTACTGGTTAAGAATCTGATGGATAAATGCAGACCAGAGATGCTGCTTTCCTAAAACAGTGTCAGTGGGGTAGAAAAGCTGAGAAATGTGGGGGGGGGGGGGAGGCTTAGGGGACAGGAAGAGGAAGGAGTCAAGAATGATGCACAGATTTCCACGCGTTGTTCCTATCTGACAACCTTCTCTCTTCAGTAAGTGCACTCAATTTCAATCCTAAATTTCTAAATTTTATTAAATTTAGAAATAATTACTATAACAATGGAAGGATTTTAGAGTGACATATAATTCCAAACCACATATCCCTTTACAAATGATATGTTGAGTACCATGAAATAATATAGTTTTTAAAACTGTCTTACATATAAGAAATACTGAAATATCTAGAAATTATCATTTTTTCCTTTGGGAAAGGTGATGTATTTAGGTACATGGAATGTAGATTTTAGTGGGAAAAACAATTAGGTAGAAATAATCAGTAAGTGAAACTGCCTTTAAATTAGGTAGAACAGGTTGTTTTTTTTCCTATTCTAGAAATGTTTATTATGGACATTTGAGCCTCTTACACTTAGGTTCTGGGATAGGTACATGTGGCTTGGTATATCATTAACCCTTCATGTGCTAATGTCCCACTTTGGACGAGAATTTCTTGAAAATTCATATATGGGTTTCGATTATTGGAACATAGTTGCTCTGCTGTAGGTACAGGTCTTATAACTAACTTCAATAGGAATTATATGTTTTTGTGTGAAAGAGATTGGAACCTCTAAGTGAATGTTGAACTATCATGTTTTCCTGTTGCCTTCTATGTGATTTCATGTCACTCTGTGCCTTGATCATGATATTCCACCATTCTGGCTTTTCCAATTTTTAAAGATTCCAATGTTTCCACCTCAGGATCTTATGCTGGCTTTCCCTTTGCCAGGAATATCCTTCCCCCAGATCTTTGTATGGTAGGCTGCTTCTTCTCACTCATGCCTTAGTTTGAATAATAGCTCCCCGGGGTGCCTTTTCTACCCTTCCAAATCACTTCTGCCTCTTTACCCTGCTCTCATTTTCTCATGACACTTATTACCGTCTGGTATTATTCTATGTTCTTATTTGTTTTTATAATTATTGACTTTCTTTACTAGAATGTTAGCTATATGAGAACAGGGGATATTGTCTTAATCACCACCATATACTCAGTACCTAGAATGGCTCAAAAATTTGTTGAATAAATGTTTTCTTAATAAAAGCAATACATTTCGAATATAAACTGTAAAGTTACTTAGAAAACAAAGAATTAATAAGACATTACAAATTTTTAATTCTATTAAATTTTTGAATTTATGTGTTATATATTAAAACACAGCTATTCCAACAGATATTTATATTATCATTTCAACTGTGTAAAAATATATAATCATATGGAAAAGAAAACGGGGGGAAAGGAAAAGAGTTGATATGTTAGTAAGTCAATGGCTTTCTTCAACCTTAAAAAAATTCCTCTAAATGTTGTATTTCTGTGTTAAAATGAACAGTTAAGACAATTTTCATGAACATTTACAGAGCCAGATATTTTTTTAATTACCTCAATTTATGAATTCAGATTATTATGCAATTTAACAAGTAATTAATTTGCTAATCTAAACTACAGCACTGGTAGGGTAAGAATTAAAGTGTTGTTAGGCTGTTGCACTTTGTGTCAACACACATACTGCTAACAAGTATTCTGTTTCATTCATAACACATGCTACAGAGGTAAGTGACTTCTAACCAAGAAAATTAATTAATTATCGAGAGTAATGTACAATATTTAGCTGCCTGTTTTTGTCCTTAGGTTTCCTTTACCTACTCATCCTGCAGCACCTCCTGAACATCTTAAAGAACCTTTGGTATACATGAGGAAAGCACAGGTTGGCTACTGTTTACTTTTATTTTTCCATGCCATGGTATACACTGCAGAGCGAAAGATCCTTATGGTGTCAGGAGTATATTTTATTCACTGCATGAAAAACTGGGTACCAATAAAGTGATGTGAACAGTGTTTGCATACTCTTCCTTTTCACTTTCAGTAACCAAGGACCACACCTTTTAAAAGTAATTCTGGATACATTGAGTAAAAAAAAAATATAATGTACCATACTGGTCTGAAATTTAAAATATGATAGAAGTTCCCCACGCGCTGTGATATTAAAGGAGTGAAATGGGAATGAACTGACACACTCTTACCTTAAAATTTTGGCTTTTGAAGCCAGTGTTGCTGATAGTGTATATGAAAAATACTTGTTCTCACAGCAGGCTATTAGGTACTAATTGTGTTCTGTTGCAGAACTCCAGTGAACCTGCAATCTCAAATGGGCTGAAAATAACTAAATATCATTTTGAAAGAATAAAATAAAATAATTTAAACAGAAAAAACATAAAAAGCTGTTAAAAAATAGAATAACTCCTGTCACATGTCCCTAACTCTAAACTCCTTTGCCTTGGCTCAGCCAGGTCCACCTGCCTGCCAGGTAGCACGTTGGTACCTCAGTGCTGGCAGGACTCTGACTGCCATTGCCAGGGTGTTTAATGCACATCACAGAGTCGGGCTTCTTTCTCCATCATAGTCTCAGACATTATTATGGAGAATTTTAAATATACACCAAAGAACTCCCATGAACCCACCACCCAGTTTCAGCAATCACAGTGGTTCCGCTGCTCCTGAGAAATTTTCTGCTTCTTGGAATTACCAGGCTCCACAGCAGTGGATGTTAGGCAGATCTTCATTTTTCTATTTCATTTTCACTTAAGAACCCTCAAAATTAAATTATGAAAGGAAGCAATATAAACAAAAAACATGGAGATATTTGAGGATATATATAATATGTTTCTATCTCTAGGTTGTACCTTTATGGCTAGCAATCAGACAGCATTTATTTGTTATTGATATGTCATAAAGCATAATCATTAAATGATACATGTGTGAAAGAATTGTTTGATCTTTTGTTGTACAGATGTAAACTAAAAAAAGAAAATGTTAGGTGTAGGTATCTTTTAGTGAAATTTGAAAATTTCCAAAAGGTTTAGAGAAAGTATTAGTTTTAGCATATTAGGTGTAAGAAATGAAACACAAAACTTGGTTTCCTGTGATGACTACAAAGACGAGATAAGTACATAACAGGTCTGTTCCTACAGCCTACTGCAGTTGATGAGAGTACATGTGAATGTAAGTGTATGTATTGTGCATGTGTGTGGACTTCTCTCTTTTCTTTCCGGACTTACCCACTAGATCAGGGCTCTGCACACTACAGTCCATGGGTCAGAGCTGCCCTGCCACCTATTTTTATATGGCTGCAAGCTGGGAATATATTTTCATGTTCTTCTGGTTGAAAAGCCAAAAGAAGAGTAATATCTTATGACCCATGAAAATTATAGGAGTTAGAAAATGTTTTATTGGAAAATAGTCCTGCTCTTTTATTTACATATTGTCTATGAGTGCTTTTGCACCACAATGTTGGAGTCACATAGTTGCAGTAGAAGCATTATGACCTGCAAAGTCTAAAATATTTACTGTTTGCCTTGTTACAGAAAGTCAGCCAATCCTGCACTAAATTATTCATTCTTTAAGAGCAGGGAATGTTCTTTTTATTCTCAGCAGCTAGCATAGTGCCTATCCCACACAACACTGTCAATAAATATTTGTTGAAATAATCTATTCTTTAACTATGGTCACACTAAATACTTCCTCCACCAATTAGTGTCTGCCTGTCTTCTTACATTGTTCTCGAGTCATCTAGTTCTTCAGCTCTCAGTTTTACTGGGCAGGTCTCTGGATTACAAAACTACCAGTCCATCATGTTCTCTCCTGAACCTCATAATCTCTTGCCCATTAGACTTCCATTCTGTCTGTCATTCCAGTCCTCAGCCCAAGGCTGCATCTACTGTCTACTTTTTCTCTTCCCCCAACCACTGAATATTTGGGAGGAAAATCACATAAGTTTATGTGTACCATTAATTTTGGCTAAATCCATTTATTCATTTTCTAGTAGATTCATTTTGCTGCCTGTAAATCCTTTTATAATTAATTATTTATTACCTGATTTCCAGTTAGGTTTTCCCAAAGTTTCTCTATGCTTG
This sequence comes from Molossus molossus, assembly GCF_014108415.1. Lineage (NCBI taxonomy): Eukaryota > Metazoa > Chordata > Mammalia > Chiroptera > Molossidae > Molossus > Molossus molossus. Next base: position 18,333,330 of record NW_023425344.1, read on the forward strand.
TGTAGCCTGAAATTCTACCTCTATATCACTGATTTTTAACATTTGCTACTTATTTTATTAAGAACAGGTAGGTCATTTCATCCAAGGTCTATAGTTTCCCTCTCTGCTGCTACATCTCTTTTGGCTCCAGTCTCTATGATCAAATATCTACTGTGCATTTCTTCTGTTAGATCAGACTCAGCATGTCTAAAACTGAATTTATGGTGTTATTTCTAAAATGAGTAGATCTTCTTGACTTTCCTAGTTTTAATTATTGGTTTCCATCATTATTATAGTAATTTAGACATGAACTATCTTTGATCTCAGTTTTCCAAATCCACATAGTCACTAAGTTCTATAAATTATTTCTTTCCATAGTCTTAGAGCCTTCTATTCTTTTTCGTTGTCAAGGCTGTTACCATAGTGATCACAATGACCATGATGATGATAATGATGATAATGACTATCTCTCATTGAATGCTTACTTTGTTTCAGACATTAATAAACATCCCTGCCTTATTCTTACTCCTCCTAACTTTTAATGAGTCTCTCTCCCTCTCACTTAGTGTCATCTCAACACAATTAACTTTAACTACAAGAAGATGAATCCTTATACTGTATCTCACTGCCTTCTAACAAACCTTTCGTGACTTCCAATTGCCTAACAACTTAAATTCCTACTCCAGAGCCCAACATTTAAGAATTTTTACTACTTGTCCCCAGCTTCCTTTACCTTTACCAGTCTCTGCTGACTTATAACTATCCTATATGCCCATCCAAGTGAATTATTTTGCCTTTTCCTTTTGTATCTTTAACACTTTTCTTATTTTATTTTTAATCATGGAAAGCCCTTTCTGCCTGATTTGCATTATGAAAACCCTATGTATTTTGTGAGGATCAGCTCAAATGACATCTCTGATGTTGTTATTAACCTGTTGGAAAGTATCTCTCCCTCTTTGGACTCTTGTAGTACACAATCATTTTATGGTCCTTATCACTAATTGTATTCTATTATAGTGATTTCTGTACATATCTTTCTGAAGTTTATGTCTTTTGAAATCAGTAATGATTTTAAAACATGTTTGTATATCCATTACATCTAGTGTGCTGACTTTTATATAGCAGGAGCTTAGTAAGTCATGTTGAATGAATAGTAAAGGCTTTTGCTATCTCTTCTGCCAATGATTACAGTATTCATTTAAAATATATTTACTGAATACCCACTAGGAGAACACACTCTGCTACGTGTGATAGGGATTCAGAAATAACTTAGATTCTGGCTTCAGATAACTTTGTGGTTTAATAATTGAAAGAAGACTGGACATAGGTGGTTGTAATGTAAGGTAGGAAGTGCTGTGAGCTCTAGGGCAGGTGGCTAGAAGTTTGCAGGAGCACGGGCAGGAGCTGAGGACAGGTGGCTTCTGACCAGGCGTCCTTTGCTCTTTGGAATCAAAAAGCACTTTAAAATTTTTAGTTAGTGTTTTCTTCCCCTTTTATTCCGTAAAATATGTGGGCAGAAAATACTTTGGAACTAGACCCTGGAAAACTTTGATTCCCTGTTTTTTCCTATTAAAGTTTTAAGAATTATTTTAACTTCACTTAGCTCTTGCTTGTATGTTCAGAGTTGGGATGCAGATCAGCTCTGGGCAGTTTTTGGCTGGATCGGTGTTTAATTTTCTGGGCTGATGAGGGAGAGAGTCTTCTTATACTGCATCAGCATTTCCCTGAGCATTTTCTGCTAAATACTAGCCCTGAGAGATGCTCCACAAAAAAGGGTTCCATGGATAAATAATTTTGGGAATTGAGTCACGCACCGCCTTCAGATTTTATTTTTTACAAGAGTTTTAGATATGCAGATTTTATTTTTTGGAGGAAGACCACAGATGTAAAGTCCTGTTTATATTCATCACATCATAAGGTACACTGTCAACATGATTTATCACTGTTTCTGTTGACCTTGATCACCTGGCAGTGGTGGTATTTGTGAGGTTTCTCCATTATAAAGTCACTCCCTCCCCCCTCTGTATACTGTACCCTTTGGAAGGAAGTTACTATGTGTAGTCCATACTCAAGGAGGGGTACTGTACTTCTTTGAGGAGGGAGCATCAACAAATTATTTGGAATTTTTCTTCGTGGAAAAGTTGTGTCCCCCTCTTCCCCGGCCATTTATTTATTTTTTCAATCACTTATTTATATCAGTGTAGACTCATGGCTATTTATTTTATACTTGGGGTTTAATCCAAAACTTCTTAATTTTGTTTCTTACAATCTATTCTGACATGTTAAAGACACAAAGAAGTTTTGCAGTAAAGACACTGTTCACTTTGATTTAATCTAGTGTTGTTCAAACTTATGTGGCCATGAAACCCTATTTCTATATAAAATACCTTGGGAACTACTTTGCTACACCTTCCAGAGAAAGCAGTATTGGAAGAAACTGATATAATCGGGATAAACATAAGTTTATGAGTTTTTTTGTGAAACAATACTAATAATACATAGAGCTCTAATTATGTGCTAGGTACCATTCTAGTGCTTTACAAATATTTACTCACTTAATCTCATGACAAGCTTATGAGATGAGTTACTCATAATCTTTCATTCAACTTCACAAAAGATGGAAGTGAAAGACTTGGAATTTGAACCTGGAAGTCTGGTTCCAGATGGCATTCAGCCTGTTTCTCTACCCAGTCCAGAAATCCTCAGGCAAACTCAAGATAGGCTATGTGGTTGAATTTACTCTGTTCTTTATCAATCCAGTAACCTAAGGAAAAATGAGAAATTTGTTAGTTTTATCTAATTTCAGTTCTCATCCCCTTCCTAATTGGTCTTTCTGCCTTCTATATTTCACTCCATTTCTTAAAACTTAAGACTTTTAGGATATAATTCCAACCCTTTACTTTTGCTTACGAGGCTGTAAATGGTCTTGCCCCTTTTTATGGTTCAAGTCTCATCTCTTGCTTCCTCACGTGGTCCCTCCCTACCCCGCCACCTCCCACCTCACTTCCACTCACATGTGCATTCTTTCTCTCTAATCATACTTGACCTCTTTCAGTTGTTCCAGCAGGAGGACCATTGCTTATGCTGTTACTTCTGCCTGAAACTGTCTCCCTAAAAATCCCACCTATTTCTGGCCAAGTTATGCACATTCTTCAGGTATTAGATTAGATGGTAGTTTCTTTCAGAAAGCTCTCTGACCCCCAGTCTCAGATTCTCAAGTACTTTTCCTGTGTCTCCAGTTCTCCACTTGGGAAGCACCCTGTACTTCCTACCACAATACTTGGGTTGTTTGTATTATTACCTAGATCCTGTCATTTCTGTGAAACGGGATCCTTGTTTCTCTTTTCACAGCTGTATCTCCAACCTCTGGCTCAGTGCCTGGCCCATGGTAGATGCTCAATATATATCACTTAAAATGATGAATGGTGTAAACAAAAAATACAAAATGTTCCATCCTAAAAAATATTTATACCCCGTTTCCTAGTATAATTTTACATCTAGAACCTTATCTAAAGGAAAGAATCAGAGAAACACAGAAATTGAAGTTCATGATAAGAATAAAAAATTTAAAGGAATCTAAACGAATAGCAATAGAGCTTGCTTAAATATAACATGGCGTTTGCAAAAGACAATGTTATACAGGCATCAAAAGTATCATTTTTGAAGAAATGTTATGAAATAAGAAAGTGCATACAATGTAATCTTAAATGGAAAAATCAAAATATATGACAATATAATTCCACCTTAAATATGTACATGAATGTGTATATGTATACACATATATATATCTCAATTATGTATATGTACATAGAAAAAAATGAAAGAAGAGAACAAAATGTTAACAGTTGTTATTTATTATCTACAGTCTGTTTTCCAAATTATCCTAAATAAATGTGTTACATTTGTAATTAAATAATTACTAAAATCTTTTTTCATTAGGTAGCTGAGTTAGGACTATTTTATTTTACTTTATTTTTTTTGTCAGAGTGAAGAAAATAATTTTAAATTTTTATAATTTCAAGGTTTTTTAACTTGCTATATATTTATTATACAGTTGAAAAAAAACTTATTTACTTCCATTGTTATAAAAAGTAGCAAGGTGCTAGCTATTGCCCATTTAAATATTTGTATACAATTGTGGTTCTTTTATAAATCTGTTGCCTCTCATGGTTTAGAGATTACCTTATTTATAAAACTCTTGAAATCCTTTGAGTTAATTTCATACATTCCAATTATTAGGGAAACAGATTTGAAGGCAACAATAATTTCATTTGGCGAGGATATGAGTTTGGGTAAAAGGTAATGTCTTCCTATTTAAACATTTTAAATGTAAAAGGCCGTTTATTTTCCTTCTAAATAACAATTTAAAGCTTTATTTTCTGTCTTTTGGGTAGAAACCATCACTTTCTTTTTATTTTGTATTAGTGAATTGTCATTTTTCAAGAACTTTTTGCTACTTCCATTCTTTTTTTGGGGTGCTAAGTGTATATTGAAATTTTTATTTAAATAATAGCACACAAATAACTATTATGTTTTTATTATTTATGTTTGAGACTTGAGGCTTATTTAGTCACTTCTACAAATAGAACCTGAGAAAAATTATGCATCTATAAAACTGGAGCTACAGTGAACCTTCAGGTTTACCTAGTCCAACCTCTGGAGTTTATCTTCTTCTGCTCAAGTACTTCTGGAAACAGGGAGCTCACAATGTCACTCACAAGCCATGTTCGTCAAGTCATTCTACTTTGTGGGAAGTTTCTTTCTCATAGTAAATGGTCATAGGCTCCTTATACCATTACTCACTGGTCCTAGTTTTGTGTGTGGCATATAGAAAGCATTCAATATATGTTAGTCAGTGAGTCATTGAGTAAACAAAGGAATGAACAAATACCACTCATTTGAGATTAGAGTTCTTGAGCGAACCTAAAGGATGACCCACCTAGGAAGCAGCCAATTTGTTCAACTTGGATTTCCCCTCATTGTCATGAAATTCTGTTTCTGTTTCTGATTTCTATGGAAATTACTTCTCTAACTGTCTGACTGCAGTTCTTGTAAGGAGTAGCTTGGAAAAGCCTTGCTAACCTTGTCATTGCATCGTAAATACGGGACAGGGGTTGGAGAAGACATGGTGAACCACTAGGGTCACATTTCTTTCATTGTTTTTAAGATTTTAAAGGAAGTGGGATGTACTCTATTGATAAATAGAAGTTTTGATATGTCTAGCTTCTGTCTCTACTCATTCTTTTATGTTCTTTCTGTGGTTATGACATATGGACTGATGCAGCCCTTACGAACTTTTTCAACCTGACCCATATTATCTGTGTATCTGTCTTATCATCCCCACCTCCAGCACAGGAGTGGTGTGTTTCTTAGGGACAGGGATGCCATTTTTATTAATCTTTACTAGCATGTGTTTAAAAGGTCCCTGGTAAATATTTGTTGACATTGTCTTTTTATTTGAAAATTCAGCTAATACACCTCATTTTCCCCCGTTATATACCACACACAAAAAAATCCCTTTTTTTTTAGATCCTCACCTGAGGATATTTTTCTACTTATCTTCAGATAGAGTAGGAGGGAGAGAGAGAGAGGGAGAAACATTGACATGAGAGGGATACATCGACTGGTTGCTTCCTGCAAGACCCCAACCAGGGCTGGGGACCCATCCGAAACCAAAGTATGTGCTCTTGACCGGAATCAAACCTAAGACTCTTCGGTCCATGGGCTGACGCTTTAACTGCTGAGCCAAACCGGCCAGGGAAAAATCCTTTTTAAAAAAAATTGAACATACTTTCCCTCAATTTTTAGCCATGTTTCTTTTTCTCTTCTGGGTTATTTCTAAGATTCTGCTTTAGTTGGGAGCCCAGAAAAAATAATTGAATAAAGATTTGTTCAACATTGCTTTGGTTCTTAGTATTTTTTTTTTTTAATTCTACTACCTTGTGTTCTTTCTAAAAGTTTCCTTATTCATAAAATGAAGGTAATGTTACATATTTCACAGGATTAATGAAACAATATATGTAAACCATGTAAATTACACATACATTTGTTTCCTAAACTCTTCATTTAGAATGCTTTCTTCTGATGTCTGATTTCTTTGTAACTTTTTAAAACTATTTTCTCTATATATCTAACATCTAATATTAAATTGAAGTGTTTGATACAGTGGGATATTCATTTGGGAGAATTATGATTAATCAGTTAAAATTGTACTTTATAGAAAACACCCAAATGACATGTTTTTGCCAAAATAATTTTTTAAAGGATAGGTTAACAAATATATTCTAGAATATCTTGTTAAGGTATCATTCTGTTTTGAATGGCCTTTATGTTTGATATTTTAGTAGACTTTATGCTGTATTAAAATTATGTTTCTCAATCTTGAAAATATTTACAGTATATATTATGAGTCACACATTGCTGTCGAATGCAACTTTAATTTTATTTTTATATCTGAGAGTTGTCTTTTTATCAATTTAAGTGTCGTTTTATAAGTATTCAATAGATGGCAATTTGGTTCTTTATATAGGATAAATAATATAAATTTAGGGATTGGATTTTTAATCTTTATGCAAATTTTTGTAGTAATGACAACATTAAAATTAATTTTTAAAAAAATAAACTTTCTTAGACAAATGTCATATGATTTCACGTATATGTAGAATCTAAATAACAAAATAAATGAAGAGCCCTGGCCAGTTTGGCTCAGCAGTTAGAGCGTCGGCCCTTGGACTAGAGAGGCCCGGGTTTGGTTCCTGCTAAGGGCACATTCCTCGGTTGCAGTTTGTCCCTGGCCTCGGTTGGGGTCATGTGGGTGGCAGCCAGTTGATGTGTCTCTCTCCCTCTTCCTCCCTCATTCCCTCCCGCTCTATCTGAAGATAAATGCAAAAAAAAAAAAAAAAATGTCCTCAGGGAGGATAAAAAAAAACAAAAAGTTTTCTTGTACCTGCTCCTGCCACATTCTGGAGTGAGGAGAGCAAGTAACAGAAAGCTTATTAGAGGAAATGATATTAAAGCTGAGATCTGAAAGTTGAATATGATTTGTCCAGATAAATTTAGAATAAGGATATTGAAGGCAAAAGTGGGCTGTATTGCTGTAATTAATGTTTGATTATGAATAAGGTACTCCAATGTATTTTAAGTCTTGAATCTATGCCAGTAAATGGAATTAGTTTTGGGGGTATTTTATGCTATTTATTTACTTATTTAATTTTTTTTTTTTTTTTTACCCTCACCCGAGCACATTTTTGCATTTATTTTCAGATAGAGCAGGAGGGAGAGAGGGAGGAGGAGAGAGAGAGAAACATTGACCTGAGAGAGACACATCGAGTGGTTGCCACCCAGACAACCCCAGCCAGGGCAGCGGACAAACTGCAACTGAGGTATGTGCCCTTAGCGGAACTGAACCGGGGCCTCTCCGGTCCGCGAGCCAACGCTCTAACCCCTGAGCCAAACCAGCCAGGGCTTTATGCTATTTATTAAAAGTATTATTTTATTCTTGAAAATCTGTTTTTATATATTTAATAAAACAAGCCTTATACATTTCACACAGCTCTGTATTTTTTCTATAGATGTTTTTGTTGTTCATTCATTGCTTAAACTATTGTATTAAAAAATTTTAAATGCTTACAACATTACTTAGAGTACAAATCTGTTCAGTTATTGAGCATCTGTTATGTGCTGGACAAAGTATAATACTGTGCCATGAGAGTGGAGAAGTAGTGCTGTGAGAGCCCATAAGCAATAGGCACTGATACCAACTGGAGTGGGGGACCAGGTAAGAGAAGGCTTAATAGAGGTGAAGACCCAAATGGTGAATAAGGTTTATCCAGATAAAGTAGGAATAAGTATATGGGGATTGGAGTAGAGCATGAGAATATATTCCAAGTAAAGAGAGTAATGGATTGAAATATGTGTTAAAGAAGAAGCTATGAATAATGATAGCTATAGTAAAAACTATCAATTATCGAATGATTATTATCATTATTATGTCACTGTTCAAAGTAGTGTACATCTTTAATCTTTATAACGACTACATATAGGAGATATTATCATCATTCTACTTTTTTTATTTTTTTTTATTTTTATTTTTTTAATTTTATTTATTTATTTTTTTGTTACAGATATTTTACCTTTTTACCCCATTGGCACCCCCCACCCCACCCCCCCTCCACGCTGTCCCCGGCTTAGTTGTCCATGTCCATTGGTCATGCATACATGCATATAAGTTCTGTGGTTTATCTCTTCCCACCCCCCCACCCCCCATCCCCTCTTCTGAGGGATGTCAGTCTGTGCCCTACTTCCATGTGTCTGGGTCTACTGTATTCCTCAGACTGTTATGTTCATTATATTCCGTATATAAGTGAGATATGTGGTATTTGTCTTTTTCTGCTTGGCTTCTTTCACTTAGGATAATACTTTCCAGGTCCCTCCATGTCGTCTCAAAGGATAAGAGATCTTTCTTTCTTACCGCTGCATAGTATTCCATTGTGTATATGCACCACAGCTTTTTGATCCATTCGTCTACTGGTGGACACTTGGGCTGTTTCCAGATCTTAGCTATTGTAAATAGTGCTGCTATGAACATGGGGGTACATATATTCTTCCTGATTGGTGTTTCAGGCTTCTTAGGGTATATTCCCAGCAGTGGGATCACTGGGTCGAATGGAAGTTCAATTTTTAATTTTTTGAGGTAGCACCATATTGTTTTCCATAGCGGCTGCACCAGTCTGCATTCCCACCAGCAGTGTATTAGAGTCCCCTTTTCTCCACACCCTCGCCAACACTTGTTGTTTGATGATTTGTTGATGGTGGCCATTCTGACAGGTGTGAGGTGATACCTCATAGTTGTTTTAATTTGCATCTCTCTGATGATTAGTGATGTTGAGCATTTCTTCATATGTCTCTTGGCCATTTGTATGTCCTGTTTGGAGAGGTGTCTATTCAGCTCCTCTGCCCATTTTTTAATTGGGTTCTTTGTCTTCCTTTTGTGGAGTTGTATGAGCACTCTGTATATACTGGACATTAACCCCTTATCTGATACATCATTGGCAATGATGTTCTCCCATACAGTGGGTTGCCTTTCCATTTTGATGATTGTTTCTTTTGCTGTGCAGAAGCTTTTTAGTTTGATGTAGTCCCATGTGTTCATTTTCTCCTTTATTTCTGTTGCCTTAGGTGATGTATCAGTGACAATTCTGCTCCGTATGATGTCCGAAATTTTGTTGCCTACATTTTCTTCTAGAATTTTTATGGATTCATGGGTCACATTTAAGTCTTTTATCCAATTTGAGTTTATTTTTGTGTATGGTGTAAGTTGATGGTCTAGTTTCATTTTTTTGCATGTAGCTGTCCAATTTTCCCAACACCATTTATTAAAGAGGCTGTCTTTACTCCACTGTATGCTCTTGCCACCTTTGTCAAATATTAATTGAGCGTATTGCCTTGAGTCCATTTCTGGGTTTTCAGTTCTGTTCCACTGGTCTATATGCCTGTTCTTGTGCCAGTACCAGGCTGTTTTGGTTACAGTCGCTTTGTAGTATAACCTGATATCTGGTATTGTGATCCCTCCAACTTTGTTCTTCTTTTTCAAGATTGCTGTGGCTATTCGGGGTCTTTTTTGGTTCCATATGAACTTTTGAAGTATTTGTTCTAGTTCTATGAAATATGTCGTTGGTATTTTGATGGGGATTGCATTGAATCTATAGATTGCTTTGGGTAGTATGGACATTTTAATTATGTTAATTCTTCCAATCCATGAACAGGGTATGTGCTTCCACTTTTGTATATCTTCCTCTATTTCTTTTTTCAATGACCTGTAGTTTTCTGCAAATAGGTCTTTTACTTCTTTGGTTAAGTTTATTCCTAGGTATCGTAATTTTTTTGGAGCGATGGTAAATGGGATTGTTTTTTCAGTTTCTCTTTCTGTGAGTTCATCATTGATGTACAAGAATGCCGTCGATTTCTTGACGTTAATTTTGTATCCTGCTACTTTGCCAAATTCAATTATTAAGTCTAATAGATTTTTGATGGAGTCTTTAGGGTTTTCTATGTACAATATCATGTCATCTGCAAATAATGACAGTTTCACTTCCTCCTTTCCAATTTGGATCCCTTTTATTTTTTCTTCATGTCTGATTGCTGTGGCTAAGACTTCCAGTACAATGTTAAATAAGAGTGGCGAAAGTGGACATCCCTGTCTTGTTCCTGTTCTTAATGGAAATGTTTTTAGTTTCTGTCCATTGAGTATGATGTTAGCTGTAGGTCTTTCATATATGGCCTTTATTATGTTGAGATATGATCCCTCTATTCCTACATTGCTGAGCGTTTTTATCAGAAATGGATGCTGGATTTTGTCGAATGCTTTTTCAGCATCTATTGATATGATCATGTGGTTTTTATTCTTCATTTTGTTTATGTGGTGTATCACGTTTATTGATTTGCGAATATTGTACCAGCCTTGCATCCCTGGAATGAATCCCACTTGGTCATGGTGAATAGTTTTTTTGATGTATTTCTGGATCCGATTTGCTAGTATTTTGTTCAGGATTTTGGCGTCTATGTTCATCAGGGATATTGGCCTGTAGTTTTCTTTCTTCGTAGTGTCTTTTTCTGGTTTTGGAATTAGAATTATGCTGGCCTCATAGAACGTGTTTGGAAGTCTTCCTTCTTCTTGAATTTTTTGAAATAGTTTGAGGAGAATGGGTGTTAGTTCTTTTTTGAATGTTCGGTAAAACTCCCCCGTGAAACCATCTGGGCCTGGGCTTTTGTTTGCTGGGAGAGTCTTGATTACCTCTTCAATTTCCTTAGTTGTTATTGGTCTGTTCAAGTTTTCTATCTCTTCAGGGAATAGTTTTGGGAGACTGTGTGTTTCTAGAAATTTGTCCATTTCGCTGAGATTGTCGAATTTGTTGCCATATAGTTGTTCATAGTAGTTGTTAACGATCTTTTGTATTTCCGTGGTGTTGGTTGTTACTTCTCCTCTTTCATTTCTGATTTTGTGTATTTGGGTTCTCTCTCTTTGTTTCTTGGTGAGTCTAGCTAAGGGTCCATCTATCTTGTTTATCTTTTCGAAAAACCAGCTCTTTGTTTCATTGATCCTTTGAATTGTTTTTTTGGTCTCTATGTCATTTATTTCTGCTCTGATCCATCATTCTACTTTTATTGACTGGTTATAACTGTCCTTTATGAATAATCTAATATATAGTTCTCTCCTTTTCTCCTTACTTGGTCTGAATTTTGGTACTTTGTTATTAAAATTTTTATTTTTATTTTAGTAAGTCAGAAGTCGTTTTTAGGCATATTTTATTATAAAGCCAACAAATCATGATGTTTTATCTTGGCATTAAAATGAATAGTTTACTAAAAAATGATATATATCAATAATCAATCTGTGACTTTTAAAATGAATTTATTTCAAGTTTACAAGAAATGTAGGGGATAGAGAAAGTAATCAATACTGTGGTAAACAGTAAAACAAACCCAGATTGGTGATACATTCTAAAATATAACTGTCCTGGCCTCCTCAAAAATATTAATATCATGCCTGGCTAGTGTGGCTCAGTGGATTAACGTTGTCCATGGACTGAGACGTCCCAGTTCACTTCCCCGTCAGGGCACATGCCCAGGTTGCAGGTTTGATCCTCAGTGAGGGGCGTGCAGGAGGCAGTGTTTCTTTCTCACATCATTGTTTCTATCTCTTTCTTCCTCTTTCTCTAAAAAATCAATAAAAAGTATATATAGTTTATCCACGCCTGAGGACACTTTTGCATTTATTTTCAGATAAATGCAAGAGAGAGAGAAACATTGATGCAAGAGAGACACATTGAGTGGCTGCCACCCACACAACCCCAACCGGGACTGGGGACAAACCACAACTGAGGTACGTGCCCTTAGTGGGACCCAAACCCAGGACTCTCAGGTCCACGGGCTGACACTCTAACCACTGAGGCAAACCGACCAGGGCAAAAAGTATATTTTAAAAAATATCAATATTATGGCAAAAAATGACAAAGAGACTTAGATTAAGGTACGCTGAAAGAGACACAATAATCAACTGTAATGTAATACATGCATTTTTAATATAATGCATGGATATTTTGAAAAATCTACAAAAGACATTTTGGGGACAACTGGAAAATTTTGAACATGGACTAAATATTAGATGGTATGAAATAGTATCATTAAGTTTTTAGGTGTGATAGAGATATTATAATTATGTTGGGGAAGGTTCTTAGAACATTCATGCTAAAGTATTTAGAGGTGAAAAGTCATGTTTGGAAAAATGACAATATAATAATTTCTGTAAAATTTTATTTTTTTACTAGGTTATTAATATTATTCCTGAGTATTAATCATTTATAAAATGGTTAAATTTAATTTACCTTTTTATTATCTGCTATTTTTTCTTATAATGTTTATCACTATATGCCTTATTGATTTTTTAAAATCTCTTCTTATTCCCATCCTCCACTAGAATGTCAGTTCTATGAGGACTGAGACTTTCTACTATTTATGGCTTCACTCACAGCATTAAGCATAGTATCTAGCACATAGTAGGCAGTAATCAATATTTGTTGACTGAACTAATGTATGACGATAACCAGTCTCATCCAACTTCACCGTTTCTATACAATATATAGTATCTTTAATTATTTTTACCAAGTTTTTAAAATGTCATTTTCAGTATTGTTAACCAGAAACAATAATAGATTCTTCTTTATGTTTCAGGGAAGTTGGGAAAAAAGAATTTTGAAGAGTTTAAATAGTATGTGCACTGAACTGAGTATCCCATTGGCACGGAAGGTATTTTTAATATTTAAGTATTTAATTGTAAATCAAGCACTAGGAAGTATCATGAAGTTATAACTTAGGCAGATTTGTCTTTTATTTTTTTAAACTAGTATTTCAATTTGTTTTGAAACAAAAATTTATATGAGATTAATTATGGGAGTGTATTTTATATAGATTTCTATTATATATGCTGTGATGTTTTTTGTAATAAACCTGTAACTTGAGAGTAAATAAAATAAAGAATAGAATCTACCATATAGATTATTTAGAGATTTGGCTATAAAGTTATATGTGCACTTGAAAGATTTCAGTCACCTTTAGACTCCTTACTTTTTGGCTAATTAGCAAAATTGCCACATTTTAAAACTAGAGATGGTGTTCAGGCATGTCTTCTTGTAATAGCCAACATGGTGCCATCTTTCAGTATTAATATAGGCAGTGAAAAGAATGATTTATCATCTCTCCACAGAACTATTTAGATTGAGTAGTATTAGCTTTACTTAGATCTAATACTCACGCAACATTTCTCTTTCAGTCTGGGCTTTGAAGGGGAGAGTTGAGAAAAGCCAGTTGAGGAATGTCCTGGCTTCTTATAGCTGCTCACAAGTAGAAGAGAACAAATTTCTCCTCACTTCATTCTCCCTTCCTGCTATTTATTCCCTGCTGTTGAACAGAATATAATGGATGTACTTTGGAAAATATCCAGGGACAAGTCACTGAAGTCACTAGAAGGATGATGTTAAAAAGAATACAGTTATATTGAAAACTGTCTAAATGTGCAGTGTTGTGTAATACACTATCTTTCTTAGAGGAAGATGATACTACCGACTCACAGTCATACTCTCCTGGCCAGTCCCCTTTGCAGTGCATTTCTGAGACTGCTGGATGGGATAAGAGGCGTAGTATGCGGCTGAGGAGCAGTTTTTTGTGTGTGAAATGAAGTGGCCAATACAGATTATTTACCTTCTTTTCTTGGATTCATTAGCTGAGCCATTGAAACTATATATAATAGTTAAGTAATGATAATATAAGTGTAATTCCAAAAAAGTTTGTGTGTAATGAAATTATTTTTCCTTATGTTATAGTAGCTTATTTAAGCTTTTAGATAAGTTATTGATTCTCACTTTTTGGCTGCATTGCTAGACTTCACACAGTGAAACCAACTTTAAATTACCTTTTTTAGAGGCCAGTTGGAGAACAGAAAGAACTTCTCAATAAATGGAATGAAATGGGAACTGATGAACCAGGTATATGAAGAACTTTTTCAAAATGTGGTAGTGGGGGATAAAAATGCCTTCTTAATTGTGGATCTAAAATAACAGTATTAACAGTGCTTTTGGACAGATGACAACATTCCCTTCCCACTATTTTACTGTCATCTGTTTTGTTTATTTTGCAGTTTGAAAATTTCTAACTTTAGTCAGTGTTTTCTATTATTTTGAGAATATTTAAATCAATTATCTTTTTTAAAAGCAGCATTTGAAAACATTCTTATAAAGAGTAAATGAAATCATTCTTGGATTTCTTAGACTCATAGTTAAGGTAAATATTATTCAAGCTTTAATTCTGTTGATGTTCAAGATATATTAATGGTAAAAAGTTTTAAGACTTCTAAAATGTTTTTAAGAACTTATTTTTAGATCATTTTAATGTTTAAAACTAAGTCAATTGATTTTATAAACATAAAGTGAATGACAACTATATATAATATAATTGCATAAGTAGAAAGGTACATAATTGCTCACTACTCCTCCTTAAAAGGAAGAGTAGGAGACTAGGAAAGAAATAGGTGCCAAGCGCTATAACACAGGACGCAGTGTGTTGCAGAAGTTCAAAAGGGAGAACAGTTCAGTACAACTGGAGGAATTCACGGAGAATGCATTGCTTGCATTCTACGTTCTTTAAGAATTCTCCTACAGAACTTTTATATTATATTGACATTGTTTATTCAATTCAGTTATAAATAATCTATTGTAACTTTATGAAAAGGAGACTCTTAATTTCTTTCAGAATATGTCATCTAGGCTGTCAAGGGGGAAGGACTGTCTTTTCATTTTTGTGTTCCCAATACTTAATACAAGGTGTGATAAATGGCCAGTACTCTACAAATGTTTGAAGTCATCTAGCTGCACAGCAACATGCAATGATCATTAACATTTATTATTAATAACCATTCATGTAATATGTTAACTGAAATTTTGTTTGTAATCTATCTTCTTAATTCTAGATTTAAGCCTTTTCAGACCTGTTTACGCACCTAAGGATTTTCTTGAGGTAGGTTCTATTGGTTAAATATATGTATGTTAATGAGGGGAAAATGTGAAAGAAATGATGATACAAGAATATCTCCAGGAAGGGGAATCACCTGTAAACAGCCTCTGAGCTGATGAAGCAGTGGAATGACATGATCAAATTTGTGTTCAGAAATTGCACATGGAAAATACATTGGAATGTGGAAAGATTAGAGGCAAGTAAATCAATTAGGAAGATTTTTATTTAAAAAGTAGTGACTATAAATCATGTAGCCTGCTGCCTGGCATATATAGGTGCTCAGGGAATCTTTTCCCTTCTTATCCTCTCCTTGTTCTAACAGTTCAGGCTATAAACAATTAAATACAGGGGCTATTAAGTAGCCCATTATAAATGATAAGTTAGTACATTCTATCCCATCTTGACCAGACTCCCAGGTATCCCTGGAGGTAGACATAGATACATACTCCTGTCTTTAACTGCTCTGTCTCCAACAGGTAGAAAAATACTTAGCATATACTTGCTCAGTTAATAGTTGGTAAATGAATGAATCTTTCACATTTTGTCTTTATTTCTTTTCTGAACCTTTTGTCTCTGAACCTGTTTGTCAACATTAAACGCTGTCAGAAAAATTTTCAGGCCTTTTGGAGTTATAAATAGCCTCTTTTTAATATTTTTTCTCTTTCCTATTACCCATGTATTCATAGGTTCTTTTTCTTTTCTAATCTGTGTGTTAGTTTCCCATGCAGTATTTGTATGATTAGGCTAAAATTGTGCTGTTCTCTATTAGTCTGCATTTGATATTTGATTCTTTGCTAAATCCTTTATTTTTTAAAACAAATACCATTGATATTTTCTTTCAGTTTAGTGTTTGCAGTTTTATGAAACTTTTAACATTATAGTACATTCCATTTTATCACTCATTAGTTATCAGTCCATTAATGCTTCCTCAGATATGATAGTGTTTCTGTCATACTCTCCTTCACTGGATTCTTGATGGTTTCATTCCCTTAAGAATTTCAATTTAAAAATGTTTTTTAATTATTATTTTTACCCAAAATGAATGTTAATTGATAGAAAAATAAGAATACATTTTGAGCCCTGGCTGGTTTGGCTCAGCGGTTAGAGCGTCGGCCTGCGGTCCTGAGAGACCCGGGTTCGGTTCCCACTAAGGGCGCGTACCTTGGTTGCAGTTTGTCCCCGGCCCTGGTCGGTTGTGCCGGTGGCAGCCACTCGACGTGTTCCTTTCACATCGATGTTTCTCTCTCTCTCTCTGTTTCTCTCTCTCTGTTCCTCTCTCTCCCTCCCACTCTACCTGAACAAAAAATGGAAAAATGTCCTCTGGTGAGGATAAAAAAACAAACAAAAAAACCCCAAAAGAATACATTTTGATGCTTGTTTCTTTTGCTGTTCAGAAGCTTTTTAGTGTGATGTAGTCCCGTGTATTAATATTTTTCTGTGTTTCTCTTGCCTTAGGTGATGTATCAATGAAAATTCTGCTGCATGTGGTGTCTGAAATTTTGTTGCCTACATTTTCTTCTAAGATTTTTATGGATTCACGAGTCACATTTAAGTCTTTTACCCATTTTGAGTTTATTCTTGTGTATGGTGTAAGTTGGTGGTCTAGTTTTTTTGCATGTAGCTGTCCAATTTCCCAACACCATTTATTGAAGAGGCTGTCTTTACTCCATTGTATGCTCTTTCCACCTTTGTCAAATATTAATTGAGCATAATGCTGTGGGTCAATTTCCGGGTTCTCTGTTCTATTCCATTGATCTATATGCCTATTCTTGTGCCAGTATCAGGCTGTTTTGATTACAATGGCTTTGTAGTATAACCTGTTATCCAGTATTGTGATTCCTCCTACTTTGTCCTTCTTTTTCAAGATTGCTATGGCTATTTGGGGTCATTTTTGGTTCCATATAAACTTTTGGAGTGTTTGTTCTAGTTCTGTGAAATATGTCTTTGGTGCCCTGGCCGGTTTGGCTCAGCAGTTGGAGTATTGGCCTGCAGACCAGAGAGTCCCGGGTCCAGTTCCTGCTAGGGGCACGTACCAAAAATAAATAAATGAATAAATAAGTATGTCATTGGTATTTTGATGGGAATTACATTGAATCTATAGATTGCTTTGGGTTGTATGGACATTTTAATGATGTTAATTCTTCCAATCCATGAACAAGGTATATGATTTTACTTTTTTATATCTTCCTCTATTTCTTTTTTCAATGTCCTGTAGTTTTCTGCAAATAGGTCCTTTACTTCTTTGGTTAAGTTTATTCCTAGGTATCTTAATTCTTTTGTTGCAATGGCAAATGGAATTTTTTTTTTAGTTTCTCTTTCTGTGAGTTCATTATTGGTGTATAAAAATGCCAGTGATTTCTGGATGTTGATTTTGTAACCTGCTACTTTGCCAAATTCATTTATTAAATCTAGTAGCTCTTTTTTATGGAGTCTTTAGGGTTTTCTAAGAAACAAGCATCAAAATGGAAAGGAAACCCACTATGTGGGAAAGCATAATTGCCAATGATACATCAGATAAGGGGTTAATTTCCAAAATATTTAGAGTACTCATACAATTCAACAAAAGGAAGACAAAGAACCCAATTAAAAAATGGGCGGAGGACCTAAATAGATGCTTCTCCAAACAGGACATACAAATGGCCTGGAGACATATGAAAAAATGCTCAACATCACTAATCATCACAGCAATGCAAATTAAAATGACTATGAGATATCACTTCACACCTGCCAGAATGGTGGTGATCAACAAATCCTTAAACAACAAATACTGGTGAGGATGTGGACAAATGAGGACTCAAGCACACTGCTAGTGGGGGGGGAGGGGGGCAGACTGGTGCAGCCAGTATGGAAAATAATATGGTGTTTCCTCAAAAAATTAAAAATGGACCTGCCATTTGACTCAGTGATCCCACTTCTAGGACTATATCCTAAGAAGCCTGAAACGCCAATCAGGAAGAATATATGTACCCATATGTTCATAGCAGCACTATTTTTAATTGCTAAGATCTGGAAATAGGTCAAGTGTCCATCAATAGATGAGTGGATAAAATAGCTGTGGTACATATATACAATGGAATACTATGCAGCTGTAAGAAAGAAAGATCTCTTATCCTTTGAGATGACATGGAGGAACCTGGAGTGTATTATGCTAAGCGAAATAAGCCAGTCAGAGAAAGATAAGTATCACATGATCTCACTCATTTGTGGAATATTATGAACAAAATAAGGCGATGAACAAAATAGTCCTGGAGACATAGAAGTAGGATTCAGACTGACAAACTTCAGAGAAGTGGAGTCAGGGGTAGGGAAGAGATAAACTAAAAAACTTACGCATATAAGCATAACCAGTGGACATAGACGACAATGTGTGTGTGTGGGGGAACACAGGATGAGGGTGTCAATGGGGGAAGAAGGAGAAACATCTGTAACAAAAATTAATTAATTAAACAAAAAAAAGAAAAATAAGAAAACATAGATAAGAAGAAAATTTTAAACAAAAATTATTCATAATACAATCATACAGCAATAAACACTACAATTATACTTTTTAAAAAAAGTAATATATTGTGAACATTTTTTCGTTATTACCTACATTACTTATTATACTATATTTTATTATATGAATCAATCATAATTTATTTAAGTAATTCCCTCTAATGGGATGTCTAAGTTGTTATATGTTTTTTCGTTATAGACAACACTTCATTAACATTCTTTCTGTACTAGTTTTGCAAATATTTTAAATTATTCCTACAACTATACTTATAGAAATGAGATTCCTAGATTAAAGGATATGTAAATTTCCATGACTTATTTTTATCTGCTTAATTTTGAAAAGTACTGTATATACATTGTCTTTTTTTGTTACCTTGGTTTCTGAAAATTCTTTTGTTTTTCCATGTGGGTTTAGTTTAGAGGTAATACCATCCCCCAATATTACTTAAGTATCTTTCTAAAAATATTGTCAATACATATTTTTTCAAATGGTTAGAGTTGGTTCTAAAATTTTCCCTGGTAAATATTACAATCAAACAATTTTTATTTTTCTCTCACCTTCCCTGGTAAATTATTATAGTCAAACAATTCTTATTTTTACTTACCATCAAAATTTTTCTTTATAACTAAATTCTTAATTTTGTAGTTTTATATGGTAGATCATCAGTTGGAATATTAAGCCATCCTAATTAAAAGCATGTTTATGGTATTTTAACATTTTAGTACAATTTTACAGTATTTTAGAATGTTATTGAAGTACATGAATAAACCCAAATAGTTTTAATTTTGTGGTGATACACCAAGCATATCACTGCCAATTTTATAAATGTAGACATTCCATATAAAAACTAATCAATTTTGTTGGATTTGTTTTTAAAGGTGTTAATTAATCTTCGCAACCCAAATTATGAAAATGGTGATTCTCTTAGTTTCAGGACTCATTTGGGTTTAATCCAAGTTCCTCTGAAAGTAAAAGACATCCCTGAATTGGTAAGTATAGAGGTATATAACAATAAATTAATATATATTTTAGAAGACAACCATTAGAAAAATATTTTTGCAGCATATATCCAAACAATAGGATGTGCTGATTTTCCAGTAAATAACATTGTATAGTAATATAGCTGGCATTCCTCTTTACGTGTGTGTGTGTGTGTGTGTGTGTGTGAGTGATCTAATACATTTTCAGGGTTACAATGCTGGCAGAAGGTACGCCCAAGATCATCTACAAAAAAAGAGTGTGTTGCTAACCACTTCTTCCCAATAGAAGACTTAAAGAAACCATTAATGTCCTCAGAGAGAAGATATTACTCATGCAACAGGAACAGAATTTTATTAAAATAACAAAACAAACCTTAGAGTATGAAAAAGAGCTTTTAGGAATCAAAAATATAGTATGCAAGAAAAAAAAAGATCACTAGAAGAGTTAAAAACAAAGATGAGGAAATCTATCAGAAGACAGAGCAAAAGCAAAAAGCCAAAGAGATGAAAAATAAGGGAGAAAATGTTTTTTAAATTAGAGATCAGTTCAAGAGGCTAACATCTGACCAGTAGGAGTTCCAGAAAGGTAGAACAGAGGCAAGAGAATTATTAAAACTTCCAAGAACTGAATGACTGAGTCTCCAGTATGGAAAGGCCCACCGAGTTCCCAATGCCATGAGTGAGAGAAGACCCACAGCAAGGCACCTGGGAAGAAGACTAAAAACTTTTACAGAAGAAAAACAGAGTGCATATAAACTGTCAGGAATCAGAGTGGTATCTGACTTCTGAGCTGTAAGACTGGAAGTCAGAAGATTTTGAAATAATGCCTTTAAAAATTCAAGTGATTTCAAGCCCAGAATTCTGTATATAACCACAGTCAATTAAATGTGAAGTTGGAGTAGACATTTTCAGATGTATGTAATCTAAAATATTTACTCTTATTCAGGGAGCTATTGGTAGAAGTGCTCCAGAACAAGGTCATAAATAAAAAGAACAAATAGGGAACCCAGGGAATGGGTTTTCCACCTAGAAGGAGAATTTCCAGAATGACAACGAAGAGAAGCTCCTGGACAAAGGCGGTGCAGCAGGGCCCGAGCACGGTGGTTCCAGACTGGAGGGAGAGGTTGGAGGGCTCCGACCTTACAGCTCTTGTGTGCCTACAAGAAGCACACCGCAAGTGTAGGTGATCTGACAGCTTTGACCACCGGCAAAATTATATCGAGGAGGGTCTTTTCAGAGTTGGTAAATGTCATAGAAAGAGGTAAATAATTAGAGAAAATTCTGTAAGTGAAAAAATTGTATAATTATGACCTGAAAAAAAAGTACAAAAAAGGAAATACATATTATGTGGCTCAACAGTGAATAATATTTAAATAGTCATAATGATGCAAACTCTTAATATAGATTTAATCAAGAATTTATATATAATTATATTGAGATGATGGAGAGAAGTACATGGGCTAAAAATTCCCATTTATCATTAAAAAAACAAAACAAAACAGTAAATACCTGAAACTGGTAAATAAAAATAGCAGTATACACTTATTCCTTGAAATATGGAGATGCATACCAAGAAAAAAAGCTGAAAATGGTTGTCCCTGGATAGTGGGTCAATTATAAGTGTATGTGTGTATGTCTGTGTGTTGGGACGGAGTGTTTAAAATAGAGAAGCACGCCCTGGGCAGTTTGGCTCAGCGGTTAGAGCATCAGCCTGCGGTCCGGAGAGACCCGGGTTTGGTTCCCGCTAAGGGCACGTACCTCGGTTGCAGTTTGTCCCCGGCCCTGATTGGGTCGTGTGGGTGGCAACCACTCGATGTGTCCCTTTCACGTCGATGTTTCTCTCTCTCTCTCTCCCTCCCACTCTATCTGAACAAAATATCAAAAAATGTCCTCAGGTGAGGATAAAAAATAAAATAGAGAACCACTATTTTGTTGTTGTAATAAGTCTTTTCGCTGATTTGACCTCAAACTATTTGCTGCATGTAGAGACAAGTGTAGGTGATTAGATTTGGAAGCTAACTAACCTGCTCTGCCCACTTACTGGCTGTGTGAACTTGAGAAAGTTTTTTTGACCTTGAACTTTAGTTTTCTTATTTGTAATACAGGAGTGATATTATCTCACAGACTTGTGGTGCAGATCAGTAAGTTAAGATAGAAGTTATGGGTTGAATTGTGCCCACCCCCCAAGGTTTGTTGAAGTCCTAACCTCCAGTACCTTATTTGGAAATAGGGTATTTGCAGAAGCAATCAAGTGAAGATGATTATTGGAGTCAGGTGGGTCCTAAATCCAATATGATTAGTGTTCTTATGAGAAGAGGAGAAGAGACACAGAAGGGAGAGACACAAGGAGACTATCATGTGACAGTGAAGGCAGAGATTGGAGTGATATGTCTGTAAGCCAAGGAACACCCAAGATTGCTAGCAGCATCAGAAGCCAAGAGAACGGTATGCAGTGGATTCTCCCCTAGAGCCTTCGGGGAGAGCATGGCCCTGTTAACACCTTGATTTGGGACTTCTAACCTTCAGAACTGTGAGAATAAATTTCTGTTGTTTAAAGCCACCCAGTTAGTAGAACATGAAGAGCTATATATAACTGTTGACCATGACTACTACAACTTTGATAAAAAGTTAATTTTTGAGAAAAAGTTTTTTAAAAGAGTTAAAAGCCCTATATTAGTAGTGTTTTGTACAATATGCTATGGCTGTACAGAAGGAAAAGTGGCAGATGCTTCCAGAAAAGTGGTAGGAAGTCTTCTCAGAGGTGTCATTTGAACAAGTTTGAAGGAGTTTGGTAGAAAGAAGCAGGAACAGTTGATCATGTCTGTAAATGTTCAGTATGTGTGTTAATGGGACTAACTCTGTCTGTCTGTTTGAAGGGACCTGTCACTGATGTGGATTCATTATCAGTTATTGAAGAACAAAAGCCTATGGCTAATGTTCCAGAAATTGTAGCTATTCCCACGAAGAGTATGGTTAGTCCTTCTCTTCCTGTGGTCATTAGGGATAGTTATTCCTGCCTTCCCTGAATCACATGGCCTGGATGTGTAATGAGTCTGACTGCAGGATGCATGCTTTATTTGTGACCCTGGTCTGTTTATATGAGTATTGAAGTTGATGAAGCTCAGTGAGTCTTGTGATACTATACAGGGTGGCCCCTAAATCTAGTTCACAATGTTATGTACACTCGTCCATGTTAAAAGGAAATTTCTTGAAACTGAAACTTATTAACTCTAAAGTGAAGTTGCTGACCAGTTTCTGTTTACTGACTCAGCCGTGTGGAGGCAGCAGTGTGGAACTAGAGCTCAGTAGTACGGTTTCATATTATTGAGTCCTGCTGTGTGTCACTTAACACCAGCCTAAGTTCTGGGGGTGCAAATGTGTATGAGACACTGTTCCAAGAGCTTCAGGATAGATGGACAGTAAAAGATCATTTTAATGTGATGTGATTATATGCTTTGAAAGAGGTTCAAAAGGGTAATCCATGCTCATGAAGAGTTACCTAACTCAGCCTGGAATATCAAAGGTGTCCTAGAAGTCATGATATCTTGGGGGAGTCTTGAAGAAAATCTGCGATTAGGGGCCAGCTCTACTGATGTGGAGTAAAAAATAGTCCAGAGCAGCGAAATGGAAAACAACGTTCAGAGTTTTACATTGCTCCTACCATGTCTTCCCATAAGTGTAATTCTCCATTGTGACTTTAGAACCTAATACTGAAATATTTGTTGCACTTAAGTCCCTCTTAGTATGAAGAACAAATTTATTAAAATATCAAATACATTGTTATTAATTCTAATGATTTCAATGAAGGGTTTAAAATAAATGGAAGACAGTGGTTGAAAATGAAAGAATAACATTAAATTTTTACCTCTTTAATCGAAAAAATTGGTAACATGATGCAGTGCTGTTTTTAAATATAGATGAAAATCAAGTTTAGTTAAAAATTGAAATATAATGGTAGTTATTTCAAATCAATACAAAAATGAAATGTGTGTGC
Source organism: Molossus molossus (assembly GCF_014108415.1). NCBI lineage: Eukaryota > Metazoa > Chordata > Mammalia > Chiroptera > Molossidae > Molossus > Molossus molossus. Next base: position 18,356,842 of record NW_023425344.1, read on the forward strand.
ATATTAGGCTCAATAACTGTCTTGTGAGGGACATTAATAAATTATGAACTTAAATAATAATAGATAATTGGGAAAGATTAAATTAATTTTATTTTTTAAAGGAGAAGGAAGTTTGTTTTTAGCAATTGAGTAGTAACAAAACATTGAGGCAAATAAATATTAATAGAAATATTTAATTACTTAGAGAATAAAGATAATACAAATAACATGGGGTTGTTATATATTTTAAAAATAACAGACAAACATGATTACTTTCCCTAGACATTACTAGATAAGTAGAGGAAGTCTGGAGAATAAATCTAATTTATTCTTATTTTAGCAGAGCACTTGATAGTCTAATTTTACTTAAAAATTAATTTAAGTTGTTTTGGATATTTTCAGTGTTTAGTTGATTAAGAGCCGAGTAAAGTACTGTACCATAGAGAGCACAGATAAAAAATTATATTGGTAAGTTTAGACAATGATTTTAGAAGATAAAATTGACAATTATTGCATATAGTGTGTATATGTGTGTTTCAGGAAAGATTTGAATGTTAGTAGTTCTTTCCTCAACAGATAATTCATTTCTTACTTTACTGATTAACCTATTACCTAAAAAAAGCAAAAAAGCCACAACTATTTTAAAAAGAGTTTGTTTTTTTTCAAACCATCGGCAACACTCAAATTAGTCATAAGGCATCAAAGTAAAATATTTTCTTAGGTAGAATTAATTTGGAGAAAGTAAAAATACTACTAAAGACTCTAAATTAGGAGAAATATTGAGTGTTTAAGTTTATTTTCCCATTATATATTAATTTTTCCTAAGAGCTTTTATTTTTCTATTTATGTTTGTTTCACATGGCAATAAAAAATGTAAATGTTACATAGCAATACATGTAGTAAAACAATTATGGTTGTCCTGCTCCTTAATTTTTAATTAGTACTTTACTATTTAAAGATTCGATAACACCCTTTTCTTCTTTAGATGTTTGAAGGAAGCAAAGATTTGCTTTATATTGTGATTTTTATTTATTCTGATGTTTAGATGGTGATTTTTTTTACATGTAGCAAAGTCTGAGATGTATATAAATTCTATGTGTGTTGTTTTTCAGAAAGAATTATTTGTAGAACTCGGCTTAACTACAGGACAACTAGGTATAGATGATTCTACACAAGTGCCTCCTGGTTAGTATTTCTCCCATATGGCATATAATCAATGATAAATGAGATCGAGGTAACGGGTTAGTTTGTCATGTCCAAATTAATCTAGTAACATTTTTATATTGGAAAATAAAGCATACCTTTTGTCTCTCTTTGGTTGCTATTAATTATTGAATAGAATTCAGTATGTTGTAATTACCAGAGTACAACTAGATCTTGTCTTTTTATTTGAAGATCTTTAAAATAATTTTGAAAAGTCATTGAACAAGTTATTTTGTTGGCAAAAATATTTATTGGCAGCACTCGTATTCCCGTTTACTGGCCATCACTATTTATGTTTATTATTTTTCATGTCACCAAATTAAACAAACGCAGACATTCTACCTTGAATAAACTTAGGCCTTAAAATTAATATTTTTTAAACCTTAATCATCCAGAACGTTTTTCTATCTTTTATTTTACATAAGTAGCCCTGGCTGGTTTGGCTCAGCAGTTAAAGCGTCGGCCTGCGGTCCAGAGAGACCCGGGTTCGGTTCCCGCTAAGGGCAGTTTATCCCCGGCCCTGGTTGGTCGTGCAGGTGGCAGCCACTCGACGTGTCCCTTTCATGTCGATGTTTCTCTCTCTCTCTCCCTTCCACTCTATCTGAACAAAAAATGGAAAAATTTCCTCGGGTGAGGATAAAAAAAAAAAATACATGTTTTTATAAAAGGCCAGATTGGTATTTGTCTATGATAAAAGGAAGTAAAAATTGACTTAAATATGGGAGGCCTATATTGTAGTGGAAATAATACTAGAGAAGTGTCAGGGAACTGTTCTGGACTGTCAGCTGCCACTGGCTGGCTATGTGTCTTGGACAAGTCGCTTTACATCTCTGCACCTGTTTCCTCCTCTATAAAATAAGGAAGGTGGCTATTTATTATTCTTAATAATAAAAATAGTTATTGAGCATATACTATGTGTTATATGTATATTACCTCATTTTAGTCCCTCAGCAATGTACAAAGTATATTTATTAATCCTTTTAAAACTTTACTAGTTTTTAATGTTTTGGGGAAAGTATATATTGTAAGAGAGTGGCTCAATGAATTTCTATTGATTGGACAAATACAGATTAATAAATTTAAGCCCCCTCTTAACCTCTTTTAATCTTTATCCTCCATGTGAAAGATAAACACTGCTCTGATTTCTCCCAGCATAGATTGGTTTTGCCAATTCTTGAACCTTATATGAATTAAAACATACAGTATATATGTATTCTTTGATGTTTGACTTCTTTGCTCACTATTGTGTTTTTGAGATTCAGCCATATTGCTGTGTGTATTTATAAATATTTTGGGCTTTATGCATTATAGTGTCTATTATATTAACATACCACACACATTTATCCATTCTATTGTTGATAGGTATTTGGGAAGTTTCAACTGTAGGGCTATTACAAATAAGGCTGCTATGAATGTTCTAATGTGTGTCTTTAGTGAATATATGTTGAGTATACATACCTGGGAATGCAATTTCTTGGTCCTAGGGTTGGCATAAGTTCAGCTTCAGTAGATAACTACCAAAGAATTTTTAAAAATGATAGTACAGGTTTACACTTCCATCAACAATGTGAGAACAGTGGTTGCTCTATATGCATGCCAAGGCTGGGTGGATTCCATCTTTAATTATTCTGGTGATAAACAATGGTATTGCATTATGGTTTTAGTTTTTTTTCTATGGCATGACATAAAAGTAATACCACCATTTTAAAGTTGAAGACATGCAGATGTTAAATAACTTTCCCAAAGTCACAAAACTAGTAAGTGGTGGAACCAAAATCCAAAACTAAGCAGTCTGCCCTCCTGAATTGATGTCTTTGTGAAAAGCTTGAACAGACTGAGACAGATATCTTGCCTTATACTGATGTTCATGGCTAGTGATGACCATATACAACTAACAAAAGGGAAAAGAAAGTAATATAACCTTGAATGATATTTATGATTTTCACTTTTGAAAAAAATCCTTAAGAATTGTTTTATATTATTCTAAACCTTATAATAGCTATGCTTTAGAAAACCTATTTTTCCGCCTTAATTTGGTTCTTCTTTGATTCATTCATAATACAACAAATGTGTGTGAAATTTTGAAAAAGGCCAGGGACTAGTCAATAAATAGCTATGACATAATTTTTGTTTTTAGGGAAGATATAGTATAAAATACAATTCAGATAAGACTTGCATGGCATTGGCTATTATATACAAGGAGAAGTTGGAGCAGAGGAGAGAGCACCTAAGTCAGCTTGGAGGAAGTTGAAAATCTCTAGTTGATGCAGTTATTTTTGCTCTTTCAAATTTTCAAAGCAGGACTGCCAAAAATTGGGTTGAATTAGTGTTCATCCAATGAGATTGTTTTTAGTGGTATAGTACAGAGGTTTTTGTCTGTCTTGAGAATTGCTAGGCAACAGTATTACTTGGAAAGAAGAATGAGGTCATATAGAACTACTTTTGCCTGAAATAAAAAATAGCTTTTTATTTTTTAGTCTATGTCTCTGGCTTTGGTTAAAATGGAAAGGTAATGCTAAATATTTTGAAAATATTGCTAATACTTATATTTGGCTGGAGGCAAATTTTATATTTAGGATTAAGTTTAAATGTGACTTAAAGGAACTATATCCTTCCTACTCATTTTTTAAAAATATATAATTTATTTTATTTTATTTTTATTATGTATTGCTTTCAGGTGTGCAGCTTAGTTAGTCAATCATATAATTTATATAGTGTTTCCCTTGCTTCCTGCTCATCTTTAAAAATCTGTGTTACCCATGTTTTATCAATACTGTTATTCAGTTTTTATAATTGAAGTGCATTTCTTACTTACTAACTTATCAGCTTTTATATAAGAACCAGGAGAAAAGTCCTTACCATTGTAAAATGGAATCCTTGTTTAACAATAATAAAAAAGTCAGATATTTATTATTCATACAAACTACATGAATATGCATTTATTTTAAATACACACACACAAACTTACTATGGAAATCATTCATAAGACCCATGCTAAGAGGGAAAAGGGTGAGCAGAATCAGCCCAAGGAGCTTATATTTCTGATATTATTGTCTGAATATAATACGTAATAATGAACCTTATTAGATGGGGATTCTGCTAAATTTACATTTTCTCAGATTGTTATTTCTGGAAGAAAAAAGCATCTTCAGTTGGCACAGCATTTCTTGAAGTGTGCTCCATGAAGTATTATCATATGCCGTGTGAAAAAGAGGATCTTGTCAAATAAGGTTTGGGAAAGGCATGCAGTTACAGTGTGTGTTACTGTCTTCAAGACTGTGCAGTCCCGAGTTCACTTTTATCTTAGCATCTCCTAATCACACTTTACCAGAGAACATTTTTTTCTAATCAAGATCTATTAATATAGAGGCATCTATTAGCATAATGGTCCTCAGAGCATTCTTTGAGAAACGCAGATTACAGATGGGAAGCTGGTTCTGACTTCTTTGGGTTTCCTATTCTTGGGCCAGACAATGGTACTTGGAAAGCAAATTATTCTGTTCCACATAATCGAATAGTTAAATTCCATAAAGAAGTCTTTTTATTTTTATTTCCTACTATTTTCAGTAATAAAACATTATTATCACCTGGTAGTATCATCCACTTTTATAAGGGACAAGAATTGGCTGACAACTTTTGATCCTTTGGTTACTAAGTCTCAGCAATCATAACTAATTAAAATGAAACTGGTACTGTTATTTATATGTAATCTTTGAAATAAACATGTTCAAATACTTTAGCGATAGAAAATGATTATATGTCTTGAGGGACCCCAAACATTTTACTTGGTCATTGTATAATCTCAAATAATTACTTTAGAGCCAAAATAAACTAAAAGAAAAGGGTACTCTGGTTTAAATATTTTACTTCATAATACTAGCGTAATGAAAAATTATCTAACCCTGAATACTAATAAATGGAAAATAGAAGTACAGTATCATTTTACATTTAGCTGGGCTAAACCCGGACATCATAGGATAGGCAGGCCACTCCTAAGTGCCCAAACAACTCAGGCTCCAAGTACCCAAAGAGCCACATGTACGTTTAGGACCTTTAGCACACAGTGATCCCATTTATTAGAAAAAGTTAAGAAGAATATGCTAATGTGAGAACCAAAGAAAGTTTTAAGCAATAAAAGCCAGAAACAGGAAATAAAACTTTAAGAACAAATAAAAACGTATTAGATCAGACCTCCATTATTGCTTTTTCTAAGGTTTTTTTTTTTCCTGCTTGTTAATTTATTCTCGTTTGTGATTATTTAGATTTTAAAATCAAACTTTCTTGATATAACAATTCTAAAGATTAATATTTTGAAAATGTGATTAATACAAAAAGAAAAGGCTTGATATAGCCAGAGAAGTTTTTCTCTAACATAGCACAAAAGAAAATATCGGTGAACTTAAAATAATTTTGTTACTGCATTTAAAGTGCAGTAAGATATATGATGTGTTCTAAATTTGAAAAAAAAAAAGTGATAAATATAAAAGAAATAATGTATAAAAATTAGAAAATAGCTAATGCGTTAAGTGACTATGTTGTTTGTCACATTAAAAACTAATAACTTGTAGAATTACATATTAGACAGCTTTAGTTTTAGTCTTTAAGATGTTGCATGTTGGCCCACCCATATCATTTCTATCAGTTGTGAATTTCTTATGATTTACATCTGAACGGCTTGGATTCTACCCTTCTACGTATTCAGAAGTTTATTATTTGTTATTTGTATGAATATACCACAAATAATTCTGATATGAATTTAATTTAATGTATTGCCTTTCATTTAAACAGTTTTTAATTTGGCCAGTTAATTTTAAAGCAGAGGTTTAATATTCTTCATGTATCTTTTTATATAAATACAAGAGAATTTTTTAGTACTCTTCATTTGAATCAAATATTGTAAGTAGTCTTTAAGGAGAGTATTTATATTAATACTTTGGTTGATGTTATTGCTATACTTTTACAAGCATTAATTTTACTTAGTGTTTTCTTCACTATATCATCATTTGACTTAGGTTAACTTAGATTTACTTCTGTTTTTTTACTGCAGTAAATCTGAAATGATGTTTAGAAATTAAACATATATTTTTGTAATTTGACAATTATATTAAATAATGTCAAACTATTAAAAAAAGATTAACTGCTGTTGTAGAATCTAACAACTCCTTCTTTCTCATATGGTGAGGAGAAAGAGGAGGAAAGGAAGTTGAGAAACTGATTTTCTTGGGCATGGGGAGAAGAGCTAAAAGTTCTCCTCATGGTTTTATAATCCTTTTTGGTTTTGTGCTAATGTTTAAATACCTTTTGTAGAACTATGACATGTGTACTGAAAAGGACACAAATCATAAGTATACAGATCAATAGAGCCTCCAACCAGATCAACAAATAAAAAATTACCAGCACCTCAAAAGCTCCTTAGGCACACTTTCAGACTCTACCATCCTTTCCCCCTCCCCACCGTAGGTAAGAACTATCCTGGTTTCTAACATCAGAGGTTAGTTTTGCCTATTTATGTTCTTTAGAGATATGTAATCATACTGTATGTATTCTTTGGTGTTGTATACAGCTATATATCATTCATTCTCATTGCTGCGTGAATTGTATGAATATACCACTATTTACCCATTTTACTCTTGATCATTTGAGTTGTTTCCATTCTTTGGTTATTATGAATAATGCTGCTGTGGATGTTCTTGTATTTGTCTCTTGGTGCATATATGTATGCATTAGGGTATATACCTAAGAATGAATTGCTAGTTGTCAAAAATATCCATATAGTTAGTATTAGTATATGTTGCCAAATAGTCTTCCAAAGCAGTGGTACTAATTTACACTTCCTTTACCTTTGTATGAGAAGTTAATTTGCTCCATTTCCCTTTTCATTTTAGCCTTTGTAGTGGGTGTGTATTTCATATGTTTTTCTTTTCATTAATTTTTTTTTTGTTACAGATGTTTCTCCCTTTTCCCCCATGACACCCTCCTCCCCGCTCCCGCCCCTCCTTCACAGTTTTGTTGTCTATGTCCATTGGTTATGCATATAAGTTCTTTGGTTTATCTCTATCCTCCTCCCTCCCCCCAGATCGTCAGTCTGATCCCTACTTCTCTTGCATTTCTCTGATTAGTATGACTGAGCACCTTTTCCTATTTATCGGTTTTTGGGATATCCTCTTTTGTAAAGAACCTGTTCAAGTCTTTTGCCTATTTGTGTCAGTTAGTTGACATTTTCTTATTGACTTGCCAGGAGTTCTTGATGTATTCTGAAGTTCTTTCCTGGATATATGTATTGCAAATACATGTTTCCACTCTGGGAACAGAAGTTTTAAGATTTTTATTTGGTCTAGTTTATGAGTCTTTTTTCATTTATTGGTACTTGAAAAACAAATCTTTGCTTCTATTATATAATCTTTTTAAATGGCATTGTATAGAGGGATTTTACCTATGTAATGTTAAGGCTTTTTAAATTAGATTTTCTTTAATGGTAGATTAGAGTGGAAGTAGGACTTGCAAATGAAGCTGCCAACATATTTTTTTAATTGAGGTATAACTGCTATGCAACATTATTACTTTCAGGTGTACAACATAATGATTCGGCATTAGTGTATATTGCAGAATGATCACCTCAATAAGTCTAGTTAACATCCTTTGCCATACATGGTTACAGAATTGTTTTTCTTATGATAAGAACTTTTAAGATTTACTCTCTTAGCAACTTTCAAGTATGCAATACAGTATTAACTATAGTCATCATGCTGTATGTTACATCCCATGACTTATTTTATAACTGGAAATTTTTACCTTTTGACTCTGTTCATCCAGTTTGGCCTCACTTTCACCTTGACCTCTGGAAATCACCCAAAATTTTGTTATTTTAGGGTAAATCAAAGATTGCTTTTTTTAAGAGTAAAATCAAAGATGAATGGGTAGAAACTGTGTTTTGAGAAGATTTTTTTTTTTTTTTAATCCTCACCCGAGGATATTTTTCCATTTTTTGTACAGATAGAGTGGGAGGGAGAGAGAGGAAGGGAGAGAGAGAGAGAAACATCGACGTGAAGGGACACATCGAGTGGCTGCCACCCGCACAACCAACCAGGGCCGGGGACAAACTGCAACCGAAGTACGTGCCCTTAGCGGGAACCGAACCCGGGTCTCTCCGGACCACAGACCGACTCTCTAACCGCTGAGCCAAACTGGCCAGGGCGAGAAGATGTTTTAACAAAGGAAAATTAGTTTGTCAATTTTTTTTCTGATTAGATATATTTAACTCTTTTAATTTCTACAAACTTTAAACAACATAGAAAAAGGATTTATGCATACATAAAAATTTTTATACTCTTCTACAGAGCCATTCAGCTTTTAAAATAATTAAAAGTATCATACCAGAAAAAATATACCCATTATTGTTCTAAATGTGGCTGATCATATTTATGGTTAAAAATTTTATTTTATTTTATCATTTTTAGAACTTTTTGAAAATGAGCATGTACGTATTGGGCAAAAAGGTAAGCTTTTGATTATATTCATTTTAATTTCTGAAAATGAGACAGTCCTAAGTAAATGTCTGTATCATACCCCAAACTGAAATTTAATCTCTGAAAAGCTAAAAACCTAAAAAGGAGTAATATTTAACTGCATAGATACTATAATGAGAATCTTCTAAAGAGGGGAAATGCATCATTTTGGCTTCATTAATAAATGTCAGATAAAGACATACACAGATGATTCACTAAAAAGGAAATAAATGCAGACACACATTCTTCAAGGATGTTAGCTTAATCCATTCAGCAGTAGAATTTAATTTCAAAATCAAAGAGGCAGGTTCTCTCTTTGATGCGCCCACACACTTCTCATTAGTGTTAATGGAAATATGCTCCAGCATCAGGAGAAAATGTAACCATCACACTTCCTGACGACTGTTGATAATGGTTACGACTTAATAACTGGAGCGGCTCCTAGTGTTCTGGGAAGTAATGTTTTCCATCTTCTGCAGACTTTTTTCTCTTTGTTTTTGTAAATCTTGTTTTATCTTTGAAATATGAAGTACAAATAAGTGTGCCAGAATAGATTTTCTATGGCAATTATATTATCATATTCTAAACTCCCTAGTATAATTTTTCAAAATCATATTTATTTTTAAAACTTCATTTGTATGATTTGATGTTTTTATTAAACACAATTGCAAATTTAAAATGTTTTATTTTTAAATTTTATATTTCTTTGTTTGGTTTGGTTTTATCATTTTCATTTAGTGTAACATTTTTTCCATTTTTCTTTTAAGAAGAAACTATAAGAAAACAGTACCATTAGATAAATTTCAGCAGTTATTTAATGTGTCTTTTTGTTTTGTTTGATAAAGCAAAGTTATCTCGAGGTAACTACATTAAAAACTTTCACCAGGCAGGATAGGAGGTGGAGGAGCCAAAGGCTTAAAACATAAAGAACCACATCAAAATACAGAGAGTCAAGGAAGGTTGTCATGATGTGATGGAAATATGTTAGATCTAAAGATGAAATGTTGGCTTCCCAAAAGATTTTTAATTAAAGATTCTGTTATTTCTTAAATTATGAAACATTTAATGAGATTTTAACATACTTTTGCCAGTTCTAGCAGAACAAGATAGTGCTGCTGCTCAACAGTATGTCAGACAAGGAAGTCCTACAGCACTGAGAGCCGAGTTATGGGCTCTCATTCTGAATATTTCCAGTCAACCTGAGGTAAGAAGGAAAAAGGATAAATCAAATTTGAACTATTGATATTTATTTTTAAATATCAAAGACCAGTTATTCAAAATAGAAATGCTTTGGTTTTTTCATCTAATAGTTACCCCCTTTTTTGTTTTTAAAATCACTGTAGTTTTGAATTCTATGACATTATTAACATAATTTAATCTCTGTGCTTAACATATAAGTTTTTATTAATAACTAGTTAGTATGTACTTATACATACAACAGAACAATAAATAAAATTTTAAGAAATGGCATCTGCCATTTAGATCTTGAAGATGTGTCGTAGAAATGGGATGTTAGAATAGAGAGAAGCAAAGACAGGCAACTCATTATAAGGACATGGGTACTTTGTCCCTACAGTTACTTTTGAAATATGTACTATTTTTATGGTTCTAAAAATTGACAGATTATGTGGGAATATTATCTTTCTAAGTATAAGAACATTTTATTGTAGGAAATATAATGAATATGAAGGGAAATCATCAACAGACCGGTAATAGATTCAATAAAGAAAAATTATATGACATTTGTTTTGAAACATTTTTGTGGGGATGTTTTTCCTTAAGCTCCTGAAGCATGTAAGTCATCCATTTAAATATTTTAATAAATAGCAAACTAATAGTTCCCTAGCCTAGTGGTTAAAAACGTGGGTTTTACACATCATCAAACAACAAGTGTTGGCGAGGGTGTAGAGAAAAGGGGACTCTAGTACACTGCTGGTGGGAATGCAGACTGGTGCAGCCACTATGGAAAACACTATGGTGTTACCTCAAAAAATTAAAAATTGAATTGCCATTTGACCCAGTGATCCCTCTTCTAGGACTATACCCTAAGAAGCCTGGAACACCAATCACAAAGAATATATGTACCTCCATTTTTATAGCAGCACTATTTACAATAGCTAACACCTGGAAACAGCCCAAATGTCCATCAGTAGGCGAATAGATAAAAAAGCAGTGGTACATATACACAATGGAGTACTATGCAGCTGTAAGAAAGAAAAATCTCTTATCCTTTGAGACGACATGGAGGGACCTGGAAAGTATTATCCTCAGCGAAACAAGCCAAGCAGAGAAAGACAAATACCACATGATCTCACTTATTTGTGGAATATAGTGAACATAACAGTCTGAGGAATAGGGTAGACCCAGAGATGTGGAAGTGGGGTACAGACTGACAACCCTCATAAGAGGGGGTGGTGGGGGATGGGAAGAGATAAACCACAGAACTTTATGCACATATGCATGAACAATGGACATGGACAACAAAGCCGGGGATGGGGTGGGGGGATGGGGAGGAGGGTGTCAATGGGGAAAAAAAGGAGAAACATCTGTAACAAAAATTAATAAAAATTAAAAAAAACAACAACAACAAAAACATGGGTTTTAGAATTATATAGACCTGGTTTCAACTCCCAGCTCTCCCAGCTTACTTGAAATATGCCAGTGAGTGAGTTACTTAAATTTATCCAAACCTCAATTTACCAATACTTGAATATGCATAATAACATTTATATCAGAGTATGGTTGGGAAAATTAAATGGAATAATATTTATGAATCTTTTAACATGGTGCCTGACATAATGGTCACTATTAATGGTAGTAATAATAATAATTGCACATTGCATATAATTACTTATAAAGGAATTATAATGTATAATGCAGTTTTTAAGAGGTCAAATATGATCATTATAAAAACTACATGTCCAGCTTTTGCAAATTATGTATGCATGTGTTTTATTTTATTCATTTATTTTTGTGTGCATGTGTCTTCTAAATCTATCTTTGTGAACAACACTGACAAAAATAACTTTCTTCCTTTTTAAAAGAATAGAGCTTGTGATTCATTTCAGAGCAGTTTTAGAAAATGATATTGCCAATTTTGCACGGTGACACTTTAGAAGTAAAAGTTTACGCCCTGGCCAGTTTGGCTCGGAGGATAGAGCATCGGCCTATGGACCAGAGAGTCCCAGGTTCAGTTCCTGCTGAGGGCGCGTACCTCAGTTGCAGTTTGTCCCCGGTAGGGGTCGTGTGGGTGGCAACCAATCCATGTGTCTCTCTCACATTGATGTCTCTCTCTCTCTCTTCCCCCCTCCCTCCCTCCCTCCCTCCCCCTCTGAGGATAAATGCAAAAATGTCCTCAGGTGAGGATAAAAAAAGAAAGAAAGAAAAGGAAGGAAGGAAGGAAGGAAGGAAGGAAGGAAGGAAGGAAGGAAGGAAGGAAGGAAGGAAGGAAGGAAGGAAGGAAGGAAGGAAGGGAAAGAAAAGAAAGAGCTTATAAAATAGATTTGAGTGTGTGTTGGGCACGTTTTGTGAATGTAATCAGCTCTAGTAGAGTGGTTGTAAGTCTTATTTTGGTCTGTGTAGCATAGATGACCTACCACCTTCACAGGTCAGGAGCTAGATTAACAAATCCTGTCTCTTTGCAGAGGAACTAACTACTGCCATTTCAAAAAAACTGATGCTTAACTGGATTGTATTCTCCAGTCCCTCCCCCCTCTTTCCTTCCTTCTCCTCTTCCCTTTTTTTTTTTTCTCCCTTTTTTTCTCCTTTCTCTCTTCCCTCTCTTTTTTCTATTTCTTGCTCTCTATTAGATTACACATTAACCTAATCTTATTACTGTGGAGAATTAATCAGATTTTATAGTATTATGGAAACATATTCAAATTAAAAAAAAAAAACAGACTTCTTTCATATGCCATGATTGCTTTTACCACCAGGGATGATTTAGTATGTTTAAACTTTTTATTTTATAATAATTTAGGTATTAGGCAGTATAGAGTAGTCCTTCTGGTTTTTGTATAGGTTCTAGGGCCAGGTTTCCTGGGATCAAATCCTACTACTTTTGTTGCCTAGAGCACCAACTTGCTTTTTTCTCTGGGCCTCAGTTTCTCAACTGTACATGGGAATAATAATCACCAAACTACTTTATTTTGTTGGTATGGCATTAAATGAGTTAACTAATGTATAATGGGTAAAATAGTTCCTGGCACCTAGTAATTACTTACTAAATACTGTATTTGCTTTAAAGTTAAATTAATCATTTTAACAAACATTGATTTAATATTCATCAGGCACCAAATCTTATCCTAAGTGACAGGATTAGATATATTTATTGAGCATATAGTAGTATTGGCCAGGCTTGGAAAATGTAGTTGTGAATGAAATAAAGTCTCTATCCTCTTAGTGTTTATAATACTATTATTATTATTTATTAAAGTTTGAGGCTGACTTTATAAATGTGATTGATCTTTAACTTTTTTGTTTTACTTATAACTCTAGGATATCTTGTATTATGAGCAGCTTAAGACCAATGTGATACAGCATGACCTTTTGGTGGACAGTCTAATTTATAAAGTAAGTAACAGTTTTCATTTCATTATTATCATTAAAAATTTTTTGAGAGTCTTTAACATGCAAGGCCTGCACTATGTATAATGAAACATATTAACCTTGAAAAATAATTTTAAGTGGTCGTACTTACATAGTTAAGATTGACCTTTACATTTTGCAGTCTCCATCTAGTGTTACCTTCTTTCCCTTTGAAACTGTTCAGGATCCTTCCCATTTTTATTTATGTAGTTTTTGATTAAGAGAATGATAAGCATTTCTTATCCTTATAAAGTTTACCACACAAACTAAAAAAGCAAATGAAAGAAGTATCAGACTATAATATTTTTATCTTATCTCATTCTTTAGGATCTACTTGTGTATTCTCTTGTATTGAATTAATTTTTTATTATTTATTTCTTTTAGTTTCTAGACATATGGCTAAGTATGTCACAGATTTATAATAGGGATACACTGAGTTTTTGTCTCCAGGTATCTGATATGAACTTGAGATGTAGATGCTGTAAGCATGATATAGGCAGAGTATGACTAATTCTGAATTAATAATTAGGCTATTTAAAACACTTGGATTTTAAATTTAGAACTTGTAAGACAGAGGAGAAGGGTATATTATTTCAGGTCTCAGAAATGAGGGAGAGAAGATTATACTTCGAGAACCTGAAGATTTGTCTGGGAGAACATGACAACTACTAACACAGATTGTCGTTTGCTCCTGACAGCTACCTTAAGAGTAGCATTCTACAAAATCATGCATTAAACATAACAGAGCTTATGGAGAAAATAGGGTTGGATACCTTTTTCAATTTTAATCAGAGTACTAAAGATAATAATTGGTAGCTTGAGAGATGAATTGGATAACTTAGGCAGGCTGCTTCTGCAGGAGCTATTAAAAATGTACAAAAATCGTCTGGCTGGTGTGGCTCAGTAGTTGAGCGTCAAACCATGCACGAAGAGGTCGCTGGTTCAATACCTGGTCTGGACACATGCCCAGGTTGTGGGCCTGATCCCCAGTGGAGGATATGCAGGAGGCAGCCAATCGATGTTCTCTCTCATCGATATTTTTCTCTCTCTCCCTTTCCCTTCCTCTCTCTAAAATCAATAAAGAAAAAAAAATTTTTAAATGTACAAAAATAATAAAGCAGAAATGCTAAAATAATGCAAATGTTAAGTGGTAGGCTGAGCTACAGGGGCTGTTGCTAAGGTGGACACAAGAGGAAGTAAAGCAACAAAGAGATGTGCAAGGCTGGGGTGTGCCTTTCTGGAGAGGGGGAACCCAGGGCAGTCATTCATCTTTAATTTGCTTGTATACAGTTAGGGGTCATGCTTGTGTAGCAGCTGAGCTGAAGGCTGTTTCCTTTCCTGGTTATAATTCTACTACTGCTGTTTTGGCTCCCCTTTTACAAAGAAAAATTGCATATGAACCAACACAATTTCCTGTTATACTGACATCATTCCCTTACTCACCAGCCACACATTGACACGTGTTATAACAAAACAGGAAGTACTGCTGTCATTTTTAGCATATTACAGATGAGGGAACTGAGGTAAAGAAAGATTAAAGAAACTTTTAAAAATTTACATATTAAATAGCAAAGCCAAGATTTGAATATGGGTAACTTGACTTCTTTACTTTTTTTTTTTTTTTTTTTTTAATCCTCACCCGAGGACATTTTTCCATTTTTTGTTCAGATAGAGCGGGAGGGAGAGAGAGGAAGAGAAAGAGAGAGAAACATCGATGTGAAGGGACACATCAAGTGGCTGCCACCCACACGACCAACCAGGGCCGGTGACAAACTGCAACCGAGGTACATGCCCTTAGTGGGAACCGAACCCTGGTCTCTCTGGACCGCAGGCCAACGCTCCAACCGCTGAGCCAAACCGGCCAGGGCTTGACTTCTTTACTTTTAACCACTATGCTCTACAGGGAGCAAAGAAGAGCAGAGTTAAGAGGAGACAGTCTTTTGATGAAAATTCTTGACTCAGAGTTTTTACGTAGATTTGGACATGGGTACTACTATTAACTTTGAAGTTATGATTGTGCTCAGGTGATTGTTTTAGCAACAGACTGAGAGATCTTATGGCTTTTAGACCTTCAGCCCCTCTGAGAGAAGACACACAAGAGACGTTCAGAAAACCAAGGAGTGCTAGCAGGAGAGTTCTCTGTACTGTCAATATGAATTTCAGTGTGAATCCGTAAGGAAAATCTACTGCGAGAAAACAGTAAACAATCTGCGTCTGAAGAATTGAATATAAGTTTGGTAGAATCAATCCTGACTGTTCACAACATGAGTGTTTTTAGGAAGAAATCTGCCTCTGATTATTCTTAATGTGTGTTAGTTGAGCTGTGCTGATCTTGGAACAACTCCAAATGTTGTTCAAGTCAGTCCTTGAGGGAATGAGCATTTAAAAAAATTATTTGAAGTTTCATTATAGCTCCCTTTGGCAAAGACTCATTTTTAATTTAACTGAAAATAAAGTCAATTATTTTAGTAGTTAAAGGAATGAATGGAACAAGGCAATACTAAATATAGAACATCATCAAACCATCCCTAAGCTAAATTACTAAATGATTCTCTCTGGACTGTATTTTTTTTCCCACAAACTGTGTCTTATCTACATCATCTACAGTTTTCTATCACTTACTATGATCTGACAATTTATACCAGTGTTTTCCAACCTTTTCCTTTTTATTGCCCCCTAAAGATAACTAATTTTTCTCTAACATAATTAAACACCAAGAATTTTTTTTTTTTAATAAGGATGAGTTTTGGAAGTCCACAAACAATTGTAATATATAACATTTTTGGCCCCCAAGAACCAGTTCTCACCTCCTGAGAGGCAATATCGCTCCTGCTGAGAGTGCAGGATCTCGACTTCTGCCCCTTGTCTTCTGACTTAGAACGCTTTTCCAGACTTAGCACACATTCTGCCACCTCCAGCATCATTCATACTCATTTCATCCTCTCCTTTTTGCTGCTTTGCTCAACAGCTCAGTTGAATTTTGTAGGTTGAGCAGTATTATCAGGGATTTCTTCAATATTTCTGTGTAATTGTTCCCATGTTTCTTTTAAAAAAAATTTTTTTTCCCTTTATTAATTTTTAGAGAGAGAGGGAGGGAAAGGGAGAAATAGAAACATCAATGAGAGAAAACACTGATTGGCCGCCTCCTGCATGCCTCCCACTGGGGATTGGGCCCATAACCTGGGCATGTAACCTGACCAGGAATCGAACTGGTGACCTCTTCATGCATGGGTTGATGCTCAACCAGTGAGCCACACCAGCCAAGCTGTTCCCATATTTCTACTGTGTATGTTTTCCTGCTGATGAGATTATGTACTTCTTAAACATAAACATTGTCTTATTTGTTTGTTTGGTAATAAGTGCTGCATTGCAAATGAATAATTACAAAGGCATTACAGGTTTTGGATATTTTGAGGGTATGGCAAGAATGTGGACCCGAACAGTGGAGGATGAGATTGGAACAGTCATTTGGGGCCAGAATGGTATGGTTGATTCTGAGTGTTGTGATCGCATCTGTTTTTCCAACTTTTAAGATACCTAAATATTAAGTTAACAGGACATAGAATTGAAATAAATACTAAGGAATTAGCAATGAAACCTAAAAAAGTGTTAGCAATTTGATGTCAAGTAATGTCACATACTATATTAGGTAAATTTAGAGCAGTGATAAAATTTAATGGAGAAGTTTATAATCATACATAAAGTAGTTAAAATCATTTTAGTATTCTTTCTAGATACTGCATTTATGTCTTAATACTACAGACATATTTATTGAGGTTGTTTTCATAGTTTCTACTTTTAATTATAGGATGTGAAATTGACAGCAAGCAATGATGATTATTATTTTGTATTTGAAGATTATTTATATCAGGTAAGTTGAAAATATAATGTTCTTGTTTTAAGTTCTCTAACTCAGATACTTTGGGAATTCTACTGAAATCCAAGCATGTTTATTTTTATTTTTTTCAAATTAAATGTTTTAAGTTTGGGATAAGGTTAACTCTTGTTCTTATGTGGGATTAGGTGGGAGAACAAGATTTTGCACACTAAAGTCAGAGTAGTCTTTTTTTGTTTGTGTGTTATTTTAACCAGTTACACTTTAGGGTGCTTTGTTATAAAGCAGTAGAAACTGAAACAGGTTTCCCTGGCCAAAGATGTGAAAGCATCAACAAGTATAACGACTGGCCCCATGCATATCAACTACATTAAAATCCACAGTCAATTAATTATATCTTTTATAAAATCTCATTTGTCACTTTTGGAACTTGCTAGAGCATCCACTTATTAGTCTAAAAATTGATAAATAAAGGAAAGCATCAAGCAATATCCTATATCACTTGTTTTTTCTGTACAGATTGTTTTCTAGGATAGGCAATTAGTTGCTGAAGGAAAATTCTTTCCCCCTCCCAACTTTATTGAGGTATAATTGACATATAACATTGTATAAGCTTAAGGGGAACAAAATGTTGATTAGATACATTATGTATTACAAAATGGTTCTTACCATAGCATTAGCTAAACCTCCAGTCTGTCATATAATTACCACTTCTTTTTTGTAGCGAGAGCATTTAAGATCTCTTTAAGCAACACTCAAGTATATAATACAGTGTTATAGCTATAATCATCATGCTATATATTATATCTCCAGAATTTGTTAATCTTATAATTTATAATCTTATAACTTTGTACCCTTTGACCAAGGTCTCCTCATTTTCCCCACCCTGCAATCCCTGGTAACCATCATTCTGCTTTCTGTCTCTCTGATTTTGGCTTCTTCTTAGATTCCATACATAAGTGATATCATATAGTATTAGTCTTTATCTGACTTATTTAACTTAGTATAATGCCCTCAAGATTTATTCAAGTTGTTGCAAATGGGAGAATTTTCTTTTTTCTTGTGGCTGAATAATATTCCATTGTATTTATATACCACATCTTCTTTGTTCATTCATTCACTGATGTACACTTAGGTTGTTTCCATATCTTGGCTATTGAATAATGCTGTAATGAACACGAAAGTACAGGAATCACTACAACTTTCTGATTTCAATTCCTTTGGATATATGCTCAGAAAAGGGGTTGCTGGATCATATGGTAGTTTAGTTTTTGATATTTGAGTATCCTTCCTACCGATGGTGGTTGTATCAATTTGCATTCCCACCAACAGTGCACTAGGTTTCCCTTTTCTCCACGCCCTTGCAGACACTTATCTCTTGTCTTCTTTTATGATAGCCATTCTAACAAGTATGAGGTGATAACATATTGTGGTTTTGATTTATATTTCCCTGATGATTAGTGATTTTGAGTATCTTTTCATGTACCTGTTGGCTGTTTGTATATCTTATTTGGAAAACTGTCTATCCAGTTCCTATGCCAATTTAAAATTCAGATTGTTTGTTCCTTGCTATTGAGTTGTATGAGTTCTTTATATATTTTGGATATTAATCCCTTTATCAGATATATGATTTGCAAATATTGTCTTCCATTCTGTAGGTTGCCTTTTCATCTTGTTGATAGTTTACTTTGTTGTGTAGAAGCTTTTAGTTTGATGTAGTACCACTTTTGCTTTTGTTCTTTATGCTTTTGGTGTCATAGCTAGGAAATCTCTACCAAGATCGGTGTCGAGATGCTTTTTATTTATGTTTTCTTCTAGGAATTTTGTGGTTTCAGGTCTTAAATTTAAGTCTTTTATCCATTTCAAGTTTGTTTTTGTTAATGGTGTAAGATAGGGATCCAATGTTTTCCCAACATCATTTAGTAAATATACTATTCTTTCTCCATTGAGTATTGTTGGTTCTCTTGTCAAATATTAGTTGACGATATATGTGGGGGTTTATTTCTGGTCTCTTGATTCTCTTCCATTGTTCTCTGTATCTGTTTTTAATGCCAGTACCATACTATTTTGATCACTGTATCTTTGTGGTATAGTTTATAATCAGGAAGTGTGCCCTGGCCAGTTTGGCTCAGCAGTTAGAGCGTCGGCCTGCGGTCCAGAGAGACCCGGGTTCAGTTCCCACTAAGGGCACGTACTTCGGTTGCAGTTTGTCCCCGGCCCTGGTTGGTCGTGCGGGTGGCAGCCACTCGATGTGTCCCTTCACGTCGATGTTTCTCACTCTCTCTCCCTTCCACTCTCTCCCTCCCATTCTATCTGTACAAAAAATGGAAAAATATCCTTGGGTGAGGATAAAAAAAATAAATAAATAAAATCAGGAAGTGTGATACCTTGCACTTTGTTCTTTTTTTTCTCAAGATTATTTTGTCTGTTTGGTTTTTGTTTTATATGGCTCTATACAAATTTTAGGATTGGTTTTTCTATGTCTGTGAAAAATGTCATGGGAATTTTTATAGAGATTGCATTGAGTCTATGAATGTCTTTGAGTAATAGTATAACAATGTCAATTCTTCTGATTCATGAATATAGGATATCTTCTAATTTGTGTCTTAAGTTTATGTTCATCAAAGTCTGATCGTTTTTAGTATATAGGCCTTTCAGCTCCTTGGCTAAATTTATTAATATTTTGTTTTTGATGCAGTTGTGAATGGAACTGTTTAACTTATCAGATGTTTTGTTGTTGATATAGAGAAACACAACTTTTTTTTGTATATTGATTTTATATCCTGCAACTTTGCTGAACTCATTGATTAGTTCTAGCAGGTTTTTGGTGGAGTTTTTAGGATTTCCTTTATAAAAGATTATATCATCTGCAAATAAAGACAGTTTCTTTCTTTCTTTCCTATTTGAATGCCTTTTATTTCTTTTTCTTGCCTGATTGTCAGAGTGGTCTTTTAAAAATACCAGTCAATTCATGTCACTTGTATGATTAAACCAGAAAGACCAAAATCCTTCATGGAGCTGACAAGATAATGCGTGACCTGGCCCACCTCCCAGCCTCATCCCTCACCTCTGGCACTGTATATTTCAGTCACTCTGATCTTTTGCTCCTTAAGTTCACTATGCTCTCTCCTCCCTCAGGGCCATCACACATGCAGTTCCTTTGGCGTAAAATACTTACTCTCCCCTCTTCTCCTAGTAAATTCCTATTTTTTCTTTAGCTCCCAGCTGAAATGTCACTTACACATATACACCTTTTCTGACCTACTTCCTAATTCTCAACAAACACACAAGGTTGTAGCCATCTAAAATGTGCTTTTAAAGTACTATATAATGATTTTTATACTTTTTATTTATAATATTTATTTTATAATTGTTTCTCCTATATAAATTTCATAAGTGTTTTGGTTCTCAATGTTAATTCCATTGTGTAGCATGCTGTAGATCCTGAATAAAAATTTATCTTAACATCATATACTTTTTTATTGATAGGGTTTTATTTTTGAGAAGGAGGTTTTCTTCTTTTACCTGAAGGATTGATGTTAGTAATTATTGGCTGACTAAGGTTTTACTGTGTCATTGCACAGGGCTCTAGATTTTCTCCAGTTCCAGTTTAGTTCTAGAAGTGATGGATCCTTTTTATGAATTGACTCCTAAGGGAAGCAGATCAGTTAATGTTATACAACATTAAACATATAAAAGAAACAAAACCAAATTAACTAAGTGTCTACTACTTGGCAAAGATGTAAGTAGCTTGTTAAATTTTTTGGTCCGTGCCCTGGCCGGTTTGGCTCAGAGGTTGGAGCATCGGCCTGCAGACCGGAGAGTCCCGGGTTCAGTTCCCGCTAAGGGCATGTACCGAGGTTGCAGTTTGTCCCCGGCCCCGGTTAGGGTCGTGTGGGTGGCAACCAGTTGATGTGTCACATCAGTGTTTCTCTCTCTCTCTCTTCCGCCCTCTCTCCCTCCTGCTCTATCTGAAGATAAATGCAAAAATGTCCTTGGGTGAGGATAAAAAATAAATAAATTTTTTGGTTCTTTCTATGCTGTTTTAATCCTGAACCATGAAACTGTTATGACACTAAGCATATGAATACATAAATTATAGAATCAACCAAAGGCCAATAATGGCATGATTTATAGTGTGTTGACTATTCTGCTTTGGTGTATGAATGAAGAAAGTGTAAATTTGACAATTTTTCCTCCTTTGGTAATTGGAGAGATTGTCCAAATTTTAAGAAGATTGTCCATGTTAAGTTACAACTACAAAAACTTTTTGGTGGTGGTAAAAGGGAACTGCCAGGTAAAAAAATTCTGCCTCATTTGGTTAAGACGGTCAGTAAGGGTATCATGTTAAATTAGAGCAGTAACAGTTTCTCCAAATGGTGCCATAATGAGGGTATATTCATCTTTGCCTATCCCACATTAACTTGCAAAACTTACATGGACTAAGTCTGACAAATGGAATTATTTGCAAACAATGGATGAATTTTCTAAAAAATGGCAGAATGATCATCAGTAAATATTTTTTTCTTTTTTTTCTTTTTTATCCTCACCCGAGGACATTTTTCCATTTTTTGTTCAGATAGAGCGGGAGGGAGAGAGAGGAAGAGAGAGAGAGAGAAACATCAGTGTGAAGGGACACATCGAGTGGCTGCCACCCACACGACCAACCAGGGCCGGGGACAAACTGCAACTGAGGTACGTGCCCTTAGCGGGAACCAAACCCGGGTCTTTCTGTACCGCAGGCCGCTGAGCCAAACCAACCAGGGCGATCATCAGTAAATATTTACTGATCCTTATATTTTTGTAAATGATACCACGTTTTATGGGCTTACAGTCTAGCTAAGGAGACAAGATATGAACATTAAAAATGTTTTAAAATGGTTTTAAAGTACTTGTGTAAAGCATTGTATATTAAATTAATTAATATCACAGACAATAAATACTATAGGAGTGTGCTTTAACCTATTTTCCATTTTTATCAATATTTTAATCTAAATTTTATTAATTTTAAATTTTATATAATTTTTTCAGTCATAGACCTCATGGCCTCTGCTGCTTTTAGTACTTGGAAATGATACTAAAAAGCTTTAATGTGGATCTTTATCCCTATAACATAAATAAGAGGATAATTATAACATCTAAGCTCTGTCTCTGGGAATTGTGCAGAATTAAATTTTCTTCATGTGGATAGTTACTAAGAAAACACTCTTCATGATCATACCTTTTAGTGATTCATCAGAATTACTAAAAGTTTATTTTAAATGATTAAAAATGTAATTGTACACATTAAAAACAATATCAGAAGTTGAGTTTCGATTTGTCTCTGGGGAAAAATTATTCGTGTGTGTGTGTGTGTGTGTGTGTGTCAAAAGGCAAATGAAAGCCTTTTTCTTTTTTTTTTTAATCATTAATTACTGGCTTTCCTTTGGCAGAGCTGCCTAGCAACATAACTATTCTGTGGGAAAATAATGGGTGCTAATGGAGTGAATTTAATGCTTCTGGCCATGTTCTGGGTCTAACCCATTTATTGGGTTTGTGACTAGACTACACAAGTAGATGGCATGTGGCATTGCTGTGTCTGTATGTAGAGGAGAAAAGCTCAGCACTCCTTGTTAAGGAAGATCTGGGCCTGTGCTGCAAGGATTCACAGGCATTGCTCCTGAATGACTCATGGTTGTTACCTGAACTTTATGGGCAACAACATTGAACATTCTAGAAATAATGTTTTGAGTAATAAGTCAACTTTTTATCATTCCAAAGTTTAGTTAGTTTTTATTTTGCATGGAATTCTTAAGAATACTTACTGGTATTGGTAGTTTTAAATTATGTGAGAGTTTTAAAATATGTTCAAACAGAGGACACTCCTTATTCCATGGAAGTAAATTGGGTAGGGTGAATATTATTTTTGGGTTCCAGTACTTAATGGCATCATGACAACCTACAAGTTAACTTTTTGTCCAAAGTGTATAAAATATTGATAGGGAAGAATTCCTATACAGTAATGGGAAGACGTGTGACAAATCCTCTGTCATATGCTTATTTATGTAACATATGCTGAATAGCAGCACTGACAGATTAGAGGATGCCATAGTTACAGATATTTTAATGCCAGTGAATGGAGTTTAGGAAAGACCCAGGTGCAATCAGACATTCTCTATTCATGTATCCATTTAGTCCAATTAGCGAGTGTCTGTTTTGATACAGGCACTGTATTTGGTGCTGCATTAGAAGATGCTTATTAAGCTCACATTTCAGTGGAAAATGAGGGGAAAGGCAAATACATAGCTATAACTTGATAATTGTTCCAAGAGCTCCATACAAACACAGTTAAAGGGGAAATAAATTCTGGGAATAGTTCAGTTTTGTGGTGACTTCGGAATAGAGATGTTATAAGAAATGTCTGACTCTTAAAGGCAAGGAATTAGAAAGAGAATGGGAAAAACATAAACAGACATGATCCATATGCATGCTGTGACTGGTGAGAAGAGGTTAGCTTAGCGTGACAATCAACCAGCAGTTCGGATCAGCATTAATGAGCACATGGTAGAGCGCAAGGTCTGTGTGAATGAATAAGAGAGAACAAATGTGAAGGACATGTCAGTAACATGGTCTGTCATTAGATCA
Organism: Molossus molossus; assembly: GCF_014108415.1. Classification (NCBI taxonomy): domain Eukaryota; kingdom Metazoa; phylum Chordata; class Mammalia; order Chiroptera; family Molossidae; genus Molossus; species Molossus molossus. The sequence continues at coordinate 18,380,575 of NW_023425344.1, forward strand.
CTTCCCCTTAAATACATGTTCAAATTCCTTGCTCTTCTCCCATTTTCTAGTAGTAATTACTTGACAAAACCTTAATCTCCATTAATTCTGTGGCTGCAGCATGCATTTGCAAGTAACTGGAGAAAAACATGCAACCACAATAACTAGTTTTACTCGAAATTTGTGACCACTTACTCAAGAGTTCTTAATTCTGCCCTGCAATTCTATTTCATTTCCTAGTCCAATCTTTCTCTCATTCTCCTAGAGATGACTTTTAGCATCTCCTCTCTCTTCCAGCTTTCATCTCTTCTCTCAGCTAATGACTTTGAGTCCTTTTTCTGAAAATAAGTAAATAAATAAAAGCTCTCAACAGAGAACCCCCACATACCCCACCATCGTGTATACTCCACCTACCTGCGTCTGCACCCAAGTACCCAGCTTTCCCTGTTGTGTGGATAAGCTGTCCTTGCTTTTATTTATGAGAAAGCTAGTCCCTGCCTTTGGACACTAAAACTCATCTCCAGAGGCAAATTCAACATTTGGGGGACCTAAAGCTTATACAATTTGGGGGGTTTTCTTTAAGAAAGAGAATATAATGTTACAGATTCAAAACCAGGAAAGAACTGATGTATAATTGCTTAGAATAAGAGGGAAAATAATACCTTATTAGAACCAGAGAGATTCAGGCCCTCTCTCTCTGCACTCTCGTTAGAGCACAGCTGGAGTATTCTCACCGTCACTCCCCACCTCTCGCATTACTCCTCCCACACAAACATGCAGTCACTCCTCGCATCTGAAAATCAGAGCAAAGTAAATTGAAACAAAGTTTTCTTGATCTTCCATCTTTTCCAGCTGCTGCCTCATTCCTGTTTCCTTATTCAGTAAAACTCCTTTTTAAAAACATCTGTAGAGCCCTGGCCGGTTTGGCTCAGTGGTTGGAGCATTAGCCTTTGGACCAGAGAGTCCTGGGTTCGGTTCCTGCTAGGGTCATGTACAAAAAAAAAAATCTGTAGATATTCTAATTCCCATCCTCTTATACTCTCTCGTGCCCTCCTTAAACAGACATTTATTATTTCAGCTGGTCTACCAAAGGTCATGAGTGACTTCATATTATTGAACACTGCAGTCCACTCCCACTTCTGATCTCACGTTGTCTATTTGGTCGTTCAGGTAATCATGCCCTCTCCTTGATTTCTTCACTTGGCTTCCAGTGATTTCTGGTTTCCTTCTCATTCACATTCACCTTTACTGGTTCCTCTCACCTCCCTGTCCTACGTTGGAATACCCCAAGGATAAGTCTTGGACCTCTTGTATTTTTATGTCCGTACCCTTAGTGATCTCATCCATTCTCATGGCTCTAAATGCATCTATACACTGACAATTCTCATTTTTCTGTCTCTTTGTGGACCTCTCCCTTTGACTCCAGGATTGCCTGTCTGCTCCCAGGGAGCTGTTCTTCTGCCCCAAATCTCATTATCCTAAGCTGATTTCCTGACCACTTTCAGTTCCCTAATTGATAGCAAACTTCTCCCAATACAGCATATACATGTGCATTGTGTGTGCATGATCTCTTTTGTCTGCATTATTTTTCTCCATAGCACTTAACACCAGATAACAACATGTAATATAGTTTGCTTTTTTCCCCTGTATCCCTTCATAAGAACATAATCACTATGAAGATAGGGATTTGGAAGGGTTTTTTTTGTTGTTGTTGCTCACAGCTGTATTTTTAGTTCCTAGAACAGCTGCTACCACATAGTAAGTGTTCAGTAAATACTTATTGGAAGGAAGGAGCTATTAAAGGTAGAACCAGGGGGATTTTGGTGACTGGATAAGTATGCAGGTTGAGAAAGATGGAAGAATCAGGAATGACACGTGAAGGGTATATAGGTTGGAAGTCAGGGGCACAGAAAACAGAAAGATTTTACAAGTGTATTTTTCTTGATAAAAATGTGATAAGAAAAAGATATGAGAGCCCATGCCTAAGCATGAAACTGGAACAGAAAAAATGCCTTCTTTTTATTTTCTCCCAGAATTCTCCAATCATTGCAAGTGAGGTTAACAGCATTATCTTTGTCATGTGTTTATGGAGAGCTTATTAGGTGCTGGGAACTGCTCTGGACACTGTTTACTTTATAACTAATTCTTACAACACCCTGTAAGGTAACTTTATTCCCATTTTACAGATGAAGAAGCAGAGGCTCAGAGCCCAAGCTCATACAGCTACCAAGACCAGGCCAGGTCTGTTCAATTTCAAAGCCCCATAAGCCATATTACCCTTTAATTTATGAAAATTTGAATTATGGCTGTGTTTCAACAAGTCATCCTTGAAAATTTTTCCAGATTAATTTGGATAAAAATACAAGAGCACTACAAATGAAAAACCTGTGTAATAGTTGTAAATTAAAGTGACTCTCCAGTTGGTATCCATTCTTTCTTAAGTGCTCTTTATCACACAAATAACTTATTTCTCAGGAACATTCATCATAAATATATATTCAAGAGACTAAAGAAAGCCATAGCCCCAAGTAAATCTTTTGCAGCTATATGTAGACAATTTAGATATGATTCTGCTATGGAAACCGTAGTTTAGACTTACATATCCAGTTTCTTACTGCCCTTCTAAATAAAGTAAATCATTGCCATGTATAACCTCATCCTCATGAAGTTTAATTTTTGCTTAATTAGTAAGTAATCAAAGTTAAATTTTCTAGTTAATTTGATTGAAATTGTCATCTTCATAAGAGTTGGCAGCTCTTTGCTTATATTCCAATATATAATGTCTAACATACCCCCTCTGGCATTATCACCTTACAGTCACCAATATTCTCTCTAGAGCAGTCTCAGATGTCTTGTCTTCTCTGGGGCAAGAGGGACTCCAGTGGGATATATTTAAGCACAGAGCTCCTTCTAACATTACTGTGTTCTCACCAGCCTGCTAAAGGAAAGTCAATACAAACATTTCTTTAGAATTTTTTTCTCTCTAGGCAATGGTAAAAAAGACATTTGTAAGTAAATTTTCCTTTTGCATTATTTTACTTTAATTGTGTTAGCTTATTATTGTATTAGTTTTATTAGTTGTATTAATTGTATTAGTTTGTTTTTTATTTTTATTTTTTAGAGAGAGAGGAAGGGAGAGGGAGAGAGAGATAGAAACATCAATGAGAAAGAACATTGATTGGCCACCTCCTGCATGCCCTGCACTGTGGATTTGGCCCACAACCTGGGCATGTGCCCTGGCTGGGAATCAAACCAGTGACCTCTTGGTGCATGGGTTAACACTCAGCCATCGAGCCACACCTGCTGGGCAAATTGTATTAGTTTATTATTGCTGCTACAACAAATTACCACAAAACAAATATAATCTTTTATCGTTCTGAAGATCAGAAGTCTGAAATGAGTTTCACTGGGCTAAATCCAGGGGTGGTCAGGGCCATGTTCCTTCTGGAGGCCCTGGAGAAGAATTCGTTCTTTCGCCTTTTCAGCTTCTGAAGTATGCCTGCATTTTCGGCTCGAAGCCCCTTCTTCCATCTTTTAAGCCAGCAGGCAGCATCTTCAAATCTCTCCTGACTCTGACCCCGTTGCCTGTTTTATTGATAAAGGGCCTAGCAAAAAATCCAGGATAGTCTCCTGAACTGATTAACTTCAATTTATTCATCTCTGCAAAATTCCTTTTGTCATGTAAGGTACAATGTCCACAGGTTCCAGGGATTCCGATGTGGGTATCTTGGTGGGGCGGGGGTTGGGGGGACCATTATTCTACCTACCATGGTGATACAGGGAGGTTTGCCAAGAGAAGAGATTAATAGTATTTACTGGTCTGACAACATTTTATAGATTTAGAATATTTTAGAACCTAATGACTTTACTAAATTATTGGCAAATATTCAGTACATTTATAGGTCTAAAAATAAAAATACCATTATTATCATCTCACTCTATATACAAGTATCAAATCATTATGATGTATACTTGAAAAATAATATGTCAATTATATCTCAATTTAAAAATGATATGATTATATCAATAGATGCCCAAAACATATTTGAGACTATATTTAATAGCACCTATTTTTTAAAACTATGGTAAAAAACACTTTAAAATTTACCATCTTAACCATTTCTAAGTTTACAGTTTAGTAGTGCTGAGTCTATTCACATTGTTATGCAACCTAACATCCCTTTTTTTTTTTTTTTAACTATATACACTAGAATGGAAGTATATTGTCTTGATATATAAATAATATTATATAAAACCAATATTTGCTATCTTAATGTAACTTAATATAGGAATACTGCAGATATTCCCACTGAAGCAAGGAAAGAACATGAGTCATTTTGGAATTTCTTGCTAATGAATAAGATAAGAAAAAATAAATTAGAGTTATAGATATTAGAAAGCATATAAAATTATTCTCAAATATAGATATATTAAATTTCAAGGGAATGAACTGAAAACCATTAGAACTAATGAGATAATTCAGTTAAATGCTTCTTTACCCAATAAAATATTAAAATAATTTATGCTTTTACTTATGAGCAATAATCGTTTAGAATATGTAATGGGAAATGAAGAACTGAGCAACATAAAAGACTGAGCTTACTCAGTAGCCTCCTTTTCACTATAAACATAAAGAAATACTGGACAGAAGTAACAAATAATGTGACTAGCCAAGTATTCATCACATTTTCAATATAGGTACCCTTTGACTGGGTTATTCTATTTCTATGTATCTGTCCTACAGAGATATTTGTATATGTGTGAAATGACACAGTAAAAGGCTCACTATTTTGGCATTGTCAGAAGTAGCATAAAGCTGGAAATCATTCAACTATTCACTTTGAGAGGACTAACCTATTAAATAAAGTATGTATATACTCACAGTGAAATATGATATAGCCCTTACAGTGAAGCGGCTCTTCATGAAGCAGCACTATGTTCATGTATACTGGCATGAAAGATCTCTAAAATACATTGTTAAAAAATAACGAGGTACTGAACATTGTATAAGGTGTCCTACATTTGATTTAGTTACCAGTAACTAAATCCAATGACCAATGCTCAGTCCTCCTCTTAAATGACCTCTCAGTAGAATTTGACCGAGTTGTACCCTTGCTTCACTTGGCTTTCAAGACACCAGACTCTGTTTTTTCTCATACTTTACCAGTCACCAGAGGCAAATTCAACATTTGAAGGACCTAAAGATTATACAGTTTGGGGGGTTCTTTTTAAGAAAGAGAATTAATGTTACAATTTCAAAATTAGGTAAGAACTGATGTATAATTGCTTAGAATAAGAGGAAAAGTAATAACTTATTAGAACCATAGAAATTCAGGTTCTCTCTCTCTCTCTTTTTTTTTTGAACTCTTATTAGGCAGTTTACTAGAAATGCATACATAGAAACACTTTCTTATTACAACCTGACTTCCCCTTCTTACCTAAAAACACACTACATCTCCTACCAATTCCCAGCACTCAAAAGGACCCATGCTAATGTGAAATCCACCTCTATTGGTTACTCCTCAGTTTTCTAGACTGGTTTCTTCTCTTCTCCCCAATATCTTAATGTTAGGGTGTCCCAGGTCTCAGTTATTGGCCTTCTTTTCTCTAGTTACATTCACTCACTTGGTAATTTCACCAAGCTCATCTATCTTGTGGCTTTTGTTACCATATACATTGATAATTACCAACTTCATATCTTCAGTCCAAACCTTTCTCCTATACTCCAGACTAGTATCTCCAAGTACCTACTTAGCATCTCCATTTGGATATTTTGCAGATATCTCAAACTTAGAATGTTGAAAACTAAACCCCTGATCTTACTCCCAAAATTGGTCTACTCAATTTTCTCTGTCTCTGTTGATGGTAACTCCATCTTTCCATTTATTCAGGTCAAGCATCCTTCTACCTGGCTTCATCCTTGATTCCTATCTTTTTCTCACACACACCATCCAATGTTAGTAAATTCTGCTGGTTCTGCCTATACATTATATTTAGAATTTGACCATTTCCCCCCACTTTTACTATGTTGCAAGATGGGTTCCCAGGGAAGTAGACTCAGATAGAGATTTGCATGCCAGAAAAGATAAGCTGACATATATTCCCAAAGGAGAAGAACCAGAAATATTCGGTGAACACCACCAATGACTTTCATAAGGTGAATATGTACAGAGGATTGCAAATTTGGGTAGGGACTTTTTTTAAGTATAGAAGAAAGTATTGGTGGATTTGAGCATGTAAACATTAAAAAATATCTCTATGTAAAAAACAATTAACAAATTATTTGAGCAAAGCCATTTGTAACATATAGACCAAAGATAAAAATCATTAGAATACAAATAATTTAAAAAAATCAATAGTTATAAAAACTTTCATTTTAAAATGGACTAAATGATAATGGAAGAGTATAATTAAAGCAGGATGCCATTTTTTACCTATAAGATGATGATAACCCATTTGATGAGAGTAAGAGAAAATAAGCACTATCTTACTGCTGGATAAATTTAAATAAAAAGAAACCCTTTCTGGAGGGCAATTTGTCAATGTGTATCAAAATTTTAGATTTAAAATGCCCATCACTTGACAAGACATCTAGTCCAGTTTTAGAAATTTAAGTAAAGGTATACCTAAATACTTAGATATAAGGAAGTTACCTGCAACATTGTTTATAGTTTGGGAAAGGTAGAAATAATTAAATGATCAACAAAAAAAAGATAGGTTAAATAAAACTGTGGCTAGGAAATGTTTGTATTATAATTTTGAGAGAAAATAGATTATATAACAATAGGTATAATCCTATTTTGTTTGAAAAATTTATATATGTGTGTATAAGAAGAGTCAAAATATTAACATTGGTGGGATTATCAGTGTTTTTCCTATTTTGATAACTCATATTTCTAATTTTTATCATAAACAAATATTGCTTGTGTAGAATTTTAAAATATAATGAAAATAAATCAGTGGCAATGGTTGGTACACATTTCACCCTTAGGCCTGACTGCAGCACAATCTTCTAAAGCTTTTTTCTAAAGCTTGTCCCTTTCTTGTGTCTTGGACCCATAGTTCCCCTGGTTATTCACTCTTGTTGCTACTCTAGTCCCTGTTCTGTTAACTGGGCTTCTGCCTTTTCCAGTCATTCCCAACTTCTTTTCTTAGTAACACCTTTTGAATCCCAGGTCTTCTAATGCCAAGACCCAGATTTCCTATCACTTATTGCCTTCCCCTAAATTCCAGGCTGGTGGCAGCAATTCAGTCTTTCCTAATTGACATCCTTGATTTGGGTAGACTGCTGCACTCTACCTGCTGGTGGGATGACCAGCTTCTAACATGTATCGGGCTGCCACTTGTTCTGCTGTGGCTGCCATCCCTTCTAAACACCTTGAGTTGCCTCCCCTCCCACTCTGACATGCCAGCTTCCTGCTGCTCCGCCCAGCAGTGGGTCTAGGTCCAGTGTCCTGCACTTCCCAAATTGCTTGCTCTATGCCACTGTTGTTTCCTAGGGTCCCCTCATACATCTCTCATCTGTTAAATTTTTCCCAGTTTTTCTCTTTTTGGCCACAAAACACAACAAAAGAATCAACTGGTAGTTAGCAACTTGCATTTTCTGCTGTCATTCAAAGTTTAAGTGGCTAAGAAATCTTCCCATGAACGTTGACATCACACTTGGCATTGATGGTTACACTTTCCACAGGTGTACCAATAGAGGGCACTCTTCTCATTGCAAAGCATAGTACTGAACTTGAAAGAGTCTACCTCAGTGCCTCCCAAGCAGGAAATAGCAATGAATTAAACAGTGCTTAATTGTTTGTTTTTTCCAATGTTATACCCAGGTTTTACTTTGTTTTTCCCGGGATACATCTGTGTTGGGTCACTTTGCGTACAACAGTGCTTCACCACCGAGATCATACATAAGAGGTAAAATTTTAGTAACATAAAGGAAGTATTTTTTAATTGGTTTCTTTTTTAGAGAGAGAGGAAGGAGAGAGAGAGAGAGAGACAGAGACAGAGACATTGATAGGTTGCCTCCCACATGCACCTCAACCAGGGATCAAACCCACAACCTGGGTATGTGCCCTGACTGGGAATCAAGCCCACCACCTTTTGGTGTATGAGACAATGCTCCAACCATCCAGCCAGGACATGGAAGTATTTTTTAGCACTTACATTATCATACCAAGACTGTTTGCTCTCTCTATTGCTGTTTTTGTCTTACCTGTTGACTTTTATTTTCCCTTTTATGAATTTATCACATGAATTTGCTTTTTCTCATTTTTTTATCTTCTATATTTCTTCTCTCAAAATGTTCTGTAACACTTAAAATTTTGATATAATTTATATGCTAATAGTTCTCTAGTTTCTATTTTAGTGTTTTCTCCTCTTTATCACTAGCTGCCTGTAGGATATCACTATTTCAAAATTCTGCTACCACCTGACAACTGAACTAATTTTACCTGGAACCCTTTCCCGGCTTCTCCCTTTTGTTAAGTGGTGAACACCTGGCACTAGACGCTAATGTGTGTGGTCCTTCTGCTGTTCCCATAAAGAAACCGTTTCTTCTGTATCTCCTAAGTCTGATGTCTGCCTGATTTCTCCACCCCCTGCCCTAGGACAAGCCCACATCATCTTGTGCTGGGCTCAGCCCCCCCACCCCCCACCCCCGCTTGGGGGCTCTTTCTGTTGCATTGATCCTAAATTGAATTTATAGAAACTTGTTTGTTTGTTTTACATCATTTGATAAAAACCTGATTGTATAACTTAATTGACTAATGAAATCACCTTTAAACTCAGCCAAGATTTAAGGCCATCCATCAGTTACTCCTGTCTTAACCTAGCTAACTTTGCTTTCCTGATTATTCTACATTACCCCATATTCATTCCAGCCTCCATATGTTGCCCACATCTGGAAGGATTCCTACTCCTCCTCCCCCAAAGCATAGGTCCTTGAAGAGCTAGCCTACATCTCACCAAGTCCATCAATCCATCATCAATTTCCCTCTCCTCTAAACCTCTAAAACACTTAAAGCCTGTGTCAGAAAATTTAGCAAACAAATCCTTAATGTTTCATGTTTTAATCTGGACTATAAGCCACATGGTTAAGGGACCAGTCTTTCTTTCTCTTTATTTATTTTGTCTTTCTTCCTTCCTTTCTTTCCTTCTTCTTCCTTTCTTCCCTTCCTTCCTTCCCTCCCTCCTTCCTTCTTCCCTCCCTCCCTCCCTTCCTTCCTTCCTTCCTTCCTTCCTTCCTTCCTTCCTTCCTTCCTTCCTTCTCTCTTTCTTTCATTAATCATCTATCATCTATTTATTATCTATCTGTCAATCATCTATCTACTTATCTATCTATCTATCACTTATCATCTACTTTTTATTATTCCATTTTCTCCTTACACACAAAATCAGTCCTGTTGTCTCCACCTTCACTTAAACTGGTCATAGTTCTTATTCTTCATCTCCTTTCTGCCACCACCCCCAACCAGAACAAATTTTTAAAAATTTAATTACAAATATCACTTTAAAGCTTAGGGCAAGATTGCTTGTGATTTTTCAATAGACACAAGGTGTTAGAAAAACTATCACTATAAACATAAAAACTTCCTAGAGATATTCAGGAAAACTGAGAACCTTAAAAGTTTTGAGGAAAAGCTATTTTTAAAAACTCTTTTAAACATTTGAATGTGATGAATATACTTTAAGTTTTTGAGACAATTCTGATTTCCAATATTTTGCCTCATTCTTGAAACATGAACTGTTTTGGGATTCAGAAAATAAAGACATTTTTTAATTTTTCTACACATTCTATAAAAATGTAAACTAATGAGGCATTGCAAAGCTTAGGACTTGCTTGAATGAATAGATTAGAATTGTTTATAGTTAGCAAAACATTTCTAAGCTTATAAATAGATGCTTCTCTTCTTAAGACGCTTGAAAGCATTTTTTCTTTTAATTACTTTGTATCACTTACCTTATACTTAAGTTTATACTATTGATTTTAATTGATGAAAGGATTGCTAATATCAAAAGATTGGCTGGCATATTTTCAAATTAATTTTATAGCATAAAATGAAATTTTACTATTGTGGTTTTAAAAATTCCATTAAATATTAGTACATTCACAAAATTAATTAAGTTTCTACGCTTTGTTTATTTAATCCTACTGAAACCCTCTATGGCTTTCTCTTCTAGGAAAACTAGGAATAGAAGAATATGCTGTCTTTTATCCACCAAATGGTAAGAGTAATGCTGCTGCTTCCTCTAGTGGGAAATAGGAAAATTACAACTTTTCTAATAGGAATGACTGTCTTATTCTCTATCTTTAAATCGATAAATAATTATCTAAAATAAACCTACATAATACCGATTTTAATTAACTTTTGCAGCTCTTTGGTAGGTTTGTGCTACACTACGTATATATACCCTCTCTGGTTTTCCTTGAGACCAAGAGTGATATTTGTGGGGAAACTAAGTAAACAGGTATCTAAGTCCAGGGCACCTAGTTTTTCTCGGAAGAATACTAGTCCCTTCAGGACCTTCCTTTTGGCTTTACTGGAGCAGAGTTCGAATGAGTGGCTTGCCTTGTGTTATACTTGATTGTTCTCACAATTTGATAAGTATAGTGTTTATGAAAGAAAAAGACTGTAAAGAAATATCACTGCAATAATCTGTTTTCATTGTACAAAGTGATCAAATGTATAATGACCTCATTAAGTATTAAATGCTCCTTTGACATTATTAGACAGTTTTTAGGTTATGCTTCTTGGAAAGAAATATATGGCAGCTCTTATTATGATAATCTTAAGTTGCATGCTGAAGAAGTTCTTTTACTCCAGAGTTAAGAACATGGGCTTTGTAATCCATCAGACCTGGGTTCAGACCCCAGTTCTGCCAGCTCACCCTGTGACCTTGGGTTAGTTACAGGACCTCAGTGAACTTCAGATTCGTCATCTATAGTGTGTGGATACTAGAGTAAATGAGAGACAGTGTATGAAACAGTGCGGTGCCTGATGTGTATGTAGTGAGTACTCAGAAAATGCAGTCGCTGCAAGTGTGTTTAGCTTCTTTATGAGCACTCCATCTAAAACTCACTGTTCCCTTTTTGCGCCTCTGTGTGCGGTATCCCAGGTCCTTTCACAGCCGTCCCCCGGGGCCCTCCTTCAGCACTGCGTCCTCCGTTGTCCCACCCCAGCCTTGCTCTGCTGCTCTCCTCTTCACATGGTCTCCTAGGGCTTCTTACCTGCTCTCTCGGCTCTATTTGTTCAGTACTCGAAAATGTGTATCTTCAATTCTGACCTCTACAATGATCAACTCAAACTTAACATGACTCAGCCTGAACTCATTAATCTATCTTCCCATGTCCACTATTCAAAAGAGAAAAACAAAAATTAAATTTTAAGACAAAACAAAAAGCTGCTATTTCTCTCTCAGTTAATTGTTCTCTCATCTAACCTATAATTCAAGCCTAAAACCTGGCAGTCATTCATGATTACTCTCAGCCTTGCACCCCTCCCCATCTAATAATTCACCAGGGATGTCCAATTCCTTTTTAATAGAGTGGGAGGGAGGAGGGAGGGAGAGAGAGAGAGAGAGAGAGAGAGAGAAACATTGATGTGAGAGAGGCACATCGATTGACTGCCTCCTGCATGACCCCGACCAGGGCTGGGGACCAAACCACAACCGAAGCACGTGCTCTTGACCAGACTCGAACCCGAGACTCTGGTTCACAGGCCAGTGCTCTAATTGCTGAGCCAAGCCGGCCAGGGCTGGAATGTCCAATTTCATCTTCAAAATACACATGGGGCCTCTCTTCCCACCATAATTTCTCTTCTGTCCTCATTAGTGCTTTGCTATCTCTGTTGCTTATTAACTGCTACAGGCACTTGATTGATCTCTCTTCTTCCAGTCTTTCCTAGCATCTTTTTTTAAACTTATCTTTATTGATGAATGTATTACAGATGTGCCCTCTTTTTTCTCCCATTGACCTCCTCCTCCCAGCTCCTGCCCCACACGCCTGCCTTTCCCACACTGTTGTCTGTGTCTCTTGGTTACTCATATATGCATATAAGTTCTTTACTTTATTTCTTCCCATCTTCCCTCCCTCCTTCCCTTTGAGGTTCGTCATTCTAACAACTGATTTGTACTATATTTTCCTTTCAGATGTACAATCAGCACTATAGAAGATATTGCTCTGTTGCTGTCTTTTACAGTGCTGTCTGAGTTACACATCTGAGAGGAAAATATGAAAATTGCTATTTTTCCTTAAAGGCTTCCTACTGGCTCCTCATTTCTTGATAAGTAATGTCCAAGCCTCTTGGCATGGCACATGAGGACATTTTTTAAAATCACATCAATATCAAACTATTAACTATGTGCGCGCGCGCGCACGCCTACTCTCACAAAAGCGCTGTACTGCTTCCTACCTCATTACCTCCTCCGTTCCCAGGCTTGGAACAGCCCAGTCAGCCTTTCCTTCCTGGTGTCTAGTCTCGGTCCAGGCCGCATCCTCTTCAGGAGCTCGCCCTGCGTCCCCAGGTTCGCCAAAGGCCCTTTGTGCAGGCTCCCGCAGCACCCGGCGCAAAGATCCTGGGTCTCTCTAGCGGTGTGAGCTTGACATTGCTTGTTTATGCTTCATCTCCCCCTCTAGACTGCATGTTTCTTGTGGTTCAGGACTATATAATTCATTTTTGTTCATCCAGTATCTAGCTCTACTAAGAGTTTAATGATTATTTATTTGAACGAATTAGAGGCTTTTTAAATGTTAACATGTATATAGAACCATAGTTATACCTATCTCACCAGAAACTTAATTTGCAGATAACTTTTTATATTTGTCTATTAATCAGGAAATGAAATACCTCTGGGCCAAAAGAGATGTCTGTGGAGTCAGGTTCCTTCTCTGTATTCATCGCAGAGCTTTTCCAGCTTAGTTTAGAACACACTAGCTTTTACTAACACACAAGTCTAACAAACTTGGCTTGCTGTCTTTCTGATCCCCTGTGAAAACAGAAGCATGGAAAGAGGCTGATAGAGATCGGAAAGGTGACTAACAGCAGTGGAAGGGAAAAGTCAGAGATCTTACAGAGGAAAACAGAAAGACCGCGGAACAGCCTAGTGCACGCTGCAGCGAGTCGTCAGGGCTGTTTGACCGAGAGCCCGTGGCGCTGTGCCTTTGAAAAGGTGTCACTGGCTCGGAGCATATTCTAATAAGTCAAGACATGTATAATGAGCACCAGGTACTCAGAAAACATATTGCAGTAAAAACAATAGTAGTAGCAGATGCTAAGTACATTACATGTATTAATTATTAATTTGTTTAATCCATACAAGAACCTTCTGAGGCAGGTACTAATATTGTCTGTGATCCCTATTTATAGATAAAGAAGCTGAGGCAGAGTGTTAACTCGCCCAGCTGGTGAGTGGCAGCGCTAGGCTTTGAACCCAAGACCTTTGACTTCAGAAGCAATATTCTTAATCACCATGCCCTATTGCTTCAGAAAACATTTCTGAGTTTATTATAGTGTGTGTCTTTAGAAGAAAAGAAAGTGGTTAACATTGAAAAAGTGAAAGGTGTATATACTAGGTTCTAGAAAGATTTCATCCAGGATAAATATAGTTTAATGCTTAATGGGGTAGCCCCACAGCTGTTCATAAGCCTGATTCTTTAGAATCATGTTTTCTTTCAGGTTGTTTTAGAATCTTCCAGAATCAGGGGGATTCTCTGGGCAGTGAGTCTCAAGTGGCAGAGCAGGAAGAGACAGGCCCACTGGTCTGCTATCCCTTTAGTTTACTCAAGGCAATACTCAGTGACAGTCTTCTATCTCCCACCCTGTTGTACAGCCTCTGCCAAAGACAGGGCTGCTGGGAAACCTCGAGGCCACCTCTGCCGCCACCACTACCAAAACTGGCCCGGCTTTCTTGGTCCCAGTGGCCGCCCAGGAAGGCTGCCTGCGCTCACTGGTGCACTCCTCCCTGACCAGGCAGGTGCTTAAAGGGGGCTGAGGTTTGCTCACTCACCCATACCCGTGATCCCCTTTCCCGGGGTGCACATGGCAGGCCACGTGGTATCACGTCGCCTCTTCACCTCATCTGAGGCCTTGTCAAGGGACAGATTTCTCTAGTAGGTTCATTAAACAACTGGTGAGCAAAATTTCTAAACTGAGGGAGATTCTACACAGGAATTTTAGAGGCTTTTCTTGTTTTTATTCTTTGTTCAACAGGTATAATTTGTCTTTATTTATTCATTTAATAAATCTTTATTTAGCCCTGCTCTGGCTCCCTCTTCTAGGTGACTGACCCACGGTGGAAGTACCTGCTGCTAAGGAGCTTTCGTTCTCATGAGAGAGACATATAATAAACAAGTAAATGAATAGCTAATGAAAATAATTTCAGAGAGTGACAAAGTGAACAAAAAAGGGAAAATAAACTGATAATAGGTAGGGAGGTGGGGGAGGGAATGGGTATTTCAGATAGGGTGGTCAGGACAGGTGCCTCCTGGTCACTCTAACATACACTTCAAGAAAACAAGGACCCCGATAGTCCGGATGCCCAACAGGTAGGTATCTAGCACCTGGAACCCTGCATGGCATGAAGTTACCGGTCAGTAAGCATTAGCATGTGAGTGAGGGGATAATGCAGAAGAATACAGAGGAGCAAGAACAGAAGCAAGGAGACAGGACTTACACAGAGCTCTGCCTGAGACGGAAACAGACCTCGCGATGTGCTAATACCACTTGTTTCCAATAAGACAAGAGAAGACAGTCAGTTGCCAGTAAACACGAAGGAGAGGAGCTTTAGGGCTCCAGAGCAGAGGCGCTCAACCAAGGGCAGTTCTGCTCTCCCCTCCCAGCCCTCAGAACATCTGGCAGTGTCTGAAGGTGCTTCTGGTTATCATGATGGGGAGACGGGCACTCCTGTATCTCACGGATACTGCTAACACCCTCCAGGGCACAGCACAGCCCCTTGCAGTAAAGATTAGGAAAGGCTCTTGGAAGAAATAATGAAAATAGGTCATTTAAAATCTGCTTGCAAGTGTCAAGATGATAAATAGCAGTGCACTTGGTCATCTAAATGAAAGAAATTCAAAACATCTCGTAATCTAAAATTCACATGATGTGTACCTTTAGATATAAGTTAAAAACCTAATTAAACTTTTATGTAAATGACTTTTAGATTGATATTTAAATATAGGTATGTTCTGATGTTTGGGGAAGTTTTAACTACTAAAAGTAACAGTCATATTCTAAAGTTCTAATTCAGAAAGATAATGGAAATACTTGGAAAACAATTTATCTCTTGTCCTAATCCCTATTCTTCCTGACCAGTAGGCTCATGTGGGATGGGAATAAACAAAGGAAATGATTATTTCAACAAATGAATTAAATAAACTGTACTAAGTAATCCCAAGTGAAAGAGTGTAAAAATTTGCTGTCAACTGGAGTGATGTTAATGTACATCAGATATGAGTGTTCGGGTACAACTATAAATGTTAAGTATTAATAGAGACAGTGAGGAAATGAAGGGAAAATATTTAGTAAGTGCAAAGCATGTTAATATTTGGGGCATTTTCTGAGTCATATTTTCTATTTATATCTCATCTAGTTCAGGATTTATTTTTGTTGACAATGTTTACCATTCTGAGCTTTGTCAAAGGCCCACTAAATCATTGCTTTATAAAGTTATTCCTATTGAATGGAGTAGGCAGTTAATATTTTAGACTTTTCTTCAGATTGATAAGGGAAGGCTCGGATCTTATAATAATGACTCATAGCAGACTTGTAGAACTCTTAGGCCAGATAAGAGATGGTGTCTCAAGCATCCCAATGGCTGCTAGAAGTAACACTCCTGGATGATGGCCAGGTATATGAAACTCAACCCTTGAAACACTGAAGCGATGAGAGCCAAAGGAAAGGATTTTAACACACTGGCCAAGAACATGACAGCATCTAAGATCAAAGACATGTTCTAGGTGGTATGTGCCCTAGAGTGTTAATGGATTCTTCGGTGCTTATTATGCCTCCTACTACTGTTTGCCAGAATCTTGACTTTGTCCTTCTTCAATAGAGTGGACTGTGTACCTTTTTTTGGAGTCTTAAACTCTGGCTAATGTTGATTAAGCTGAAGTCATTCCTTATCTAACACAGAAAAAGATTTTCTTACATTTAAGTTGATACTGAAATGTGATATTCTCCGTTCTGATAGCATAAAATAGTTACAGTTATTGCCCTAGACAGTTTTGTTCAGTGGTTAGAGAGTTGGCCTGTGGACCGAAGGGTCATGGGTTCGATTCCTGGTTAAGGGTATGTACCTGGGTTGCGAGTTTTTTAAAAAATTATGTTTTTATTGATTTTTCAGAGAGAGAGGAAGGGAGAGAGAGATAGAAACATCAATGTGAGAGAGAAACATCGATCCGCCACCTCCTACTGGGGATCAAGCCCGCAATCAGGGCATGTGCCCTAACAGGGAATCGAACCAGGACCTCCCAGTCCATGGGACGATGCTCAATCCACTGAGTCACACTGGCTGGACTGATTTGCAGGTTTCCTCGCTGGCTCCTGTTGAGGTTGTGTGGAAGGCAACCAGTCGATGAGTCTCTCTCACATCGATGTTTCTCTCCCTCCCTCCCTTCCACTCTCTCTAAAAATCCATGGAAAAAGATCCTCGAGTGAGGATTAACAAAAAGACAAAAACAAAAAGCTGTGGTTATTGACGCATTTGCAGTGGACTAAATACTATACTGGTGCACTTGAAATACATGAACTCATTGGTGTTTGGTACAACCAATGAGGTTGGTCTTATTGATCGTGATTTTCAGAAATAAAAATGGAGACTCAAAGTGTTGCTAGTTTGCCTAGAGACACACAGAATTCGAATTCCATGTCTGTGACTACATTGGACATTTATAAGTCAACACTGAGTTACTGAGAGCTTCCTATCCTGTATGGTGATTATGTATTCATAAATGATGCTTATACTTCAATATTTTATTTATAAACCTTGATTGTATTTATAATTGCTCAGGTTTCCATCATTAGCAAGATTTATTGAGCACCTCACTTGTAGAAGATACTGTGTTGCACGGTAAAGATAATGCACAGTGTGAATGGTGGCTGTTGTCTCTTGCAGCTCACACCCTAGCTCCTTAGAGAACAGCGGTAGGTTTCAGGACTTGGGGAAAGGTGATGAAGGTGTGTTAACCATGAGTCATCTTAATACATGCATCCCTTTCTGCTGCTTGGCAGCTCACTCTTTCATTCACTGTAAGCTTCCTAATTAATAGTGCCTTGTCCTGGCTAAGGTGTCCTTACACTTAGCAGACTCTTAATAAATATCTGTGGAAGATGAAAACCATAATAGTAAGATCTTCATTTCTACCTTAGTCTGCTTGTGTAAATGTTTCCGCAGTAACTTAATAGCAAAAGGAAAATGTTTTTTTCAGTAATATTACAGGAGTTTTGTATAATAGTAATCTGCTTTGAGAGTTAGTATTTAGAAAGCTGTAAGTGTATTTATATTTCTGTAAGGCATCAAAGTATGCCTTCTATTTATTTTTCTCAGTTTTTTTTTTACATGTCAATGTGATTATTGTAGAAAATTAGGAAAGAGAGTTTTAAAAATTATTTGTTAAAAGTCTCTCATTATTAAAGGAAATAAAGGAAGCGCTGGAGAAGGAAGGCAGACAAAGACAGGTGTTCGCAGGAAGCAAAAGAGATGCGTCCAGAGATATAAACAGAGAGACTTGAAGAAGAAATATGGTTTGGGGCCTCCTTCTAGGTGCTCTGTGGAACTAGAGGTTGTAGCTCTCATCATTAGGAATGCAGACCTTCAATGTGAATCTAATCTGGTTTTGAAGTTTTCATTGTCTAGAAAGCAAAGACCTTTAAGATGATAAAGAATCTTATCACTGGAAGATTCTCATATGTCCAGTTTTCTTCAGCTCTCACAACTTTTTCTGCATCTACTCTAGTCATAATTGTTGAACATAGAATCTTAGTGTTAGATGATACTTCAGAGACAACCTTAGTCCCTTTGTATGACAAGCAGTTACTGACCCTCAGAAGGTTCATTGACTTTCCTAAGGTAAACCAGCTGGTTTATGGCAAGCCCACCATGAAATCCTGATCTCCTGACTAGAGACCAATACTTTTCTTGCTGCTGCTTCATTTTTTAATTGCAAACATTTATTAACTACTGTAGTATAGGCTAGGCTTTGTGTTGTTGAATTGTTTATATAAATTATATATATTGTTATTTTTATTGTTGAAAGTATTACAGACGTCTACCTTTTCCCCCCATTGACCTCCTCCTTCCCCCTCCCACAGCCCTCTTGCCTTCCCCAGCCTGATGTCCCTGTCCATTGGTTGTGCATATACAGTAAGTTCTTTGGTTTATTTCTTCCCACTCCTCCTACCCCCCTTCCCTCTGAGGTTTATCAATCTGTTCCCTACTTCAATGATTCTGGGTCTCTTTTGGTTGACCACTTATTTTATTATGTTCCACAAATAAGTGAGATTGTATGGTACTTGACTTTCTCAGACTGGCTTATTTTGCTTAGCATAATACTCTCCAGGTCCCTCCATGTCATCTCAAAGGGTAAGAGCTCTCTTACAGCTGCGTAGTATTGCATTGTGTAAATGTACCACAGCTTTTTTATCCATTCATCTACTGATGGGCACTTGGACTGTTTCCAGATCTTAGCTATTGAAAACAGCGCTGCTATGAACATAGGGGTGCATTTGTTCTTCCTGATTGGTGTTTCAGGCTTCTTAGGATATATTTCTAGAAGTGGGATTACTAGGCAGTTTCATTTTTAATTTTTTGAGGAAACACCATATTGTTTTCCATACTGGCTGCACCAGTCTGCATTCCCACCAGCAGTGTGCTAGAGTCCCCTTTTCTCCACATCCTCACCAGCATTTGTTGTTTAAGGATTTGTTGATCACCATCATTCGGGTAGGTGTGAAGTGATACCTCATAGTCATTTTAATTTGCATCTCTCTTATGATTAGAGATGTTGAGCATTTTTTCATATGTCTCCTGGCCATTGGTATGTCCTGTTTGGAGAAGGGTCTATTTAGGTCCTCTGCCCAATTTTTTTGTATTGGATTGTTTTCCTTCTGTTGAGTTGTATGAGTACTCTATATATTTTGGATATTAACTCCTTATCCAATGTATCATTGGCAAATGTGTTCTCCCAGAGAGTGGGTTCCCTTTTTATTTTGATGCTGTTTTCTTTTGCTGTGCAGAAGCTTTTTAGTTTGATGTAGTGCCATGTATTAATTTTTTCCTTTGTTTCTCTTGCCCTAGGTGATGTGTCAGTGAAAATTCCTCTACATATGTTGTCTGAGATTTTTCTGCCTACATGTTCTTCTAGGATTTTTATGGTTTCATAGGTTACATTTAAGTATGTCATCCATCTTGAGTTTATTCTTATGTAAGTTGGTGGTCTAGTTTCATTTTTTTTGCATATAGCTGTCCAATTTTCCCAGCACAATTAATTGAAGAGACTATCTTTTCTCTGTATGCTCTTGCCTCCTTTGTTGAATATTAATTGTGTATACTGTCTTGGGTCGATATCTGGGTTCTTTGTTCTGTTCCATTGATCTATATGTCTGTTCTCATGCCAGTAACAGGCTGTTTTGATTACAGTGGCTTTGTACTATAACTTGATATCTGGTATTGTGATGCTCCCATTTTGTTCTTCTTTTGCAAAATTGCTGTGGCTATTCAGGGTCTTTCATGGTTCCATATAATCTTTTGGATTATTTGTTCTAGATCTGTAAAATATGCCATTGGTACTTTAATAAGGAGTGCATTAAATATGTAGATTGCTTTGGGTAGTATGGACATTTTAATGATGTTGATTTTTCTAATCCATGAACATGGTATATGTTTCCACTTTTTTATATCTTCCTCTATGTCTTTGTTCAATGTCCTATAGTTTTCTGAGAACAGGTCTTTCATGTCCTTGGTTAAGTTTATTCCTAGGTATCTTTTGTTGTTGTTGTTGCAATGGTGAATGGGATTGTTTTTTTAGTTTCCCTTTCTGAGTGTTCATTATTGGTGTATAAAAATGCCATTGATTTCTGGGTGTTAATTTTGTATCATGCTATTTTGCCAAATTCATTTATTAAACCTAATAGATTTTTGATGGAGTCTTTAGGGTTTTCTGTGTACAGTATTATGCCATCTGTGAATAATGACAGCTTCATTTCCTCCTTTCCAATTTGGATTCCTTTTATTTTTGTCTTCTTTTCTAATTGCTATGGCTAAAACTTCCAGTACTCTGTCAAAGAGTAGGGAAAGGCGGCATCCCTGTCTTGTTCCTGTTCTTAAAAGAAATGCTTTTAGTTTTTGCCCATTGAGTATGATGTTTGCCATAGGTTTTTCATATATTGCCTATATTATATCAAGATATGACCCCTCTATTCCCAAATTGCTGAGCGTTTTTATCAGAAATGGGTGGTGGATTTTGTCGAATGCTTTTTCAACATCTATTGATATGATTATATAATTTTTATCTTTTATTTTGTTTATGTGTGTATCACATTTATTGATTTGGGAATATTATTCCAGTCTTGCATTCCTGGGATGAATCCCACTTGGTCATGGTGAATAATTTTTTAAATGTATTGCTGGGTTTGATTTGCTAATATTTTGTTAAGGATTTTGGCATCTATGTTCATCAGGCATATTGGCCTGTAGTTTTCTTTCTTTGTAGTGTCTTTATCTGGTTTTGGAATTAGGATTATGCTGGCCTCATAAAATGAGTTTGGAAATGTTCCTTGTTCTTGAATTTTTTTTTTAATAGTTTGAGGAGAATGGGTGTTAGTTCTTCTTTGAATGTTTGGTAAAACTCCCCCGTGAAACCTTCTGGGCCTGGGCTTTGTTTGCTGGGAGTTTCTGGATTACCTCTTCAATTTCTTTTGTTTTTATTGGTCTGTTCAAGTTTTCTGTCTCTTCCTGGTTCTGTTTTGGGATACTGTATGATTTTAGAAATTTGTCCATTTCACCTAGATTGTCCAATTTTCGTGTATAATTGTTCATAGTATTTTTTAACAATTCTTTGTATTTCTGTGGTGTCAGTTGTTAGTTCTCCTCTTTTGTTTCAGATTTTGTTTATTTGGGTCCTCTCTCTTTGTTTCCTAGTGAGTCTAGTAAGGGCTCATCAATCTTGTTTATCATTTCAAAGAACCAGCTCTTTGTTTCATTGATCTTTTAAATTGTTTTTTAGTGTCTATGTCACTTATTTCTGCTCTGATCTTCACTATTTCTTTTCTTCTACTTGCTCTGGGTTTTTCTTTTTGTTTAATTTCTAGTTCTCTAAATTGTTGGATTAGATAGTCAATTAGAAAGTTTTCTTATTTTTTGAGGTAAGTCTGTAGTGCTGTGAACTTCCCTCTCAGGACTGCTTTTGCTAAGTCCCATAGATTTTGTTTCATAGGTTTTTGTTGTGTGTTCATTTTCATTGGCTTCCAGGAAGTTTTTAATTTTTTCCTTGATCTTCTTGGTGTAACCCATTCACTGTTTAATAATAACATGCTATTTAGCCTTAATGTGTTTGAATGTTTTTGAGTGTTTTTATTGTAGTTAATTTCTAGTTTTGTGCCATTGTGATCTGAGAAGATGCTTGATATGATTTCAGTCTTCTTGAACTTGTAAAGACTTAATTTGTGTCCTTACATGTGATCTATCTTTGAGAATGTCTTATGTGCACTTGAGAAGAATGTGGATTCTGCAGTTTTGGGTGTAATTCTCTATAGATATTTATTAAATCTATTTGATTTAGTGCATCATTTAGAGTTTGTTTCCTTGTTCATTTTTTGTCTAGAAGATCTATCCAGTAATGTCAGAGGGGTGTTGAAGTCCCCTGCTATGATTGTATTGCTATCGATTTCTCCTTTGATGTCCTCCAGAAGTTTTTAAGTTTATTTTGGTGCTCCTATATTGGGTGCATATGTGTTTACCAAGGTTATATCCTCCTGTTGGATTGATCCTTTTAATATTATGTAGTGGCCTTCTTTGTCTCTAGTTCTGGCCTTCATTTTGAAGTCTATTTGATCAGATATGAGTATTATTACTTCAGATTTTTTTCTTTTGTTTTCTTGGAAAATTTTTTTCCATCCCTTCACTTTCAGCCTATGTGACTCTTTTGTTGTGAGGTGGGTCTCTTGTAAACAACATATATATGGGTCATGCTTTCTTATCCAATCAGCTGCTCTGTGTCTTTTGATTGGAGTGTATACTCCATTTACATTTAAGGTTATTATTGATATGTACTTATTTATTGCCATTTTTATTTATTATGGTTATATTTCTCTCCCTATTTCTTCTGCTTATTACAGTAGTCCTTTTAATATTTCTTGCAGTGCTAGTTTGATGCTAATATATTCCCTTGGCCTTTTTTTGTCTGGGAAGCTCTTTATTTGACCGTCTATTCTGAATGATAGCCTTGCTGAATAGAGTAGTCTTGGATTCAGATCCTTGTTTTTCATTACCTTGAATACTTCATGCCATTCCCTTCTGGCCTATAGTGTTTCTATTGAGAAATCAACTGATAGCCTATGGGGGTCTCTTTTGTATGTAACCTATTGCTTTTCTCTTGCTACCTTTAAGATTCTCTCTTTGTCTTTAATTTTTGGCATTTTAATTATGATGTCTTGGCATGGGCCTCTTTGGGTTCTTCTTACTTGGGACTCTCTGTGCTTCCTGAGCTTATATGCCTGATTTTTTCACCAATTTAGAGAAGTTTTCTGTTACAATTTCTTCAAATATATTATCTAACTCTTGCGTGGTTTCTTTTTCTTCTGGAATCTCATGATGCGTATGTTGTTGTGTTTCATATTGTCCCACAGTTCTTTTAAACTATCCTCATTTTTTAATTGTTTTTTTCTTTTTGGTTTTTTGGGTGATTTTTTTTTTACCCTGTCTTCTAATTCACTGATCTGATCCTTCCTCTAAGCTGCTTATTATTCCTTCCAATGTGTTCTTTATTTCTGCTATGTTACTCTTCATTTCCACTTGGTTTCCTATTAGTTAGTTTTCATTGTTTCTTTATCTTTACTATGATGTTGAGCTTCCTCATAATCATTACTTTGAATTCTACCTCTGATAACTTGCTTAATTCCATTTAATTTATCCCTTCTTTTGTAGAATTCTCTTGTTCTTTCATTTGCGATTTTTGTTTGTTTGTTTGTTTCACCATTTTGGCTGCCTCAGTGGATTTTGGAGGCTGCCAAATTTTCCCTGTGGGTGTTGGTGTTCTGCTGATTGTGGCTCCCTCTTCTAGGTTTGGATGAGTATGGAAGGGCCCACACTAAACACCAATGTCTAGTCTTACTTTCCTGGGTAGAGTCACAGGCCATGTAAAGATTCAGTTATCCTAGAGCTTTTTTTCTGCAAACTATTAGTTTCAGTTATAGATCTTGGCTGAATGAAAAAATCCCTCAGGTGGACAGGGTAAGAGAATTTCCAGTGGGTGGAGCACTTGCTTTCCCCTGGGTTATAGTTGCTTTGATAAGAAAGTGGTTTCTAAAAAAAAAAAAATAGCAACAACAAAGAAAGTGGTTTCTGTAGTGTTGGTTATTGGCTGAGCGCAGGGTTCCAGACCTCTGCTTTCACAGTTCAATTCCCAGAGCCACAGGGTGGTGTTAAATTCCTGAGGGAGGAGCATTTGCTTCTCCCCCAGGCTAAAACCTCTCTGATGGGGCAATTTGACAGAGATGGTACTGGAGCCATGGGGAAGGGGCTCAGAATATTAACTCAGGCCTTAGCCTTCACAGCTTAGTCCTCAGAGCCATGGCCGCCAACACTGAGAGCCAGATCCAAATCTCAGATCTTTCAGAGGCTTTTTTCTGCCTCCTTGCTGCCTGGTAGTCTCTAGCTGTTAATTAGCCTCAGGTTGCATTTCTCCAGCCTGGTGGTGTTAAATTCCTGAGAGAGGGGCAGTTGCTTCTCCCCAGGGCTCTGGGAAGGGGCTCTTTGAGTAAGATGGCTACTGTCCTATGAGGGAGTGATTCAGCATAAAACTCCTGATGGCCTCCTTCCCAGCTCTCTCCTTAGTGTCACAAACCCCCAAATCTCTTCACACTGTTCCAGTACAGTCTGCCCTCTTTCTGGTGGAGCCCAAGGCGAGTGGCTATAGCTGTGATTTAGTGCACTGGCCCTTCAGGGAAGTGCTGGTGTTCCCTGCACCTGTCCCTGCTGGACAGAACCTCTGTGCTGGGGAGCCAGCTTAGGGTTTTAACCCCCAACTTCTCAGAGGGAACTTCTCACAGCTAAGATAGCCCTCAGTTTCTACCAGTCTCGATTTGGGGTTCCCTTTACATCCCTGGTAATAAGGCTTCTCTCCAGATGCTCTTCAGTTGGTTTTTCCCAATGACTTGTCTTTATTTTAGTTGTAATTCCAGTTTGGTCCTGGGAGACAGTGTATGTAGCTTCCATTCACTCCACCACCATTCTCTCTCTCTCTCTCTTTCTCTTGCTGCTTTTTTATTCATCATTTATTCATCCATCCCATCCACCCATTCAGTTATTCCACAAATGTGTATTTGTCATCAAGTATTTTCATGGCATTATGAAATGCATACAAAGATGAATAAAATGTTTTTCCTATCCTCTGGAGCAATCTGTTAAACAGCTAATCATAATACAAAATATAATGACATTATAGTGATGGAAATATGAATAAAGTGCCATGAGAATGTAGAAAAATAAGCATTGAATTATGATTAAGCAATGAGGATATATTTTCCTGAAGTTGTACCTAGCCTTAGTAAGGTTTTGATAGACCGAGTAGAAAACATAAAAGCATTTTAGGATACAGATTTATCAAATTGAAAGGTACCAAACTATGACAGTGCATGATGAATTCTGGGGATGATAAGTAATCTGGTGTGGCTGTCCCACAGTGGATGTGTGACTAAGGCATTCAAACAAAATGAATGACTGGAATCAAGGGATACTAACTTCTATTTTTGAAATAAATAAGTCATAGGGATGTAATATACAGCATGGGGACTATAATCCATAATATTGTGTTAACTTTCTATAGTGACAGATGGTAACGACTTATTGTGGTGATCATTTTACAATGTATAAAATGTCAAATTATTATGTTATACACCTGAAACCAATATAATATTGTATGTCAATAAAAGGGGGGACAGATTATCTCGGGCTTGCCATTGTGAATAGTTAAAACCAGATCAAAGGTTTTGAACTTCACTCTGTACACATTTAGCCTATATCACAAAGCTAGAATGTAAATTTCAGAAATGTAGGAGAAACATAGTTATTTTAATATCTCCTGAGGCTACATAGTAGATTTTAAACATTGGTTAATTGGATGAATAGGAGCTCAGCAAATAGTGGATGGATGAATGATCAGCAGAAAACCCTCAAGAATGTGGTAGAGAGGTCTTTCTCATGGTCTCTTCAATATTTGGGGAAGATAGCCTGAACCATTACAAAAGTTGGTTGGAGGGCTGAGCGATTGCGGGAAGGGACTTCAATTAGCAGGTCCATAGATAACAATTCATTAGAACCAGGCCCCAGCAGTAGGAAGAAAAGGAATGGTTGAAAAATAATAGAGATAGATTCTCTAGGGTTTCTTATATTTATTCCATTAACACTTAATAAATACCTATTAAATGCTCTGTACTATGCTAATCTCTGGGGATAGACATAAACAAGGTATAGTTTTTGTACTCAAGGGTTTATTCTGTTAGAAGAGAGAAAAACAAAAAATAGTTACAATACACTATGATAAGAGGAGGAAAACATCAGTTGTTAAGTACAGACTTTGCATCAAGTGTTATGCTAGGCACATTATACATATCATCTTATTTAATCCTCACAATCATTGGTTTTATCTGCCTTTTATAGGTAAAGACAGGTCTATTCCTAACCTTTGTAGGGCCCAGGGCAGCAGTACAAATGGAAGCCTACCTACCATATGTCTAGATATTTAAATGTTATAAATTAGACTAATAAACCTGATAATGTCTCTGTTTTCTTGCCTTGACAAATAAAGTAGTGGGCAAAAGTGGGTTTACAGTTGTGAGTACACAAAACAGAGTTTATTCTTTTTTTTTTTATTATTCTTTATTGATTTTAGAGAGAGAAGAAGGGAGAGGGAGAGAGAGATGGAAACATCAATGAGAGAGAACATCAATGGCCACCTCCTGCGTGCCCCTCACTGGGGATTGGGCCCACAACCTGGGCATGTGCCCTGACTGGAATCGAACTGGTGACCTCTTGGTGCATGGGTTGACACTCAACCACTGAGCCACACCGGCTGGGTGAAACAAGAGTTTATTCTTGCATTATTATTTATTAATCATTGTATTATTTATTTGTATTATAATTATAAACCTACTTTTGCCCATCTCTGTATACTTTTATAACAATTTGGAAAGCCAGGTTCAAATTCAGAATTCTCAGACTCCTCAGCAGTCTCTAGCTCGTGGTATCCCTACCCCGTCTCATGGGTGGCTCCATCCCACACCTGGCCAGGCTTCATGCATGTGCATGTGGACCTCCAAGCCTATAGGTACAGGCTCTGCACACACCTTTCACAAATAGCCACCCTTTGACCACCTCTCCATCAGGAGGGTGGCTCCACTGAAGAGGCCATGCAGAGCTTAGAAGCTGACTAGGGGCCTTTGGGCTGCAAATTTCAGAGTCCTGAGTACCTGGGTTGTGGTCTGAAAGGAAGGACATGGACTGTGGGTGAGGGGGACAGTTAGAGGAGGGCCAGAGCAAGCCCTTGCTCCAAGGCCCCCTTCCCTGCTCCCACCTTGGTCTAAGAGCAGTCCTGTAGGAGGAAACAGGTAAGTGACATGACCCAAGTGTACATGGTAGAAGTAGGGTAGCCAAAACTGTGCTGGACTGTCTGGGCACACAGAGGAGAAAGGGCACCTCACCAGCCAGGGCAAGTCAGTTGATACAAGAGTACCGATTAGTGAATTGATTGAGGGTAAAGAGTAGGGGGCTGTCAGAGAGATCTTTTTAGGAGGATTGTTTTTAAATTTTGAAGGGGTGGGTCTGGGACAGGGCTGGAGGTGGAGGGAAGCAGGCCAGCCACCCTCCTCCTAAGCCTGTGGCTGAGGGAGGGGAGGCAATCAAGTTGGCAGGATTAGAGTTGTGCTTGTGGGTTAGGGAAGACAAGTGAAGCTGCTGACGTTAGATTCTGGCCAAATCTTGACAGTTAAGTGTCTTTTACCCTGAGGCAGGGGAGGGGAACATCGGCCCGCGGGCCATATAAGGCCTGTGAAATCAAAACCAGCTCGCATCACAGCCTCACCAGTTGGCCTGACCAAACAGAGCAGGCTAATTTTTAAGTTGATGCTTTTGTATAGCCCACGAATGATGTTATAAATATCCAAATGGCCCTTGGCAGAAAAAAGCACTCCCCACCCCTGGTAAGAACAGGGAGGAACACAGTCACACCCAGGCATAAGGGTTGAGGGAGAACTAGAAAGCAAAGGTGACTCACTGCTTTCTTCCCTGAAGACCAGGCAGGTAAGGAGTCCTTTACAGAAGCAGAGGATGCAGAACAAGCCACAAGATCCTCGGCTTGCCCAGTTTGAATTATAGGTAAATAAAGAGAGACTGGTGGAAGGAGAGAGAAAACAAGTATGACAGAGTGTCTATGAAAGTAGCCACAGTTAAGGAGTGGGCCCAAGCGAGAACTGGCCACCCCCCCCCCCCCACCCCCCGCAGCAGCAGATTTGGGAGGGGTGAGGACCTGATCTGCGCAGGGTCATTAGTGCCATTAGTGCCTGGGAGGCTCAGATTTGAGAAGCAACTTTTAGTAGCTCTGCAGCCAGGACACAGAGTGGAGATCCCCAGATTTAGCAATCAGAAGTTGGGGTCATAGAGGTAGAAACCAGTTTACAAGGAGTTGAGGATATATAATGAGAAAGTAAAGGAACTAAACTTAGATAATTTTCAAAAAAAATTAAACTTGGCTTAATAGGAAGTAGAGAGATTAGAGATTTGTTTGATTGGAAAGTGGGGTCCAAGGAAGAAAATGGACTTTTAATTATGTTGTTGTTGAGGATATTTATAATAACTTATAACATCCTTGGCTGAGAGGCTGCAGTGGAATAGGAGAGACCGAAGATACCAGTACTTTGATAGGACCTACCCACCCCTTCCTCCCTCCATTAGTCAGGGAGAGCAGGTGCCACCCCATCCACCTCGAGACCTGCTAATCTCCGCAGACTTACCCAGTTTATGTCAATCACCACGTGCAGCCCAGGGCTTCCAGGTCACCCCTATCCAGGGACTTCACCTCTACAGCGCCGCGGCTCTCTCGTCATGAGGCCTCCCCTTCCCAGCCTTGTCCCCTCCATCCCCTTCCCTTCATTTTTTATTCTTAATGGCACTTGCCACTCTCCGACATCCACCCACTCATTTTGTCATGACTTTCTGTCCCTAACATGAAGTGAGCTCTGACTGTTAGGACAGTGTCTAGCACATCTAGAGGCTCGATGCATATTTATTGAGTGATGCACAGAGGGGGCGGAGGGAAGAAATGACGGGCAGGATTCCAAAACAGAGGTCAGCAAGCTCTTTCTGAAAAGGCCAGATGGTAGATATCTGAAGTCTCGTAGGCCTCCAGCAGTCTCTGTTACACATTCTTCTTTGTTTAAGAAATAATCCTTGAAAAATGTAAAAGCCTTCCTTCACTCACGAGCTGCACAAAAGCAAGGCACAGACCTGACTAGTTTGCCAGCCACGGCGAAAGTCTCGGGGACAGGGTGAGAGTGCAGGTGAGGGTGTCAGCTCCAGAAGAGGACACGTCTCCCTCTGAAGACTCCCTAAAGGGACGTGAGCAAGCAGATGCCTCGCGAGGAACCCGGGTGCAGAACACACAGGGCCGGAGCGCATGGCATCGGCCTCCTAGGAGGAGGAAAGCGAGTCTGTAACTGGGTGTTAGACACCTGAGGAGTAGGCAAGTGTTGAAGGAACGGAGTGCCTAGTCCAATAGAGATGAACAAGAAAATTGATAGCAACACAGGATTCAGCCAAAGATGGACGAGACGACTGTGGTGTGTTCTAGAAGATGAGGTGCAATGGGGGAAGGGGATCCTGAGAGTTATAGCTTGTGACACTGTAAAAATCTAAAGTTGGTTGGCCAGGCACACTAGTTCAGAATAATGGATTTTCCTCGTATTCTTTTTTGATAAATTTACTTCTAGAAACAACAAGGGAATATGAGCTAATTTGTGAATGATATAAATAATTAACTTTTATTAAGTGCCTATGCTATTTATTAATGGCAAAGTTATACCATATCTCATTTAATTGTATTAGATAAGTTCTAGCATTTTCTCTGACTGACAGATGAGGAAACTGAAGCTTAGAGAAGTTAGGAAACTCACCCAAAGGCACAAAGTTGTTAAGTGATAGTGCTAGATAAACCCAATCGAATCTGAGACCCAGTCTGTGCTCTTAGCACAATAAGGTGATAATTAATGAATTACTATCAGTGTGAAGGGAGGTCTTTAGTGACAAGTCCTATCCTCACTCTGTCTTGTTCAGCACTTTCATAATGCTCTAGAGGACGTAGATAGTGTACTTATGAATTTCCCAGCACTGTGGAACCAAGAAGAATAGGGGACACATTAGATAGCATAATGAGAACTCAGGATTTTCTCAAACTGGAATGGTTCACTGAAGAACAGGTGTAATAGAGATGCGAATATAATCCTTACTGAAGTCTGAAATGACTGCACAAGTGCACCGTGTCTTAGCTGTGGGGCGTGCAGGGAGGAGCAATGCACTGTAAGGACTGTGGTGAGCTGCAGCTTGTCCAGAGGTGGACAGAGGAAGGAAGCTCTTCAGGACCACTTTGTGTGACAGACCACTAAAGAAACCCATCGTCTTCTGTAATTGAAAAATAAATTTTAAAAAAAGAGAGAAAGAAACTCATAAAGTCTTAGAGAAAAACAAAAACAAAAAAACCTGGTGGTATAGGGGTAGGGGGAGAGAACAGTGACCTCAAATATTTCTGAAAGTTTTCAAAGAAGACAAGTTAGACTTGTTCTACGTGACCTTTGTGGTCAGATCTAGGAATAATAAGTGAGGCTTAGATGGAGCCAGAGCTTGACTCAGTATGAGAAATAACTTCCCCCAAATTAAACCTGTTCAAAATTGTAACTGGTTGCATTGGGAATTAAATCATCTCCAGTTGCTGGGCGTGTTTTAAATGGACACTGAAGACATTTATTATAACCCACTCTAGATGACCTCTGGAGTCCTTGCTTCTGAACATGTGAGATGAATAAAGCATTTCTGTACTTTTTTTTTTTTTTTTAAGTAAGCTCGGCTTTCTTCTGTAATGTGTTTGCAACCTGACGTAGCACAGTGATAGGTGAAAAGTGGTGTGTATATTACAGAACTTCTGTTTTGAAACTAAGCTATACAAGTTCTAATTTATCACTTACAATATGACAAGATGTTTAGCACACCGAGTTAGGCTTTGAGTATTTCTTTGAGTGAATGTGTAATTTACTTGTGTATAATTCTTGCCAAAGATTACACTGAATTTATACTATATTCCTGCCAATACTTTTTCTAAACCATATCCTATGATATAATTTTTGGTAAGTTTACAAAGGAATACATCTATACAAGAGGTACCTTGAAATGCTCACTTATCTTTAACAGGTTTTATTCAAATATACAGGATAAATTTTTTTCAGGAAGTACATGATCTATTGACTTTCGGAGACCATTATAATTAGTCCTTTAACTTAGTTCTGTGAACTGCTTTGCTCTGTTTTGCCCTGTTTTAGTAATATCTATATATACATTCAAAGTTTTAATTTTTCAACATTGTCAATAGAAAATTAACTGGATATATATTGCAAACCACTAGTTTGTTTTTTAAAAGGTATTAAAAAGCATATCTTTTTGTTAGTTATCATCACTAAGTCTTTCTAACATTATGAACAAAGTTTAAACAAGAATAGGAAAACTTTCTATTTTCAGCTTGAAGCCTCTAAAGCAGTGGTTCTCAACCTGTGGGTCGCGACCTTTGTGGGGGTCGAACAACCCTTTCACAGGGGTCGCCTAGGACACAACAGTAGCAAAATTACAGTTATGAAGAAGTAACGAAAATAATTTTATGGTTGGGGGTCACCACAACATGAGCACCTGTATTAAAGGGTCACGGCCTTAGGAAGGTTGAGAACCACTGCTCTAAAGTTTACCTAATAATTCAGTGGGCATACCAATCGAAAAGAAATACTTTTTTTTTTTTTTTAGGTGTAATCCCTTTTCATGGATTTTCAATGTATGGTAAGTTGAGCTTGAAAATGTTCACTGTTTTATTACACTTTAGAAAATTAAACATGAAGATCACACTTTACAGCACATCGCCCACACATTCAGTTATCGTGAACATTTTAAACATTGGGTTTAGTATTTGTTTACTTTTCCAATGAAAAAAGTGTCCTCATAATTGTGCCGATGGTGATTGTTTGACAAATTAGAATTAATACAAACTGAAACTCATAGACACAGATAACAGTACAGTAGTTACCGGAGGGAAGAGGGTGGGGGGATAGTAAAGAGTAAAGAGGGCCAAATATATGGTGACAGAAGATGATCTGACTTCGGGGGGTGGGCACACAATGCAGCATGCAGAGCAAGTATCGTAGACATGTACACTTGAAACCAAAATGATCCCATTAACCACCGTCACCCGATAAATACAATTTAAAAAATACTGTTAAAGTGGTTCCGTGGTTTACCATTTTCTAATCCAATGGAAACTAGAGATGAACATTAATATTTAGTTCTAATAGGTATAAAACAAAGTTGCTTAAATTCCTCAACTAATAATCTCATGCATATTCTGAAAAACTAATAGGTCAGAAAGAATGTGAAGTGAAAAACCAAAGTGAGTTTGAGTTTATGATTTCTCCACACCGGTGGTATGCGGAGCAACAATGCATTGGCACATTCACTCACCCTGAGGTCCACGTGGAGTACACAGGTGCAGGCTTGAGAGCCCTGAGTGCCAAGGGATGCAGAACAGGCCTCCCCAAAATGTGCCACTTTGGTATGAGGATTATTTTGAGCTAAGGGCAATTGAGACCCTGTGGGCTGAAGAGAAACTTTTACCTCTCTCCTAAAGAATTTAAATTGGAGGCCTAGCTCATAATAAGAGTTATTACCAGAAATAAATTTTCATGGCCTATCTGTATGTCAGGGCAAACATCTACATGTGTGGGTGAAAGTAGGTTAAGAATAATAATAATAATACAATAATAAAGAAATAAATAATACAAAAATAAACTCTGTTTCATGTACTCACAGCTGTAAACCTACTTGTGCCCACCCTGTATTTACTGAACATGTGCTCTTATCATCCTGTGATTGCCCTTTGCCCTCTAAGCCTCGGGACTCTATCCATTCCTTAGCTCAGGATGTCATTTAAACTTCATTTTACCTTCTTGTCTCTGACCCTCTCACTCCTGCATGGTCTCTCACTTACTCATGTATGTAGAGTTCCTGTGTGTCCAAAATTTAATTTGATTTTCTCCTGTTAATCTGTCTAATGCTTGTTTGATTATTAGAACAACTGAAAGAACCTTTGTGGGGTAGAGGAAAATCCTTCTACCCAATAGAGCCTTTCTGGCCTCAGACGTCATGAATGCAGACTACAAAAAGCTTAATGAAGATTATCAGAGGAAGGATGTTCTACACCTTACTACCACTTGATTTTTAAATATTCATTGGTTACATATGAATTTGTTGGAGATTGTTGTCCTCTCTATTGATACCCCCAACCTTTAGGCTAAAGAGAAATACATCAATACTTTACTTTTGTAAAAAGAATCAGCAGTAAAAAGGCCCTGTGTGTCCAACATCAGATAATCACGGTGAATGACATAAGAAAGGTTTAAAGCTAGCATGCAACGAAAATGCTGTCTGTGATGGTGGTGGTTGGGAGGACTGAATGCTGTAACGTGATGCTGCTATGCACACCAGTAGTCCAGGGAAATCATGAATTATAGGGCCTTCTGCTTTATTCTCTTTTATAAATGTGTGAGGAATTTAAAATAGAAAACATAAAAAGGTTCAGTACATAAATTTTTACCTCTAATAATAAAAATTCTAGCCCTTTTATCCTTTTTTAATAGTTTCGCCTGCAAAACTTTTTCAAGTAAATAGTTTTTAAGAGGTATACTTGGATGTTTGGAGGACAGTTAATGATGTCAGAAGTTGAAGTCTTCTAACAATTCTCAGAGCCCAAAATGCATCAACTCCTTCCTGCTTACATTTCTGGTCATTTAAATAGTCTAAGATTTATACACCCACGGAAACAATATTTTCTAAGGAAATAGATGATGCTACAGAGTTTATATATACTATTTTAGAAAAATATGTTAAGCACCCACAAATACTTGAGCAGTAACCACTTATTTAGAACCAGTAGACTAGAAATCATAAATCACCCCAGGAACGCTAGTTAGTCCTTCACCACTTCAGTTTTAGTTACTGGAGTTCTTTCAAGTTATAATACCTATGTATTTTAAGTTTTAAACGTTGATTAAAAACTTTTCTCTAACTTAACCTTGTCTATGAGTGAATATCACTATAACATATGGACTCTTGCATGTTTCATGAACTTATTCTTTTAATTGTAGTACTTCTGCAATATTATCAGTGAATATTGTTTTCTTCTTTTAGTTGCACCACTTTGTTTTTTATACCATGAACCTTCCAAACTGTATCAGATGTTCCGTGAGATGTACGTGCGTTTTTTCTTCAGACTTCATTCCATCTCTTCTCATCCTTCTGTAAGTTCACAGAAATTGGATTAAATCAGACTCTAATCTGCTTTTTCTCAAGAAAAAGTCTCTTACTTAATTAAACTATAGAGCAACAAATTTTAATTTGGGATGTCACCAACATGTTTATGTGGAATAAACAAAAACGAAGAAATTGATTTAAATATTTTGGTAATAATTAGAGAGGAAAGTCCTTTATCAATTGCATTTAAATGATCTTTTATATGTTCAAAGGAAAAACATTGAAATTTCTGTATTATTCTCTTTGGCAAAAATGCCTATCTTCCTTGACAGCTGACTTCCTCCCCGGTGGAATGAGGGTAACAGTGTTTCTGCAGCGCTTAGAGAAGTCTACAAAGCCCCTGGGTAGTACTTGGTTCATGGCAGGTGTCCAGTAAATGCTGTTTTTATTGTTGTTATGATGATCATCATCATCTCTTCTTTGTTGTTAATGAAAATCAAGTATGTATTTGTCACTTATTTTCCAATTTCATGTTTGGCTAATTATCAGTTATCATACTAGATGTTTTCTTTGTGTTTATTCAATAGGTAGCTCCTTTGGCCTCAATATGAAAGTCAAGGAGAAGCACATTGGGAGTTGAACATTGTTATCTGTTTTACTGTGGCTGGTCCTTTATCCTATCTCCCCCACCATGAGCCTGAGTAGAAGCAGTGTTTATTCTATTTCAGTTACACTTTTTTCAACTCTGGGCCTGCTTTGGTCCACTTGTGAGTAATTCAACTTACTCTCCAGAAGAAGCATTAAATTGGAATGTGTTGGGGCTACCAAATTTCCCCAAAGAGGAGACTGTTACTGCTGCTCAACTAAATATTCCCCCGGCGACCTGTCTTCCTGGTCCCCCTTCCTCCGCCTCCAGTCATGCTTTGCCAGTGCGCACTGGCGAAGCACAGGAGTCGGCTGCCACACATGAACCAGTTATCTTGGTTCCTTCTCTCTGAGACAACTTGACTTGGGGCTTATCTTACATTAATGTTTAATCTAGAATAATGAGAAGTATATTAATAATTCTCTTTTCTAATACCTCCTTCTTAGCATCAGATTTCTTACACTCATATTCTATACCATTTTATGCTTCAGAGTTAAAAAATATATTTTTTTAACCTGGCTGCTCAGTAGTCACCCGTGGTGTTTTCCCTTGCAGAGCGTGATACTGGGCAATTCTGGATGTTCCTTCCCTGTCTCCGCACTGACCCTGAGGTGTCCTTTGCAGCTAATTGCCTGGGCCAGCCCTGCCTCTGCCCCTTCTTTATTCAGTCGAATAAAGACTCAGAGGTGGCCACCTCCTTTTCTGGTTTACAGCCAGACTAAACTCTTGGAACCATTACACCCTTTTTCTTTAGAAATTCAAAAAGGGGATTTAAATTTCCTCACCAAAATCAACCCTGAGGAATGCTGAGCTGCAAGAAAGACTTTATTCAGAGTTGTCAAGTAAAAAACTGCGCTTGAGAAACCATCTGCTTGAACCAGTTACTTCCTGTGCGCTACAAATAATGCCCTTTTAAGAAAGTAGACTTGAGTCAAAAAAAGTTATCCTCACATGAAATAATCAAAATTCTTGTTTGATAACTTTCTGATGCAAATTTCGAGCAGTCAGCAGCCAGTCTTTCCCTGCGGATGGATTTCAAAGAAAGTGGAAAAAGGCAGGAAATTCCTTCCCTACTGGGTGAGGCAGCTGGCAGGGAATGGAGGACTCGGGGAGGAGAAAGTAAAGGGTGTGGCTGCGGCCCCAGAGAAATACCTGGAAACTGGACCGAGTCCAGAAAAAACTAATTTTGCTGGGCCTAAGTGATAATACATGGCTTACAAAGTAGCAGCTTTTCTATAAAATGTTTTCTTTGGACTCTCTGAATATTATATGCCAAGTTATGTGGGGGAGCCTATTGTGTTGAAAAGGAGGCTCCTTGCATATCTGTAAGAGTAGGTTTCCATAAAGAGGGATAAAATGTATCTTTAAACACAATGTTGGAGATCATTAGTGCATGTCCTGTTTTGTGACTCTTAAACAATATAGAACGTGGACAAACATGTTTATGTTGATAATCGTTTCTCATTTCCATTTGAATCATTTATCAGCATTTAATTTTTAAATACTAATATGCATTTCTCTTGTGATTTATTATTGTATGCAGGGTATTGTGTCACTCTGTTTGCTATTTGAAACTCTTCTTCAGACTTATCTCCCCCAACTCTTTTATCATCTAAGAGAAATTGGGGCTCAACCGTGAGTATTTTTTTCTTTAATTGAAAAGTAGATTGTTTGACATTAGAAGGCTCTGTTTCATCATTATAAATCACTTGCAAAGATGCAATAATTTTTCAGAGAAACTAAACTAACAATATCCCCTATAAAACAATTACCAAGTAGTAGATTGTAATTCCGCACTGTGCCAAAAATTCTTGGAAGGATTATTTGCTAGGATTTTTGTGCCTGGTATAAGAATCACCAAAATGAACTAATTTTTCTTCATAAAGAAAGGTGTTGGCCAAAACTGAAGCAAACATTTGTGGAAACAAATACTACCTAAGAAAAGTGCTAATAACAAAATTAAGTCAGTTTAGGCTAAATTGATCAGAAACAACTTATGAAAGCTATATAAAGTTTTCTGTCTTGTTAAAGGGAATTAAATCACTTAACTATCAATGGTGTACACTGTGATTTTTCCTTCCAAAAGTTTGAATATTTGTTCATATTTCTCAGTATGAATTATCGGTGAATATGCAAAGTACCTCTGGATTTAAATGATATTGGTTCTCTTCTCTCTTTTTTATATAGCAATGTATAAGGCAAAGAAGTTTCCAAGTAACTTATCAATGTTTTGCTACTATATTCTCTGTGAAAACACTTTTCCCGATTCAGGAAGGAATATTTGAAAAGAGCATTAACTCTTTGAGGCCACAAAAGGAATTAATGAGAAATACAATAGTTTAGTGTTTTTCTCCATACTTAAATCCATAGCAGATGGATAGATGACTGGGTGGGTTTAAGAGATAGAACCAGATTCAAATTCAAATTTTATCTCTACTAAATTATATAATCCTGATAAAGTTATTTAATTTATCTAAGCCTCAGTTTCTTTCCTTAAATCAAGATGATTTAAATTCCTCATTTTTAAAATCAAGAGAATTTCTATCTCATGAAGTCATTTCAAGATTGAATGATTAGATAGATAGATGGATAAGATAGATAGAAAGATAGATAGATTTGTAATATATAAATCTATATATGCCTATAATATATAGATCTCTTTCTCTGTCTATGTCTCTCTCTCTCTCTGCTCTCTCTCTCTCTCTCTCTCTCTCTCTATATATATATATATATATATATAATAAAGCACACTGATGTTCAGACATCTTAGATCTTAGAACTGCCACTTATAAAAACACCTCATATCATACATTAACAATACTAAGCTGATATTCTTTCCTTTGTAACCATTAAAAAACAGGAATCTGCCCAACTAATGTGGCTCAGTGGTTGAGCATCAACCCATGCACCAAGAGGTTGCCGGTTTGATTCCCAGTCAGGGCACATGCCCAGATTGTGGTCCTGATCCCCATTGGGGGGAATGCAGGAGGCAGCCAATTGATGTTCTCTCTCATCTACGTGTCTGTCTATCTCTCCTTCTCCCTTCCTCTCTTTCTCTAACTTCAATAATGAAAAAAAACGTTTTTTAAATAAAAAATAATAACAAATCTCTTAATGATTACGATTATAAATTAAGAATATGGCAAAAATATTTTATATAGAATATAACTAGACTTTACTAGAATGAAGACAATTTATTGCTAGAAATTAAAATTCTGATATTTTTTCTAGCCAACTTATATACTTTAATCATTAAAAGTAACAAATTTATTTTAATGACTTATGATAAACATTAAAATTCTTATGTAGGAGAAAGTATAAAAATTCAGTTGTCAAGCTGAAAATTTTTAGAAGTCTTTCCTGAATTAAAACTGATACTGTTAAAAGGCTTTTTATTCAGAATTGAATTTCTTTAATAGATATAGAACTATTCAAGTTACTTATTTCTTCTTGAGTAAGCTTTTGTACTTTGTTCATTTTATCTGTTATCTTATTTGTGGACATAAAGTTATTTATAATATTCCCTATTGGCCTTTCAATATCTATAGACTCAGAGTGACTTCATCTCTCTCATTTCCGGGATTGAGATTAATATCTTCTCTTTTTTTTCTTTATTATTCTGGTTAGAGGTTTATTAATTTTATTCTTTTGAAAGAGCAAGTTTTTGGTTTTATTAATTTTCTCTATTATTCTCTGTTTTAAATGTCTTACCATAAGGTCATATATGTATTATTCCCTTCCTTATGCTTGCTTTAGGTTTATTTTGCTCTTGTCTTGCTACTTGTTTTAGGTGAAAGTTAGATTAGTGGTTTGAGACCTTTCTTCTTTTCTAATAATGTTATCAGTTACCCTCAAAGCACTGCTTTACCTCTACCCAACAAATTTTGATGTGTTGTGTTTTTATTGTCATTCAATTAAAAATGTTTCTTAATTTATCTTGTGACTTTTCATGGATTATATAGAGCATGTTGTTTAATTTCCAAATATTTGTAAAATATTGTCATCTTTCTGTTATTGATTTCTATTTTAATCCTATTGCAGTTAGACAACATGCTTTATGAGAATTGAAATCTTCTAGATTTATTGAGGTTTGTTATATGATCCAGAATATGATCTATCTTGGTGACTGTTTCACATGCACTTGAAAAGAATTTATATTCTGTTAGTGTTGGGCAGAATATTCTATAAATGGCAGTGAAGTCAAGTTTGTTGACAATGTTCAAGCCTCTACACACTTGTTAATTTTCTCTCTACTTTTTCTATTGATTGAGAAGGAAATAGCAGAATCTGAAATATTATAATTGTGAATTTGTATGTTTCTTTATTGCTATTTGAATTTTTATTTCATGTGTTTAGAGCTCTGTTTTTAGGAGAATTGATACTTTTTTTCTTTTAAATCCTCACCCGAGGATATTTTTCCATGAATTTTTTCAGAGAGAGTGGAAAGGAGGGAGGGAGAGAGAGAGAGAAAAAAAATGATGTGTGAGAGACACATTGATTGGTTGCTTCCTACACAACCTTAACCAGGGCCAGGGATCGAACTGGCAACTGAGGTATGTGCTCTTGACGGGGAATCGAACCTGCGACTCTTCAGTCTGTGGGCCGATGCTCCATCTGCTGAGCCAAACTGGCCAGGGTGAGAATTGATACCTTCATCAATATGTAATGTCTTTATTCCTGATAACAAATCTATGTCTGATATAGCCATTTCAGCTTTCTTTTGATTATAATTTGTGTGATGTATTCTTTTCTATCCTTTTACTTTTAATACATTTTCATTGTCTTTATTTTTCATGTGGCTTTCTTGTCAAAAATATAGTTGGGTTTTCCAGTTTGTCTTTTAATTGGTGTATTCATTCCAATTACACTTAATGTAATTGACAACATTGGATTAAAGTAATATTAATTGATATTATCTTGCTAGGCATATTTTTTTTTTTATGTGCTCTTTACTCCTTTTTTTACTCTTTCTCTTCCTACTTTTAAATTATTTTTATTCCATCTATCTCCACTGTTAGATTACTATTTATACCTTTTTAAAACATTCTTTTCATAGGTGCCTTTCTTAGTTCAGTCTGCTGTAATAAATTACCATGAACTGTACGGCTTATAAACAACAGGAAGTTACTTCTCACAGTTTTAGAGCCTGGAAGCCCAAGTCAGGCTGATCGCACAGTCGGGTTCCAGGGAGGACCCTGTCCCAGGCTGCAGACTGCCAGCTTCTCTTGTGTCCTCATGGTGCAGAGCAAAGAGGAGAAACACGCTTTCTCATGCCTCCTGTGAGGACACTCATTCTAGTCATGAAAACTTTACCCTCATGATTTTATCTAATCTTAATTACCTCCTAGAGATTTCTCTTTTCTCATATCATCACATTGTGGAGTAAAGTTTCAATGTATAAATTGTTGTGTGTGAGAACACAAATGGTGCTCTAAGGTTTATAATATATATCTTTAATTAATCACATTCTACATCAAATGGCTGCCTCCTGCACGCCCCCTACTGGGGATGGAGCCCACAGCCCCGGCATGTGCCCTGACTGGGAATGGAACTGCGACTCTCAGTCCCTGGGTGTTGCTCAGTCCACTGAGCCGCACCAGCCGGGCTGGGCATGGATTTCTTTGGCTTTGTCTTGTTTGGGATTTGCTGAGCTTCTTGAATCTATAGGCTTATGTCTTTTGCCAAATTTAGGAAGTTGTCAACCATTACTTCTTTAAATATTTTTTCCTGCACCATTCTCATTCTCCTTTTCTTCTGAGATTCTGATGACACAAATGTTAGAACTTTTGGTCTTAACCCACCGGTTCCTGAAGCCCTGTTCATTTTACTTTCAATATTTTGCACTCTTTGGTTCAGATTGGATTTTTTCTATTGACTGATATTCAAATTCACTGGCTCTTTCCTCGGTCATTTTCATTTTACTATTAGATCTATCCAGTGAGAAGTTGTTTTTGTTGATGTTGTATTGTTCAGTTCTGAAGTTTCCATTGGTTCTTAACAAAACTCATGGAACTGTGCATTAATAAGGGTAAATTCTATGATACATAAATTATATCTCATTGAACTTTATTTCTAAGAAACTGATTCTGTGCTACACATGGGGAGAGCACAGTGTGTGGTATTATTGTTCTAATAAGATGCTATGAGAGACCCAGTAAAATGAAACTAGTTAAAGTTAATAATTTAGACTTAATAATCAAATGAATTTAAAAATTTTAAACATCCAGTGGCCAAAAGTTTCTTTGGCATCTCTAAAAAGATATGTTAAAAGCAACCAAAACACTTAATTTGTCAATATTATTTTGTACTTTGTACTTTGTTTTATTAGAAAAATAGTTATCGCTTTCATATTAAGAAATTTCTGAAACTTTGGGGTCTTTTTAGTCTTAATAGAATGAATATGACATCAACAAAGGCAATCCCTGGGTCCCTTTCTCTGCTCTAAGGAAAGAGCAGATAGTGACGTATATCAGAGTATAACAATGCAAGCAAAGAGTTTGGCTAGCACCTTTCAGGGGCAGAAACATGATGTTTAGATGGTAATAGATAGTACAGAAATGTGAGGAACTAGTTTCTCTCTTAAGAGAAGGCATCAAAGCCAAAGAGTTCGTTTTCTGATTCCAGAGATAAATTGTTATTGTAATATAACCTACTTATAAATAGTAGGAATTCATACCTCTTAGGGTTGAGGGGGGCACAATGGAATTTAATTGCATTTTCTAGTTAATCTCTCAGAGTTATGATAACTCTGCTATCAAAATGAAGGGTTTGAAATTAGAAATTGATTTCTAAGTTCCCTTATAACTTTAAAGCTATTTTTCTTTGTCTTCAAACATTACTTTTATTCATTCTATGTAGCCATTTGACTGAAATGTAGGAATATAATTCAGTGAATAGGAAAAATATGAAGCTCTCAAGCACTCTTTTAAGTATTTTGAAAAAAAAATCAAATGATCATACCTTGCCTGAAACTGTTAAGACTATAAGTTCAATTAATCGATAGCTAGTAGTACACACCTTGAAAAATAGAAGGTAGAGGCGAGCCTTCTGTAGTTTATGCTGAACTATAGTATGGAGGAGGGCCACACAGATATAATTCTTCCTTTCAATACTTTGAGGACCTATGGTGTTGTAAATGCCCAGGTGATTTCTAAGATTCACTTAACAATAGAATTGGCTGGGCTCTGCCAGCCTTTTGTAAGCTATTGTTAGCTGTTGAAAGGGAAAAAAAACACGCTGGTGAAATTTATTTTCTTTTTCCTTTGCATACAGACTTCGCATATCATTTAAATGGATGGTTCGAGCTTTCTCTGGATATTTAGCTACAGATCAGCTCTTGCTTTTATGGGATAGAATCCTAGGATACAACTCTCTGGAAATTCTTGCTGGTAAGAGTAAGTGCTTGTTTGTAAAACACATACTGTTTCCATAGTAAAGCCCTTTTCCTTTCTAACCCCCACCACCTGTAATTGGAGTATAAGTGTACAGTTGTCTGTCATTGCTAATTCATGAACATTTAGTAGGC
Source organism: Molossus molossus (assembly GCF_014108415.1). Lineage (NCBI taxonomy): Eukaryota > Metazoa > Chordata > Mammalia > Chiroptera > Molossidae > Molossus > Molossus molossus. The sequence goes on from NW_023425344.1 coordinate 18,422,487, forward strand.
TTACCTGCCTTAGGAGACAAGTACTGAGGTTCTGTGATCTAGATACGTCTGTGTAACTGCCCAACACTAGTCTATTCCTTGTCTTTCTTTTTTGGCTCCCTGGTAAGTCCATTCTCCCTCTCCCCACTTTTTGTCCAGCCAGGTCTTACTATCTCAGCATCTGGGAGGTCTGTGCGACAGCATGTAGGTGCACATTCTGCCCCGGACTGCTCTGACGGTCTCAGGGTCCACTCTGTGCTCCTTCTCCACTGCTGCCTAAAGCTGAAACTGACACTGGCCTCCGGTCCTTCCGGACTTCAGTTCACACTGGATTCAAAACCTTTTCCTTTTTGCTAATGGTCTCTGAATCCTGCCCTGGTGGCTGAATTTCCTCTTTTAGGTACTCACTCAAGCCAAAAATGTTTTGTTTTTTCAGGAATCACAGATTCACCTCTTATTTAATAATTAAGCAGTTCTTACAATAGCTGTCACACGAGGCAACTGTATAACACATCGGGCACAGACTTCTCACTGATTGTATTGTTTTGTGTCTCTTGTACAAAGTAGACTCAGTTATTTTTATCATTGGAATTATCAGAAAATTCAAATAAATATGACAAGGCTTTTACCACAATGGATGGAAAGCAGAAAAGTTGGCAGAGTACTGGGCCCAGCCTTCTCCTGCTGTGTGATACTGAATAAATTACTTAACCCATGTAAGCCTTTGTTTCCTCACCTTATATCAATAGTATCTTAAGATACCTTTCTGGGATAGTGTGGAAATAATGCTTAATTGAAGAAGATGTTTTTCTTCTAGAAGGTTCTCTAGATACTATATTAACATATTATTGAATGCTGAGAGGTCTAGAATAATTGGGTGGCATTTTGAGAAGGAAAATGAGAATAATAATAAAAGGCCGTAAAGATAAATATTACCCCTGGTGTACTCAGAGATATCACTTACTGATATTTTTGTTGTTGTTGTTTATCTTCACCCAGGGATATTTTTCCCATTGATTTTTAGAGAGACTGGAAGAAAGGGAGAGAGGGAGAGAGCTAGAGAAACATCAGTGTGAGAGAGACACATCAATTGGTTGCTTCCCACACCTGCCCTGACTGGGCAGGGATCAAACCTGCAACCCAGGTACATGCCCTTGACTGGGAATCAAACCTGTGACCCTTTGATGCACAGGCCAATGCTCTAACCACTGAACACACTGGCCAGGGCACTTACTGATGTTTTCTTTCTCAATTGTTTTTAAAGCCCATCCAGCCCTGGCCAGTTTGGCTCAGTGGTTGGAGCGTTGGCCCACGGACCAAAGAGTCATGGGTTTGATTCCGGTCAGGGGCACGTACCTTGGTTGCAGTTCATGCCCAGCCCTGTGGTCTTGTGGGAGGTGACCAATTGGTGTGTCTCTTTCATGTTGATATTTCGCTCTCTCTCTCCCCTTCCCTCCCTCCCACTCTATGTGAAGATAAGTAGAAAAATAGCCTTGGGTGAGAATTAAAAACAAAAAAAGCCCATCCAAATATTTGTTAGGAAAGAATGGTCTCCTTTGGCTGAATGGCAGTGACATTTCTAAGCTAGAGATAGAAGGGGTCTTAGGAGTCACCAGGTGTAACTTCTACACATTCTGACCAGCAGTCCTCATCCTCTGTGTGAGCTCTTCAGTGCAGGGGAAGCCCTGCCTGACCAGGTAGCCCATTCCTTTCTGGATGGCACGACTTGCTAAGATGTACTCCTGGTAAACCAGGGTTTCACCATGTTTTTCTATTCTCACAAACCCCTCCTTTCCCTAGAGTCTTCTATTTTCCCAGAGAAATAGACTCGTTTTCTGCCACCATTTCTCAGGAAACAGGATTTTAGACTTTCCACCACATAATTCACCTCAGGGTGTGTCATAAGTTTCTAAAGTATTGTTTATAGCTTTTTGTATCATTTCAAAAAGATATTAGAGTATGTTAAAGAAAGGGGTTCAGTATAAGAAAGTACTTTCTAATATTTAGGACTTTCCAAAAGTAGAATGGACTTTTTTTAATGCATATTATTTTTTAAAATTTGTCTTTATTGTTGAAAGTATTACAGATGTCCCTCCTTTTTCCCCCATTGATGCCCCTCTCCTCCCCCCTCCCCAGCCTTCACTGTACAGTTGTCTGTGTCCATTGGTTATGCACATATGCATGTAAGTCCTTTGGCTTATCTCTTCCTGCCCCCTCGCCCTACTTCCCTCTGAGGTTTGTCAGTCTGTTCACTGCTTCCATGTCCCTGGATCTGTTTTGTTCATTAGCTTATTTTGTTCATTATGTTCTATAAATAAGTGAGATCATGTGATACTTGTCTTTCTCTGACTGGCTTATTTCACTTAGCATAATACTCTCCGGGTTCCTCCATGTTGTCTCAAAGGGTAGGAGATCTCTCTTTCTTACAGCTGCATAATATTCCATTGTGTACATGTACCACAGCTTTTTTTATCCACTCATCTACTGATGGACACGTGGGCTATTTTAAGTGTCACCCAAAGGGTTAAGATTTCTACTATGAAAGGAATGTTGAATTTGAAGATCTTCAAGGCCTCGTTTTGCTCTAAGCAGGCACAGTGCTATGAGCTCGATACCTTAATAAAAAGTTCTTGATGAATAGGTAGAAATTCGGTCCATGCTGCTGCATCCATCTACTTTCCCTGCATTTTTTTTTTTAGAAAAATCAACAGGGAAGAATTATGGAACATCTACAAATGGCACTGGACTGATGGGACCTCCCCACCATGGAATTCAAATAAAGAGCCACAGGGTAGATAATTTCATGGAGATGGATACAAATTAGTTTTAATTATTTAAAACATGTGGTTATTTTTTGGTCTGAATATTTTGGGCCCACCTTTTTTGCTCAAGTTATTATATACAGTCCTTAGAAATATTTTAGTAAATATTACTGGCTTTAATTGTGAATTAATTAGAGCCTTTTTTAGAACAGTTTAAAGCAAAGGTGACTTAATGTTCATGATAGGGTCACTTAAAATTAAATGAGGATAATTTAAAAGACCAAAGTAAATATTAGCACTTCCGTACATCATATGAAACATGATTTCAGTTGCAAACATCCTAAAGCATAGACTCTTTTCCCTGGCAGACAAAGCTGTGGAAGGGCTGGGCAAAGCAAACACGAAGCAGATGGAAAGGAACTTCTGTGATGTGACACCAAGATAAATAAAGGTTATGAGCACATGAGCATTTTGGATGCTGAGGTCAATTAGTGACCTGCTCTTTCTTCCCCTTCTTATCTACATTTGGAAAAACAATTTCCCGCCATGTAAAACTCTTTCCTGCTACGGCAGAAGGTTTGAGCGTCCTGTCAAGCTCTCACCAACTCTGTTAAATTATACACAGAAAAGGAGGGAGCGCTTCACTCCTTGGCTTCTGAAGTGTCTCCATTGCCCACTATGGGTCTGAGTGTGGGGAAACTATAAAGAAGTTGCAGGCCTACATAAATGGTTTTCTTTGATATTCTTGTAAACAAAGAATCTCAGTGACTTTAAAGTACTTAAGTTTTCTCTTTTTCAACTGAAGGGTAAATTCTTTATCCCAGACCTCTTGTATGCCTTGCTACATATTAAATAATGCCAGCTGATTTAACCTTTTGCATTTTGTTTTACCACTACTAATTTTCCCCTAGAATTTTTGTCTCTGGCTAATTTTAATGCTTTTTTGCCAAGCTGTCCAAAATCTGTTGCTCCCTAGAAAAACACCTGTGCCTTCCAGGCTCTGGTTGCAGTCTGGGAATTAGGAGGCCTGGATCCTGACTTCTGTTCCTCAGGCACAACGAATGACCTGTGAGAGCCCAGGACCACCATGGCGTCGTCCTCATGCCCTCTCTAGAAAGCCATTCTGAGGGAGAGCAGACAAGACAGTTCTTCCGAAGCACAGATTTCCATGTCAGGAAGAAGTCGTTACTGCTAACCTTGAATCTCGATGACGTCATTGCATCGTGGTTAGATGCTTGGGCCAGAGTTCAGGTGTATTCAGTCTACTGTTTTTTTACCTGTGTGACTTGAAACATGTCACCCAAATTTACTGTGCCTCTGTTTCCATATTAGTGAAGTGGGGCTAATAGTAGTATTTAACTCATAGAGTTGGTATAAGAATGAACTGCTGTTATCATTATTCCCATAGTAAAAGTGTGTGTGTGTGTGTTTGCTTGCATTAGCTATGCACTATACTTAGAACTAGTCTTCCAAATAATTTTGTAGATTTTATTTCCTAAACTTCAGTGCTTGTTGCGTGGTGAATACATTACCACACAGGTGATGAAATAAAGGGAGAGGGAACAGTCAAAAGTCATCTCCAGGGAGTCCTGTCTCCTTATCCGGGTTGCCTTCCTCTTATGCGAGTCCTCCATTGTTCATGACGACTCACTCTCTCACATGGCTTTTATGGGAGATTGTATAAGAATTGCATGTTAGCATTGCTCTTTTTACATATGCATGTTTAATGGAAACAAAAATTCAAATGTTGTTTTCTCCTCAAAGTATAATATTAACCTTCAAGATGTACTATCATGGTTTTTTTTCCTGAAGTTTCAACTTTTTCCTTAGCCAACATTAATGCAAATGTCAGGATCAGTCTCACAGTATCCATTTGTGACACTAAGAAAGGTCAATGCTGAGTATAAAAATATAAACACAACAAAATATTATGCCTATACTTTTAAGAAAAGGTGTTACTGCCACTTTTTTTTTTTTATCCTCACCCAAGGACATTTTTCCTTTTTTTTTTTTTTTTTTTTTCAGATAGAGCAGGAGGGAGAGAGAGGAAGAGAGAGAGAGAGAAACATCCATGTGAAAGGGACACATCGAGTGGCTGCCACCCACACGACCTAACCAGGGCCGGAGACAAACTGCAACCGAAGTACATGCCCTTAGCGGGAACCGAACCCAGGACTCTCTGGACCGCAGGCCAACGCTCTAACCGCTGAGCCACACCGGCCAGGGAACTGCCACTTTTTTTTATCAAGATGCCACCTCAATACATATGAAAC